>NC_068393.1:2368270-3026519 GCF_023724105.1 Carassius gibelio
TTGGTTTGCCAAAACCGCCATAAAACGCTACTAGAAGAAGACGGAACTACGTCAAGACGTAGTTTAACAAACTTTAGCCGCAAAACTGCTTTTAGATGCAACACTTTGAATGCAAACTGCCGTAAAAATCCAATGAAGAAAAAAGAAGAACCTGTTTTTTTTTTTTTTTTTTTAGCGTCTTCGCCTGGAAATGTATTAGTCTGCGCGCCGCTAGAGGAAGCGGCCTCAAACTGCCACTCGGCCGGAACGCCGTGGTGAAAGACTGAGCCGTGGTTGGATTCTTTCTGCTGCAATCCAGCGCTCGACGAGAGCTCGGTCTCGGGCGGCACGATCGTGTACCGAGCAAGGCAAGCTCGGAGTTGCACGGTCTATTGGCCACAATGTGTGGCTTGGCGAGGATAGCAGCTGTCGCGATGACGCTTAATGCTGCTCAACGGCCGTGTTTGGCTGGGTAGAAATGATCTCGGGTCCGGCAAAAGCAGCAGGTCTTATAAATCCCCTGTGTAGCACTCTTCGTTGGTACGAAAATTTGGTCTGTGATAAGGTGACTGACGAAGCGAACCAGCATGCTGATAAACCGTCAATGGATAGAGGTAAGTCAGCGATATTTATACTGTGGGATTGATTACTTGATTGTGGTCCACCTGTGATGATTAGGCTAAGTATCTGACGCGCTCCTCCCGAATCTTCATTGATAATTACATTTATTGTAAATGAAATGATCACAGATAATAGTTTTGATTTACTCTGCTTGACTGAAACCTGGCTAAAACCAAATGATTATTTTGGTCTAAATGAGTCTACTCCACCAAACTACTGCTATAAGCATGAGCCCCGTCAGACTGGTCAACAATATATAGTGATATTCTCAATGTTACCCAGAAAACAGGATACAGGTTTAACTCTTTTGAAATACTTCTGCTAAATGTTACTCTGTCAGACATGCAAAAGAAATCTAATGTATCTCTTGCTCTGGCTGCTGTGTATAGACCACCAGGGCTGTATACAGAATTCCTAAAAGAACTAGCAGATTTCCTCTCAGACCTTCTAGTTACAGTTGATAAGGCGCTAATCATGGGAGATTTTAATATTCACGTTGATAATGCAAATGATACATTAGGACTTGCGTTTACTGACCTAATAAACTCCTTTGGAGTCAAGCAAAATGTCACCGGGCCCACTCATCGTTTTAATCATACACTAGATTTAATTATATCTCATGGAATCGATCTTACTGCTATAGATATTGTACCTCAAAGTGATGATATTACAGACCATTTCCTTGTATCGTGCATGCTGCGTATCACTGATATTAACTATATGTCTCAGCGTTACCGTCTGGGCAGAACTATTGTTCCAACCACCAAAGACAGATTCGCAAATAACCTGCCTGATCTATCTCAACTGCTATTTGTACCCAAAAATACACATGAATTAGACAAAATGACTGACAACATGGGCACTATTTTCATTAATACATTAGAAACTGTTGCCCCCATCAAATTGAAAAAAGTTAGAGAAAAATGTACTGTACCATGGTATAACAGTAATACTCACTCTCTCAAGAAAGTAACTCGTAGTCTTGAACGCAAATGGAGAAAAACTAACTTAGAAGTTTTTAGGATTGCATGGAAAAACAGTATGTCCAGCTATAGACAGGCTCTAAAAACTGCTAGGGCAGAGCATATACACAAACTCATTGAAAATAACCAAAACAATCCAAGGTTTTTATTTAGCACTGTGGCTAAGTTAACAAATTACCAGACGCCACCTGATTCAAATATTCCACCAACGTTAAATAGTAATGACTTTATGAATTTCTTCACTGATAAAATAGATAACATTAGAAATACAATAGCGAATGTAGATTCTACAGCATCTAACACTTCAGTTTCCTCCATCGCACCCAAAGATAAATGTGGAAGATTTTTATTAGTAAGGTTTTAATTAATCCAGTATATAATCAATGTGAATCTAGCCATTTTTGTTGCTAGCTGTTTTTCCATTATAATCCTATAGGTAATGGAGAGAAAGGAATATGCTTACATGCTGGAATGTTCAGAACTGATGAAAAACATATGGCCAGAAAGGGCCTTTCGTTATACAAAAACAAGTAGGGGCCTCTCCTCCCTAGGGAAGGATCAAAATTGCAAGCATAAGGAAAAGTTTGACTATTTGGAAACGCCCTGTATAGGGTATATAATGAGATGCAACCTAGCATTTCGGGAGATCTCCTTGCAAGGACCTCTCGGCTTTGTTTTGCTTAAAATAAAGTATTTTCTTCTGAGAGAAAAATCCCTGACTGAGTTCGATTCTTTGGAGAACCGGCAAAATACACCACAGATTTGGCACCCCAGATGGGACTGGAAAGGAGCAGAGTGGACGACTGCTTTTGAGCTGACTGATGAGCAAAACACACAGTGGTGGCCACCATTGAATAAGGTAAGCATTTTTGCTTATATAATTAGTGTGTGTTGTTGACTGGTCAGTTCTGAGTGGTAAGGACACTTAAAATCTGCTCTTCCAAATTTAGAAAAATAATATGATATCTGAATTGAAAAAGGGGTTTTACTCCAGAAGAAATAACTGCATGCACATATTTGGTTTATTAATAGGAAAGCCTTGGAAGGCAACCTCGATTTAAGACAAATATGGTGTAGGCAGAAAGACATGGCATGCTGTGTGTCTGTGTTTATTGGATAGCTGTGCCAGATAGGACAGTGATAAACGGATAAGCAGATTAAGGAATCGCGAGGAAAAGTCCCACGGATACCGCTTTGAGAATGTATAAGTGAAATTCTCGAAGGACAGAAATAGGTGGGCCCTTAAGGAGCTCTAGGTGAGCTGTGTTTTGTTGTGTGGATGTATTTGTGTCCGGACGAATGAATGTGTGAACAAATAAATTATGTGTTGGGTGGGTAAAAGTTGTGCACCATTCTTGGACCGTCACTTCAGGGTGGCTGGGTGGAGTTGGACGCAACTAGTATCCACTTGAGAGGGATGAATGTATGATGAGCCTGGATAATAAAAGGATAATTAATGACTGATTATCCCTTAGATAAAGGGAAAAAGTATGCAAGAATAAGCACTCTGGCTCAATAAAGAGTGCAGAAAGTGTGAATGAGGTTAGGAAAATAGCATCAATAAAGTTTGAACCAAGATCTATAATAGATTTTTGCATTTAGGATGTCTGGGTGAAAGGGGAGAAAATTTTGTGAGCTCAGCGCAGTGGGAATGAGAACAAAGGAGGAAGTTTCCACATTAAAGTTGTATTACATGGGTGGAGCAAGAGGTGCTCTCCCCTCCTGGACCATCACTTGGGAGTGATTAGGTTACAGAGACGGGGGTGGCTGGTGTTGAGAAAGGATAAGTGCAGGAGCCCTAAAACAATAAAGTTAACTGAAGGAAGGTTGTTTTAGAGAAAAATAAATACAAATGTTCCAAGAAATGGACTAATATAGAGATGGCAGATATGGTGGAATATAGAAATAATAATAAATTAATTAAAATAAGATATGCATTTATTATTTAATAACTTGTCTGAATAGATTAATTTAAAAGATGCACATGCTTAAAACTTTATATCTAATACGTGAAGACATCTAAAATCTGTATATTGTTATCCCTGGGACACAGTATGAAAGTTAATCCATTACAGAGTTTCAGAGATTGGGTTTGTGTAAATGTAAAAAATAAAAGAAATAACTTGTGCAATGTGGAATGAGAGCAAGATTGGGTGACCGAGTTAATAGACATTTTGATTTAAAAGCCATAGGCATTTTACAATAGGAAGGGAACTAGTTGCTTAAAGAATTAGATTTAATTATTTTATTTACAATAATAGGAATTATTTTATATGGGTTAGGAAACATTAATTCACAAATACCAGATTATTCTGAATCATGTATGCAAATTTAGAAGAAAAACGATGATTGAAGTCCTTATTTTACCATATGCATGTCTGACTGTAATAAAAGGAAGGTTTCTTTTATTTTATTGCAGTATACTTCGATAATAAAGGTAGCTGATTTCTGCATCTTGCAACGAAGAAAAAAAAAATGCTTGCTATTTTCCTGCAATGAAGAACTTGCTTTACTAACATAGAATAAGAGAACTGCTGTTTTCAACCAGATAATTTTGTTTTTATTAAGGGACCACTGAAAGAAGAGGTTGAAGAGTGAAAATTAGAAAAAGAGCTGACTGCTCAGAAACAATTTGGTCAGAAGTTACATAGGTGCATTTGATTAATGCAGTCTCTGAGTGTTAAACTTTCAGATGATTTCTGGAACAGTGCCTTGACAAAGGAAAGCAATGAAATGGAGTCTGTCGAGGAATGGCAAAGCAGCAAACACAGCTGCAGAGAGAAGAAGAGGGAGGGGCTGATGGATGTTCCCCTCCCCTCCTGAAAGAGAAGAACACGTTTCAGCATGGAGAAAGACTGAATTAAAGCAGGAAAAGGTGAATCTTTCACTTGAGACTTTTCCTGAGGGTGAAAAGAACATTATGAAATGCAAAACTCTGGCAGAAAGCAACCAGAAGCCAGACTGAGAAAAAGCAGAAAAACAACGGAGACCGTACACCACAACATCAGGTCTTTGAGTGCCATCACAGACTGACGACCCAGTACAACAGCCCAGGCTGATGATGTCACCAGAAGGACTTCCATCCCTTCAGTGCACAGGTGCTGCATATTCAATGAACACTATAGAGACTGCTTCAAATGTTAATTCTTTTATTTAATTATTTTATTTACTATGTTTTAATCTTGATTATTCACTGGTCTCACAGCACTTCCTTAAATTCTGTGTTTTAACTAACTCTCTCAATCTGCTTTTCAATAGGTTCCAGTCCAGCCTTATGTCTTAAAGAAAAAATAATTTTGACAGACAGAAGTGAGTACTTGACTCACCAATCAGATAAACATGGAGCTGGATTTGGCATAGTAAGACTGTTTCATTAACCAACTAGGGGAAAATGCATAACTAAATACTTGACAACAATGCTGAGTGCTTTGGGAAAGAAGAGAATAAATTAATAAATAAAAAAAGGGTATCTTGATGAACAATAGAAAAAATATATATGGTTGAAAAAATAGAAATATTGGTCACTCCATTTTGTTTAAAGGTAATTTTCTAAGGTAAAACAGAACTAAAATAATATTGAATAAAAAATTATTCCAGAGATCCAAAATCATGAAATCACATATACTGTCATCACTGGGGATAACAAAATGGAAATGTTGATGGCCATGGATCCAAGATTTACAGAGATCTCCAATCCTCTTCTCAGAGTTGCTCATGAGTAATAACAAAAAAGTATTTGACTAAACTTTAAATTAGACAAACACATGACATTTGAGAAATGATAATTGGCTCTCTCAAATGCCCAATGCCTAGGCCTAATATTCTAAACAAATTCATCTATGAGATTTTGAAAAAGGAAGGAAAGAAAGAAAAGAAAAGTTTTTGGCAAAAAAAAAAAAGGGGAGTGAAAGTGTGTGAAAAAGTATGAATGATGGTGTTGTATGGAATGAAATAGAGTGTCTGACGAGACACTGAGGCAATTCAATCAATTTGCCCAAACAGCTGTATACAAATATGAATGTGGGCCCACAGGGCAAATTTATGCCCAGAAAAATAATGACCATGGATGAATTTGGTTAAGTTTCCTGGTCAGTACCTAGGTCTTTGTTGTGGCAGAAAGAAAAACAGTGCCACACATGCGCAGCGTATAACATGGGAAGGCAGAGCAAAGCAAACTTGCTCTGTCTACCCCACATTTAACTTTCTTTTCAGCATATCATGATGGAGCAGATTGTGTCAAAAGGATGAAATATTGTCTTTCTGACTGTTAAAATAAATACAGTGGGTTGAGTGTTTTCCAGGTCAAAAGGCCTATGCTACTGAGCAAGATTGGACTAGATAAATTATCCATTAATCTAGTGGAACTCAGGTTACAAAACAAAGAGATAACTGAATAAGCAAATTGTTGAGAATAAAATTTAAATGAATTTAAAAATAGTAAGGATGCCAATAACGGAGTAAAACCAAATTCTTTGTTATATTATAAAAAATGGGGATTCACTTTTTTTCTCATTATAAGGACAGCACTGGAATTGTGAAATCTCAAAAAGGGGCCAAGACAGCCCTCAACCCACATTACATTTCCACAGGTCACACCAAGAAGGACGACTGGCAAGATGAACAAATTAGCATGCTTGATAACACTAACAAAAAACTCGGAGGTTTTCCATTTACAGGTAACAGCAGTTCTAGCAAGACCAAGGAATGCTTCGCTCCATCAAAGAGAACCAGTGAGGGTGCAGAAATGATCTCAAGAGAGCCTTGCTTGAATCAGAAAAACAGTTACAGAGTGACACCTGAGTTCACATCTCTAACCTTAAAATACCCCAACCAGCTTCAACAACTCCACACAGCATGAAGTGAGGGATGAAGGGCGTGCTAGTAACGACCCACCCTTGCCAACGAGGGAAAGACCATTGCAACGACTCGCAAAGAGTCTCCCTGGTGAAGATGGAATGAGAGAATGATGGGACTGCTACTGAGATCAAAATACTTGGGAGCAGATATGAGCCAACAAATAGAAAAGAAAAAATGGAAAGAGAATGTTAAGTAAGGGTAGATGAAGAATTTGAAGGTTATGAGAAGGGAAATATGGATGTAGGAAGATTTCAAGGGAAATTTGGATGCAACAAATAGAATGAAAGGAGCAAAATAGAAAAGCTCAAGATTTGTGAATTGAAGAAGGAAAAGTATGTGTTATGTTTGGGGAAAATGCTGTATTTATAGAAGGGACCATTTAATGAAGAACTGATAAAATTGAAAAGGCTAAGAATGGTAGATAAAGAAAATGTTGGAAAATAGAATAAAATGTAAGACTTGTTTGATTTAAAGTTAAGAGCATGGGGAGCATAGATTATAACTAAATAGGGAAAGTTTTTAGGAATTGCATTAATGACAGGAGATTTACTATTTTACTGTATACTTTCTATATTGAGGTCACTAGTCAAAGCCACAGCTAAGCAAATTAAATTCAAAGATGTCAAGATAATGGGAAATTGATACATAAGGTATCTAAGCTGAAGATCAACTCTTATAATCTTGTGATATTCAATGTGTGATGTGATTTGTATTTGTATGTGTATGTCTTTTTATGCCTTTTATACAAAACTGTGATAATCAGGCAAATGCTGAACCAATTGCACATTCATGCTTTTAACAATGTTTACTATTAAAGAGCGGTTAGGGAGACTGGATCTTTTACTCACTCCTTGTCAAATTAGGAGAGAGATGTTTGGTCCAGTAATCCCTCAGAGTGGAATTTCATAATCTAGTCACTGGTGATAATACAATGTGACTTATTTAGTCACTAGGTAGTGTAACTAAAATGACTGGATTATGGAGTAGCACTCTGGATAAGAATAATCAAATGTGAGACTTATTACGTCTCAAAGGGGAGAATATGTGGAAGATTTTTATTAGTAAGGTTTTAATTAATCCAGTATATAACCAATGTGAATCTAGCCATTTTTGCTGCTAGTTATTATTCTATTAAAATCTTATAGGTCTAAAATCTAATAGAAAGTTGCCTACACCCTGGAATGTACAAAACTGAGGAAAAACATATGGTCAGACATACATTAAGGGCCTCCCCTCTCTAGGGGTATGTATGAAAAGTGTAGACTATGTGGAACCACCCCATATAGTGTATATAAGGAGAAACCAAATAACATTTTGGGAGATCTCCTTGCAACGAGCTCTCGGCTTTGTTTTGCTTAAAATAAAGTCTTTTCTTCTGAGAGAAAAATCCCTGACTGAGTTTGATTCTTCTGAGAACCGGCAAAAGACACAACATAAACTGCAGTGCTTTACAACCATAGGACAGGAAGAGCTAAATAAACTTATCACTGTATCTAAACCAACAACATGTTTATTAGATCCTGTACCCACTAAATTACTGAAAGAGCTGTTACCTGTAGCAGAAGAACCACTTCTCAATATCATGAACTCGTCGTTATCTTTAGGACACGTCCCAAAACCATTCAAGCTGGCGGTTATCAAGCCTCTTATTAAGAAACCAAAACTAGATCCTAGTGTACTGGCAAATTATAGGCCTATTTCAAATTTTCCATTTACGTCTAAAATTTTAGAAAAAGTTGTGTCTGCTCAATTGAGCACCTTCCTACACAAAAATGATCTGTATGAATAATTTCAGTCAGGTTTTAGGCCCCACCATAGCACAGAAACTGCACTTGTTAAAATTACAAATGACCTTCTCCTTGCGTCAGACCAAGGCTGCATCTAATTTCTAGTCTTACTTGATCTTAGTGCTGCGTTCGACACCATAGATCATGACATACTCATAGATCGATTACAAAACTATACAGGTATTCAAGGGCAGGCTCTAAGATGGTTTAGATCCTACCTGTCCGATCGCTACCATTTTATTTACTTAAATGGGGAGTCATCTCATTTATCATCAGTAAAATATGGAGTGCCACAAGGATCCGTCCTAGGTCCCCTTCTATTTTCAATATACATGTTGCCCCTTGGTAATATTATTAGAAAATACAGAATTAGCTTCCACTGTTATGCTGATGATACTCAGCTATATATCTCAACGAGACCAGATGAAACTTCCCAATTATCTAAGCTAACAGAGTGTGTTAAAAATGTAAAAGATTGGATGACAAATAATTTTCTCCAATTAAATTAGGATAAGACAGAGATACTAATTATTGGACCAAAAAACACTACACAGAATCTTGTAGATTACAATCTGCAACTAGACGGATGTACTGTTACTTCCTCTACAGTCAGAAATCTGGGTGTTATATTAGACAGCAATTTGTCTTTTGAAAATCATATTTCCAATGTTACAAAAACTGCATTCTTCCATCTTAGAAACATTGCCAAGCTACGAAACATGTTGTCTGTTTCTGATGCAGAAAAGCTAGTTCATGCATTCATGACCTCTAGACTGGACTATTGTAATGCACTTCTAGGTGGTTGTCCTGCTTCGTCAATAAACAAGCTACAGGTAGTCCAAAATACAGCAGCTAGAGTCCTTACCAGGTCAAGAAAATATGATCATATTACCCCAATTTTACAGTCTCTGCACTGGCTACCTATTAAGTTCCGTATCAGTTACAAATTATCATTACTTACCTATAAGGCCCTTGTTAATGGAGATGATGATTTTGCAATTATACTGTCTTGATTAATGCTTAATTTGCTATAAACAGATGTACGGTAACCTAAGTAGTAATAATGCTTTTGCTTAAGTACAAAGATGTAACCCTGTGATTAATGCTATATGGAAAATGTATTGCGTAACTACACTAACATTAAGAAAACTGCTTACTTGCATGAAATGTATGTAGTTACTGATTTAGAGTAGAAACACTTATGTATTAGAAATAGTTTTTATGATAAATGGACAATATAGTATTTAAGGTGTATTTCACCGACGGTTAAGAGGAAAAAGAATAGGAAAAGGGCTAAAGCAATGCGACGTAAACAACTGAAAGCCTCGGCAGAGGAGTTGGCAGCACTCCAGGTGATGACATCAGAAGAACCAGCGTTCGACGTCTGGGTATAAAAGACTGAGAGAGAGACTCGACCGACGGATACTGAACAAGCACAGTATCCCTCGACGCCTGATACCAGCTGATTATATCTTGATTTTGTAACTTTACTATTGTACTTTGATATAACTTTTGTTAACTTTAATAAAACTTGTATTTTATTAATGACAAGTTATGGTCTGCAAGAGTAGTAATTTAAGAGCCGTAAGCAAGAACTGACCACAGGGAAGTCTACTGAGCAAGTTGTAAGTATTTTTAAATGCTTATAGTTTTGTCCAGGGTCGACTTTCCTTACCTACCTGAGAATAATAAAGAAACAGGTAAAAGGTGTATAAATAAAGGAGACACCATAAAACATGGCGCCCAACGTGCTTTAATTGTCTAATTACTGGCCAGAATTAGACAATTGAGCGCTTGCCTAATAGAGTAAGTGTAGTTAGGCTTACGGTTAAATAGCTGAGGTACTATATAAATTACTACATAAAAGATGACTAAGCGGTGAGAAAGCCCAGAAAGGGCAGAAATAGGAGAAACACCCAGAAAGGGTGGACCAGTATTTGCAAATACAACCCAGAAAGGGTAGAAGCTTACTGTTATGAATACAGCCCAGAAAGGGTAGAAGCTTAATGTTATGAATACAGCCCAGAAAGGGTAGAAGCTTAATGTTATGAATACAGCCCAGAAAGGGTAGAAGCTTAATGTTATGAATACAGCCCAGAAAGGGTAGAAGCTTACTGTTATGAATACAGCCCAGAAAGGGTAAAAGCTTAATGTTATGAATACAGCCCAGAAAGGGTAGAAGCTTAATGTTATGAATACAGCCCAGAAAGGGTAGAAGCTTAATGTTATGAATACAGCCCAGAAAGGGTAGAAGCTTAATGTTATGAATACAGCCCAGAAAGGGTAGAAGCTTAATGTTATGAATACAGCCCAGAAAGGGTAGAAGCTTAATGTTATGAATACAGCCCAGAAAGGGTAGAAGCTTACTGTTATGAATACAGCCCAGAAAGGGCAAATGGTTACTGTTAAATACAGCCCAGAAAGGGTTAAATGTGCACATAAGAAATAAAGAGTGAAGATAACAGTAACAGGCCTATAACAAGGCGAAAGAAACCGCTAAGTAGAGTCATATTAAAGAGGCTAAGCTATGGCAGCAAAAGCTAAAGAAAAATCCAGCAATATTTTTATTCAAGCATATACATGAGGCGATTCTCATGTATTAGGATGGCAGAAACTAGCCTTACAGGCAGAGATATCCGTCCAGGTGACGGACCCAGGAGAATTACTACTTTGGCTTCCCACCAAGGAGGGGCTGCAGTTAGGAAACTTCACGGAAAGTGAAGTGGGTCTAGCAGTATTGCGATGTATGCAAGAACTAGCAAAAAATGAAAGCTGTACAATACAATTGCAGTGCAAAACTCCAGAGGCAGAAAATGTAATCAAAACTATTAGCAAAAAAGATGGAAGGCAAAATAGAGATTTATTACATGTGCGGTAAAGCGTTAAAAAGAGAAAAAGGACATTTGCCAGACATGGTAAGAGTTAAAAGATATCAAATTGGTATTAACGATTTCGAACAAGTGGAAGAAATCCGATTGACGATACCAATAATTGAAGATGAGGAACGAGATAGTGTTATTACCATTGCTCATCGAAAACACCCTTATACCAGAATAATACGAGCTACAAATAGGCAGAATAAGACTGCTTATTAGAGACAGTTTAATCTAAATAATTGAAGGAGGCGTTGTAATACTAAATGGAAATAAATAATAACTGGCTCTGGAATAGCTGGGTCAATTTTCAATAAATTGGGTAAACAGGCATTACAGGAGATTGAAAGTATGAGAGCCCAGCTCGGACCGCAATACGCAGTGACAGTGAGAATAACCTCTGGCTGTCCACAGTGGAATTATGTAGCACATACAGTAATGACTGATTACAGAGATGAATTCTGTAGTGCAGAAAGCTCCTGGTTAGAGGCCAGGATAATAATAACAGCAGTAATAAAAGAAACACTACACAGACAAGAAAATTAAATACATATGACTTTAATGGGAACAGGACAATTTAAACACCCAGTTAATTCGGTATTAGAAGGCATACTATTGGGAATTGCAGATATGTCACAGGAAGGTCAATTGACCATAAATTTATTAATGACTAACATAAAACAGGATGAACTGGAAAAATTTCTTGAGAAAAGGGAGGACAACAACCAGCCAGGATTCTCTCAGCCATCGGGAATGTTCCTGCAGGGGACAGAAAAAAAAAACAACAGCGTGAGGCTGAAGATGAATCCGAGGTGTCGGAGTTGTATATGACTCAGACAGGTCAGATTCTTCACTATATTTTGAAGATAGTGAAAGTAAAGAAACAGAAAATATTTACAAAGAATCTAGACTGTGGATTAAAAGAATTAAGAGGTCAGATGGAATAACAAAGAGTGACAAACCAAATAATAGAAAAATAGTTAAAGAACTGGAAAAAGCCTAGTTCATTCACTAAAATCAGAAATTAAAACTCTGGAAAAAGAAATAGAAATATTAAAATGTACAGAAGTAATAGTACTGAAGGACAGAATTAAGTAGGGTTGTGATGGTCAGGTCGCAAAGCAAAGACAAACAGCCAGGATCGGCCAGCAACTCCTGGATTTACAACTTCTTACAGACAATTTAAGTTGTAACTCCACAAGAAACTGAAGAAAACCAGAATAGTGTACATGCGAAATTGCTGGAATTACAATTAACAGAAGCATTTAGAAAACAGGTAGGAAATAAGAAGTCGCACGAAGACCAGTGTGCATATACAGAACAGATATAGCCTAATGAAAGCGGCTGAAAATGTGCAGCTGAGCCTAGATGCCGCTACGAGGTTAATGCAGACCTGTACAGGTCAACTCATATCCTCGGAGGGTTTGGATAAGTTGAGGAATTTGACAGGTATAGACGATAAAATTAAAGAACGGACAAAAACCCTCATTAATGCCCGGAAAAGAGCATATAACTTCATTAGAAATGTGGCTTTCTATAGAACAGGAGATCCCTAATGCTGACAAAGTTCTGTTGCTGAGGCATGTAGGCGTAATTTAGTTACCCTGCTGAATAATGCGACTAGAGAAAAATAGAAGAAAAACTAGTTGAGTATGATCCTGGTACAAAACATGTTAAAACCATGAGGAAATTTACACCGCAAAATAAACAAGCTCAAGGGCTACAGTTTAAAAATAATTTTAATACCAATAAATTCCAAAGGCCAGAAAGATTTAAAAATAAATAATAATAATAAAATACATAAATATGAAGCAGGATATTATGGTGAAACAAGGAAGGTTAACCAGTTCACTGGAAATAGACAGACGTCTCAGACAGAAAAAAAAAGGAAACCTGTATGCACAGGGAGGGAGAAAACTTCCACAGAAGTGAAAAATGGTAATATGACCCCCGCAGAACGAACTAAAATAATTGAAGACCTTAAGAACAAAAATCAAAACGGAAAAAAGATTAGGAGGACTAAGGTAAATCAAAAGATGGAAAAACGCTCTAAATTGAACGACGAGGAAACATGCAAAACTAAGAAGAAGGAGCGAGTCAACTCTGATACAGAATGAAGCTAAGCTGGCCAGTTGAAACAGAGACTGTGTGACCCAAAAGTTAAAGAAGAAAATGAAAATGTATATATTAATATTCATGGAACAGAGTATTTGATTGACACATGCATGAATGTCTGTCTCAACTGAGTCTTTAGAGATAAATAGTACGATACAGGTACAAACAAATGACGGACAAGTTAAAACGGGAAAAACAGGCGAACGATATGGAATTACTATTGAAAGTTCTGAAAATTTATTAGCAGCAAAAGATCTGAAAAAGGTTTTAAGATTAAAACCCGCTAATTAGGAGAAATAATTAAGAAGAATCAGAAATGAAATTAAAGGTTAACAATGGGCTAAGGACCAGTTAATGTCAGAGCTACTTCATATGTACGGAGCAAAAATAACTGCGGCAAAGTAGATGATAGGTTTGCACATGTTATCGAGGGTGGAATTCATAAACCACAAAGGCAATACCCAATTAATAAAAACGGAATGGCAGAACTAACTTTTACCATAAAAGAGCTTGAAGAACAGGGAGTTATAAAACAAGTTAAAGGAGCGATTACTAACTCGCCGATCCAGTTAGCAGGGAAACCGGACGGGACATATAGAATTCTTACAAACTTTAAGACTTTGAGTCGTTTAACAAGACCGGATAAACGTTGTGTAATTAACGCGTGAGATACAGTTGAACAAAATACGAGATGGACAGTTTTATTCGAAAATTTATTTTGCCAGTGGATACTCGATTCCTCTAGCTGAAGAAAGTCAGGAAAAGACTGCTTTTACTGTAAACAACAAACATTATGTTTACCGACGTTTGTTGATGGGTTATTAAAACTCACCTATAACTTTTCAATTGGTAGGCTAAGGTGTGAAATGCTGAAAGATTTAGACGTTGAACTTTATATAGACAACATATTAATTGTGTCAAATGGAGACCTTGTAACAGAATTGTTGAAACGACTTGCGGAGGCAGGTTTGAAAATAAATATAAAAAAGAGACAATTAATGACTGATATAGTCGAATTTTGGGGATTTTGGATTTCAGCAGGTAACAGAGGGGTTACTTAGTCAATGACAGTCAGAGTAAATCAACTTGAGACCCCAAAAACAGTTAGACAGAGCCAGCAAACAATGGGGTTACTGGGTTATGTTAGAGACTTAATCCCTCGCTTTAGCCAGATGTCTAAACTAATTTATGAGACTATCAAAGGTGGACAACTGAAATGAAAAAAAAAAAAAAAAAAAAAACTAAGAATCGTTGATAGAAATTAAAACAGCTATATTAAACTCAGGACAGCTGGAAGGAAGAAATGATGAGAAAAATTTAGAAGCTGACTTGGAAACAGACGAAACTAAGAAGATAAGAGATAAGAAAAGTAACATACCTGTTAGAATTATGACTGGAAGCTGGGAGATCCAAGAACTTAAATTTACTGGTGTGAAGAAGCAGCTGGCAACACTTAGCAAACGATATTCCGAGTTGAAAGGCCTGGCAAGGGGCCAGAAAATATTTGTTAACACGAAAACAGCAGTATTAGCTCATCTCTCCAAAAACAATGTAAAGGATGCCCGTGCGCTTAATAGCCAATGGCAGTGATGGAAAAGTATGCTTCCAGATCCAGAACTGAAAATCAGACAAACAGTACTTAAAAAATGCCAGAAAAAGATATTAGAGCTTTATAAAAATACAGTTGTTTTCACAGATGGTTCAAAAACGGCCACAGACAATGAAGCTCAATGGGCTTTCATTCTGAAACAGAGCAACAAGGTCATAGCTTCAAAAGAGGGAGTAGCGCAAGGCACAGGACAGTACGCAGAGCTCATGGCAGTGTTCCAGGCTTTGAAAACACTGAAAAACTTGGATATTTACAGGCCATAATAGTGACGGATTGCAGTTGCAAAAGGAATTAATGACAATTTGCAAATCTGGAATGAGAACGGTTACACCAAGTCAAAAGGTAAGCAAATTGAACAAGCAACATTTTGGCAAGAGAAAAAAAATAAATAATAAGTTATTTTGATGTTACAGTGATACATCAGCCAGGATATTCCTAGGCAGACAAAGGAAATAATGAAGTTGATAAATTAGCGTGCATGAGACGAATAGTGATTAAAGAAACAGAAGGAAACGTAATACAGAAAATACATGACCAAATTATGCACCCAAGTGTAAATTTAGTTTGCAAAGTTTTGACAGATAATAAAATACATATTTCTAACTGGAGACAGAAATATAGAAACATAAGATTAAATTGTGAACAGTGCATGCGTAAAGGCTATAATAAACAATACGAAGTGATTCTGGAGCTATTATACCAGACAGAGTTAACCAGGAATGATCTTTGGACATCGCTGGACCTTTGATCCCGAGGTCTAAAGATGGTAATAAATATCTATTGATGGTAGTAGATGGCTTTACAAGCCGAATTTTGGGAAAGCCGTTTAAAAGAGACAAAAGCAAATGCAATTATTAAAGATGTTAATGAATTACTGGTAGCTTGGGGCCGGCCAGAGAAAAATTAAGGTTGACAACGGCACAGGTTTTGTAGGAAAACAGTTTGAAGACTTTGTAACTGAAAAACATAAGTTTAATTAAATCTATAAGATCGCCCAGAGTCAAACGCAGTAGCTGAGAGATCTATAGGGATTCTAAAAAGCTGGAAACGGGCCAGTTGTAATCATAGATGGGATGAATATATGGAAGATTTAATGTTTTATATTAATCTTACAGAGATCAAACGTCAAAAGACCAGCCAGAAGACTTTTGCCGAGTAGGAGACCTGGATCAGGTTAGACAATAAACATAAAAATAAACCGTTTAAAGATTTAATTACTAAGAATGATAAAATAATTAAATAGTTGATAAACAATGTGGAATTAGCAAATAATGGCCTCTGGAGTAAGAGGAATTTGGTTTTGGTTAAAAACCAAGGACAAAAAAATTTAATTCAAGCAGGAAAATTATCAATGAGATTAGGATGAGCTTGTTAAATTGGTTGAGATTAATAACCAGAGAGGTGTGATTAGAATTGAAACTAATCTAAGGACGAGATGCGTTGATAATTATATAGCGAAGGATATTGAGCATGAAAAAGCCAGACAGATAGGTAGATTACATAAACCTGTTAAACTGACATGTTATATAGCATAGGTGTATGTGTGCTATTTGTGGTAGTTTTGAAGAATAACTGTGGTGGGAAGCACTAGCGATAAGCAACCCCAAATCCAGGGAGGAATTAAAAAGCAATAATAATAATAAAAAAAAATACAAAAAAGATTAGTAAACCTCTAACTATGCCAAAAATACAGAGAGATCAAGATTACAAAACTCCTGGAGAAATTAAAGCAGCTTTGTGTGTTCTCTGCCAAAAATGTAGAATTAGTTTCCCTAAAGTTGAAGTAATAATGACACAGCGGCTTGGAGTAAAGTAAACAGTTTGTGATTGTTTGTGGACAGGGAATATGTCATTAAATGCGATGTATGTCTCGATGACATTAAATACCATAAATTGCTGGTACATGGCAGACATAACGTTTGGTCTTGGAACAAGACCTTTGGTGATTTATCTAGTAAAGGCAAAATTGAAGGTTCAAGATTGCAAGTTGATAACATGACTTATCAACAACAGCTGGGAAATTCAGGCGTCGATTATCTATGGTCATACCGTATTAAGAGAAATATGGATGACATTCAAAGTAAATGGCTCCTAGTTGACCCCAAAGGTCTGGGAACGGAGCTGGAGTGCTTGAAAACTTGCTTTGACAAGAAGGTCAAAGCATGCCGGCCAGATAAGGAAACTGGAATTATCTGGTCCGTAGGCACCATTGCTAAAACACCATTAGAAAGTAATATAGGTGAGTGAATAATGGCACCTAGAATTTATTTTCTGAGATGTGGAGAATCCGATGACTCAAATAGCAATGTGCCTTGCCATTTTGGACAATTAGATGAAGAAAGATGTCCAAATAAACTAATAGTGAAAAGAAGCAGAGTTCTGTGTGTCCGATTGCATTCTGGAGACAGAACAGCCAGCAAGCTGCTGTATTATCTCCGGGCAAGAAGCCAATTATGGAGGGGTTACAGCAGTCTTGTCTGAATTAAACTAATGTTAAAAGTTGTTGTAAACATGACCACCACTTCTGAACCACAAATTCTAGCATGTGCGGTTGACATTGAATTGGCACACGATTAAGTAGTGAGTAAATTGACAAAAGGTTCAGAAGGGGGGTGGTTTGAATTATTGTGTTATTATTATTTTTATTTTTCTCTCAGGAATGATGAAATTACAAGACGGAGACGAGAGAGAGAAATGGGCCAGGAAAATACAACGCTGGTGAAAACCCTGTATACCATGACCTTGTCTGACGGTATTATTAGTAACAGGGGTTGTGATTTTAACAGGAATTTGGCCAATAATTGATTTCACTACAAAATTGATTGTGGTTGATGAGATTACTGTTAAAGAAGTTTCCCACTGTACTATAGTGACTAAATTCTTTTCAGGGTCATGTGAGCTAAAAACATTGGAAGGATGTAGCCAATGTGGGGAAATAATTAAAAAATATACAGTGGGGTAAGATACATTAGTGAAATGTAGAATAAGGTCAAGCCCATGTAACATTACACAAATAAAGAAAATTTGGATTTGGCACTGCCTGCAGCAAATACTCTATATTGGACCTAGGGAGATACTAGGGTGGTACATGGGCAACATAGAAGACATAATTATGCTAAATAAAGAAACCCAGATTATCGAAACTCCGCTCATTTCCGATAGATAGAGGTACCCAATGTGTAAAATATGGATTTTATGATAATAAACGTGCATTCCAAAGAAACTGTGAAAAATATTATAATGACAATAAATATACAATGTATGAAACTACAAAAAAATTATGGGATCCATTTGCATGGATAAATTGGTTTATATATTGACATAGGTTAATATTAATATATTATTATATATTAATATTGGTTAGGTGAAACTACTGAATGAATTAGTGTATATTCCAAAGGATTGAGAACTTGTGGGAAAATGTGCTTACTGAAAATGTAACTGAAAGGGATCAAATGATAATACAGTTAATTTGTATTATTTATTTTTAGTTATTTGGTGATACAGGAACTAATATTTTGGAGAGCATTACTGTGAAAAGCATTAAAGCTCAAAAAACAAAAAAAAAAAAAAAACAGAGACTATCATGATGTAATGAGTATAAAAGATAAAAATTAAAATATTAAATATAAAAATACCTGGCTAAGCGCTTACTATCCTTTTCCTGTAGTTTGGATGAGATTTCAGGTAAAGGATAGCAGAATACTTTGGGCTATTTCTAAGGAAATCCCAGAATACCATAATGTTATGACTATATCAAAACCTAATTATAAAATGTCAGTTAATATCAGTGGCATTCTAGATGTCAAAAAGGTTTTGACCATTGACAGAAGCTTATGGACTGTTTATTACTTTACAGGAAGACAAGGCTTATTTAAATATGCCTTTAGATAGTTATTTTAGAAGATTGGGTATTAATTAAGGAATTAATGGGATGTTGGCTTAAGAAGTCTATTCGTATAAGCCCATATATATGGATAATAGAGAGAATTATGCTGAAGAAGATAAAGGGAAATGTATGACCCCGTACCCATTGTATTGGACAGTAGCTAGACTACAATATACTAAATTACATGCAGGATACAGACAATGGATAATTGATACTGTATGTTATTTTACTAATAGGAGCTTTCATGGGGATTTTGATTTTGTGAGAACTAAAGGGCCTTGGAGGACTGATAAGAAGTTTATTAAAAATCTGTTATTCTACAGTCGTTAATATTATCTTGCAGGTGGTTGGGCTTAGTAGGAGTAGAGATAAAGAGAACAAACAAGTGCTCATTGAAAGAGGGATTCATCGAAAGACCTTGACCGAACGTAGCACTTCTTTGGTGCATAAGGTCTGAGACTTTACTTCTGAAATACATGGCATTTCAACAGAGTGCCACGAAGGGTGAACAGTTGAGTGATATACCATAGATAACTTTAAGAATGATTCTACCAGCATTGCTGTTTTGTCAGGAAACGGTGACAACCTTTTGGAAATTCTGGTAAACAACTGTCTTTTTATTACAGTGAATATGATATATGATATTATAAAAATAATAATATAAATTAAAATAAAAAAGGGGGGTTACATACATATGTTTTTAAGTTTTTATTTTCTATATTTATTATTTTTGAACTTCATTTAAGTGGGTTATTTGTTCTGAAAATGTATGCATGATTTATTATGGAAACCTAATATGATAGGTAACTTTGAGTAAAGTAAGAACAAATACAAAGGACCACAATTTGAAAAAAAAAAAAAAATTCTTTTAATGCTCATATAGGAATTAAGGGGAGCCCCAGGTGGAGAATTATTGACAAGAAAATTTAATTACTGGATTGTTATTGGGCAAGATAATTGTATGAGATGCCGTCAATTTCTGACTGATTTAAGAGTGAACTTTGTAATGGGGGATTTATGCCAGGAATGTTTCTACAAGAATACATTCATTATGTGGATTAATGACTATGATGATGCAGAATATAATGTTGAATCTTATGCATTGATGACTGGAGTGTATGTAGACATTTGGAAAAAAAAAAAAAAAATACAATCTTTTTAAACGTAAAGACTGGTACAGATTGGAGATCGGGGGATTAGATTCTTGTGCACTGCTTGCATAATAAATTTACAGATGAAGTTGTAAAAGTGGTCAAACTTGATGAACTGCTTTTTATTATAGGCAGAGAAATTCGTGGAATTCCTGGAGAAGGAGGATTTAATTCTGACTCAGCCCGCCTTCACGCCCCAAGGTGCTAAGAATCAAACAAGCGGCTCGCACACCAGAAGGTATGCCTGGAATGCCAGATCCCCTCTCTTGGCTTCTGAAGAGGATTTCAGAGAGAGGGGAAGAGCCGTGCGTTTCTGAGTGAGGACCCCTGGGGGCGTCAGATTGAGGCTTGTGTACATGAAATTACGAACGGACGATTGTTGAGAGCAAGATTTGGACACTATCTTAGCATTGTCAAGCAGAGCACAAAGATTTGGTCACCTGATACTACTGTATCTGGAAATTAGGAAAAAAAAAAAAGAGTGCAAGGGGAAAGAAAGAATGCTCGAGTTTGGGTTGAAAACTATATGGATGTGTTTCAAACCAAATTACTGATGCATGATGGCACTGTGTATATGATTCTTGCAAAATATAACAAGTTTAAAAAACATGTTGAACTGTACTTTAGCTTGAAGATGTTAGGATGAAATCAGCCAGCAAAATTGCAAAGCAGTGGGTGTTAATGGAGATGATGATTTTGCAATTATACTGTCTTGATTAATGCTTAATTTGCTATAAACAGATGTACGGTAACCTAAGTAGTAATAATGCTTTTGCTTAAGTACAAAGATGTAACCCTGTGATTAATGCTATATGGAAAATGTATTGCGTAACTACACTAACATTAAGAAAACTGCTTACTTGCATGAAATGTATGTAGTTACTGATTTAGAGTAGAAACACTTATGTATTAGAAATAGTTTTTATGATAAATGGACAATATAGTATTTAAGGTGTATTTCACCGACGGTTAAGAGGAAAAAGAATAGGAAAAGGGCTAAAGCAATGCGACGTAAACAACTGAAAGCCTCGGCAGAGGAGTTGGCAGCACTCCAGGTGATGACATCAGAAGAACCAGCGTTCGACGTCTGGGTATAAAAGACTGAGAGAGAGACTCGACCGACGGATACTGAACAAGCACAGTATCCCTCGACGCCTGATACCAGCTGATTATATCTTGATTTTGTAACTTTACTATTGTACTTTGATATAACTTTTGTTAACTTTAATAAAACTTGTATTTTATTAATGACAAGTTATGGTCTGCAAGAGTAGTAATTTAAGAGCCGTAAGCAAGAACTGACCACAGGGAAGTCTACTGAGCAAGTTGTAAGTATTTTTAAATGCTTATAGTTTTGTCCAGGGTCGACTTTCCTTACCTACCTGAGAATAATAAAGAAACAGGTAAAAGGTGTATAAATAAAGGAGACACCATAAAACACCCTAAATGGTTTAGCTCCAGCGTACCTAACTAGCCTTCTACCACGTTACAACCCCGTCCTAGGTCCCCTTCTATTTTCAATATACATGTTGCCCCTTGGTAATTTTATTAGAAAATACGGAATTAGCTTCCACTGTTATGCTGATGATACTCAGCTATATATCTCAACGAGACCAGATGAAACTTCCCAATTATCTAAGCTAACAGAGTGTGTTAAAAATGTAAAAGATTGGATGACAAATAATTTTCTCCAATTAAATTAGGATAAGACAGAGATACTAATTATTGGACCAAAAAACACTACACAGAATCTTGTAGATAACAATCTGCAACTAGACGGATGTACTGTTACTTCCTCTACAGTCAGAAATCTGGGTGTTATATTAGACAGCAATTTGTCTTTTGAAAATCATATTTCCAATGTTACAAAAACTGCATTCTTCCATCTTAGAAACATTGCCAAGCTACGAAACATGTTATCTGTTTCTGATGCAGAAAAGCTAGTTCATGCATTCATGACCTCTAGACTGGACTATTGTAATGCACTTCTAGCTGGTTGTCCTGCTTCGTCAATAAACAAGCTACAGGTAGTCCAAAATACAGCAGCTAGAGTCCTTACCAGGTCAAGAAAATATGATCATATTACCCCAATTTTACAGTCTCTGCACTGGCTACCTATTAAGTTCCGTATCAGTTACAAATTATCATTACTTACCTATAAGGCCCTAAATGGTTTAGCTCCAGCGTACCTAACTAGCCTTCTACCACGTTACAACCCATCACGCACCCTAAGGTCACAAAACGCTGGACTTTTGGTAGTTCCTAGGATAGCAAAGTCCACTGAAGGAGGTAGAGCTTTCTCACATTTGGCTCACAAACTCTGGAATAGCCTTCCTGATAATGTTCGGGGTTCAGACACACTCTCTCTGTTTAAATCTAGATTAAAAACACATCTCTTTCGTCAAGCATTCGAATAATGTATCTTTTAAATTGTGAGTGTAGTTGCATCTGATCGAAGGTGCTTTTTTATTCATTAGCTTGGGTTAAACTAATTTTACTTTGTTAGATCAGCAGCTATGCTAATGATGTCTGTATTTTGTTTCTATGTTTCGCCACGGGATTTACATCCCGTGGTAACTAGGATTTACACAAGCTCCAGTCTGGATCCAGAACACCTGAGAAGAGATGTTGCTGACCCTCAGAGGACCTCAGATGATGCTAATCCTGAATCAACAACAGAACTAACAATTATTGCCACATGTGTGACTGCATCATATAATAACTTAATTAATAATATTGATAGTTCATCGTCTAGCTGACTACGTCTTGTATTATTATTATTATTATTATTATTATTATTATTATTCTTATTTCTAAAAACCTGTCAAATGTGCACAAACTACTAGCTACTACTAAATATTGTAGAAACATAATTTTCTGTAAAGTTGCTTTGTAACGATTTGTTTTGTAAAAAGCGCTATACAAATAAACTTGAATTGAATTGAATTGAATGCATAAAACCGTCTTCACTGTCAGTCCTCTGGTCCCTGGGACGGTCAATCCTTTGATCCATACATCCCTTCGCAAGGCCTGGGCTAAGGGTTCAATACCTGCCACATATAGGAGAGGAGATAAAGGGCACCCATGACGGACGCCGCTGCATATCTTAATTGATTTTGAGAGTGTGAAAGATCCGCTATGAGCCTGAGCAGATCACAAAAATAAAAATAAAAATGGGTCCATAACCACAAAACAGGGAGCAAAGTAGTCTTCAATTGTGATAGGTTTATTACTTTTTGCTTACGCAAGATAAAACGTGATCAAACCTCATTAGAGAGGAAAAAGGCCAAAAATGGTATTCCATGTAGATTACATCACAGGAGATTCACAAAGGACATAATTAGGCATAATCCTCTCAAGCTGACAGAGGACAACATTCCACATCACCTTAACCAGGATACAATAAATAACAACCCCACTAGACAAAACGTACACCGAATTTATAGGAGGTGGCCAGCACTATGAAACAAAACAAGAAAAAAAAAAAAAAACATTTTCACAAAAACAGGAACAACAACACATTTGGAATGAACAACACATTTAACTAAATTTAGAGCCATGGATAAATTTTAGTTAATGAAAAAGAATTATTTTAGACAAAAAAATCACATTGATCACGACATCGCACTTTCCTATGCCCCCTCTTATACATCACAGTTGGTATAGTCTAATTTCCTTTAGAATTCACATAAAACAGAACAACTTCCTGTTTGAATCTCTTTGTCACTAGGCTGGTCCATTCTCACAACACAACAGTTATTAAATATTTCAAGTCATTACAAGAATGAACTTTAACAAATTGCGATGTTTGTATAAAATTACATTTTAGCCAAAGAAGAATTTTAACTGGTTTTAATGTTTTAACCTTAAGCCAAATAACTAAGCCCGTGCACTGACTCAGTCCAATGACAAATACAGTTCGTAAACCAAACCAATATAGTAATGTCCTTTTACTTGATCAACTGCAAAGATGAATGTATCTAAGAATTGTGTGGTTTAAATCCAGGCCATCACAGAGAGGTTCCCATTTATCAGAATTTTGCTCATGTTGCTTGCTATAAAGCAAGCCCACCCACTTTAAGAACCTAAGAATTTTTTTCAAGTACTTGAAATAAGTACCATTGCGAAACTCAATTAAAAGCTTTTTCAAAGTCTAAATATAGCACTAATAATCTAACATGTCTGTGTCTCACTTGACAGATAACATCTCAAATCAGTACAAGGCTTTCCGTGATCTTCCTCTTTGGGACTTCACATGCTTGGTCCGGGTGTATCAAATCTGTTTAAGTCACATTTGGTTTGTTAAAGTTTGCAAAAAAAATTTACAATCCATATTTAACAGTGTTATGGGGCACCACTTTTTTTAAATTTGTCTTGTCGTTTTTTTTGTACAAAAGGGTCATGATTCCCAACCTAAAACTATCTGGGAGTGAGTCCAGGTCATCTAGGTCATTAAAAACTGTCAACAAATCTTGTTTTAAAATATCCCAAAAGGTCTCCTAAAACTCCATAGGTAGTCTATCAGCTCCAGGGGTCTTTTCGTAAAATTCCTTAAAACTTTGTCTAGTTCACTAGGAACAAAATCCTTATTTAGACTAGTGAGTCTTTTATAGTTTTCTCTATTTTTTAAAATAACTCATAATACTGCTCTTTGTATCCCTCTATTATTCCCTTATCTTATAACAAAGAGCAGTTTATTTTCCATAACTCCTTACCTATAGTCACACCTGGGGGGAGTGAGAAAGTGCATGAAAGCATAGAGTGATTTGAGAAAAATGGTGGGTTAATCTAGCATCCACCAGATCCAGGTCTCTAAAAAAGATATAGTCTAAAATAAAGAAAAAGGCAAATGCTAAGTTCCGCCTCCATCAGATGACATGTGTGTCAGTGCGCGTCACAAGCCATCACGAGAGAGCGCCAGAATTCAAATAACATTCTTCAGCCTTTCTTTCACTTTTTTTTTTGGTGGATCTTCTCATTCTGTTTTAGACACTGTACACTACATTTACATTTTATCATTTAGCAGATGCTTTTATCCAAAGCGACTTACAGTTGAGAACAATATAGGAAATCAGATAAAAAAGGGAACAACAACAGTATACAAGTGCCATGACAAGTCTCAGTTAGTCTAGTACAGACTGCATAGCCAGGTTTATATATATATATATATATATAAGACTCGAAAAGAAAGGAAAAACAGTGCTAGTATTAGTTGATTAAGTGCCAGTGAAAAAGATGAGCCTTTAGATGTTGATGAGTAAATGAGTAAAGACTCAGCTGTACGAATTGAGATTGGGAGGTCATTCCACCAGCTGGGCACAGTCCAGGAAACGGTCCGTGAGAGTGATTTTGAACTTCTTTGGGATGGCACCATAAGTCGTCATTCACTTGCATAATATTGAACTAGTAAGTTTAGGTATGTTGATTCCGTGCCAGTGGTCATCTTGTAGGCAAGCATCAGTACCTTGAATTTGATGCGAGCGGCTACTGGTAGCCAGTGTAACCTGATGAGGAGAGGAGTAACGTGAGTTTTTTCTTTTTTGTCTTATTGAAGACAACCCTCGCTGCTGCATACTGGATCAGATGCAGAAGCTTGATAGTCTTCTAGTCTGCCAGGAGAGCATTACAATAGTCCAGTCTGGAGAGAACAAGAGCTTGGACAAGAGTTGGACAAAAAGTTGGGTGGCTTGCTCTGACAGGAAGGGTCTAATATTCCTAATGTTGTATAAGGTTAAATCTGCAGGACCGGGTCATTGTAGCAATATGGTCTGTGAAGCTTAACTGATGATCAATCACAACTCCTAGGTTTCTGCCTGTCCTGGAAGGAGTTATGGTTGACGAACCTAGCTATATAGAGAAGTAGTGATGAAACGATGGGTTAGCTGGAACCACCAAGAGTTCTGTCTTATTAAGGTTGAGCTGAAGGTGATGGTCATTCATGCAGCTAGACATGTCACTCAGACAGGCTGAAATCCGAGCAGCTACCGTCGGGTCATCAGGCTGGAATGAGAAGTAGAGGTGGGTGTGATCAGCGTAGCAGTGATAAGAAAAGCCATGCTTCTGAATGACAGATGCTAATGACCTCATGTAGATGGAGAAGTGGTCAAAGTACTGTTAATTGCTACAAAACACTACAAAACCTTGCCGTTTTTTTTACTACTAAGATGCAGTTTCTGAGCTTGAGTTATTTCATAAGGGACACAAACAATACTAACTTGAAGAACTGAAACATAAACAAAGGAATTATCATCCATATTACAATATTATTGCTTCATTGGACTTGACAAGCTCCATGAGATGTAGTTCAGTGGACCCTTACCTTTCTAACTAAACTGGGATTTACAGCTGTGGAGATGTTTATGACTCGTTATTACGATGAATATGTTATGTACTGCGTTTTCATTCTTAAAGTTTTGCAATCTTTAACGCAATCTGTCTTTGGTGCTTGAGTCTTAGATCTCTATAATGATATATAGTTTGTCAAGATTAAATTTGTCCTGTTTTTAATTTAATCTATTCATAAATATTTACATGTGCGCAAATGAGGATCTTACGATGCCTGCATCGGGCGCAGGCTAAGAGGCTAAAAATGGGATAGCACATTCTTGTAGTAAAAACATATCTGCCAGAAATGTACTTAAAAGGATAAAATGGACTGTGCACGAATTGGAGACCTCACACTTCTCACATTGAGTGTGGCAATGGTGAAGGTCATCATTAGGGTTGTGTGAAAAGACAGGTAAAACATTTTAAACATTATTTAAGAAGGTCAATAAAACCCAAACTATATTTTCCTCTCTAGACAGGGAGGCTATATCTTGTCAATAAAACCCAAACATATTTTCCTCTCTAGACAGGGAGGCTATATCTTGTAAATCAGGCCCCTCCTTTGATTCTATGAAGTGGGAATCAGGAACAGGAACTTCCTTAAGAACTACTTCCAGCAGCTCTGGGGGTTGATGTTTTCAGCCATATTGACAGAAAGCAGACTTTGTTAGCTACATTTGTGGGAAACAGACTGTAATGTATTGACTGACTATTGCAGTAGTGAGGTTCCTTTAAGAGGCTAAGAGCTGGGGAGGGCGGGGCTGTTCTGGGGTAGGTGTGTTTTTTGGCCAGTGTGTTAGCTGGAGTTGGCCAAGCTAGATGTATGTCGATGTTGCCTTGTTCAGTAAAAGTTCACAAGACTACGAACGTCTCCTCATATTATTCAAGCATATCACACAGACTTTCTAGATCATTTGAGGATGATGATGATCCAGACAGCTAGTAAACTATGTCTCCCAATTTCTATCTGCAGCGAACATGACTACACTCGGCCGTATCGAAGAGTTTGATGAATGTTCAAGTAACTCTTTTGAAGAATACACAGAGAGACTGGAATGTTTTTTTCATGCAAATGATATTGAGGATGATGCAAAAAAACGCTCCGTGCTGCTCAGTGTGTGTGGCGCGAAAACGTATTCCACTTTACGTTCAGTGCTAGCCCCAACGCAACCCTCTACTGTGTCCTATGCAAACCTTGTCGCTGCCTTGAAACGTCATTATAGCCCAGCGCCATCAGAGATTGTTCAACGTTTTCATTTTCAAAATTGTAAGCAGAAACCTAATCAAAGCATTTCAAACTACAGTGCTGAGCTTCGACGTTTGTCTGTGCACTGTGCTTTTGGGGATCAGTTAGGAGCAATGCTGCGTGATAGAATCGTGTGCAGTGTTATGGATGAAGCGCTACAGCGAAGCCTGCTGGCGGAAATGACACTAAAATTTCAAGAGGCTGAAGAAAAGGCACTAGCTGCTGAAACAGCATTGTTAAACGCTCATCTACTTCGTCAGCATCAAAACGAATCACGGCTGGAGGATGATGTTCATTATGCGACCAATGCGCATGCATCAGTAAATAAAACAGCAATTTCAAATGAAAATCCTAAACGGGACAAGCCATGTTTTAGATGTGGTGGTCAGCATACCCCACAAGCATGTAGGTTTTCCACTGCTGTATGCCATTACTGTAAAAAAAGAGGACACATTGCTCGTGTGTGTTTAACAAAGACTAAACATGGTGCTGACAAGGATGCAGCCAACTCAGAAGAACGTTACACAAACGTTGTAACTCGCAAAGAAAATGATGAGTACTCTGTTTACAGCACCACAACTACTAAAGCAGAAAGAGGAGGGCAGAAGCCATATCTGGCCACTGTTATACTGAACAAACAAGCACACACAATGGAAGTAGATTCAGGAGCTGCCTGTTCTTTGATTAGTGAGCATACCTATCACTCATTGTGGCCCTCCCAACCCCCTGAAATACATGCAAACAATGGAATACTTAAGCAGTGGTCACAGGCAGCTTTGGAAGTGAAAGGGAAAATATTTGTGGAGGTACAAAGGAACACGAAACACCCTGCCTTTGTTCGTCATCCAGGGCCAAGGCACTAGTCTGTTAGGACGAGACTGGTTTGATGCCCTGGGAATATCAGTGGAAGGAGAATACCGGGTACAGCAGCAGTCCATAGAGAAAATACTGACTGAATACTCTGAGGTTTTTCAGGACATTGGGGTTTGCCAGACCCCTCCAATCTCTATTGACATTGATTCCACAACTACGCCACGTTTCTTTAAGGCCCGCCCAGTTCCTTTTGCATTGCGACCCCAGCTGGATGAGGAGTTGGACAAATTGGTGGCTCAAGGAATTTTTGAACCTGTTCGCCATGCAAAGTGGGCCACACCCATAGTGACTGTTGCAAAAAAAGATGGGGGTCTGAGGATTTGTGGAGATTACCACTGTACAGTGAATACAGCCGTTAAGCCTGATGTGTACCCCATACCCACAGCATCTGAACTGTTCTCGAAGCTAGCTGGAGGAGTAGTTTTCACTAAACTTGATTTGAAACAAGCTTATCAGCAGCTTCCAGTGGATGATGACACAGCGGAATTACTGACTATTAACACTCACCGTGGGCTTTTCCGGTCTCGACGCTTGCAATTTGGGGTGTCAACAGCTGTTTCAATATTTCAAAGATTTATGGAAAATTTGCTCGCAGGAATTTCAGGAGTCCAACCATACCTGGATGACATGATTTCGGGCAAAACCATGGAAGAACATAATGCACGTCTACAGGCCGTACTAAAGTGCTTTGCTGAAGCTGGACTGCGACTAAAAAAAGAGAAAAGCATTTTTGCTGCTACTCAAGTGGAGTTTTTGGGGTTTAGAGTGGATAAAGATGGCATCAAGCCAACCCGTGCAGGCAGCCATTTCATGATTTTTACAGACCACAAACCCCTGTTGGGACTCCTGCACCATGCCAAGCCCATGCCTGCCATCCTTTCACCACAAATGCTACGTTGGAGTTTGATTGTTGGTGCCTACAACTATGAACTGTGCTACAGACCAGGCAAACAAATGGGCAATGCTGACACCCTGAGTCGTTTACCTTTGCCGGCATCTGATGCTGTGACACCACGACCATTGGAAGTGTTGCTACTTGAAATGGTGCCAGAAGCACCCATGCATGCTGAGCGAATCGCTAACATTACACTCAAGGACTCTGTCTTAGCACGAGTAATGCGCTGGGTGCTACATGGCTGGCCGGCTGATGTCAATCAATCAATCAATCACCTTTATTTATATAGTGCTTTAAACAAAATACATTGCGTCAAAGCACTGAGCAACATTCATTTGGAAAACAGTGTCTCAATAATGCAAAATGATAGTTAAAGGCAGTTCATCATTGAATTCAGTTATGTCATCTCTGTTTAGTTTAAATAGTGTCTGTTTTTATTTGCAATCAAGTCAATGATATCGCTGTAGATGAAGTGGAAGTGGCAAGGAACCGAAACTCCATCGGTGACAGAATGGAGAAAAAAACCTTGGGAGAAACCAGGCTCAGTTGGGGGGCCAGTTCTCCTCTGACCAGACGAAACCAGTAGTTCAATTCCAGGCTGCAGCAAAGTCAGATTGTGCAGAAGAATCATCTGTTTCCTGTGGTCTTGTCCTGGTGGTCCTCTGAGACAAGGTCTTTACAGGGGATCTGTACCTGGGGCTCTAGTTGTCCTGGTCTCCGCTGTCTTTCAGGGCAGTAGAGGTCCTTTCTAGGTGCCGATCCACCATCTGATCTGGATTCGTACTGGATCCAGGTGACTGCAGTGACCCTCTGATCTGGACACAGACTGGATCTGGTGGCCACGGTGACCTCGGAACAAGAGAGAAACAGGCAAATATTAGCGTAGATGCCATTCTTCTAATGGTGTAGAAAGTACGGTGTTATGTGAAGTGTTTCCGGTTCCGGTTTACCTAATTAATGCAGCCTAAAAATGGGTTTGGATATTAAAAGCATATTAGTATGTTATGTGTATGCCAGGTTAAAGAGATGGGTCTTTAATCTAGATTTAAACTGCAAGAGTGTGTCTGCCTCCCGAACAATGTTAGGTAGGTTATTCCAGAGTTTAGGCGCGAAATAGGAAAAGGATCTGCCGCCCGGAGTTGATTTTGATATTCTAGGTATTATCAAATTGCCTGAGTTTTGAGAACGTAGCGGACGTAGAGGAGTATAATGTAAAAGGAGCTCATTCAAATACTGAGGTGCTAAACCATTCAGGGCTTTATAAGTAATAAGCAATATTTTAAAATCTATACAATGTTTGATAGGGAGCCAGTGCAGTGTGGACAGGACCGGGCTAATATGGTCATACTTCCTGGTTCTAGTAAGAACTCTTGCTGCTGCATTTTGGACTAGCTGCAGTTTGTTTACCAAGCGTGCAGAACAACCACCCAATAAAGCATTACAACAGTCTAACCTTGAAGTCATAAATGCATGGATTAACATTTCTGCATTTCACATTGAGAGCATAGGCCGTAATTTAGATATATTTTTGAGATGGAAAAATGCAGTTTTACAAATGCTAGAAACGTGGCTTTCTAAGGTAAGATTGCGATCAAGTAGCACACCTAGGTTCCTAACTGATGATGAAGAATTGACAGAGCAACCATCAAGTCTTAGACAGTGTTCTAGGTTATTACAAGCAGAGTTTTTAGGCCCTATGATTAACACCTCTGTTTTTTCTGAATTTAGCAGTAAGAAATTACTCGTCATCCAATTTTTTATATCGACTATGCATTCCATTAGTTTTTTTTTCAAATTGGTGTGTTTCACCGGGCTGTGAGGAAATATAGAGCTGCGTATCATCAGCATAACAGTGAAAGCTAACACCATGTTTCCTGATGATATCTCGCAAGGGTAACATATAAAGCGTGAAGAGTAGCGGCCCTAGTACTGAGCCTTGAGGTACTCCATACTGCACTTGTGATCGATATGATACATCTTCATTCACTGCTACGAACTGATGGCGGTCATATAAGTACGATTTAAACCATGCTAATGCACTTCCACTGATGCCAACAAAGTGTTCAAGTCTATGCAAAAGAATGTTGTGGTCAATGGTGTCAAACGCAGTACTAAGATCCAATAAAACTAATAGAGAGATACACATACACAAGAGCAGATCATTTGTAACTAGAGCAGTTTCAGTACTATGATACGGTCTAAATCCTGACTGGAAATCCTCACATATACCATTTTTCTCTAAGAAGGAATATAATTGTGAGGATACCACCTTTTCTAATATCTTGGACAGAAAAGGGAGATTCGAGATTGGTCTATAATTAACAAGTTCTTTGGGGTCAAGTTGTGTTTTTTTTTTTTTTTTATGAGAGGCTTAAGAACAGCCAGTTTGAAAGTTTTGGGGACATATCCTAATGACAATGAGGAAATAATAATAGTCAGAAGAGGACCTATGACTTCTGGAAGCACCTCTTTTAAGAGCTTAGATGGTATAGGGTCTAACATACATGTTGTTGGTTGATGATTTAACAAGTTTATACAATTCTTCCTCTCCTATAGTAGAGAATGAGTGGAACTGTTCCTCAGGGGGTCTATAGTGCACTGTCTGATGTGATACTGTAGCTGACGGCTGAATGGTTGCAATTTTATCTCTAATAGTATCGATTTTAGAAGTAAAGTAGTTCATAAAGTCATTACTGTTGTGATGTTGGGAAAAGTCAACACTTGTTGAGGCTTTATTTTTCGTTAATTTAGCCACTGTATTGAATAAATACCTGGGGTTATGTTTGTTTTCTTCTAAAAGAGAAGAAAAGTAATCAGATCTAGCAGTTTTTAATGCTTTTCTATAGGATATGCTACTTTCCCGCCAAGCAATACGAAATACCTCTAGTTTTGTTTTTTCTCCAGCTGCGCTCCATTTTTCGGGCTGCTCTCTTTAGGGTGCGAGTATGCTCATTATACCATGGTGTCAAACTGTTTTCCTTAACCTTCCTTAAGCGTAAAGGAGCAACTGTATTTAAAGTGCTAGAAAAGAGAGAGTCTATAGTTTCTGTTACATCATCAAGTTGTTCTGAGGTTTTGGATATGCTAAGGAATTCGGATACATCAGGAAGATAACTTAAAAAGCAGTCTTTTGTGGTAGAAGTGATGGTTCTTCGATACTTGTAACAAGAAGTAGAATTTACAATTTTGGCTATATGAAGTTTACACAGAACTAAATAATGATCTGAGATATCATCACTTGGCTGAATAATTTCAACACTATCAACATCAATTCCATGTGACAGTATTAAATCTAGAGTATGATTTCGACAATGAGTAGGTCCTGAAACATGTTGTCTAACACCAATAGAGTTCAGAATGTCTATAAATGCTGATCCCAATGCATCTTTTTCATTATCGACATGGATATTAAAATCACCAACTATTAAAACTTTCTCTTTAGCCAGAACTAACTCGGCTGTAAAATCACCAAACTCTTTAATAAAGTCTGTATGGTGCCCTGGTGGCCTGTATACAGTAGCCAGTACAAACATAACAGGGGACTTATCATTAACATTTGTTTCTCTGGATAATGTTATATGAAGCACCATTACTTCAAACGAGTTATACTTGAAGCCTGCCCTCTGAGAAATCCTGAAAACGTTGTTATAAATTGAAGCAACTCCTCCCCCTTTGCCTTTTAGACGCGGCTCGTGTTTATAACAATAATCTTGGGGGGTGGACTCATTTAAAATAATGTAATCATCAGGTTTTAGCCAAGTTTCTGTCAAACAGAGCACATCTATATTATGATCATTTATCATATTATTTACAAAAAGTGTTTTCGTAGAAATGGATCTGGTATTCAATAAGCCAATCTTTATCATTTGTTTATCCATATTGTATTTGTTTTTTATTTGTTGAACCTCAATTAAATTGTTAACCTTAACTTGGTTTGGACGTTTTTTGTATTTTCTAGTTCGGGGAACAGACACCGTCTCTATAGTGTGATATCTAGGTGAAAGAGTCTCTATGTGCTGAGAATTAACTGACCTCTGTGACGGGAGGCAGCTAGCAGACGGTCGGTTTAGCCAGTCTGTCTGCTTCCTGACCTGGGCCCCAGTTAGTCAAGTATAAACACTAAGACTATGTGCCATATTTTTAGACAGAAGAGTGGCGCCACCCCAGGAAGGATGAAGACCATCTCTTTTAAACAGGTCAGGTCTACCCCAAAAGCTCGTCCAATTGTCTATGAAACCTATGTTATTCTGTGGGCACCACTTAGACATCCAGCCATTGAGTGATGACAATCTGCTATGCATATCATCACCACGGTAAGCAGGGAGGGGACCAGAGCATATTACAGTGTCTGACATTGTGCTTGCAAGTTCACACACCTCTTTAAAGTTATTTTTAGTGATCTCCGACTGGCGAAGTCGAACATCATTAGCGCCGGCATGAATAACAATCTTACTGTATTTACGCTTAGCATTAGCCAGCACTTTTAAATTTGCCAAGATGTCAGGCGCTCTGGCTCCGAGTAAACATTTGACTATGGTGGCTGGTGTCTCTATATTCACGTTCCGTACAATAGAATCGCCAATAACTAGAGCACTTTCATCAGGTTTCTCAGTGGGTGCATCACTGAGTGGGGAGAACCTGTTTAATGTTTTGATCGGAACAGAAGAGCGGTGTTTTGACCCACGACTACGCTGCCTCACCGTCACCCAGTTGCCCTGCTGCAGGGGCACTGCCGGAACCGGACAATGTACAGGAGTCCCTGAGCTAGACACATCCAAAGCCGTATCTAGAGCCTTAACATTCTTACTGTCCTCAATTCAAGTTTGGATGCGTGTCTCTAATTCTGAAATCTTCTCTGTCAGCCTAACTATTTCCCTGCATTTATTACATGTGAATCCCTCATCAGCGACAGAGATAGATAAACTGTACATGTGGCAAGAGGTGCAAATAACAATTTCAGGAGAAGCCATTACTCACAGTGCTTGATGAAATATTCTTACTGCGGTTGTTTGATGAACTTGTGAAAAACTGCAGCGTGAGAGAGGAGAGGAGAGGAGAAAAGAAAACGCTAATGACAAGCTAACGAGTGCTAACGCTTTGCAGGTGTACTGCAGTCACGGAAGAGTGAAGATCAAAGTTAATCTGATAAGATTGATCGATAATATCAGAAATATGGTGTGAATTAAGTTATATTTTACAACTTAAAAAACAAACAAACAGACAGTGATAGTAAGAAAGATTATAGAGAAAAAATATAAAATAAAAACAGCTACACGGAGCTATGATTAGCTACAGAAGGCCAACAGGAAGTAGAGAAAACACTGTCCAACAGCGACACCATGTGATTGATAGCTGTTTCAAACCATTCCTTTTGCGTCGCCATGAACTCTCTACGCATAAGAACTGTTTGTTATGGGGAAGCCGTGTGGTTGTTCCTTGCTTGGCGAGGAGAGAAATACTGGCTATTTTGCATGATGCGCACCCGGGCATGGTACGCATGAAGGGACTCGCAAGGAGTTATGTGTGGTGGCCGGGCATGGACCGAGACATTGAGGAGACTGTTAAAGCATGTGGAACCTGTCAGATGTCACGTCATGCTCCTCCTAAGGCAAAGGTGCACCCATGGGAATGGACGACAAAAAGATGGTCCCGGCTACATGTTGACTTTGCAGGCCCCTTTCAAGGCAAAATATTCCTCATATTGGTCGATGCACATAGCAAGTGGCTGGAGGTCTCTCTGATGAGTTCCATGTCTTTATCAGCTGTCATCAACACACTGAGACTACTTTTTGCAACACATGGTTTGCCCGACGTCATAGTTTCAGATAATGGTGCTTCGTTCACCTCTGCAGAATTCCAAGCGTTTGCTGAGCGCAACGGCATTCGCCATGTGACTACAGCACCTTATCACCCAAGCTCATATGGTCAAGCTGAACGCATGGTGCAGACAACCAAGGAGGCCCTGTCTCGCATCACCAAGGGCGAGTAGCAGACCAGGCTCGCTCGCTTCCTGTTGTCACAGCATGTCACACCAAATTCATCAACTGGGAAAAGCCCTGCCGAGTTGCTCATGAATCGGCAACTCACCACTGCCCTAGATCGTCTGCATCCTGATCATAATGGTGATATGCTTCTCAGACAGGAGCTGAATGCTGAAAAATGCCCTGGCACAGTCAGAGAGTTTAGACCTAAGGACTTGGTGTACATGAGAAGCTACACTAAAGGTTCTAAGTGGATGCCTGGAATCATTGTAGACATCACAGGTCCCCTGTCATACAAGGTCAGAGCGGGGGATGGACAAATGCACAGACGACATGTTGATCAACTGATGGACAGGACGGCACCCTTGTCTGACCAATCAAGGTCTGAGCCAGACGGCTACACTGTCCATCCGCCTGAGTCCCCAGGGACTGAAATGCTTGAGTTACAGTCGCCTGCATTAGATGTGGGAAACCCTGATGCTGAGCTAACCGAAGCTGGAGTTGAATGCATGTCTGATTGCCCTCGTTCTCGGCGGTATCCTGTAAGAGAGCATCAGCCTCCCAGAAGATTTGCAGACTTTGTGGACTGGGGAAAAGGGGTGTAATGTATTGACTGACTATTGCAGTAGTGAGGTTCCTTTAAGAGGCTAAGAGCTGGGGAGGGCGGGGCTGTTCTGGGGTAGTTGTGTTTTTTGGCCAGTGTGTTAGCTGAAGTTGGCCGAGCTAGATGTATGTCGATGTTGCCTTTTTCAGTAAAAGTTCACAAGACTACGAACGTCTCCTCATATTATTCAAGCATATCACACAGACTTTCTAGATCATTTGAAGATGATGATGATCCAGACAGCTAGTAAACTATGTCTCTTTTCCCAATTTCCTTCACGAGAGGGGATTTTGCTTTTTTTTGACAGTTTAGCATATATGAAAGTTACTTGTGAATCATCCAGTTGTTCCTGTTGAACTTATTTTTTCCTGTTCTTTATTTACTTGTTCTATGTCATTGTCCTCCACTATCTAGTCTGGAGCTTTCTCTTCTGTGATTGGTCCAGCCTCCTTTCCTTCTCCACCCCTTACATGGCTTCTCTGATAATTCAAATATTTAGGCTCCACCCCTCGTTAGCAATATCCATGTTTGTTATCCACACCATTTTATTTGCTTTAGCTCTGTTGGCAAATGACTTAGGGCAGTCTCTGTAAAGATGGGTATTGTCTCCCCAGAGATTGCACTTCCTGCAATTGGGACAGTCATTGAAAATATGTCTAATTTCTCTACACTTGTTACATATAACTTTCATGCATGGCTCTACAAAGTGCCCAAACTCCCCACATATCCTGCTTAGTTTTGTAATGGCATACATTTATAATAAATGTAGCCTCTGTTTTCACCCAGAACTACAATTGTTGGTATATGTTTCAGGCCCTGGAAGCTTTGAGGATCTCCCCATTGTTTAATGGGGACCCTCCAGGAACAATTCCAGATACATTCCTCATCTACATTTACATTTACATTTAATCATTTAGCAGACGCTTTTATCCAAAGCGACTTACAAATGAGAAAAATAGAAGCAGTCTGGTCAACAATAGAACAACAACAGTTTACAAGTGCCATGACAAGTCTCAGTTAGTCTAGTATAGAACGCATAGCCAGGTGTTTTTTTTTATATATAAATGAAAAGACAAGAAAAGGAAAAGTGCTGGTATTAGTTGGTTAAGTGCAGGCGAAATGTTTTTAAATGTTAGTTGAAAATGAGTAAAGACTCAGCTGTATGAATTGAGATTGGGAGGTCATTCCACCAGCTGGGCACAGTCCAGGAAAAGGTCCTTGAGAGTGATTTTGAACTTTTTTGGGATGGCACCACAAGGCGTCGTTCACTTGTAGAGCGCAAACATCTGGAGGGCACATAAGATTTAACCAGTGAGTTTAGGTAAGTTGGTGCCGTGCCAGTGGTCGTCTTGTAGGCAAGCATCAGTACCTTGAATTTGATGTGAGCGGCTACTTATAGCCAGTGTAACCTGATGAGGAGAGGAGTAACATGAGCTTTTTTTGGCTCATTGAAGACAACCCTTGCTGCTGCATTCTGGATCAATTGCAGAGGATTGACAGTACATGCAGGAAAGCTTGCCAGGAGAGCATTACAATAGTCCAGTCTGGAGAGAACAAGAGCTTGGACAAGAAGTTGGGTTGCTTGCTCTGACAGAAAGAGTCCAGTCTTCCTAATGTTGTATAAGGCAAACCTGCAGGACCGGGTCGTTGTAGCAATGTGGTCTGTGAAGCTTAACTGATGATCCATCACAACTCCTAGGTTTCTGCCTGTCCTCGAAGGAGTAATGGTTGACGAGCCCGGCTGCATAGAGAAGTTGTAATGAAGCAATGGGTTAGCTGGAATTACCAGGAGTTCTGTCTTCGTAAGGTTAAGCTGAAGGTGATGGTCATTCATCCAGCTAGAAATGTCACTCAGACAGGCTGAGTGCCTGTCATCTAGCACCTTCATAACCTGGCTTTTCACAGTGCAGAATCTCCTCAACCACATGCAAATGTCTTCCCTATTTACCATTTCATTGAACATCTTGACAACAACAACTTTGTTTGTATTGTCCATCGGTTTCTCAACTTTGAACATGGAGAATTGTGTTGTAACATTTTCAAACTTATGCCAGAACTGTGAAGCATTTTTAAAACTCACAAATTCAAATCTGCCGGGATGAAGCTTAACGATTTCTGAATGTATTTCCTAGAAAAGTTTAACCTAGACATTTCCAAGAGTTTGCCATCTTTCTCTAAAAAGGAAAAGTGTACACAGTGATGCCTCCACTGGCCAGCATGGGAGGCCACCATAGTGGAGACACCACTAAGTACAGATTTTTTTTCTTTTGAAAAGTTTTGTCACCATTTTCAGTTTTTCATTTGTACTTTTGCAAACACATTTCTTTGTTTTCAAACACATTTTTTTTACAAGCAAGAATAAATTGCATAAATACACATTTGTTAAAAAGCAGACATTTAAAACCATTACATATTTGTTTTTAAAAGTTCATTTGTGTGTTTGTGCGTTAAAAGATGTGTGCATCTTAAAATTCAAATACAAATTTAAAACAAGCATCTAATTTTTGTGCATTGAAATCCAAATTAATTTGATAAAAACAAATAAAACACACCAAATAAAAGTCATCTGTTGTGCAAGACTGGGGGTGAGTCCTTATCAAGTAGGTCTTCACCCCACTCTCCAGAACAGGCACAGGAGATGCCACTTTATGGGCTCAGCTGAGATCCCCTCTCCTCCGGCTCACTGGCCCGCTGTTCCCGTGGTGAGGGTGGATCTACAGGCGGCCAGGGTCAGTGCCTGCCTGGACCCTCTCTGTGTGTCCCCCAGCCCCCCTGTCTGAATATTGTCGTCCGGTACCCCTACAGCATTGATGTTACCTTTAGCTCACATGCATGGAGGGTTACCATAACACGCTTCCCCACCAGCAGGTTTCTGGTGGCCCAGATGGCATCCTTGATGACGTTAAGGGTGATCCAGAGCAAGGTAAATCCCTGTGCCATCAAGTCCTTCAAACCCCATCCCACCCCAAGGATGGCGAGCTGGTACCCGAACTGGGCCCCACCTACTGGTAGGCACAGGAAATACAGGGGGCCGGTCCTGTCCCAGTGCAGTGCCGCACTCCCAGAGCAGGTGTTGGCCGGACTCCGGGGAGTTGCAGCCGGGCCGAGGGCAGATGGGGTTTTTGGCCATGCCTCTGGAGTGCATCCATCCACTATGAGCCACCATCCACGATGAGTCCTTGTGCCTGTTCTGGAGAGCGGGGTGAGATGCATTCCGCCAAACTTGTGTGGCCTCACTTAGTGTGAGGCTCAGAACTGTACTCCTGGTCCTGCACAAAAGAAATGAGAGACTTGTGATTAGTTAAAATGGTGACATCTTGCTATTCTAAAAGATATTTCTTCAAAAACGTTTTGATAAACTCTGGTGGGGGTCAAATGTCATCTGTCTTAGTCCCCAAAACCTCATTCTTTGCCTAACTTTCCCTAACATGTCAGTCCAGTTTCCCTATCCTCCACCCTCTTCAAATTTTAATCCTAAAATTTTAAAATCCTTGCCTTTAAAATCCAAGTCAAGTCCACCTGTGTCAATTTCTCTGCACGAAGAGCTGGGCCTCGGACTTGTTCCTCTTAAGCTTTGCGCCCGAGGCCAGACCGTACCAGTCAGTCAACTCCAATGCTCTTTATATGGTGTTACGAGCCCCTGCTCTTTCTCTCTTTCCTTTCCTGAGTCCAGCTGTTAATTGGACGTGGGCGGAGATTATTACAAACACCTGAAGCCTCTACCTATTTAAGAGCGGCTGGCACTTCAATGGAGACTTGCCCTGGGAACTCTCTTTTGTGTTTAGTCTTGTTTCGCATTCTTTTTTGTTTAAGGATGGTGAGTGACTGACTGTTTAGTTACCACAGAGTACATAGAAAGCATGGGTAAGTGAGCTGCCCCGGAAGACTTTTGCTGTTTGATTTCTTCCTCGGGAGATAGGAAGTTTCCTTGACTCTTGAGTTAGTGGTAGTTTAAATTAGTTAGCTCACCAGTCCTTATTTAGGATTCGTTTGTTATACACTTTTGCTGTTTTCCTATTTTTGTTATTAATTTTACCTGTGTAATGAAACTTAAACTTTTTCCCTTGCCACTGTGGTGTTTGTTGCCTTTGGAATGGTTTTCTTATGTTGGTCCCTAGATAGGGTCGTAACATAAATTGGGGGCTTGTCCGAGATATGAATCGCCTTTTGTTTGAAGAGCTATTTTTTGTAGTATATTTTTTTACTTAATGATTTTTTTGTGGACTTGCATATTGTTTTGTAGAATTATATTATATTTATGCAATGCTACTTTTGTGTTTTGTAGTTTGCTTTGTCAGTTGATGCATTGCTACTTTTGCTTGTTTGTAGCATGCTTTTGTGTTTATTGCATTTATACTTTCGTTTTAGTACTGTTGCATGCTTTTGTATTTGATGCATGGCTACAGTACTTTGGACATGTCCTTTTGATTACATTTAGTAATTTGAAAGGAGGGTTTTGACCAATTTTAGCCATTCTTTTTGTGGAAACTACTTTTGAGTGGCCATGGGTTTTAGGTGTTTCATGGGTTAAAGTTTTTGTATTTGTTTCTGTATTTTACAGGAAGTTCTTGATACCTTTTTGTAATGACAAGCTTTATGATGGAGGATTTTGATTTTGGAGAAGTCATAACAATCGATAAAATGTCCTTGGCTAAAAGAGTTGCGTTGTCCATGTATAAAGCACAGTTTGCTGTCAGTCCACCCGTCCAAGGAACTTTTAGTCCTTTTGATCCATTTGTCCCTTCTCAAGATCTGTGCCAGTGGCTCGATGCAAGCCACATACAGAAGAGGAGATAAAGGACACCCCTGACAAACACCACTACAGATATTTACTGCCTTGGATAAATGCCCATTTACTAGTATTTTGCTGACTAGGCCTTTGTACAGCAGTCCCACCCAAGCTATAAACCTCTCTGGAAACCCCAATTTTTGCAGTACTAGAAAGAGGTACTGGTGGGAGACTTGGTCAAATGCTCTTTCTTCCATCTAGTCCTGGGGACTTCCCCCTCTTAAAACCTTAGATTGCTTTTTGGAGTTCTATTTTACTTATGACTCTCTTGACTATAAAGTTTAAAACTTATTCTAAGGTGTCATTGTGTACTACTTTAAACCGGTATAACACTTCATAAAAACTTTCCACCCCATTTAAAATCTCTTCCGTTGTTTTAATTTTCCTCCCTCTATCTTTTAAGCTATTCATAGTCCCTCCCATTGCTATTATCTTTTTAAAAAATATCTCTTACACTTTTCACCCTCTTCTAGTTCTCTCTCTTTACTTCTTAAAATGGCTCCTTTACTCCGAAGACTGGCAAATGCCAACATTTGTTTTAACTTCTTGAATTTCATTGCTTAAATCAAAGCCATTGTTTAAAAGATTAAAATACCTTTTGTAGTCTCTTTTGTCTCCCCCTACCTTCATAAAAACTGTCTTGTCCAATCCTTAATCATCTCCCAGTACTGTGCTCATATATCATGAAGTCTTGGAGGGTCTGCCATTGGCTGAACTGCTCCCTATATTCACAGATTAACTCCTGTTCCTCTAAAAGAGAGCAGTTCAGCTTCCACAGCCCCTCCCTTATTGTCACAACTGTGGGCAGTGAAAGGGTGCAATATAGCAACAAGTGATCAGAAAAGAAGTGTGGGGTCTATATAGCATTGGTTGTTGGGCAGGCTTTTGTAAATAGGTAGTCAATTCGAGAGGCTTTGGTGCTATCACCACTGAAGCAGGTGAAGCCGACCTCTGTTTGATGCATTTTTTTAAAACCGCCAACTAACCTAAAATCTTTGATTAAACTCTGTAATAAAACCGATGTCTAACAACCTTAAAATCTTCTCCTACTCTCTTCCTATATATTTTTTTGATAAAACACAGTTAAAATCCCCTGCTACTATTAGGGGAGCCCTGCCTAACACATGGGGCTGAAAGTCTTCTAAAAGCTTATACCTGTCATTTTTTTTCCTGTAAAACCATACACAATAAGACCCTTAAAATCTCTCCCTAAAAAAGTCAGATTTGCTAAAAGACCCCATTCTTTTCTCACCACTGTGCTGCCCTTCACCAAGATATTAGGATTTTAATTGAAATCGCAACCCAATCATTTTTTATTTTGGTTTGATACACTCCATATGGAGGAATAGGGAGGCCATAGCTTCACTCCCACTGGATTCCTGAACAAAATCTGAAACCGTTTCTAGGGGAGAGCTTCCTTGCTCTCTTTTCCTTCAGTGACTTTTTCCAGTTCTATAAAAATTTCACTCTGCCCCTGTGACTGCCCCACTTCCTCCTTCCTGCCCAACCCTTGAGGTTGGCTGGGAATTTGAAATTCTAAAATGTGGTAGAATCTACCACATTTTCAACATAACTTAGGCACGTCCCCTGGTAATGAATGTAGCCTCTGTTCTCTCAAAGCACAATCACGGATGGCAGATGTGTCAGGCCTTGGTAGACCCCAGCATTTTTTAATGGGTATTCGCCAAGAGCATGTACTGATACCATCTGCATCCTAGTACCTTGACCGACTGGCCTCGAACAGTGCAAAATCTACCCAGCCACACACGTTATCTTCTCCATTCACAGTTTCATTGAACATTCTGACAATCACAGTTTTAAGTGTGTTTTCAGAGAGTTTCTCCACCATGAACATAGAGTGAAAGTGAAAAAGTGACATGACATTCAGCCAAGTATGGTGACCTATACTCAGAATTCGTGCTCTGCATTTAACCCATCCGAAAGTGCGCACACACACAGAGTAGTGAACACACACACACCGTGAACACACACCTGGAGGAGTGGGCAGCCATTTATGCTGCGGCAGTTGGGGGTTGCATGCCTTGCTCAAGGGCACCCAAGTCGTGGTATTGAAGGTAGAGAACTGAGATATAACAGTTTCAAACCTTTGCCAGAAATCATTAAGCAGGGAAGCAGTCTTAAAACTCAAATCAAAATCTTTGTTCAGGGGCAGAGTCATCAAGCAGTTCAAGTCTGCAGGCTTAAAACGTAAGGTCTGATGGACCAGCTTTCTGGAAAAGTCCATATGGGACATACCCAGGAGTTTTCCTTAGACCTCCTTGAATAAAAATTCAAGGAGTAGAAATTCTATGAGTAGCACGCAGCGGCTAAAACAAACAAAGTAACCAAATGAACAAATCTTCCTACCTTAAAAACAAGTAGATTCTCTGCAGAGTGAGCCATCTCCAATTAAAAGCTGGTTGTCAATGTACTTCTTGGAGGGTAGAGAACTTGTGTGAGCCTTGGCCTAGTGAGTGGCCTAGTGGTTAGAGAGTTTGACTCCTAACCCTAGGGTTGTGGGTTCGAATCTCAGGCTGGCAATACCACGACTTAGGTGCCCTTGAGCAAGGCATCGAACCCCCAACTGTTCCTCGGGTGCCCGAGTGTTCACTGCTCTGCATTTAACCCATCCAAAGTGCGCACACACAGAGTGCGAATTCTGATTATGGGTCACCATACTTGGCTGAATGTCTGAACATCACTAAAGATCAACCGAGAGGCAATCGCAGTCTCAACTGTCTGACCAGACCATGTGATCTTAGCCAAAATGCAGAGAAGCGATGCTGCTATGATGCAGCAGGTGTCAGATTGGCTCGTTTCTCTGCCAACACTTTCGGCGATTTGGGTTTTTGTCAAACCTCTTTTTGCAAACTAGTGCCAAGTATTTAGTATGGAGAGGGGTAGGGCTGTCACTTCTGAGAAAAATCTAATTCGAACGGATATCGAATATATTTGAATATCTACGTGACCGCCACCCCCCCACCACCGCGCACAGAAAAAAAAAGCACCGTAGCCTAATGGAGATTCAATGTTTGTTTTTGTTTTTTTTACTTAATGTTTGAAAGAGCAGGTTATCAACTTAGAATATCAATTTATATGAAGTGCCACTATGTATATGCCACGACATAAATGAAGAAGGAAAAAAAAAAAACGAAAAGAGCCAACTAGAATTGCAAAATCTTCTAAGACTTAGATTTAATATTTGGTAATAAACCTGAAAGGATAATCAAGAGTCACTCGGTTATCTGATCAAAATTTAACCTTAGTTGCACAGAAATTAACGAAAAACAGATTTAAAAATAACATATTAGTAGAGGTTACTGTTTTTCATTGTATACCTAAAGGAAAATTAGTAGCATTTGATGAGGAAATAGCTGATCTGAAGTGGAATGATATCTTCCAAGGATATAGATTATGGTTGTAATATATTTTAGAATAGAATTAATTCTGTAAGAGTGAAATTTACTGCTAGTGTTCAGAAAAAAATTAAAGCAGAACAATGTTTTACCGTGGTTCAATTAGAATTTATGGAAGTTGATGACAGGGCTGCCAACTTTTGAGTTCATCTTAGAGTGAGATTTTGAGGGTGGGGCTTTGTTATGGGGGAGGGGCTTATGGAGGGGCGTGGCTTGGTGTGGAAAAAATACAAACACCAAATCCTTGCATTAGCAGAAGTTTATTAAAGGGTTAGTTCGCCCAAAAGTGAAAATTATGTCATTAATAACTCACCCTTATGCTGTTTCAAACATGTAAGGCCTCCTTTTATCTTCGGAACACCGTTTAAGATATTTTAGATTCAGTCCGAGAGCTCTCAGTCCCTCCATTGAAGCTGTGTGTACGGTATACTGTCCATGTCCAGAAAGGTAAGAAAAAAATCGTCAAAGTAGTCCATGTGACATCAGAGGGTCCGTTGGAATTTTTTGAATCATTGAAAATACATTTTGGTCCAAAAGTGGCAAAAACGACGACTTTATTCAGCATTGTCTTCTCTTCCGTTTCTGTCAGACGTGTCCGATTCGTGAACCGAGGAGCCGACGATACTGCGCATGTGTGATTCAGCGTGAAGCAGACCGACACACAGAGCGTCTGAACTGAACTGATTCTTTTGGTGATTGATTCTGTACTGATTCTGTGCTAATGTTATGAGCGCGGGTAAACCGAAGGCTTGAATCAAGGGCAATCATCGCCAATGACGCCATTACGTTGAGCGCAAAAGAACCGGTGAACCGTTTTCTTCAACCGGTTTATTGAATCGAACTGTCCGAAAGAACTACTGGTGATCCGAACACCGATGCAAACGGTTCTTCACTCGTGAACGAGTCAGTCTATTGTTCGTTATCTGGCTCGGCTCGGTGTTCATCACAGCAGTTCAGTCAGTGTACTGTTTGAGTGCATGCATTACTCCGGGATATTGGTTTGTTTTAACTCAGAGGGAGTGTCAGCCACATTAAAAAAGTTAACAGCTTAAGTCATTTGTGGATTAATGCGTATTAGAGATGCGAACTGTTTAAAATGATTCAGTTTGATTTGGTGAACTGAATTATTCGTTTGCGAACCGGAAATCCAGCTGCTTTGATTTGAACTCTCTCTCACACAGACACGGGAGAGAAGACCATGCTGAATAAAGTCGTCGTTTTTGCTATTTTTGGACCAAAATGTATTTTTGATGCTTCAAAAAATTCCAACGGACCCTCTGATGTCACATGGACTACTTTGATGATGTTTTTCTTACCTTTCTGAACATGGACAGTATACCGTACACACAGCTTCAATGGAGGGACTGAGAGCTCTCGGACTAAACCTAAAATATCTTAAACTGTGTTCAGAAGATAAAAGGAGGCCTTATATGTTTGGAAGTTATTAATGACATAATTTTCATTTTTGGGCGGACTAACCCTTTAAGTATATATTGATTGTCAAAGTATTTGGTATATGTACAGAATTTCTTGGGAGATTTTACATTTTCACAAACATTTTACAGTCAAATATCTGGACATGATTGATGAGTTTTGATTGATATGAATAAAATCTTTTTAATATGGGATGTCGTTGACTTGACATTGTTTTTAGAAAACAATAATTAACATTAACGACTAGGCATGTCCAGATATTTGTTATAAGGAAATGCTTTTGTACCGTTTTGTTATGATAAAGTTAAAATAACTGTTCAGTGCTGCAAAACAAACAACTCTGCTAATGCTAACTTAATCATATATAAACTATATAACAGCATATGCCTATTAGTTACTAGCCTAAACTGGACGGAGACACAGAGCACCCTGTAACTCACTGACCTGCCTGCGTTTAGAGCCCTGTGCAGGACGGTTTTCTTAAGCCCGCACCCGCACGCTCCCGCTGAATGCATGACCAGGCCCGCCCGATCCCGCAATGTTTGGGTCCACTCCCGCCCGCTCCTGCGGACTTTAATTGTACACAAATAGGTAGGCTACTCAGGCTAAATATTAATTCAAGTTAACATCCAGAATAACCGATTTTAAACATGATTGCATTTAAATAATATGAAGTATTATTATTAGTGTTATAAAAAAAAAAAAAAACATTAAAAATCATTAAAACAAAACCAAAAGCGGCACCTCATTTTTTTAAAACACAGGCTAGGCCTACTGCATACATGCACCAAACATAAATAACTTTAGAATTAAATAAACACTTTGTTTACTTTTAAAGAACTTTGAAAATAAGCTAGATATAATTTTTACAAAATAAATCCAAAATAAAAAACATTATATATATATATATATATATATATATATATATATATATATATATATATATATATATATATATATATATATATAACAATTAGGTCCACTACATACAATGTATGTAGAAATTCTTGGTTAATTGTCTAAAATAATGCTAGCTGATAAATAGCAATTTTTCAAAACAAAACTCTTACATTTGAATTAGCCTAATACAATTAATAAAATTAGGAATAATGTATTTAATATAATAATCAAACCTTAGCAAACCGCCTTCCTGAAATGCAAAGACGCATAGATTATTGACTGGGTTGAGCGAGCAGAGCAGAATCTCCAGAAAGCGATCCGCGCTCTTCAGGAAATTTTAGCACTCCGATCCTCTCACATGCTCTGCCAAAGCTCAAAATAAAACACATTTTGTTTGTTTACAGATGTTTGACTTGCCTTACTTTTGATTTTGTCAAGTAAACAGCAGCTTTAATTTTCTACTACACACCACCGTTCCCCGCGGGTCTCCCGCAAAATTTTCTGACCACCCACTCCCCCCTGCAGCAAAGGTAAAACTGCCCGCTCCCGCAAGATTTGCCTTGGGTCCCGGGAGTCCCAAAACCCAATGCAGTCCAATGCAGTTGAAGATGATTTTGCCATTGCTACTATTTTTAACAATTATTTTATTGACTCTGTTAAAGAACTAGGAGATACATTTTCAAGAAGGGAAATAAATATTAGTCCAATTGAGGATGTATGTAAAAGTTTTAATTTAAGAAAAATGAAATGCAAGTTAATAAAGTTATTAGCTCATTGAAAAATTCAAAATGTAAAGATGCTCATCATCTGGATACTATGTTTGTTAAAACTCACAAAGATAGTTTAACCCTGGTCATCACTCATTTAATTAACTTATCATTTGAAAGTAATGTTTTTCCTACTGCGTGGAAAAAAGCAATTGTTACTCCTATTTTTAAATCTGGAGACCATAATGAAGTTAGTAACTACAGACCCATAAGCATATTGCCAGTATTCTCAATGGTTGCAGAGAAGATTGTTTTTGAACAGCTGACATCCCATCTTAATACCATTGAGGCTGCCCTACATTGTATGCAGTTTTGTTTCAGAGTAAATCATTCTACTGAAACAGCTACTTTACATTTAATAGAACAAATAAAATCTGAAGTTGACATAGGAGGATTTGTTGGGGCTATATTTTTAGATCTACATAAAGCCTTTGATAAGGTTAATCATACAGTTCTCCTTTCTAAATTGTCTACATTTAAATTTTCATCTGAAGCTTTAGCATGGGTATCCTCATACTTATCAACAATGTGTAAAAATTTAAGGAAGTAAGTCCTGTGATTTGCATTATACAATGGGTGTACCCCAAGGATCAGTACTAGGTCCCTTACTGTTTAGTTTGTATATTAATGATCTTCCGCAACAGTGTGAAGGGATACAAGTACCAATGTATGCTGATTATACTGTTATTTTTACATATGCGAAAACAGCAGAATTAGCAGCTGAGAAGCTAAAAGCTGCTAGAGAAAAGATTTCACAGTGGCTAGAACAGTCATATCTTAGTTTAAACATCAGTAAAACAAAAGGATTTTTTTATCTCATAAAAAAAATGTTACATTTCCTGATGCTGATATATGTATTAATGGGGAAAAGATAGAAATAGTAAATGAGTTCAGTTATCTTGGTATAATATTGGACTCTCATCTCAGTTTTGAAAAATACGTAAGGAATATTAATCATAATATGGCAAACTTTAGACAAATCAGACAATGTCTTTCTTTTGATGTAGCTAAGGCTCTTATGCATGCTACAATTTTTGCTCACATGTCTTACTGTTTGACATGTTGGGGTCAAGCTAGTGATACTGTTATTAAACCTTTAAAATCTCTATATAAACAGGCATTAAACATTTCCAACCATTTTTATTCTTGTAGGATCATAGAGAAACATGATTTTTTTTTTAAAACTTTGATAATTTTAGACTTTATTCAAATTTGTGTATGGTTCAGAAAATCCTAAACAGTCTGGCTCCTTCTGTATTATGTGACTTTATTCATATCTGTGAGATCTACCAAACTATCATATATGAGTAATTGTCTGGTTCCCTTTCGTCACTCTGCATTTGGACTATCATCTTTTGCAGTGAAAGCCACTAATCAGTGGAATGCCCTACCAGAGGATATAAAAGGGTATACAGCACATGGTCTTTTTAAATTGAAGTTAAAATCTTTTTTAAAATTTGGAGTCCTTTCCCCTCATTCTCTGGTCTTCTTTTAACAACCTCCCTCTTAAGGCGCTCCCACCTAGACCCTTACAGGAAGTAAAAAAACATCCTTTCCCACCTCCGTGGGGGGCTAAAACAGAAGAGACGTAGTAAAATCAATGGTAAAATCACTGATTTAATAATTAAAACCTTGCCTTTTAATATCCTAATTAAAATCATAACCATTGTTTAAAAGGTTTAAACAATGTTTTTTTGTTTGTTTTTTTGTAAGATGGCGGAGTAGAGGATTCAATTCAATTCAAGTTTATTTGTATAGTGCTTTTTACAATACGAATCGTTACAAAGCAACTTTACAGAAAATTATGTTTCTACAATATTTAGTAGTAGCTTATGGTGGTCACTGTCAGTTTGTGCACGTTTGACAGGATTTTTAGAAAAATGAATACAAGACGTAGTCCGCTAGACGATGAACATTATTAATACTATTAATAATTATTATATGATTCAGTCACACTTGTAGCAATATTTGTTAGTTCTGTTTGTTGATTCAGGGTTAGCATCATCTGAGGTCCTCTGAGGGTCAGCATCATCTCTTTCAGGTGTTCTGGATCCAGACTGGAGTTTGTGTAAATCCTACAAAATAGAGACATCATTAGCATAGCTGCTGATTCAACAAACTAAAATTAGTTTAACCCAAGCTAATGAATAAAAATGCACATTTGATCAGATGCAACTACACTCACAATTTAAGAGATACATTATTCGAATGCTTGGCGAAAGAGATGCGTTTTTAATCTAGATTTAAACAGAGAGAGTGTGACTGAACCCCGAACATTATCAGGAAGGCTATTCCAGAGTTTGGGAGCCAAATGTGAGAAAGCTCTACCTCCTTCAGTGGACTCTGCTATCCTAGGAACTACCAAAAGTCCAGTGTTTTGTGACCTTAGGGTGCGTGATGGGTTGTAACGTGGTAGAAGGCTAGTTAGGTACGCTGGAGCTAAAGCATTTAGGGCCTTATAGGTAAGTAATGATGATAATTTGTAACTGATATGGAACTTGATAGGTAGCCAGTGCAGAGACTGTAAAATTGGGGTAATATGATCATATTTTCTTGACCTGGTAAGGACTCTAGCTGCTGTATTTTGGACTACCTGTAGCTTGTTTATTTAGGAACAGTTTAATTTTTCCTTTTATGACTTTGATCATGCCTGGGAAAAGGGGAAACCCAAAAGAGTCAGTGAATCTACAGGCTTAAAACAATGACACTACTTCGTGTGGCGGACCGTCTATGGCTTCTCTTGAAGGAACTCTGTAAAAGTTTTTTGCAGAAGCCGACAAAAATGCCAGAGATCGCTTAGAATCCAGCTGATTTTCCAAATGTTCAATCAAAATGACACTTGATCAACATTCCAAAGACTTGGATTCCCAGCACAAGATTACAACCTCTCTACAAACACGAATGAAGCGAGTAGAGGAAGCTACAACAGAACATATTGACACCATGGAGAAACTTCAACAGAAACTTGCTGCGATGGAAGACCATAGTAGGAGGAACAATCTCCGAATTATAAACTTGAAAGAAGGAGTGGAAGAAGATCAGGCTTTGGCTTACCTGGTGCGTAACCTTCTCAAATGGTTCCCTGAATTGGAACGCAGCCCTCCGGAGCTAATACGAGCACATCGTTTTGGTCGTCAGCGCAAGGCTTTTGCTCCTCCATAGACCATGATCCTGAACTGTCTTCGATTCACCGACACATATCGGATTTTAGGATTCGCAAGGAAGTCACTGGTGACATTAGACTGCCAAGCAAGTCGTTTCACTGCAGACAATAGCGATGCCACCGCTCGACACAGATGTCCATGCTACCCTATATTGAACAGGGCTTGCACCTTGGGATTTCAAGCTTTCCTGTTATATCCTGCAACCATCAAGTTAACCCCTGACCAGTCACCCCCCCATTTTTTGGCATGGAGACAGAAATGACATGCCCAAAATAAATAGGTTTCTGCTCATGATTCTTTCTGACTAGATACATAAACAACATTTGTTCACAAAGCTGACACTTAAAAGTTTACTGTTCAGGAATCAGAATCATTTACACTGTTATGATAATAGAGATATATAAGCTCAAACATAAAAAAAATATATATATATATATGACACTTGATCACTTTTATGACACTGTGAATTTTATGAAATATTTTCTAAGGCCATGTCGTGTGTTTTTAGAAAAGGCTAATCATATTGATTTATGGCACTTGTCATCTCTGTGTGCTTTGTCTGTGTTTTTGTCTCTGAAAACTCCCCGATTCATGATTCTATTGTTCTCACCAAATGAGTCTTTCACAACTATGCCAGGTATGACACATTATCCGCATTATTCTTTTATCATTATTCTTTTTATTCAACCTTTATTAGCTTTTGTTCAGGTATTTTAAAGCTTTACAGAGCCACCAAGCTGCTATTTCACTTCAGTCTCTCTTTGCATTTAGCCCTTATTTATCAAAAGTCTTACTATAAAAATACAACAAAACATTTTCTTACGACCTTACGTTAATTATTATGGCAGAAATGCATTATGAAGAAATGCACCTGCTATTAGTAGCATTAGAGATAACGTTAGCATCAAGCTAAATCGGACAATTTATGAAATTATTAGTACACTTTTACTCAAAACTCACTTTAAACCCCAAACGAGTGTTTGTAATAACTTCCTTTTGCAATCACAGGTGGAACTTGGTCATTTACTGTAAGGCTATAAATATGCGATTTATAGCCTTTTACATTGCTGCACAGGTTAGCATTTCAGATGTAAATTTTTTCAATTTTTTTTACAAAAACGCCCCAGATCTCAAGAAAATCTCATACCAAGCTTTACAATCGTAATCTCGGGTTTATAATTAGGATATTTCATGTGTACAGAGGTGTATCAGTGTTTTTATGGCCAGATAACTACCAGGAAGTGTACAGGAACCATGTGACACGATGATGATCTAAAGATTGACATGGCGAAGGACCAATCAGAGTCTGTCTGACACTCACACACGAGCACTGAGGAGCAAACACACAGAGACAGCGCTGGGAGAGGATGTTTATCATCAGATTCCGTAAAGCAGTGGAAAATTTATAGAAATGACGATACTGTCTGAAGAAATATGAAGTAAACATCAGTAAATGTATTCATATATCTCCACAGATATGCATCTTTGGTCTATAACTCCTTATTGACGCTGTTCAGTGAGTCTATGTAAACACAAGTGAACCGCTGCTGACGTGACTGAATATGAGTGAGTGGTGAATTTCTATTGAAAATGTGGCATAATACGGATTTATTACTTTGCACTCCTGACATAAATTACTAAAATAACTGCCACTGCAACAATGTTTTATCAAAATATTGGTCAAATATCGAAGCTAGAGTCTTTAAACTTTCAATTGATGCACAGTTTGTCCAGAACAAGTAAGAGAGTGATGTTTAGAATGCTGTGAAAGTGAAACAATAATAAATTGAGCCCTCGGCAATGCTTGCAAACAAAGGGTATTACTAAGAGGATTTGACCAAAATCTGTTTACTGAGCCAAGTGAGGCATTGAAGTTTATTGACTCCTTTGATTCACTCAATTCGGAAGATGTGACTTCACCTTTATCATGACTGTTGTCATGCTCATACTTGCCAACCTTGAGACCTCAGGTGTCACGCTGTCAGTCTCTGTTTTCCTGGGTGTTCCCTAGTGAGCTCACTTCTCCTTAGGCACTTCACCATAGGCACTATAATTCCTCTAGTCTGGTCCTGTCTTCACAGTAATTGCACTCCAGTTAATCGCACAGGTGTAGGCTATCTATTGTCGTTAGTCTCCTTATAAATAGCTGTCCTTCCCTGTTGTCGGTATGGAATCCTTACCCTTTGTGTACTATGTTCTCGTCTCCCGAGACTTCCCATTACCTCCCATTACCTTCTCGTTCCTCCGAGTTTCCCGTTCCGTTTCATCCGGTTCCCTCTTTTGTTTTGTTTTGTTTGTCTCCTTGGACTGTTTATTTTGTATTACCCTTTTTGTCATTAAATCATACTTGCAATTGGATCTTACCCTCTCCTTGTGTTTTCCTAACGCACATCGTCACGGGGGGGTTGTGTCATATATAATCTCACACACAAACAAACGTAAAGAAGAATATAATTCATTTATCTGTACATAGTTTATACCAACATATTATGTACAATAACAACAACCCATCACAACCCAACCCCATTTATGCAACCCCAACCCAACCCAGACCATTTAGTTAGGAATTTGCAGGCATATTTTTTTCTTTTTATTCGCCATGTCTCTTCTTTCTTCCTCTTTCCCTTCTTCTTCTTTTTCTTTTCTGAATTTGCTGCGCTTGTCTTCGAGGTGTAACCTTTATTATTAGGGACTTTAAGCAACAGCTGTGAATGGAACGGCTACAGCGACCAGAAGTTTGCTGTCACACCACCGTAGCCAAGAATGTTAAAATCACTAAGCAACGGTAAACAGGACAGCGCAACGCAGCATTAATTCACTTATTGAAATACAAAAAAATGTCATTTAAAAAAGCAAGAGAAGGATTGCTTTTGGCATTAAATGACAATCTTTTGTCAGAAGAGGAGTTTTTAATATTGTATGATGTAAATAAGTCTAAAAACCTAGATTTACCATGTAAGCAATACTTGCCTTTTAACCTTGATGACATGGAGGAATACGAATGCGTTAATGAATTTCGTGTCAGAAAATGTGACCTACCAATTCTGTTAGATTTTTTTTTTTTAATGCATTTAGCAGACGCTTTTATCCAAATTTTATCTTTTTTTTTTTTTACCTATCATGGTAAAATAAAACATTTTATTACCTACATAGATGTTCTCGGCATTCCCAATGAGATCGTTTGTGATCAGACAATCATAAACTGATGCAAATTACAGTGTCATATGCCATAACATTTATTTACCTAATCTCTCACGTTGTAGCAACTCGGCAAATCCGCTGTTCTCCCGCAGTAGACCGTTAAAGTAGAACGTCACAAAATAGCAGTTAAATTTGCGCATGCACAATATAACGCCAGAATGGCGTTGCTGTTCCACCAGAGGCTGTTGCTAAGTCCCTATTGTTCGTCCTGAAAAGGCACCCATGACGGATGGTGTAGCAATATTGTTGTCCGGATGGAAATCGGGAGAAATTCGGGAGAAATTATCGGCAGGGGCTTTGAAATTCGGGAGTCTCCCGGAAAAATCGGGAGGGTTGGCATGTATGGTCATGCTAGTTTTGTTTACTTGCGTAAAATCCGTTGTGGATCTCTTTTTTTTCTTACATAATATAATAAAGTATTATGGTTGATTAAACTTAGTAGTGTTATTTTTAGGGGAGCAGGCAAGGGACAGTTATTTGATTTGTTAAAATTTTTGCTTTGTTTCAATGCAAGATCTTTATTTATTTATTTATTTATTTTTGTGCATATGTGTTTGTGTGTGCTCTTGTTTTTGTATCATATCAGGACACAACTCTGTATAATGACATGGGTATGACACCGGTATTACAAGGAGAGGGTGACTTATGAGGACATAACCCATGTCCCCATTTTTCAAAACGCTCATAAATCATACAGAATGAGTTTTTTTGAGAAAGTAAAAATGCAAAAAGTTTCCTGTGATGATTAGGGTCAGATATAGGGTTTGTGTAGGACCATAGAATATACAGTTTGTACAGTATAAAGACCATTATGCCAATGGGATGTCCCCACTTTTCACAAAAACAAACGTGTGTGTGTGCGTGTGGCTTGCATGTTGGTTTGCTCTCATATTCATCTTTCCTTAATCAGTACCATTATTGTAATTCAGACATGTCCAGTTGGCTCTATCTTGACATTTGCTTTTTAAACCGTAAATAATGGGTAAAGGGCTTCATGTAATTAATCTAAATATTTGCAGTTTAGTTCCTAAAATTTATCAACCAAGGTCATGGCTTGTTTATAATAATCCTAATATAATAACATTATCTGAAATCTGGCTAACTGAAAATACAGATGACTCCAATGTTAAACTGGACAACTACATCATATATAGGTTAGATGGAGGATCCAGGGAAGGTGGGGTCACCACTTACATTTCATCAAATTTGAAATCACAGTTAATTACTCCTAAAGTGAAACCTGAGCTTTTTGAATGTATCTTTGTTAATTCCTGAATTAGGAGAAGAATAGTCTCTCAGTTGTTGGTACCTATTCCGGACTGTGCAGATATGATATATGCTACTGCTACTTGTCTACACTCTCTTGATGTGGTATACAACAGCCTGTGCCGATTGCGTCCTTAGGCCACATCATTGTACGATGTATGAACAGCTGTCCTGGCTTGCACCTTCAGCCTTATACAATAACACTGGATTCAGCTTATTATTAAATGTATTTACTTTTAATATCCATATTATTTATTGCAATAGTTAGCGCCTTACAGTTCACAATATAGCCTTCATCACAATTAAAGGCGGGCGTACACGGTGCGATTTTTGCTGTCGTACGAGTTCGCATGCGATTTTTTTTTTATTTATTTATTTTTTTTTTTTTTTAAATCATGTGGAAATCGCGTATTCTCGTATGGTCACGGCTCGTATCATTTGCGATGAATTACGAGCCGAGCAGAGTGGCTTACGAGCACTTCCCGACCTCCCAATCATTTTTAAACATTTCTAAAAAGTTAGTGAGCTATCGGTTTGAATTCGTGCCATTTGTGCTGTTGAACGAGCCGATTTGTTGATTTTATCTGAAGTTGACCAATCACGAACTAGGAAAACCACAGAAGAAGAAAGACGAAGACGGCAGCTGAAGTCTGTCAGGAACAGCGAGCGCTGTATGATGTTTCTAGCAACGTATTCCAATGCCTTCTCTCTCTCTCCCTCTCTCTCTCACACACGCATATGTAGTTTACAGGGACTCTCCATAAACGTAACGGTATTCTATACTGTATATCCCCATACACTACCTCTATCCATCACGAAAAATGCATGTTTAAATTTTCTATTAAACACCGTATAGTATTTTTTTTAAAGCCATTTGGTTTACGAGGGCACAGTAATTGTCCTCACAAACCATGTTTACATTTTAATACCCATTTCAGATATTTATAAACCATATACAAGAACACACACACACAGGGTAACCAAACGTCCCGGTTTCCTATTGCTGAAAAATAACCTGTACATGTAGGAAACAGTCACAGCTTGTATCAATATTTTATATGCAGTTATGAGAGAGGGAGAGCAGTTATATTAGGTGCATTCCAATTGCACCGCTGCACGCACAGAATGATCACCTGTATGGCATCAAAGTACCGCGAGAGCGATTCGAATGCACTGGATATGTGTGCTCTCTTATCGCTCTCGCGGTAATGTCATACAGTGATCCTTCTGTGCGTGCAGCGCTGCTTCAAGTCGAACGCGTCTAACAACTTCGTGCGATTGCTTCTGGAATTCGCAGGTTGTAAAATCGTGTCATATATCATCTCGTCTGTACGATTTTCAGATAAACTGACTCGTGCCGGGTGTGTGGACATACGATCTTCCGACCATCCGAATTCGCACCGTGTACGCCCGCCTTAACAGATCTTCTTTAAGCTTGTGGGGGTGTGCGTGAGGGCATGCGTGTGATGTGTGTGTATCCGTATGGCGTGTGTGAATGTATGTGAGTGCGTTCGCTAATATTTTTTATTTTTTTGTATTAGTATTTAATTATTATGATTTTTTTTAGTTGTTTTGATTCTATCTACTTTCTTGTTCTGCTGTTCCATGTTGTTTGGACATGATCCTGAGGACCCCAACGAAAATGAGATGTTTCATCTCATGGGGCTGATCCTCTAATAAATGTTTATAAATAAATAAATAAATCTCTGTAGCCGTTTTGCAGCCACATCATGCGTCGTGTTAACCTATTCTTTATTTCTTTACCGATTTCCCTAAGTTCAGTTCAGTTCTTGTATTTAACCAGGTTAAAAAACTGTCTGTTCCTTCATCATCTCCCACCACTGTGCAAGTGAGTCATAAAAGTCTTGGAGGATGTGCCATTGGCTGAACTGCTCCCTATACTCCCTAACTACTTCCTTATCTCCCAAAAGAGAGCAGTTCAGCTTCCTCAGCCCTCCACCTACTGTCACCCCAGTGGGGAGTGAAGGGATGTATGACAGCATTGTGTGGTCAGTAAAGAAGGAGGGGGTCAATGTAGCATCGGTTGGCGCACAGTCACGTGTAAAAACATAGTCAATGCGAGAGGTTCTGGTGCCATCACTACTGAACCAGGTGAAGCCCTCCTCTCTCTGATGCATTGCTTTTAAACAGTCAACTAACTTAAAATCTCCAACTAAGCCCAGCAATAAAACCGATGTCGTGTCAACTTTAAAATCCTCTCCTATCCTCTTCCTATCCTTTTTCGATAAAACATAATTAAAATCCCCTGCCACCACTAGGGGGGGCCCTACCTAGCATGTGGGGCTGCAAGTCTTCTAAAAGTTCATACCTATCATTTTCCCCAGTATACCCGTACACATTAAGAATGTTAAACTCTTTGTCTAAAACAGTCATATTGACTAAAATTAGCCGTCTGTCTCTTTCCACCATGCTTCCCCTTCACCAAAATGGGGTAACCTGTTAGAATTGCTACTCCATCATTTTTATTGCCATTGGAGCCACTCCAAATGGAGGGCCTCATGGTCCACATATTTCCCCACTACCTATAACTTTTTTTTTTTAAAGGCAGAGAACACTCTTGTAGTAAAAAGACATCTGATTTAATAGTTTCTTGTGCTCGCAAGTGGGATCTCACACTTCTTACGATGCCTTTAACCTTTTCTCCTCTATTTCAAATAGAGGAGATCTCGCAGCTCTTTTCTGCACTTGAGCATTCAGGAGTAAACAATCAGTTTCACTCTCACTGGTTGAAACCCAGTTTCGAGGGATGAAGCCGTTTACTCCTCTCCATCTTCCATGTTATTTCCGTTCTCTTGCTGTTTGGGAGTGGCTTCCTCCCTCTGTGTTGGTAACTCTACCCCCATGGCCGGCCCACTTCCTTTCTCTTGCCCAATCCCTAAGGATGGCAGGGAATCTGAATTAAGACTTGATGGCTGCTCTGTCAATTCTTTGCCGTAGCCGTAAAACAAATTAAGGCCTATGCTCTCAATGTCTTAAACTAAATGGCTTCCAGTCTTAAACTCAGCTTCAACTCTATAGAGCAGTTTTTGACAATCTCCACCTGCGTATTAACACCAGTAAGATAAAATGTATACTTTTTAGCAGGAAACTGGTTACCCAGACTCCACTTACAATCACCTGCATGAACGGTATAGCTCTGGAGTATGTCAAAAAATATAAATATCTAGGCATTTGTTTGGATTCATCCCTGTCATTCATTACACACATAAATTACCTTCAATCAAAAGTCAAAGCTAGACTAACCTTTCTTTTCCGCAATAAAGATTCCTTTACTTATGCTACCAAATGTACCCTCGTTAAGATGACAGTACGGCCAATTTTGGATTATGGCGATGGTTATCTACAGAATGGCACCAAACACAGCCCTAAAAAAAACTTGAAACAATTTATCATTCAATGAATTTATCATTCATTAATATTTTTTTTTTGCCACTAATGCACCCTTTCACACTCATCACTGTGACCTGTATAAACTGGGCTGGCCCTCCCTTCATACCCGGCAACTCCATCATTGGTTTCTCTTCATATACAAAACAATCCTGGGTAAGACCACCTCTCTATCTGTCATCTCTTATTCATGCCATTCATAACTCCTATTAACAAAATATATAAAGAAAACCTTCAAAATTACATAGTTGACTCTTGTTCCTGCTGACAATCATGAATCATATTTATACACATACTTAAGAACTTTACTGTTTTTCATTTTTTCTTTTTTCCTTGTCTATATTTTTTAAATTTAATTGCTTGTTAAATGTGTCGTGTTTGATTATGTACAGTATGTTCCTATTTATTCCTGTAGCCTCTTGGCCAGGTCATGTTTGTAAATAAGAAGTAGTTCTCAAACAGTTTACCTGGATAAATAAAGGTTAAATAAAGAAATTAAATAAAAGTTGTAATTCGTTACTTCCCACCACTGATCTCACATGTCGTGAGGTCCTGTGTTGTCCAGTTAGCAGATGTCTTCACCAACATCTTCAACCTCTCCTTGAGACTTAGTGATCCCCACATGCTTCAAGCAAACCACCATCATCCCTGTTCCCAAGAAAACAACCGTCTCCTGTCTGAACGACTACCGCCCTGTAGCACTGACATCAGTCATCATGAAGTGCTTCGAACGGCTAGTCAAATCCCACTTTTGCTCCTCTCTGCCTGACACCTTGGACCCATTACAATTTGCTTACCACTCAAACAGATCCACTGATGACGCCATTGCAATGGCCATTTACTCTGCCCTGGAACACTTGGAGGGAAGAGATACCTATGTGCGGATGCTGTTTGTTGATTACAGCTCTGCATTTAACACCATCATCCCTACCAAACTTATAGCCAAACTGAAAAATCTGGGTCTTAACAGTCACTTATGTAACTGGGTCCTGGACTTCCTGACCGGCAGACCCCAGGTGGTCAGAATTGGCAATCACACATCCTCCTCACTTATACTCAGCACTGGTGCCCCACAGGGTTGTGTACTCAGTCCTCTCTTGTACTCCCTGTTCACTTATAACTGCTCTGCTAAGCATAACTCCAACACCATCATCAAATTTACTGACGATACAACTATCTTAGGACTCATCACTAATGGCGATGAGACATCCTACAGAGATGAGGTTAATGCACTCACAACATGGTGTGCTGATAACAATCTCTCTCTAAACATTAGCAAGACCAAGGAGATGATTGTGGACTACAGGAAGTCACAGAGAGAGGGTCACGTTCCCATTCACATCAACGGAGAGATAGTAGAGACAGTTAAGAGCTACAAGTTCCTTGGCATTAACATCTCTGAGGATCTTTCCTGGAGCCTTCACTCAGAGACCATAGTGAGAACAGCCCGTCAGCGTCTCTACTTCCTGCGGAGACTGAAGAGGTTTGGCATCTCCTCTAACATCATGTCAAACTTCTACCGCTGCACTATAGAGAGCATTCTGACCAGCTGCATCACTGTGTGGTACGGCAACTGCTCTTCCTTGGACCGCAAAGCTCTTCAGCGAGTGGTGAGAACAGCAGAGCTCATCATTGGACACAAACTCCCAGCCTTACAAGACATCTATCAGACTCGCAGCATCATCAAGGACCGCACTCATCCTGCTCATCACCTGTTTGCCTCACTGCCATCGGGCAAACGTTTCTGATCCATCCGATCACGGACAACCAGACTGCAGAACAGCTTCTATCTTCAAGCCATAAGACTACTTAACAATCAGCTGTCCTCCATTAAAAAAAAAAACAACACACCAGAATACATGCTGCTCTTATGTTTACTTTCATTGTACTTGCGCTGCCACTTTTTTATATTCCTTCATGTTACTCTGTGACACTCTACAATGACTTTTGGACATTGCTCTACTCAGGAATACATCTGAATGTGTTCTGCTCTTAGGTTTATTTATTGCATCTGCACTGCCACTTTAATTTTCCTCCATGTAGCTCTATGTCACTCTACAATGACATTTTAGACACCGTTCTACCCCAGTAATCATATTACCTCAGGACTTCTTATGTACATTATAACTCTAAACATTGATTACATTTATTGTACCTGTTACTTCCACTTATGGGCATATAATGCTCTGTCCATGACTTTCTGTCTATGGGCACTGTAGTCACTCAAAAACCTCAGTGCTCAACATGTTTGTCTATGTCTTGTTATTGTCACTGTATGTCTGAGCCTTGTCATAAGCATTTCAATGCCCAGTTCTCCCCAGTGTTAACTATGCAAATGACAAATAAATGCCTCTTGCCTCTTGATCTCTCCAAGATACTTTTAAAGGACCTATCTGATAGGTAAGACTCAAACCATTGAAGTGTGGGAACTGAGATGCCTTTTGTCAGTAGGGTTGTTAGGAGGATCTGGTGGTTAACCGTGTCAAAAGCAGCGGACAGGTCAAGCAGGATAAGTACTGAAGATTTGGATTCTGCTCTTGCCAGTCTTAGAGCTTCAACAACTGAGAGCAAGGCCGTCTCAGTCTGAAGCCAGATTGGTTGCTGTCAAGGAGGTTGTTGTGTGTGAGAAATGTAGAGACTTGGTTGAACACAGCTCGTTCATGTGTTTTTGCAATGAAAGGAAGAAGGGAAACTGGTCTGTAGTTCTCTAAAAGAGATGGGTTGAGGTTGGGTTTCTTAAGTAGTGGAGTTATACGTGCCTGTCTAAATGATGAGGGAAAAACACCAGTGTGGAGGGAAGTGTTGATGATGTGAGTGAGTGCAGGTACAACTTCAGGAGAAATGGCTTGAAGGAGATGAGATGGAATAGGATCAAACGAGCAAGTATTAGGGTGATTAGAAAGAATGAGTTTTGAGACTTTTGCCTCATGTAAATTAGTATATGTTTGCTTGTGATATGAGCTTGACTGATTGTGGTGTGGAAAATTGTGCACGGTGTTTAATTTTATTAATGAAAAATGTGGCAAACTCGTCAGCTATTAGAGATGAAGAGGAGGACAAAGAAGTTAGGAAAATGTTTTAAAAAGCATGCATCCAAGCATGTATCCAAAGATGCAGAACAGTTTAGGGGAAGGAAGTGAAGATGAAACCATTGCAGATAGCCGGGAGGGTGAAAGTGTGCATAGGTTACGTCGAAAGATGACATGTGGAGGGGTAAGTGATGTGTCAGGGACCATGTTAAGTTTAAGAATTAGGAGGAAGTGATCCGACGTGTGCAGTGGAGTAACCAGAACATGATCAGTAGAGCAGTGTCATGTATAAATAAGGTCCAGACGGTTGCCTGATTTGTGAGTGGCAGTAGTTTGCACTCGGTTGAGATCAAAAGAGGCAAGCAGACTGTGGAAATCAGCATACAGAGGTTTATCTAGGTGGATGTTGAAATCTCCAAGCAAAACTACGGGAGTACCATCCTCAGTTCAATTCAATTCAAGTTTATTCGTATAGCGCTTTTTACAATACAAATCGTTACAAAGCAACTTTACAGAAAATTATGTTTCTACAATATTTAGTAATAGCTTATAAGTGGTGACTGTCAGTTTGTGCATGTATGACAGGATTTATAGAAAAATTTATACAAGTCTTAGTCAGCCAGATGATGAACATTATTAATATTATTAATAATTAATATATGATTCAGTCACACTTGTAATAATATTTGTTAGTCTGTTTGTTGATTCAGGGTTAGCATCATCTGAGGTCCTCTGAGGGTCAGCATCATCTCTTCTCAGGTGTTCTGCATCCAGACTGGAGCTTGTGTAAATCCTAGTTGGCAAAACATAGAAACAAATAGAGACATCATTAGCATAGCTGCTGTTCCAACAAAGTAGAATTAATTATTTTAACCCAAGCTAAAGAATATGAATGCACATTTTATCAGATACAACTATACTCACAAATTAAGATACATTATTCAAATGCTTGATGAAAGAGATGCGTTTTTAATCTAGATTTAAACAGAGAGAGTGTGTCTGAACCCCGAACATTATCAGGAAGGCTATTCCAGAGTTTAGGAGCCAAATGAGAGAAAGCTCTACGTCCTTTAGTGGACTTTGCTATCCTAGGAACTGTTGATCTAAAATCAGTCTTGTCCCCTTACAATTCAATCACAGGGCCGAATACCCGTTGCCTTGTCAAAAATCTTTATTGACATATGTATCAGGCATAGGAGAGAAACTTGTTGTCTTTGCCAGCTGTATTTTCATTTCTCCATTTCTCCGTTTCTCAGTCTCTCAGTTTCTCTAAGGCTTTAACAGTGACCATAGCTTATATACCACTGACCAAGTTCCTTACAAGGTACAGAAACATGTTGGTTTGTTTAAAATAGAATGTATACTTCATGCTAACATCAGTTGGTATATTTATACATACATACAGTAGGTGGCCAGCCTTTCTGGGGCTTACCGCGGCGGTAACTGTAATTCAGTCGCGTGTTAAAATCATTCGCGAAACTACCGCCAGGTTGCGCAAAGAGACGGATTGCGAAATGAATGTAATTGTAAAATGAGATAAAAGGAAGTAAAACAACAATAACATTATGATATAACATTGTAACATTTAAAAAAAACTTTTTTGTTACAATTTGTTAATTTTTAAAATGTCAGATAGTCTTAGACTACAGTCTACTAAACAAAAATTAAAAGAAGACCTTAACACAAAGGATCATATGCATGCTATTTTTATTAAACAGTGAATAAATATAAGGCCTATATTTTATATATATATATATATATATATATATATATATATATATATATATATATATATATAAGCTAAATGTTTTAATTTCATTTTCATTTCGATTCATTCTTGGTTTAAAAAAATCTTTTTCAAATTTTTCAAACTACCAGCATTTTTTAATTATGCCTTATGTGTGACCAAAAATTAAGTATTATTTGTTTCAGCTGATCGTGCTGGTGCCCCGCGCACATAATGGAAACAGAAGTCGTTCACCAGACATTCGGCGTGAGCACTTTGACATATTGTTAATTATGATTTTTTTTTTTTCATCAATACTGAAACGCACACAGCCTATTTACCTCATGAATAATAGTTAAGCTTCAAATGGGCAACATCACAAATATGGAAAAGTTTAATTTCTCCCGATTGAGCACTCTGATTTATTTTTTAGCGTGTTTAAAAAAAAAAAAAACATGCAGCAAACGAAAATAGGTGATTGATCCGTTAAAATGAAACCTATGCACGACTCATATATATTTTTCCTCTGACAAACTTAATTTATTTTTTAGCGTGTTTAAAAAATAAAAAATAAAGAAAACATTCAGCAAATGAAAATAGGCGATTAATCCGTTAAAATGTGTTACTCTTGGTTAACAGTACTAATTATAATTATTTTACTTCAGAACAGAGCCTGGGACTAATCTAGGTTATCCATGTTTTTTTTTTTTTTTTCTTTCTTTCATTGCATCTGAAAACGACTTTGTTCATTACATTCACTTCACGTGATCTGGCGCAGATCAGCCTCCCACAAAGCTCAGCTGTGGACGATTTAAAAATGTTTGATATAAAGCAGTGGTTCTCAACCCGCGGCCCGTCACGAATTCTAATGCGGCCTGCACCACATGCTGAATAAAAAAAAACAGAAAAAAAATCTTTATCAGTTTGTAAAATTTTATTGTTTACATCAATTTTAAAAAAAAATATGCAACTAATGAAATATAAGCTATATCCTAATGTTTTTACGTGATTTTTTTTATTCTTCATATATTATTTTCAGATATGAGCACTGGCATAAACATTTAACGAACACATACAAGCGCGCACTTTGGCAGAATTCAGTTCAAATAGTCATCAACAGCCATTAGGTAAATTGCCTTTAATGTAAAATTGTGCATCAGAATGGACACATTTGTTTTTTAAGGGAGAAAAAAAAGATATTCAAAAAATGCCAGCGAATGAACATGTACAAACTGTCAATAGTCGCAGTATCAGTACACTGTAAACCCCGAAAAGTTAAGATAACTCTAAACAATTAATTTTATCAACTTAAAAAATTTGTGGAAACTTATTACCTCAACTTTTAAGTCAGTTACACTTAAATTCATAGAACAGATTAACTCAAAATTATTTATTTGAATACACTTTTTGTATGCATTTTATAACTCAAAACAATACATTTTATCAACTTAAAAGTTTTAAGTCAGTTACACTTAAATCCACAAAACAGATTAACTCAAAATTATTGATTTGAATAAACTTTTCTTCTATGTATTTTATAACTCAATTTATATTGATCACAAATTAAAAGTACTACATTTTTTTATATACATTTAAATATAAATAAAATACTTTATTTGCAATTTTTCAAGAAATTTGACCTCAAAATTAAAAATATTATTCCTTAAACATTAGAAAGGAAGACAATTTCAAACTCCATATATGAAAGTACGTTTTATTTAGCAAAAGGCATTTTTTGCAGCATTATAACAGACCTCTGTATACATTAGAATGTAACTGTATGAGACACAACAAATGTAAAGGACAGAGGTGTAAAAAACTAGTGCATCCAGAGATACAGGAAAAACTCTCGAACAAGTAAATTTTTTTTTTAAACTGCAATCTGGGTGCTAGTGGCATTCACTAACTCAGTCCCAGTATTTAATAAGTGAACACAAAATCTGTGTTCTGCAAAATTTCTACATTTGAGATAAGTATTACAACAGACTGTAACAATATTAAAGTCACAACAAGTGAAAAAAGAAAATTAACAGTCTCTCGTGCATCCAGAAAATTTTAACTGCAATCTGGGTGCTAGTGGCTTTCAGTAACGCAATCCCAGTAAATACTAGGTAAACACAAAATCTGCTTTCTGGAAAATTTCTAAATTTGAGAAGCATAAAAACAGACTGTAACAATATTAGTCACAACAAGTGAAATAAAAGACAATAAACAGTCTCTTGCTTATCCAGAAAATTTAGACAGCAATCTGGGGGCTAGTGGCATTCAGTAACGCAATCCCAGTAAATACTTAAATTAAAATGCAATTCTCCACTTCACTGGGGAATTTAAAAGCTTGAGCTCAGTGTTTAATAGGGCAAATACAGTAGTCACAACAACTGAAAAGAACAGAAAATAAATTGTATCGCACTCGTACATCCATTACTCTTACTCCTTAATCAGTAGCTCATTTTTTGACTCAGCAATCTGGGTGTTAGTGGCTTTGAGTCCTCCAAACCCAGTAAGACTTTTTGGATGAAGTTAAAGGTGTGGGTCAGCTCTTTGGGGTACTTGAGATGTAATGCATATATCAAACCAAACATCAAAAGAAAAGCATCAGCCAACCTGGAAATGTCCCTTAGAACAATGTCACCTTCCAGCACAACAGCAATCCCAGCAGGGTCAAATTGAACAGTGGAACTCGAGTCTCCATTCACCATGCTGACAAGAGCTGAATCTGCAGTGTCTGGCTCATCAACCTCTTCAGTCTGAAAAGCTTTAGAGAACTTCATAAGCATAATCAGATAAATAACATTAAAATTCAAAGGAGATGTATAAAAACCTACATTCCACATCTTAAAAAAAACACAGAGTCATCTTCGTGCAAATAGACAGGGGGGGCTCGAAGTGCAGCTGAACGTCTGTTGCCAATATCGTAGTGATCCGGAAAAAAGATAGAATTGTCTTAGTGATGCAAGAGAAAATAATAAAATAGAGATGAAAGAAGGGAAGAAATGTAAAGCAAAAAAAAAGTTAAAAGCCAGGTTTAAACAATAACCAGATAGCAGTAAAATACTTGTGCACATTAACCAATTAACTTGTACTATAAATGCAATTAACAAAATTCACCGTAAGATCATAGGCACTACAGATGCTTCTCAGTGCTTCTGCTGCCTTGCCTGTACGGGCAGCCTTCAGCCTGTAAACAGCAATCAGTCGAGGAGTATGTCTGTCCAGCTCTGCATAGAACTTGTTTTTCTGAAGCTGATATTAAAAATTCTGTGGAATTCTGCAGCAATCTGAAAGCAAGCATTCAAACGAATAACATAAAGAAATGTTAAATAAGAAAACAAAAGTAAGAGAATCACATAGGAATTCAATCATAACCTGCATTTCCAATCCATCATGAAAAATCATGACAATGACAAGACATGAGCAAACCCTGAGCTATGCCAACCTCTAAAATCAGTTGTTATCAGTTTTAAAAACGCTGCATACTTTTAGTCTTTACATATGTATTTTCACCCCCAAATTCCAAATTGTAATTTTACTCACGTATATGCTCTGGTCTCACAAGTTTTCACCTGTAGAGAAAAGAAAAACACAAATTAATAGTGAGGCAGAGACATGTCAAAGTCATACAACAATTTCAGAATTTATAACATTTGGCTTCCATTGCAGCTAATTTAATTTTAAGCATTGGATAAAAAACAAGTAATATTGAATGAAAGTGGTTTTAATCTATATATATTTTTTTCTGTTTCAATTTAGGTTCTGTAACCGAAAAACTTCAATACAAGCACTGTGATAACCAGCGGTACCACAAATTAATATCCGTGCAATGCGATTGCGAGCATACATCAACTATGTCCCTAAATGGTTAAAATTTAGATCCATCACTCCACAAATAACATCAGGCCTAAAGTGTGCCTGATCATTTTAGGTCGCTAAACGCAACAATAGTTTCAGTTGGATGACTATATTGTCACATTCTGATGCAGATTACTAGAACAACTTTTTAAAAAGTTTTAAGAAGTACTTACCAGATTATAGGCGCTAAACAAACCGCAGACGACAGAAACTTTACCTGGTATGTTGTGTTTTTAAAAACATGCAAATAAAGTGCACTGAGTAGACTCTTCCTTTTCGTTGGCAGATTGGAACGCGATAAAGCTCATTACTGCCACCAAGAGGCAAATATGAGGCTTTGTTAATTTGTTTTACTTCGTTGTTATTTTTACAGTCATGAAATAAACGGACATATCATGATGGTCATGTTGACTAGTCTGTTTTGGAGAGTTTTACCTAATATGTTTTAAAAATAGCAAATAAAGTGCAACGAGGACACTACAATTTAGATTTATGCATTTCAATTAATAGTAAAATTCCATCAAATTGAATTAAATAACTCATACATATTTTAATTGAATAACTGAACAATCCCTAATCAATTATTCAATTAAAATATGTAAGGATCATTAAATTCAATTTGATAAATTTTTACTATTGATATTTGTATATCTATTAAAAAGGCTTTAAAATGTTTTTGAGTGTAGAGACTCTTCTTTGTTGAATTGGCAGATTGGAACGCAATAAAGCTCATTACTGCCACCAAGAGGCAAAAATAAGGCTATGGTAATAAGATGACGTCATGTTTTACTTATTTTATTTAAGTTCCTGGAAGTCAAAACGCCAAATCGTTGAACAAACTTAAAAGTTTTAAGTTGAATGAACTATTTCACAGTTTTAAGTATAGTTCACTTATTTTTTATAAGTAGGTTATACTGTTCGGGAATACAGTGTAGGCTATTGAAGGAGAAGTGCTGGATTTTTTTTTTTGCCCTGCAACTCACTTGAAGAAGTTCAGATAAATGGAAAAATATCTCAAGAGAGAACCTCATATTATTAAATTCAAAAGTGCTTTCCATATTTGGATCAAAATAGGCTACATTTGTGAACGCACATTTTCTGAAATGTTGCGCGTCAGGTCATGCAAGCCTGCATCTTAAAGCCTCTGTCAAACTTTCGGCATCCACGAGTCCGCTATGGACCGCTAGGTAGGCGTGATGTAAAAATTGGTCATTGGAGAGTGTGTGCAGAGACTCTAGCAGATGACCGCGCGGACAGGTGCGCCTGGTCAGTAGGCTTCAAAAGCAAAATTGCACATGTGCAGCCAGAGTGAAGAAGCTCATTGCTACTCGAACCTGTGCAATCAGTCAATAAAAGAATATAAAGACAGTCAGATGTGCAATAATTCTGGGCAATTAGAGCTGTCCATCAGCCTGCGCATTCAGAAGTATAAATTGAAGAAGTCTGCGTCCACGCTGGCCGTGTGCGCGTCCAGATTGCGGAAAGTATAACAGGCGTTACAATCGCAACTTCTTTGTGTTACTTCTTTCAAGCTGAATCTCACAAAATTGGTCAGCTCCCGACAGCATCAGGTGTTTTATTATGGGGAGTAGAATTGTTTATTTCAATGAATGTAATAGATTATATATCATAATAGTTAGGCTATAATATTATAAATCAGGTTTGTTTGTATTGCTGACGTAATATGTAAATTATATGCGTAGACTTGCACTTAGACCATAGTGCGGCTCGCTGGAAAAAAGGTTGAGAACCACTGATATAAAGGTTGCTGTCCCATTTTATACAGGAATTGTTCATTTTAAAAAAAATCCAATTATATTGTTAGTTCTAATTATATTGTTAACACAAGTTCATTTAGAACTTTTTTTAACTTATAAACCCCTTGAGAATTTAAAGTTAGTTTAATAGTATTTAAATTCAAGTAAAAAAATAAAGGTTTTTATTGCTTAAATTATTTTTATTAATTAATAATATGTTATTATGTTTATTCTTGTAAAAAATACGTGTTTATTCTTTATGAAAATAAGGGAAAAAATAAGGGACAATCCGAGTATTTGTTTTGCTTTACCTATTTATGTAAGCTACAATTATTCAAATAATAATAATAATAATAATAATAATAATAATAAAATAATGTCATTAAAAATACTTTAGAGCATAACAACTGAAGGTTTATGAAACATTAGCCAATAAAGCATTTTTTTAAACAACGGAACTTAAAGTTGTGAACTAAATTATTATTTCAACCATACAGCATGTGAATAAATAAAATGCATAATTTTCATAACATTTCATTATTCATAAAGTGCATAACGTTTGTGGTGTTTGGATTTGTACTTCAATATAATGAGCTCCAAGTTTAAGAATAGTCCTAGACTTCTCTCTCTCTTTAACAGCATTAGCTCAATGATATACGTCTTCCTTCCGTTAGAATTTTCCTGCCTTGCTAAATGCTGGGCTCATGATCAATAAGTTCGCCTCAATCTGATTCAGTAAAGTCAAACCGCAGACGGTGAAGCCTCGGAGACCCGCGCGCTGTGAGGCGGGAACAGAGGACTCCGCTTGGTCTTAAAGCCTCCCGCAAACATCCACGATCACAAATAACAATGATTTTTGTAAAATAATTATGAATTATTAATTGATTTGTTATTATCATTACGGTCTTGTGAAAATACTAATATGGACTGTTATTTTGGTTATATTCACAGTGCTGGCTCTCTCCGACGAGAGAAATTCAACATTCACACATTACACTATTCCTTTTCGTTTAAAAACATTTCAAGCTTTCTGTAGATATATTTTTAATGTACCTATGTGAGACACCACGATATTATGTTAATTAAAAAATTATACATTCATTATCATGAAAAATTAAAGTGATGAGACGGCGCCTCCCTGTCATTAATGCACATTAATAATTTTTGCACAAACACTTAAATATAAGCTTCTTATCACGAGTAAAATTCATGCCAACAGCCAACATATTTAGCTTGATCAGAAGGTTGACTGCAAGAGTCGAGCGGGATGTTAAGAGTTAGTCTGTTTCTTTTACTGATTATTTTCGGGTTAAAGCATGATTTAAACAGATTCACACTCAATCGCTTTCGCAATAATGCGTTCAAACAAATGTAATCTTACAGTGCTACATTATCAGCATGCTATCTGATTTTAAAATCTTGAAGTTAATCGATCTGTTTAGATAAAATAACTGACAAAGATGTTATTTTCATCACAAACTAAATTTTCACAGCAGAAAGCAGCAATTAAAGATGTAATGCTTACAATGTTATTAGTTTGGCATGTGATATAGGGAAAAAAGTTTACACATAGCTTAAGCCACTTTAAACTCTCCTGTTATTTATGTTAAATTTTTACTATTATTTTATATGCTATGTTATGAACATAACATTTCAAACATACTGAAATACTTTATTCACGGAGTGAAGGCGGAGCCTGTTTCTGGTATCAATAGCCGCATTTCGGGCCAGTGCGAGCCAGGGCTTAAAGCGGGCGGGGCGGGGCTCATAGCCTCAGGCCTGTAGCACCGAGGCCAGAATAGCGCAGGGTTTCCACAGTGGACCCTGAAGCTCCGCTGCACGTCACTAAAACACGCCCTTTACACGCCTCTCAGAACAACGTCATGCAACCTCATTATTTCACCAACAAAGAGAAGTTATCAGAAAAAGTAACTGGAACATGCTCGATCACAAAACGAAGATGATAAAAGCGGCCGTTTGTTTGCATGCTTTGTTATATATTAACATTCAAAAGCATCGATGTAGAGTAAGTGATACATTGATCATAAGCTATTGATTTAATTTATCAGGGCTCAAAATTAATCACACATAAATACACTTATTTCTATTTTATTTATTTTTAACGCTTATGAAAATAGCCTGCTTATTCAGTCGAGTCTGTTTATTAGCCACAATTTATTTTTATGACGTGAGCTAAACTCTAGAGATGAGGCTTTTGACAGATAATATACATTACTAAAATACACGAGAATACGAAGGTGACGTCTGATTTCCTCAAACGGTCATATTTACCATGTTTACTATGGTAATGTTAATGCCTAGCGTGCACAGACTTTTGCATCGCTTATAAATATTTCTGCCTTGTATGGTGATTATAATACACATCGGATCAAGTTATTTCAAAGACTCGCTGCTGACTGAAAGAGAGTTTTGAGCTTGATTTATTTAAAAAAGTGTTTAATGCTGTTGTTAAAGCTGTTATCTTTCTGAAATGATCCTCAGCGTAGACTCTCTATTTTTATAAAAGCTCCCGAACAAAAATCATTATTATATTTTGATGATATGCAACGTGGAGCTAAACTCACGAAACGAGACGACAGATAAAATGTTACTTAATAAATACACAATTGTGATAGAGAATAAAAAGCTTACGTCTTTGTTGATTAATCCAAGCGGCCATATTTACCATGTTTACTATGGTAACGTTAATGTTTAGCGTGCATAGTCTTTTACATCGCTTCTAAATATTTCTGCCTTGTTTAGTGATTATAATCCACATCGGATCAAGTTATTTAAAACTAACTAAGAGTGAGTTTTGAGCTCAACTTATTTTAAAAAGTCTTTAATACTGGTGTTAAAGCTGTTATCTTTCTGAAATGATCCGCAGTGCAGACTCTAACATTACTCTAAAATTACTTAAGTTGTAAATTACTAAAGCTTTTTTTTTTTACATCGTGTGAATGTTGTTGATTATAATGAGAGAACTTGAGTTTAATCGTGAGGACGTTTTATAAATTCTTTAGAGTTTCAAAGATTTAATCGTTCTGGTTTAATTTTATTCGTTTCTTGTTTTAGGCAAATTAGGCCTAAATAAAGGGAACTAAATTATACAGTGCTTCACATTTAAACATGCAACAATTTCTTAATCTTAATTTCTCAATTTCTGAATAATATAACGCATAATTTATATAATATAAATAATACTGCACACCTTTTAAATGTGTCCAATCTAAAATATGGTTTAATTCCATGTAGCTTAGAAAATATAAGCAAAGACTCTTTCTCTTTCTCGTTCTAAGAAATGCACATAACTTCATAAATACCAAACTTTCATCTGTGAATATTAAATATTAAATATATTAAATATTTAAACTATAGTGTTTTTCTTTCATTTTCCTTGACTGAAGCCATCAAATGTAACACATCAGCGAGGCAAAACTGACGTCTATTTGCGAAAATGTGCTTTGATGCGCTTGTTTGATAACTTGTGGTTAAAGCGCCACTCAGTGGTCAAAAGCTGCAAATGCACTTCATACCGCCGCCGCCGCCGTGGTAGGAGTGGCGTTAAAAGCGGCGTTTTGGATGCTTAGTTAGTGTACATTGGTGGAAAGAAGAAACCACCCTATGCATCGGTGGAACATATTCCATACACGTTCATCTAGACATTCTGGTATGGTCAAAATTAGTTCCTCTCCCTGTGTCTGTCATATGATCCTACATGTTCATGCAGACTTTAACTCATGCAGTAAACTTCACAAATAAATAAGTAATATTAAAATAACAAATTTTTGGTCTTCAGAACTACCAAAAGTCCAGCGTTTTGTGACCTTAGGGTGCGTGATGGGTTGTAGCGTAGAAGGCTAGTTAGGTACGCAGGAGTTAAACCATTTAGGGCCTTATAGGTAAGTAATGATAATTTGTAACTGATACGGAACTTAATAGGTAGCCAGTGCAGAGACTGTAAAATTGGGGTAATATGATCATATTTTCTTGACCTTGTAAGGACTCTAGCTGTTGCATTTTGGACTACCTGTAGCTTGTTTATTGAAGAAGCAGGACAAGATTGGTCTATAATTAACTAGTTCTTTGGGGTCAAGTTGTGTTTTTTTTGATGAGAGGCTTAATAACAGCCAGTTTGAAGGTTTTGGGGACATATCCTAATGACAATGAGGAATTGATAATAGTCAGAAGAGGATCTATGACTTCTGGAAGCACCTCTTTTAGGAGCTTAGATGGTATAGGGTCTAACATACATGTTGTTGGTTTAGATGATTTAACAAGTTAATAAAGTCTGTATGGTGCCCTGGTGGCCTGTATACAGTAGCCAGTACAAACATAACAGGGGATTTATCATTAACATTTGTTTCTCTGGATAATGTTATATGAAGCACCATTACTTCAAACGATTTACACTTGAAGCCTGCCCTCTGAGAAATCCTGAAAACGTTGTTATAAATTGAAGCAACACCTCCCCCTTTGCCTTTTAGATGCAGCTCATGTTTTATAACAGTAATCTTGGGGGGTGGACTCAATTAAAATGTAATCATCAGGTTTTAGCCAAGTTTCTGTCAAACAGAGCACATCTATATTATGATTAGTGATCATATTATTTACAAAAAGTGTTTTCGTAGAAAGGGATCTGATCAATAAGCCAAGCTTTCACTTTAAGGTGAAAGTGTCTCTATGTGCTGAGAATTAACTGACCTCTGTGACGGGAGGCAGCTAGCAGACGGTCGGTTTAGCCAGTCTGTCTGCTTCCTGACCTGGGCCCCAGTTAGTCAAGTATAAACACTAAGACTATTTGCCATATTTCTAGAGGGCAGAGTGGCGCCACCCCAGGAGGGATGAAGACCATCTATTTTCAACAGGTCAGTGGGCACCACTTAGACATCCAGCCATTGAGTGATGACAATCTGCTATGCATCTCGTCACCACGGTAAGCAGGGAGGGGACCAGAGCATATTACAGTGTCTGACATCGTGCTTGCAAGTTCACACACCGCCAGTCGGAGATCACTAAAAATAACTTTAAAGAGAAGTCGAACATTATAGCACCGGCATGAATAACAATCTTACTGTATTAACGTTTAGCATTAGCCAGCACTTTTAAATTTGCCAAGATGTCAGGCGCTCTGGCTCCCGGTAAACATTTGACTATGGTGGCTGGTGTCTCTATATTCACCTTCCGTACAATAGAATCGCCAATAACTAGAGCACTTTCATCAGGTTTCTCAGTGGGTGCATCACTGAGTGGGGAGAACCTGTTTAATGTTTTGATCAGAACAGAAGAGCTGTGTATTGACCCACGACTACGCTGCCTCACCGTCACCCAGTTGCCCTGCTGCAGGGGCACTGCCGGAACCGGACAATGTACAGGAGTCCCTGATCTAGACGCATCCAAAGCCATATCTAGAGCCCTAACATTCTTACTGTCCTCAATTAAAGTTTGGATGCGTGTCTCTAATTCTGAAATCTTCTCTGTCAGCCTGTCTGTAATTCTGAAATCTTCTCTGTCAGCCTAACTATTTCCCTCCATTTATCACATGTGAATCCCTCATCAGCGACAGAGATAGATAAACTGTACATGTGGCAAGAGGTACAAATAACAATAGCAGGAGAAGCCATTACTCACCGTGCTTGATGAAATATTCTTACTGCAGTTGTTTGATGAACTTGTGAAAAACTCGAGTGAGAGAGAGGAGAGGAGAAAAGAAAACAGCGATAGGTTCGAATGAAAACGCTAATGACAAGCTAACGAGTGCTAATGCTTTGCAGGTGTACTGCACTCACGGATATAAAATAAAAGTGAATGATCAAAATTAATCTGATAAGATTGATTGATAATATCAGAAATATGGTGTGAATTAAGTTATATTTATCACTTTAAAAAAACAGAGTGATAGTAGTGTGGCAATGCTGTTGTCGGGAATTTAACCCAGCGCCAACTATGGCAAGAAATATAGACTACGCCACCCCGGAAACTGGCCGGGGACCTACCGGTATACAAATGTATCACCAGCACACAGATACGTGGTGGCTGAGACAGATATCAGACACAGTACACAGAATTCAACAATTTATTCAAAATCACTAATTTATATATACAAAATTGATTATTTTAATAAGCACTAAAAAAAGGGATAGGCATGGATCATAAAAATATGAAAGACAAACAATTTTCCGATTTCAGAACTGGGGGACTCAAGTTACTTATCCAATGAACACAGCAAACACTTGTGCTCTAACCACACAGCATCATCACCCACGTTGTGAACACCGCAAACCTACAGCCGCACCACCACCACACACGACACTGGCTAGGACTGGTACCCCAATTCTGAAGGGAAAGGAAACAGAACAACATAAGAAACAAAATACCCACATTCATACACAGTCACATATGCACATCAGGTTATTATTTGTCAGAAACACTTATCACTCGCTGCCTGACGGAAACAAGGACACCAGGTCACTGGCAATCCTCACTCACTGGTACTCACAGACTGTGGGCAACACAACAGGTTGTGACGTGTCACAGTATGCATACAAACAAAATAAAATAAAATACAATCTTAAGTAAAGCAATTCAAAAGAAACTAGTCTGACAGAGAAACGGCAGTTAAACACAATGGTTGCGTCAAACACTTAATGATTCGTCTGTAATTACCCCCCACAAAGTTAAAGTCAAATTAGTTTGAGGGCAATGAGTCACTTCAGGCCGGGAACGCGAGCGGTTCCGGTTGTCACGGTAACCCCCCAGTGCGCTACAATTAAGTCGGTCAATTTGATCAAAGTATGCAGTACCACAACATTCACCGTCCGGTAAATGGCAGAAGAGTAGTTGAAAGAATTAGCAGGCACAATGAAGGACAGTCCACCCCGCCCAGAAGCTCTCCGGTGCCGAGACTGAAACCCTGCTGCAACACCTCCTGGCCTCCCGTGTCACTAAAAACACAAAACGTGTTAAATGCAAAATTTACCGCCTCAGGATCCCCAGCAAACACCTACATGTACACCTATATGAGACATACACATGACATACCTGCAGATAATGAATCACACCGACCCGCGCACTCACTGGCGTACGAGTTGGAGGTTTGTAGAGATAGAAGTTTATCCGCATCTAAAAAAATCTCTCCTCAGCCACACTGCTGGACATAAACACGGCGCACACAAGATGACGTCATGTCCGTGACCCCAAATGACATGCTACCTGGATGTCAATCACATCCCCTTTTATACAGGTGGAATGTACCACTTTCCCAAAAAAATGGTTGATCATTTTACTACAGTAGGATAAAGTACTAAATACTAAATAAAAACAGCTACACGGAGCTACGATTAGCTACAGAAGGCCAACAGGAAGTAGAGAAAACACTGTCCCAACTATGAAGATGTGCTTCTAGGCTTTGACCCCTTTTAATTAAGGTGATGAGATTCTTTGATGGTTCTTAACAGGTTGTGATTTGGTTTACGAGTAAATACTGCCATGACTCTACACTTTCTTGCACATGAGCTCTCTTTCTCTCTCTGCAGTGCATCTAAAAAGTTTACGATCAAAATTTAAAAAAGTTATGGGCCGCCAATTTTTCAGGTCTGTCTTATCGTCTTTTTTGTGTAATAATGTCATTTATACCCATCCTAAAAATGTCCGGAAATCGATTGAGGTTGTCAAAGTAATTAAAATCAGCCAATAAGCCTCGTCTTAAAATTTCCCCAAAAGTCAAGTAAAATTCTAAAGGAAGACCATCAGCTCCAGGAGACTTACCCCTTTAGATTTTTTAAATACTTTTATCTATCTCAAGGAGGTTGAAATTTACTAAAATACCATTATCTTTTACTGTTTTGTATACAAAGGTTAGAATTTCATTTAAAATACTTTGATCACTATTTTTTTCCTCATACAGCTACTCATATAAGCTCTCAACTACTGTTAAAATGTCTTTTGTGTCTGTTATAATATCTTCTTTATCTTTCAAACTTACCATTGATCCACCTCAGTTAACAACTTTCTTAAAGAAATACCTTGTGCATTTTTCTCCCTCCTCTATTTCCTTCTCTTTACTTCTCAGAATAACTCAACTTTTAACCTCAGCCAATTCCAGCATTTCTTTATTTACTTCTTTAATTTCATCAATAATATCAAAACTTTGATTTATAAAGATTAAAGTAGTGTTGTAATTGCTTTTGCAGTCCCACCATTGTTCTCTTTTCTTTTTTCCCACCCAGCTACAAAAACTCTTGGTCCTTGCTTTCACCATCTCCCACCACTGTGCTCTTGAATCAAAAAAGTATTGTAAAGTCTGCCATTTGCTGTATTGCTCCATATATTCTTTCATTATATCCTGATCCTCCAACACGGAGTTTAACTTCCAAAGACCTGTGCCTGTGTTCACACCCGGTGGAAGTGATAGAGTGCAAGAAAGCATAGTGTGGTCAGAAAAGAAAAGGAGGGTTGATCTAGCATCCATTAATGACCAGTGTCTGATAAAAACATAATCAATACGAGAGGCTCTCTTACTATCACCACTGAACCAGGTGTAGCCCGCATTATACGGATGCAATGATTTAAAAACATCAGTCAATCTAAAATCTGTTATGTTTTTCAATAAATTGTCATTTTGTCCTCTTTAAAATCCCCCCTGCCCCTTTCCTATATTTTTTCTGCAGAATATAATTAAAATTTGGCCATTTGTCTTCCCACTTCTTATAATTGGTTAAAAAGGGGAGAGAACATTCTTGAAGTAAAAAAATATCAGAAGGGGGTGTACTTAAAAAGTTCTGATGTTCAAATGTTCTGTGCTCGTATTTGTCACCATACACTTCTCACATTTAAAGCTGAGATTGTGATTGTCATGACCAGTGGTATATAAAACAAAAATAATTATTAAATAAAGGAATGAATATTAAAATAAAAGGTAAAACCTTAAGGAACTATAGACATTTATTCATAAAATAAATAAATTACTTGTAAGTCAGGCCTTTCCTTTATTCCTATAAGGGAGGAATCTGGAATCTGTCTTTCCCCAGAGCTGCCTAGAGCTAAAGTAAGAACAGATTTTTTTTTATTAACACCAAAACATTCTTTAACAACAAATTCAATGTGCAAAAAATACACAATAAGTCCTCTTTCAGAATTGCATCATACTATTCAAAAATCAATGGTCAAATGTACATTAAGTTTCAAAATCAAACAGAAGTCCAAAAATAACAGTAATTCCTTCTACCCCACCCCAACCTTCTGCAGCCCTCTCCATACCCTTCTAGTCACCTCATCCTCAAAACATGTTCTGAACGCTTTAACCTCTGCCGACATTTTCCCCAGCAGTTGTAAAAATAATCTTTCTAGGTTCCAAACGAGGATTTTTTTTCCTCAGAGACATTGTTCTCCATTCCCATAGAACATGCTTCCCCTGTGAGATTGTATCCCATATGACTCTCCTTCGTTGTGCTTCAAAAACATCTAAACCCAGCCTGTACAACACTAAGTCCCTTGTAATAATTGGCCCACTCCATCTCTCCCACCACAACATGACTGACCTCCAGAGCCCTGCAGATCTTGGACATGACCACAAGGCATGCTCTATTGTCTTCTCTTGGCTGCAACCTGTTGGACACCTTGGAGACCTGCCAGAGCCATGTCTATACAACCTCTCTCTCACTGGTAACCGACTCAGGGCAGCTACCCAGTTGAGATCTTTGCAAAGGCCTGTTAAATATGACGGCCACAACATTTTCCAACTAACTTCATATGGCAAATCCCTTATTTTTTTATCCCTTCCACTAACTCCTCACTCAGTCTGTGGTGTAGTTTCCTTTGCTCTAATATCAGGGACTGCTCTAGACACCAAGGTTTCGGAGCAATAAAGTGTGCCACCCTGCGCTAATGCTCTGGCCTATTTGCCAACCAGGGCCTCGTTCCTTTCCAATTGCCCAAAGATCTCAAAGGAAAAGTCAACAAAAACTGGGCTAAAAACCTGGCCTTGTGCTCCCTCTAATGGGATGTTAAGCAAGCTGTCCAAGAGCAGAAAATAGCCTCCATCTTCAATGGGATGCAAGGGTCTCCCCTTCCACCATTCCTCATCGGGCTGTACATCTGTCCCCTAGCAACCATTTCTGTGCTTTTCTTCCACAAAAAAAAAAAAAAACTAGCTTTTCTAACCTTCTCCCAGACCAAAAGGGAACTGGGAAAACATAAGCTAAATAATTTAGGCTTGGGAGAAGATCAGCCTTTACCACCTCTAATCTTCCCCACATGGACAGCCCCCTAGAACTCCACCTTCCTATCTTCCCAGTTTTCTTTAGCGCTGTCTCCTTTAAAAAATCTGACTCCCAGAATCTTCAAACTATCTGCATAAATACTATACCCTCCTCTTGCTTCTGCTCTTTCAGCCCACTGACCAAAGAACATGACTGATGACTTGCCCACATCCACTTGTGCCCCAGACACCTGGCAAATCTCCTCCAGGATTTTACCAACCACCTCAAAGTCATGCTCTGAAGTCAAAAACATCTGTATAATCTCTCATTATCTGCATAAGCAGCCAGTTTGGCACATATTCCTTCACCTCCAGGCAAGTGGACCCCCCTAAGAGAAGGTACTGCCCTCAACAAAGGTTCTACAGATAAAATATAGAGAAGGGGGGACAAAGGACACCCTTGCAATACTCCCCCTAACTGTTTCACCTTTTTTGTAAAATGTCCATTTATCCCTATTCTACTGAATACCTCTCTATAAAGCAATCTAACACCCTGAACACTGGACCAAACCCCTTATGCCTCAAGGCTGCATCCAGATTGGAATGGCCGACCTGTCAAAGGCCTTCTCCTGATCTAAGCTCAAGATGGCTAAAGGAAGCTGCCTTTGCTCTGCCCAGCTGATTATGTCTATAACTAAGGCCACGTTCATAGACACTGACCTCCCCAGCATGCCACATGTCTGGTCTGGCTGGACAACTGCTCCAATGACCTTAAGTCTCTCGGTCAAGACTTTTGCCAACACCTTGTAATCTGTGGTCAGCAAAGTAATTAGCCTCCAATTCCTAACTCTTCCTTCGCCCCTTTCTTATGCAGCAACGTTACCAACCCTGTTCTCATCGTCATCCCAACTTTCCCCTTCTAAAGCACTCCTGGTATACTCCCACCAGTTCACTTCCTACCCAAAGCAAAACCACCTCATAGAAGACAGCTGGAAGACCATCACAACCTGGAGCCATGCCTTTTTTCAATGAAGCCACTGCAAAACCAACCTCTTGCAAGGTCAAGGGCCCTTCAGGTGCTCTTTCTTCCTCCATTAAACCCCTCCCATATTGTCCAAAAACTTCCCATATGCGGTAACTAAAGGAGTTCTCTCACCGAATAACTCTATGAAACCCTTCAGCATCCCCTTCCCTGATGTCTGCACCCCCACCCTTCACCCCTCAAACCCTTTATGTAACTTTTCCTTTGCCTACCCTGCACCGTTGCAAAGAAAAAGCTGGTAGGCTTTTCATCATGTAGTCTCTTCCAGATGCTTGAACCTTGCAAAAAGGACTTTGCTTCCTCCCAATAATAATCCTTCATCACCTCCTGCAGATACGGAGTCCTAGACCTTCCATCAGCAGTCCCCAAGGCACCCCCTGTCCATAGAACTTGCAACTCCTCTGAGCACATTTATGGCAGAAAACTGCAACCCTCTCCTTGAATCCCTCCCACCATTCCCCTTGTGACTGAAACAAACATTGCAGATTTTTCCAACCAGCTATCAAATTAAAGAGCACTATACAAATTACTATTTGTATATAAAATTGCATCGAAACTTTCCAAAAACCCCTTCCTATCACCCAATTTACTCGGGGCGTAGACATTTACAAAGCAAAATCCCCCTATCCCCCTCTACTTCACATCCGCAACCACTACTCTACCTGGGATAATGACAATGGCAGACTCAATAACAAAGTTTCGTGAATAAAATAAGATTTCCACCCCATCTGCATTGACATTCCCCACACCCCAAAAGGAAGGATCCATTTCCCACCCCGCTGAAAAAACGGAGGCATCATTTTTATCCTTCAAATGGCATTCTTGCAAAAAAACATCCCAAGGTGACATGTTTGCTTTTCGCTCTAAATATTTTTCCCCTTTCCCTTCCCCTTCCCTGTTACCTCAGTCCAATCTCCTCCTTCTCCTCCCTCACTCCCTGCTCCATTCCCCTCTTATCCCGCAAAATTGACTTGACCCTTTCCAAAAATCGTGTCAGACCTCATCATGATCAACTCCATTTCCATTGCTAAGGGAGACTCCACTTCACCACCTGTAGACCCTGCCTTCCCCAGCTCCATCTCATCGTAAATGCAACACCGTACCTTGTTTCTGTCACCTGGCTTTTCACCATTTCAGCACCTGCAACGACTCATAAAGGGCCTCCCTCTTGACTTTCACCTCTGCCCGGAACACTCACTAGTAGACCTCCAAAATCAGCCTGCAGACCGTGTCTCTCCTTAAATAAGCTGGCATATGTTTTCTGTCTGCTAGGGCACACCCGGAACAGATGATCTCCTCCTCCATATAAACTGCATGTTTTTGGTTCTGGACAAGCCGATGCAATGTGTTCTGCAGATCCACATAAGAGGCATCTCTTTCCTGTGCAGTCTGCTATCATATGGCCCTGCGCGCCACACCTCCTGCAGTACACTGGTTGACCTGGATAGAGCAAAAAGCCCCTGTTTGATCCAATGAAGAAAGACCAATGTTGTTAAGAAATAAACCACCTGGCGATGCTGTGTCTGCATTCAGCTTAACAAGGTATCCTCCTTTCACTGTCTCACAATACCTGGCTAAGAATGCTAACACATCACCATGTTCCACAAAAGGATTGTACAGGTTGATCGTTAGCGTCAGAAAATCCTGAGCAAAGGTTGGTAAAGGTGCTAGTGATCCTTTTTCTTCTCCCATGCTTCATAGAATGCCACGCAGTCTGTCTGTTGGAAAAAAAGTCAAATCAATAAAGCTAGAGCCTGAAAAATCTTGCAAACAAAAAACGTATCTCAACAGCTCAGTAACCACGAACTCTCTTCCAAATCTTCTCTTAACGTCAGTAGCTGCATCCACCTTGACTTGTCAGCGAACAGTATTCTTCAACCGCACCACCATGGTCGGCAAAGGTGCATCCTCTCTCGCTGGATACATTTGGGTCGATCACACTTGATCTTAACCAAAAGGCTGAGAAGCGATGCTTCTATGATGCAGCGGGGAGGAATCCGAAAATGGCGATGCCCATCTTTGGTAAGTCAGGGAGTCCTGAAACACTGGGGGATGGTAGTACCCTCCCACATCTGCAACATCACCGGGCCTCACCCCGATCGGCCTGATAGTGGCTCTGCAGTGACGGACAGTACAGCATCGCTCGTAACTACCAAATGGTTTGTCGCAGAGTTCATTGGAATCCTTGGCTTGAGCTGAACAAGACGCAGGTCTCAGATTGGCTCATCGCTCTGACGAAATTTTTGGCTATTTTGGATTTTCTCGTAAACATTCCTTTGCAACCTGGCACCAGGTATTTGACCCAGTGCCACCCAAATTCTCTGGAGTCTGACTGTCAATATTCTTCCAAAAATTGAAATTTCCATTCACATTGGCGAGGGGACCTCAAAACGTCCTAAGGTGTTGTGTCTGAAGTGGCTCAAATGGCTATAACTCCAGGAAGGAATGAGATTCCTTCACCCAAATTGACACACATGTGCACGGGCTTAGTCAAAGGTCAGGTAAAAAAATGTGATGTGACATACAGCCAAGTATGGAGACCCAAACTCAGAATTCGTGCTCTGCTTTTAACCCATCCAAAGTGCGTGAACACACAAACACACCGTGAACACACACCCGGAGCAGTGGGCAGCCATTTATGCTGAAGCACCCAGGGACCAGTTGGGGGTTCAGTGCCTTGCTCAAGGATACCTCAGTCGTGGTATTGAGGGTGGAGAGAGCGCTGTGCATCCACTCCCACCACCTACAATTCCTGCTGGCCCAAGACTCGAACTCACAACCCTTGGATTGCGAGTCCGACTCTCTAACCATTAGGCCACGACTTTCCCACAAAAGGGTGCTGCGAGAGGCCACTTGGTGGTTTAAGTTAAAAAAAGGAATATGAATTGAAAAAGGACAAACAAACAAACATGGAGACAGCTACAGCTAGGCTGTAGTCAGTTCAATCGACTTTCAAAGTGAGGTCTGTGCTAAATACGAACTATACCAGCCACCAGGGCCTTTTTCAAGAGCGTAAGTGACTTTGTTTCAAGGACGCACAGCACATACCAAGCATGTGACAGAACACCTCATTCTGAATTTTTGGAGAAAAACCCCACTGTAGATTAAGTGACCCCAACTAAGCAAGCCAGAGGTGACAGTGGCAAAGGAACCACAACTCCATCGGTGCCAGAATGGAGAAAAAACCTTTGGAGAAACCAGGCTCAGTTGGGGGACCAGTTCTCCTCTGACCAGACGAAACCAGCAGTTCATTTCCAGGCTGCAGCAAAGTCAGATTGTGCAGAAGAATCATCTGTTTCCTAGATACGTCTAGATACGTACTGGATCCGGGTGACTGCAGTGACCCTCTGATCTGGATACAGATTGGATCTGGTGGCTATGGTGACCTCGGAATAAGAGAGAAACAGACTAATTTTAGCGTAGATGTCATTCTTTTAATGATGTAGCAAGTACATCGGGTGTTATGGGAAGTGTTCCCGATTCTGGTTTACCTAATTAATGCAGCCTAAAAATCCTTTAATGGATTTAGATATTAAAAGCATATTAGTGTGTTATGTGTAAGCCAGGTTAAAGAGATGGGTCTTTAATCTAAATTTAAACTGCAAGAGTGTGTCTGCCTCCCGAACAATGTTAGGTAGGTTATTCCAGAGTTTAGGCGCCAAATAGGAAAAGGATCTGCTGCCCACAGTTGATTTTGATATTCTAGGTATTATCAAATTGCCTGAGTTTTGAGAACATAGCAGACGTGGAGAATTATAATGTAACAGGAGCTCAGTCAAATAATGATGTGCTAAACCATTCAGGGCTTTATAAGTAATAAGCAATATTTTAAAATCTATACGATGTTTGATAGGGAGCTAGTGCAGTGTTGAATGGACCAGGCTAATATGGTCATACTTCCTGGTTCTAGTAAGAACTCTTGCTGCTGCATTTTGGATTAGCTGTAGTTTGTTTGTAAGCGTGCAGAACAACCACCCAATAAAGCATTACTATTATCTAACCTTGAGGTCATAAATGCATGGATTAACATTTCTGCATTTGACATTGAGAGCATAGGCCTTCATTTAAATATATTTTTGCAGAACTGCAGTTTTACAAATGCTAGAAACGTGACTTTCTAAGGAAAGATTGCTATCAAATAGCACACCCAGGTTCCTAACTGATGACGAAGAATTGACAGAGCAGCCATCAATTCTTATTACAGTGTTCTAGGGAGTAGAGCCCGACCGATATATCGGCTGGCCTATATTATTGTCCGATATGAGCTTATTGCATTTTGCGTTTATAACAGCTGATGAAACATGAGAAACAGAGTCTCATGCATCTCTCATGTTATGAGTGTTGCATAGTTTGCCCACCAGAGGGAGGTCTGCAACTCCCCAGTTCACAACAGGACCAGAAATCCACTACAGAAGCGATCAGCCAAGCCACGGAGATGTACTGTTTTGACGGTGAGTCTGTCGTTCGTCATGTGAAATTATTTAGTTCATACACTGTATATAAAAACGGTGTGGTAGTTCTAGCTAACGGTCCTATCATTATCACTTCTAAATATTCTGTAACATCACTTACAGCCGCTAATGCATTGCTATATTAGATTAGCCACAAAGCTAATACCAGTGGAAGAGCGCGAACGTTAATAAGAGGTCAAACTATAACGTTAGCGTTGAACTTATTATAAATATATCTGCAGTGTTTCCCACATGATCACCGCGTAACTGTGGCAGGGGGGCACGTGCACTCAATTACTAGAAGTTATGTACAGCTTGCCTCGAAAAAACAACTGTTATGTTATTCTAGGGCTGAAACGATTCCTCAAGTAACTCGATTACAAAAAATTCCTCTGCCTCGAAGCCTCTTTTAATTTATTTTAAATCTCACGTAAGGTTCTTTGGCAATGATTTTTTTTAATGTGACACAACGAGTTTACGCCAACCACAAAGTGGAAGGAGACACAAGCACTGCGTCCGAAATGCTATACTGCAAGGAGTCAGCAATATTTTGATTTGAGGGCGTGGGCAAACGTAAAGTGATGTAAAGTGACATTCAGCCAAGTATGGTGACCCATACTCAGAATTTGTGCTCTGCATTTAACCCACCCTTTTCCACCCTTCTCAGTCGGAAAAGGGTGGATTGCCCACTTCAGGTTGGTGGAGAGTTCCTGCCTCAAGTGGAGGAGTTCAGGTATCTTGGAGTCTTGTTCACGAGTGAGGGAAGGATGGAACGTGAGATTGACAGACGGATCGGTGCAGCTTCTGCAGTAATGCGGTCGCTGTACCGGTCTGTCGTGGTGAAGAAGGAGCTGAGCTGTAAGGCAAAGCTCTCGATTTACCGGTCAATCTACGTTCCTACTCTCACCTATGGTCATGAGCTGTGGGTCATGACCGAAAGGACAAGATCCCGGATACAGGCGGCCGAAATGAGCTTTCTCCGTCGGGTGGCTGGGCGCTCCCTTAGAGATAGGGTGAGAAGCTCGGTCACTCGGGAGGAGCTCAGAGTAGAGCCGTTGCTCCTCCACATCGAGAGGAGCCAGCTGAGGTGGCTCGGGCATCTATTTTGGATGCCTCCTGGACGCCTTCCCAGGGAGGTGTTCCAGGCACGTCTCACCGGGAGGAGGCCCCGGGGAAGACCTAGGACACGCTGGAGGGACTATGTCTCCCGGCTGGCCTGGGAACGCCTCGGGGTCCCCCCGGAAGAGCTGGAGGAAGTGGCTAGGGAGAGGGAAGTCTGGGCGTCTCTGCTTAGACTGTTGCCCCCGCGACCCGGCCCCGGATAAGCGGAAGATGATGGATGGATGGATGGATGGCATTTAACCCATCCGAAGTGCACACATACAGAGCAGGGAACACACACACACACTGTGAACACACACCCGGAGCAGTACACACACTGAACACACACCCGGAGCAGTGGGCAGCCATTTATGCTGCGGCGCCCGGGGAGCAGTTGAGGGTTCGATGCCTTGCTCAAGGGCACCTAAGTCGTGGTATTGAAGGTGGAGAGAGAACTGTACATGCACTCCCTCCACCTACAATTCCTGCCGGCCCGGGACTTGAACTCACAACCTTTCGATTGGGAGTCCAACTCTCTAACCATTAGGCCACAACTTCCCAAAAAAGATGGAGCGCTCCACAGATTTGCGTGTCATCCTTTCGCAGGGGCCATGCTAGTCTTCTCCAATTTTTGTATATGTGCCGCCGTGGCGAGCAGAACGTCGTGGCGTGTGTCCATTGCAAGATAGAGCTGGCATACCACAACTAGGGCCCTATGATTTCCGCAATGCAGAAAACGCGGAGGGAATCGTGGAATCCAGTCATAAAAATTTACAGTTTAACGCGGAATGGCAAGGAATTTGCCAAATTTTTAATGAATTCAATAAAAATAGGTCATTGCACTTACATCAAATTACGATATGGACGAATATCTGTAAATATTAAGCCGGAATAGTCTGTTAAAATATGAATCCTGCATGTTCTATGTGTCTCTGTTAATGAATGGTGCAGAAGCGCCTCTTCATTCATTAAACACACGTAAGCGCGCATTAAGCTCGCGGTGAATTCAGCGTCTGCTGTCTCACTAAATAAGAACGTGAAAACATGAACGACATCTCCAGAACTGCTCTGACAGTCACTTCATGAGCATTTGACCGTTTGATTTGGGTGAAACTAGTGTCACATCACATACACAGAACTGTAAAGGTGCATCAACCCATCAAAATAAAAGTCCAGTTAAATACTGTTGTTTAGCAGAATGTACGTAGCTTATCACTAAAAACTTTTTTTTTTAAGTTTTAATCCCACAACATTTCTTCCATGTTTTATTTTTTTTATAGTAAATCCCCTTTGTTTACCAAAAAGTTAAGTACATTTTCAATAATTAAAAGATAAATTAAATTAATGTTTTATGTGTTTAATGTACATCTCAGAAAATGCTTTATTTAAAACCCCAACTGAATGGCACTTAAATGCACTTAATTCATCTGTCAACTTTGTCATTGTTCACAGTACAAATACAGAAAGAGAAACAATGGGTAATAATTAAATGTTTATTTTTCATGTATGCATTGCATTCTATGCATTTAAAAAATAAAAATAAAAACATTTTTCTAAAAAAGGAAACTTAGTTGTTCATTTTAAGAGACCCAGGAGTCTTATTTTCTCTTGCATAATTAATATTGCACTTTAATTAAGCAAAAACACATTTTATCTGATTACTCGATTAATCGATGGAATTTTTGGTAGAATACTCGATTACTAAAATATTCGATAGCTACAGCCCTATGTTATTCTAACGCTAATATAGCTTCCTTTTTAGTGGGCCCTTTAAATGCTTGCTATTAACTTGTTTGAAGGTGGTTCTTCTCAAAATTGACAGCGGTGTGTTCATGACACTAACGTTAACCATTCAACTTCGAGTAGGTGCGTCAGAAATGATTAACCAGAGGGGACATGTAAATTAATCTGAGCTGAACAAGCGCCTTTTTTTTTTTTTTTTTACAGATTATTTCAAAGCAGCTTTACAGACATAGGACAATTTTGTAATAATATTGTTAAATATAAGTAGGTAATAGGTAATACCTATTGCTTGACAAAAAAAAAAAATATATATATTATATATATATATATATATATATATATATATATATCTCTCATTTTTGCCTATGTAGGAGATCCCTGTTTATTATTATTATTATAAGTCTAATGATGACTTGAGTAATGATACATGGTGATACTAATAATCTCTCTTTCTGCCCTACAGATGGCTGAAAAAGGTGAATGCTGTAGCAGCAAAGTGTGGGACTACTTCTGCAAATACTTTAACTTTAGTATTATAATTTATTTACAGTACGCACACACAAACTGTTAAAACCAGCTTCAACTGGAATAAAGTAAAAGAGTTAAATGTTTAAAATTAGACTTTTTTGATCATTAAAAAATATATACTTTTGATGTGCAATTTAGTCATTGAGACCGTAATCTAAGGCTTTTTTTTAACATAATCTCTTCTGGAAAATGGTTTATACAGCCCACATACATAGAACAGGCAGATATTTTGCTATTGAATGTTGTGTAAGTGCAGTTTATAGGAAATGGGTCTAATATCCATTTTCAAAATAAAAATATCGGCTTATAAATCGGCTCTTTTCGAGTTAATATCGGGATCGGCCCCCAAAAATCCATATCAGTCGGGCTCTACTAGGGAGTCTCAAAGTTGTTAAAAACAGCCAATAATTCATGTGCTAAAATATCCCAAAATGTAAGATAAAACTCTAGGGGAAGTCCATCTCCTCCTGGGACTTCCCCTTTTTAAAACTTTTAAGAGCTTTATGTAATTCTAAAATAGTAAAATCTTGGGATAAAAACTTATTTTGGCCATTAACATTCTTGACTAAAAAGTTTAAAACTTACCTTGCCGTATCCTCGTGTACATCTTTTTTACTATACAAATCCTCATAAAATCCTTCTACGTTTTTTAAAATCTCTTCTTTTGTGTTTACATCCCTCCCTCCTACCTTAACTGTAGTTATTGCCCCTCCCCTTGTTATTATCTTTAAAAAAAATATATAACTTGTACACTTTTCGCCTTCCTCTATTTCTCTTTCTTTGCTTCTTAAAATAACACCTTTACTTTGGATACAAGAAAGAACTGACATTTCTTTTTTTACATCTATTATTTATTTGCTAAAATCAAAACCATTATTTAAAAGATTAAAATATCTTTGTTGTCTTTTTTTGCAACCCCATCATGTATCTCTTTTCCCTATTCTTTTTGTCTTTCCCTCCCTTCTTAAAAAACTGTCTTGTCCAGTCCTTTACCATTTCCTACCACTGTGCATGTGTGTCATAAAAGTCTTGGAGGGTCTGCCACTGACTGAACTGCTCCTTGTCCACACTGACTACTGTACCTCTTCATCCTCTAAAAGGGAACAGTTCTGCTTCCACAGCCCTCCCCGTACTGTCACCCCAGTTCATAGTGAAAGGGTGCAAGGGAGCATTAAGGGATCTGAAAAGAAGAGCAGGATCAATGTAGCATCGATTCGAGAGGCTTTTTTTTTTTTACAGTCAGCTAACCTAAAATCTCTGACTAAACATTGTAATTAAATGGATGCCATATCAATCTTAAAATCCTTTCCTACCCCCTTGCTGTCCGTTTTAGATAAAACACAATTAAAATCCCCTGCTACCACTAGGGGAACCCTACCTAGCATGTGGGGTTGCAGCTCTTCTAAAAGCTCATACCTATCTTTTTTTCCCATAAAACCATACACATTTAGAACATTAAAATCCTTGCCTAAAAAGTCAGATTTGCTAAAATTGCCCGCCCATCCCTCACCACAGTGCTGCCCTTCACCAAGATATTTGGATTGTTTATTAATATGGCAACACCGTCATTTTTGTTAAAATTGGACCATCTCCACACAGAAAGCACTGGGGTCTATAGCTCCTCTCACTCCCTATAGTTCAATAAAAAAAAATAAACCACATTCTTGTAATAAAAACGTATCTGACTTAAAAGATTTTAAATAGGCTAAAACACTCTGTGCTCTTATTTTGATCTTCACACTTCTCACATTAAGAGTATGAGGCATTTAAAACCGACTACAATAAAGGACTAGAAAAGAATAATTAAAATCATGTTATATCTTGTTGCACTTGCCATTCTTTTTCCTCAGAAGAGCTGGGATCAGGAGGGCAAATGCTTTATGCTTCAGGGGCCACAGAGGGAACTTCTTGTGACTCCTTTGGCGTCGATGCTGTTAGCTTAATGTGCAAAAAAAGGAAACCTCATTGGGGGGACTCTAGGGGCCACATGCACTCCAGATCTACTGAATTGGAGCTATAGAGCTGATGTGCTGCCCTTCATTTTTTCTCCTCCGTTTCGAAGAGTGGAGATCCCACAGGTCTTTTTTGCACCTGAGCATTTGGAAGTAATCACTCTCTCTCACTTCCACTGGATTCCTGCATCCCGTCCAATACCGTCACTAGGGAGGAATTTTTTTCTTCCTCACTTTACTGTCCTTCCATGACCTTCTCTTATTCATTTGACTCTGCCACTGTGGCCGTCCCATCGCCTTCTCTTTCCTTCGTTCGTTTGTTGCCCATGTGGAGCTTGTTGGAAAAGAGGTGGTTTGAATCTCCACAAAGATTGCACCGTCTGCCATTGGTACATTCTTCAAAACCGTGTCCAATTTTTCTGCACTTCCCACATACTTATTCTTGGCATACATCGGCTAAATGTCCCATTCTACAACATTTTCTGCAGAGTTTGGGGATACCTTGGTATTGAATGTAGCCTCTGTTCTCTCCACGCACGATCATAGAGGGGCAGATGTTTCAGGCCTTGGTAGCTCCCAGCGTCCTCCCGCTTTTTGATGGGGATTCGCCAGGCGCATGTCCAAATGCAGGGGCGGATCTAGAAAAATATTGATGAGGTGGCAAGAAGGGGGCAGGAATTTTCGAGAGGTGGCAACATATGGCAGACATATATATATATATATATATATATATATATATATATATATATATATATATATATATATATATATATATATATATATATATATATATATATATATATATATACTGAAATTTAGTCACAGTTATCACAGTTTGATGAGAAATAGTATATGTGCACACTACAAAAGGACACAGGCTATCATTTACAAACTTAATCTCATGCAATCAATGTCTTGCATTTGAAACAGTTCATAAAAGGAATAAGTGAGCATACAATGTGATCTCACTTAATAGGAGATAGAAGTGTGATAGAAGTAAGAGGCCTTATCACAGGAAAGACATTAAGGTTAAGACACAGGTGATGAGTGGCAGATTTGTGAGAGGGGAAGCAAACATTTTTTTGACTGACTGTATACAAAATAAGAAAAAAAAAACACAACAACAACACAGCTTCATATTCAGCCGGATTTACACCATTTACACCAGTGTCACATTTTAAACTTTGTTTCTTACTAATGCATACAGTATGCATCGACATGTAATTAAGAGCATTATAAAAGGTTAAGTGCTATCAAAATGTCAATTTATTATAAGAAACACAAGACTTTCAATCAAGGCAAATTGAAGACAGTACTCCCACACTTTCATAAATATGTGGACTTTGCAACCAGGGGAGAAAACATTCTGGACCAGGTCTATTCCAACATCAAACAGGCATACAGAGCTGTTCCACACCCCCATCTGGGAAACTCGTATGCCTATGCCTATGGACAAAAAATCCAGTCACACTTCGCTGATATAAAAGACCCTAGACGCCTATGGCAAGGCATCCAGTCAGTAACGGACTACAGGCCCACACTCTTACCATGTGAGGACAGCACAGACTTCCTAAACTCACTCAATTCATTCTTCAGCCGTTTTGAGGAAAACAACAACACCACTCCGACAAAAGCTCTACACTGCTTGGACAATGCAACTCTTCAACTTGACCCTGCCGACGTGCGGTGGATTCTTCAAAAGGTGAACCCCAGGAAGGCTGCTGGTCCTGATAATATGCCTGTGTGCTTAGAGACTGTGCTAACTCACTTACAGATGTTCTCACAGATATCTTTAACATCTCTCTGAGCCAAGCCATCATACCAGAATGCTTCAAAGCCACTACTATCATACCGCTGCCAAAGAAATCACCAGCCACAACACTGAACGACTACCGGCCTATAGCACTCATGCCCATTATGATGAAGTCCTTTGAAAGGCTGGTCAAGGCTCACATAACATCCAGCCTACCTGCCACATTTGACCCTTTCCAGTTTGCATATCATCCCAAGCGCTCCACTGATGATGCCATAGCAACAGCACTTCACCTCAGTCTGGCTCATCTGGAGAACAAAAACAGCTGTGTGCGGATGCTGTTCATCGACTTCAGCTCTGCCTTTAATACAGTTATTCCTCAACATCTGGTGAATAAACTCAGTGCTGTAGGCATCAGCACCCCACTTTGCAACTGGCTACAAGACTTTCTCACGAACAGACCACAGACAGTAAGAGTTGGCAAAAACTCTTCACAGACTACCATCATGAACACTGGGGTTCCTCAAGGATGTGTGTTGAGTCCTCTGCTGTTTACATTGATGACTCATGACTGTCGTGCCAGATACAACTCAAACCACATCAAGTTTGCAGACGACACAACTGTGGTGGGCCTCATCAGCAACGACGACGACTCCGCATACAGAGATGAGGTACACCAACTCATAAATTGGTGTGACACTAACAATTTACATCTAAATGTTAATAAAACAAAGGAAATAACTGTGGACTTTAGGAAAAATCACAGGACACACACACCCCTCACCATCAATGGTAGAGCTGTGGAATCAGTGAAAAGCACCAAGTTCCTGGGGGTGCACATCACTGATGACCTGTCATGGTCTACCAACACCAAACCCCCCTGGTCAAGAAAGCTCAGCAACGCCTCCATTTCTTACACAGGATGAGAAGAGCCAATCTCCCTCCACTGGCACTCACTACCTTCTATAGGGGTGCCATTGAGAGCATCCTCACCAGCAGTCTCTTTAGTTTGGTATGGTAGCTGCTCTGTTGCTGACCGTAAAGCTCCACAGAGGGTGGTGAGGTCAACTGAGAAGATCATCGAATCAGCTCAACCATCCATCCAGGACATATACTCATCCCGATGCCACAAAAGAGCTACCAATATCATCAAAGACTTCACCCACCCCACACACAAACTGTTCACCCTCCTGCCATCTGGCAAACGCTACAGCAGTATGCGTTGTAGGACTACCAGATTCAGTAATAGCTTTTTCCCACAAGCCATCAGACTGCTCAACTCATTCATGAAATCTGGATTATAACACCCCCCCCCCCAAAACCCACACACACACAAAGACCTGTGAGACTGTGGAAAAGGCATACTCAATGTTTGCAAAATACTCATATGCACATATGTCAATATCCCATTGCACAGAAATGCATCCCCTTGTTTACAAAACTTATTTATCTTCATGCTGCTACTTGCACTTTGCCATATTGTACTTTATATTGCACTACAGTAAAATACCTTAACCTGACTATATTCTGAAACTCTGTGATAGTCTGGAAACTGTAAGCTCACTGTAGGCCATATGCTATGTTTATTTGACTAAAATAAAGTTATTTTGCTGAATATCTAGTTGTACTTGTTTAGTGGTGTCCTATGTTTAGTCGTATTTTTAGTTTATGCTTAGTATGTGTGTATTGTGTGTGTGTGTGTGTGTTCCTGGCACAGGGTGTGTGTGAAGCGTCTAGTGCAGTAGTGTGGAGTTGGAGGTGTTTGTAGTTAGTGCATGCTTTATGCTGCACGCTGCTTGCAACTTACTGCTTTTTTAGCTACCGCCGCTGGCTAGCCCCCTTATAGGGGTGAAAAGAGGAGCCGAGTGCGTAAGTCTCCTCCGCCAGTACACAGCCTCTCCACCACCAAGACTCTTGTGGTGCCTCTTCGTGGCCACACATGGTAACTGGGTACCTCGCAGTCCCAGGTTGAACTGCAGGGGATCTCGGAGCAGCAGTGGGTCCCAGAGATGTGGTGTGCAGGCCCACCACAGGGTGGACATGCCCTGACGCCCGTCAACCACTGCCCCAGCTATGGGTAAATAGCCCCACTGCCTTGTGTGTAAGCCTCTCGAGGCAAGGCTAAGGGAGCACACCCCAACAGAAAAGCAATGCGCTGGCGGTGCGCAATAGGCGGGCCTAAACAGAGCTAGGTTCCGGGAGCCTCCTGCAGCCAGGATGGGGAGCTGATCGTCCTGGGCTTACCCATGCCACCAGACCTACCTAATCAGGGTGAAGATAGTGCTACTGGAGAGAGCGCAACCCCTAAAGCACTTTAAAAATTACAAGCGCAGGTTTCCACCTCTGACCATGGTGAATATTACCTGGATCTACATCTGGTTGAAGTCTGGCGGCGATGGGGTGTCTGCACCTGTCGGGTCATTCCACTTCTGTGGTCGAAACAGAATAAATAAATCCTACAACCTTAAACTGGCAACATGGAACATAAGAACTCTCCTGGACTCCTATGGCAGATCTGAAAGACCCCATAGAAGAACAGCACTGGTTGCAGCCGAGCTGCACCACTATGATATCGACATTGCTGCCCTGAGTGAAACCAGGCTCCTTGATGAGGGGTCTCTAACAGAGGAGGGAATGGGTTACACCTTCTACTGGAAAGGCTATCCCACAGGTGGACAACATCTGCATGGTGTGGGACTGGCAATTAAGAACACACTACTGCCAAGACTCACTGAAACTCCTGTGGGGATCAGTGAAAGATTGATGACCCTCCGTATCCCCCTAGTGAAGAACCGCTATGCCACACTTCTAAGTGTGTATGCTCCAACTTTACCATCTGACATTTATTAGTTCAAAAATTGCCAAATTCTGTAACCTTCTGGTTTATACAGCAAGTTCTATTTGTGACTGAATTCTGCGATTCAATCCGTGTCGCTTTGCAAACACAGACGGGGTGAATTTATGAATGAAAGTGTTAAAGTTCTGACACAAAACGAAGTGAGTAACGTATCACGTAGTAGACTACACCACTTGTAACATTAGTTAGCGAAATAACATTACAACTATGCTAGCACTGTGCTTTCATTATAGCTTCATTTCTTGATAGACAGATAATAAATTTTACCTTTCCTCCTGTGTCTCCTCGCGACTCGTTTCCCTCGCTTCGCGCGCATTCAAAGTTTTCCAAACAAATGTAAAATATAGTCTCTTGCCGCTCTGTCGTCCTCTCGTGCTGCTGCATTCACTGCAGCAGTCGGACATCGGAGATTCGCGCTCGTAAATTTCAAATTGGCCATAACTTAATTTGTTGCTGCCAACTGGGGTGGCAGCTGGGGTAGATCTGCCCCTGTCAATGTGTAGAAGATCTTGTTTACATCAAAACTGAAACCAAGCCGTTCACACAGAACGCATATTTCGCGCATTTTCTAGAGGGACACCGTTGGACTCGCGTCTCACACAAGAGAACCGCATGTTTAGAAAGACATGTAAAATGTATGTAATTTAATTTTCTAAAAATATCTCGAGACTATATGTTGGGTTTTTGTTCCCATCCCATTGCATCTCATGTTTTTAAATGAAAAAATTTATTCTGCGTAACTGGTTTTCCGCCCTTTTAATTTATTTAACAATGCATGCATACATGACGCTGTTTTTTTAATAGTTCTTTAAGCAACTTAATAATAAATGGTTCATAAAAATGATTTTAAATGTTATGTTGTTTTTTCACAGTCATGTATTCTAATTCTTTGAATAAACGTGCAGTAATAAAATCTTGAGGCCTCAGAAGTGAAGCAAAAAGCTTTTCTTTACCCTAACTGAAATTATACATTTTAAATTAGAATACAATCATATTTAAGCAAAAAAAATTCGAATTTAGTTTTTCAGTTATTTTGACAGCCCTAGGCGATTCACAAGACCGAAACTGTATGAGACTGAATACCGGCAGAATTCACATTTCTGTTGTAAAAAGAGAAACATTGTGGAGAAGTATCCCACCCAGCACCAGACGTCATTTGGACGTCGTTTTCTGGTCTAAATCAAGTCGGCCCGTCATGGCCATCTTTTAGACCAAAAAGCGACGTTGAAAATTGGTCTTCATTTGGTCCGTCGGATTTGGTCCAAATTAAGCCCAAAAAGCGACGTTGAAAATTGGTCTTCGTTTGGTCCGTCGGATTTGGTCCAAATTAAGCCCAAAAAGCGACATTTAACGTCTTTTTTTTTTTTTTTTTTTTTTAATTTAGCCCAAAAATAGATGTAAATGGGCTTTAGTCCAAATTTAGCAGAAAAAAAACTTTTATTTCGCACCACAAATCCATTAACATAAACTAGTGAAGAAATTAGACATCATGTCTGATCGCACTGTTAAATATATTTAAATATATTTTGAAAACACTTGATGGTCACGCGCTGTACTGGAGTCACCATGGAAACGGGGCTCAGCTCAACCGTCAAGCAGCTGAACAGACGCTGTCTCTCATGGTTGTTTTCACTAATTTCAGGTAAGTTTAATCCCTAAATTACACAAATGTTACATAAAAGTGTCCCTGAAACTTTCTTTCATGTAAATGACACGCTTTCGTTGAAAATGTAGTTTATAGAAATGGTCAGTGTCTTCATAAAAAGTCCGTTAGCATCTCAACTGTAATGCTAACTACAAGAGGTAACTTTATGTGCATTTTTCACAATATATTTCGCCTACATCAGCATGAATCTGTAATTTTCTTATATATGTGTGTGTTTATATAATATTTTCATAATGTGTGTGTGTGTGTGTGTGTGTTTGTTTGCATGTTAGTTATTTTGATGTCCACACTGTAAGAGTATTAATCGATTAGTAAACCTAAAACTTTAAATTCTGTTATTATTCTTTTAATTTTTTTGTATAATCTGTAAATTAATTTTCTTTTCTGCATTTCACCTCTGCTATAGTTTATTTATAATAAACATGGCATTGTATAATAAATATTGTTGGCTTAGACAGATTGACAGAATGACAGATTGTTTATGTTCTAGATTCTTCCATGCTGATGGCCGTGCCTGTATCCAGCTGAAGAACATTTTTAGACATTATGAAACATATAACTAGTAAGTAATACCTCAAACATACACTATTATTCAAACGTTTAAGGGTCAGATTTATCATGTATTTACATTTACATTTATTCATTTAGCAGACTCTTTTATCCAAAGCGACTTACAGATTAAGACAGTGGAAGCAATCAAAAACAAGAGCAATGATATATAAGCAATGTTATAGTGCTATAACAAGTCTCAGTTAGCTTAACACGGTACACATAGCATGGGATTTTAAATAATATAATAAATAAAGAGAAAACAGAATAAAAAAAAAGAGTAGAACAAGCTAGTTAGAGGTCTTTACTCGTACACACACACATACACACAATTGCATAATAAATGTAAAGAAAATATAATACAAAAAGATTAGAAAGGTAGTTAGATTTTTTTTAAGAATAGAATTAGAATAGTGAGTGTTAAAGTTAGAGGATCAAATAAAGGTGGAAGAGAAATAGAAAATATTATTTAAAAATGTATTTAAAATAAATCTTTTATGCTCACCACTGCTGCATTTATTTGATTAAAATACAGTAAAATAGTAATATTTGAAATTACTAGGGGTGTCCTTGACTAAGGTTTTTCATAGTTGAATCAGAATTTTTGAATCTTGCCGATATTCGACTGATAGTCTAATCATATGTTTGGGGGCAGAATACATTGAGTCAAGTCTGACATTCGACAGTCATAATTACTGATCTTAACACACTGGTAAAATGTGTTATGAACACCTCGCAGATATAAACGGGGTAAATAATAGTTCATCATTGATGGATCTTTTCTATTTCAGAGACTGAAAATCATTGATAAACCACAAGGTAATTGTGAATAAACTTATTGCAAGAGGAATAATAAGAAGAAAAGAAAATGCATGTGTGATTTAATATTGCTTCTTATTTTTCAATGTTGAAAGTTCTTTCTTCTCATCTTTGTGCATTTTCAGATGTTGTGCATATTTATTGATCAAATTATTTAACGTTGTTTAACTTTTTAACATTATAATATTGGTTCGGCTGAAAATGGCCTTTTCGGTTTTCGGCCGATAGACTTTTATCACCGAAACAACACGGCCGAAATGTTGTGATGACGCAAACAGAAACCGCGACCTGCACGTGCACCTGCATAGCAAAGACCACGAGCTCCACGCGACATTCACTTAACACCAGTGAGAACATTCTCTCTCTTCTTACTCCTTTATTAGCATCACTAAAGCGTCTCCTATTAAAGAGATTAAGACGGACCACGAAGTAAAAACAAAGAAAAGTACAGTCTTATAGAGTCTGTTAGCACACGTCTCACTGAGATCTTGTCGGATCCTCTGCACTTCATCCCGAATGTGCTTGATCCGCGTTATAAAGACCATTACTTGGATGCGGAAATAAGGCAGCGCGCACGAGAAATGATCCAGGCCGCGCTGTATGCGGAGAACCCGCGTGGAGACGGAGAAGCGCCAAGCGCAGGAGACAGATCGGAGCGCAGAAAAAAAGACTGGTCTCTGCACCAGATGAGTGGCATGCACCATCGTTGTCTGATATGTTCAGTGGAATTCTGCAAGAAAGTGCCTCAAATAATAATAATACGTTGGCTATTTTGTTCTTATACACACACACAAACATATATACATACATAATATCAGATTGTAGCCATATTTATGCTAGATTTTCTGCTAGATTTCTGCTTTAATTTGATAAAAATGTTTATTTATGCCCTGGCCTTATTTAAATACACTCTCTCAAATATTTCTCAAATGTCAGGCAGATGACAAGCTCAACTGCTCAACAGCTAGATGGTTATCTGTCTGAAGTCTCCATCCCCAGAAGTGATAACAGTCTTGCCAACTGGAGAAGTGATGCACTTTCTAGTCCTACATAGAAAAAATTCAAATGCACTTCACCTAAATGCATTTTGTTTTTATGAGAGAACTGTTCATTTTAAAACCTTTCTGCAGCCAGTAGGCCTGTACATTATTATTAAATATACACATGAGTGGGATACATTTTTAGTTTGAATTTTATTTTATACTGTGCATTGTTGCAATGTGCATAAAAAGTTATGTAATTGTAATTATCTTTGAAACTTTAATATTAATTTATGCAATTGCAATGTCTTAATTTTAGTAAAGTTAGTACACGGTCATAGCAATAAATGCAATGGTACTAATAATTGGCATAATTTATTTCGGGGTTTCGGTTTTCGGCCTTGGTTTTCTCTTTTTTCGGTTTCGGCCAAGAATTTTCATTTCGGTGCATCCCTAGTTGTCTTCTCTTTTTTCATAATTAAGCTCCAACCCCAGTTAAGCAGACCTGAGCAGCCGATCAAGGATCAGCAGAAACTCTGCAGAACGGTGGTCCTCCAGCCCAGGACTGGACACCAGTGTTGTAAGTCATTCTGTCTCTTTATAGTGCATGTTCAGAACATATTGCAGGAGATCTCAACATTGTCTCACAAGGTCCTTTTACTTGCAGAGTTTTGCACCAACCTAGTGCAGTGCACCTGAACACATTAATCAAGGTCTTCAGTTTTGCTAACTATAAGTCACAGACAGGTGAGTGTGATCAGGTGTGGACGTAAACACTGGGTGTGTTTCACTCAGGTCCGTTGCTCAGTACTCAGTGGTGAAGGGCTGCCTCAATCACTATTTTCATTTTACGGTGCACTGATAATTCGCTATAAGAAAACACGTAATAGATTTTAAAACACAAACCAATAATATATTTCAGCATAAACATATCACTAGACAGGTAATGTCTAATCTAGTAAACATTTCCAATTAATTTATTAATTAAATCTTGCACATACATGTAATAAAGTATTCATCATAATGTGCTGTAAATAGCATTAAAGTAAGATATCAGTTTTATTGTTGTGCATTAATGTCAGTAGTGATGTTGTACAATGAGGACAGAAATAGTCACCAGTGTATAGTCAGCCACAGTGCTTACCAGTACCTACATTTGTGTACACAATATATTCACAACTTGGCAAACTGTGAAGCTGATTGAGACGTAAACTCTGCATGACAGTGGACCTTAATCCAAGCATATGTCTCTGTAGGAAAGTAATGGGAGTTACCAGATCAGGGTGTTTTTAGACCATGATACCTGATTGGCTGACATCACAGTGACGGTAGGTTTAGGGTGGGGTTTAGGTAAGGGGGATCATTTTGATTGCATGATTTAGAAACACCCAGCAGTTTGAAAACACCCACAAAGTCATAAACGCCCACTTTTACTCTGCAGAGACCTAAGTCTCACCTTAATGGCCAGAGCTGACAACCCCTGACATACTGATTAGTTAATAATCCCTCATAAAGAATGAGTACACTTTAATTTGTACATTTTGGACAAACATTGTTTTTTTATTATTAATTTACATTTTAGTTACGGTTTTCTTTCTCACTTTAGATGCTGCAGAAAAAAGAGCGAGGCTAAAGCATTCAAAGTGGAAACATCTGCCGTGGCTCATTAATCCAGAATTGGGATGGAGGAAGGAGCAGAAGAAGCAGAAGATCAGAGATCAGGCAGAGATCTACTGGTGCCCCTGTGGGAACCCCATTTACCTAATGTGTTAGTTTAACCAAAGATTTTCCTCACTCACCTTTATGTTGTTCCAAACCAGACTTTTGTTCATCCTTGAAACATAAATGCGGAACTTTTTAATGAAATCTGAGATTATTTTCTTTATATAAAATAACACATTCACACAAGCACCATGATGCATCAGTGTTGCATTGGCGTGAGAGCTGGCGCTTTTTTTGTGCTTTTGTGAAAATCCATTGGGGAGTCATAATTTCTGAATAGATTATTTTTGCTGTTGTTATTGTTTGTTTGTTTTTTTTTGTACACAAGGCATCTGTTAAAAAAATATCTTAATTTGTGTTCTGCACAAAAGGGTGTTATGGGTTTGGGGCAACATGAGGGTAAGTAATTAATGACAGAATTAAAATTTTTGGTTGTTCTAATGTGGTTATAATTGGTCATAGTTTATTTGTCTTGAAAAAATATATTTATACAGAAACATGGATTAATTTGATAAGTTTATAGTAAAGCCTTTTAAATTGATAAAAAAAAAAAATCTAAATAAATACTACTCTTTTGCAAGGTCTATTAAAAAAATACGGACAAATGTAATGGTTTCCACAAAATATTTGGCAGCACAACGGTTTTAAACTAATAATAATCAGAAATGTTTCTTGAGCAGCAAATCAGTATATTATAATGATTTCTGAAGATCATGTAATACTGAAGACTGAAGTAATTGTGTTAAAAATTTCAGTTTACAGGCATAAATTACATTCTACAATGCATCCACATAGAAAACAATTATTTCTGTAGTCATATTTCACAATATTACAGTTTTTACGGTCTGTTTAATCAAAGGAAGCTTAAGATGTGATCAAGATTTTACATGAAAGATGTAATGTGTCAATAAATGTGTCAATATACTGTGAATTGTCTTATTTTCACTAATTAGGAATATGACAAATAATTCATGGTTGTAATTAGGTCTGGAAAAGACGTCTTTTCACCGTTCACTATTCAACCACATTTAAACGTAATTTGGACGTCTATTTATAGACGTCTTTTTGACGACCTGAAAAAGACGTCGTTTCACCTTTCACTTTTCAACCACATTTAAACGTAATTTGGACGTCTATTTATAGACGTCTTTTTGACGACATGAAAAAGACGTCGTTTCACCTTTCACTTTTCAACTAAATTTTAACGTTGTTTAGACGACTGCCAATGACGTCTTTTCGACGTCTTTTCAACGAGTTTTTGCTGGGTGGGATTATTTGCTGTTATGCGTGTGTGTCCTGGCTCAATAGAAAACTAAACGGTCCCCAAGCTGCAGTTGCTCTGTGACGCCTGTTTAAAAAAATAATAAATAAATAAATAAACCTGGACTCACTTCGAGAGAAGGTCATTAAAATCAATTTCTTATTTTCGTTTTCGAAACTTGTGTTGGTTGATTCGTGTAATAGATTTTCGAACATAAAGTGACAGTCGACACGGTCACGGTTTTAGACTAGAGGGGAGAAAGGATGGGAAAAGGTCTGGGCACAGATTTTCCAGAACTTCGTGCCAAGTAAAAGCGGTGTCTAGCTGTTTTAATGAATTTTTTTTAAATGTACTATGGTGCCCAAACCCGTATGAATTTGAACAGAGACCGGTGGCAGCCGCAGCCATCATTACCAAGAGAGAACCATTGACTCTGACTGAGAGTATGAGACGAAGCGAACGAACAGGCCACAGTGTGACATCCGTTAACCAATAGTGTAAACATAGATGACGTCACAGGTTTAAGATAGCCTTCTTTTGTATGAAGGCCTAGGAAATTTATATATTTACAATACTTACATAAATATAATTAATAGTATTTTATTGCTTTTGTATTAGTTGTATGAAGAGTAAAAAAAAATTGGTCGGTCTTAACACAAATTTACAATCGGCAAGTCGGTCGGACTAAAAGCAAAAAAAAAAAATTGAGTCTGTGCTAAATTGACAAGTTCGGTCGGGTTACGGCAAACAAGAATATTTTTAAGGATGGCCATACCAATTCATACACACATCTGCACTTTGTTGTTTCTGACGAGAGAATTTGCCAGAAAGAGGTATTCAGTCAGCGAGCGAGTGAAGGAAGAACCGGAATTTTAGCGATGACTCATCTGAACACCTCTGATTGGCCATTGCCTTCAAAAGCTCAACAGAACCGTGTGTGATTGGTTATAATGCGTGTTGTAAAAACGCACCTATCTCTGGCTCAGCGGCAGCAAGTGAACACAGATCTGAATTTAGCAGCTAATGATATGACTCGCTGAATGTTCTCACGCCGGTGTGATTGTATTAATATTAATAAAATATTAATCGGCTATTTTTTGTCTTTTGGACACTGCATTCAACTTGGTCACCTTCTGTTATAAGTCACACGTTCAACAAACTAATGTCACAGGTATCGTGTACTGTAATCGAATGTAGCCCAAGTTATACCTGTTAAACAGTAGACAGCACACGCAGTGTTCATCTAATAAAGATCTTCATCGCTAGCAAATAGCCTTTTCAGTTTTGCTTTCAGTTCAGTGCAGATCCATAGCCACGCTTTGAATGCTGCTGATGTTAAACGTTACAACTCTAAATGAACCGCTTCAGTCGCTCTGTGCTTGCGGCAAGGAACTGAACAAATCATTCAAACTGATTCATGAACCAATTCACTCGTTTGCCAATTGGTCTGATCAAGCCTTCGAACAGAATTGACTCAAAAGAAATAATAATTCGCGAATGAGCATCGCTCATTGCCCAGAGAAAAGTAGACTACGCGATTGGAATAAACTGAAGCATTTATAAAATTTATTGCATTATGATAAAGTAACGAGAGGAGCATCGCCCACAGTAATGAAGTAAAAGTACAGATTATTTCCAAAAAATTTACTCAAGTAAAAGTACCCATCTTTAAATATACTCAAAAAACTATTAGTTACCCCAAATATTAACTCAAGTAAATGTAACAATGTAAATGTAACTCGTTACTACCCACCTCTGGTGAGAATACCGTGGGCCAAAAGTATGCCCTCTATAAGTAGCGTCCCAGCTGAAAATGTGGAACTAGGGCCCCAGCAGACCTCACAGTATGCCCACACTTTGTAGGGAAATGTGGACATAAACCTGTTTACAACCTTTGTGGCCTTAACAAATAAAACTTTGTACCTGCAGAATGCTGCAATATTACTATTAAATCACATGCAGAATAATTATAAGATGAAAGTAGAAGTAATAAATTAAAGAGCCATAAATTTCGAATACAGCCATGTGCAGAACCTGATTTTACCAAGTGAGACATGTTCCTGGGACAACATCGTTGTTGACCCTGGAACAACATTGTGATTAACCAATCAGATTTGAAGAACCAGTTTATAGATTTTGTGAAGTTTATGCTTAAAATCAGTGTTTGGTGCTTGTACATCAGTGTCATTCATCTATCATTTCCTCTGATTTTAGGGATTACTCATGGTTAAGGTTAGGTTTAGTTGTAGGGATATGGTTAAGAATATATTTTTGGAGTAAAATGTTGTTCCAGGGTCAACAAAATATGTTGACCTAGGAACACATCGAACTTGGCAAAATCAGGACGTGCCAGCCATGTAATGAATGCAGAAAAACACTGTTCAAAGGTTTAGGATAGATAAGATTTTTAAATGCTTTTGAAACAAGTCTCTTATGCTCACCAAAACTACATTTATTTGGTAAGAAATACAGTTAATGCAGTAACATTATGAAATATTAAAATTTTAAATAACCGTAAAAAAAATACTGTTTTACTATAATGTTTAATTTTCAGCAGCCATTACCCCGTTCTTCTGTGTCATACAATCCAAAAGAAATTATTACAATATTCTTTTTTTTTTTTTTTTTAGTATCTCTAAAACAGTTGTGCTGCTTCATTTTTGGAAACAGTAATATTTTATTTTTCAGGTTACTTTGAATAGAGGTTTTAAAAGAGCAGCATTTTAATTTTTTTTTAAAGTTTTTACTGTTGCTTGTTATTAGTTTAATGCGCTCTCCCTGAATTCAAGTAATATCTTAAAGAAAAAAAACATATTAATCCCAAACTATTGAACACTAGAATATATTGAATAGATTTATACAACAGAATAATGACCAATTATAACTTCATAATGTATCAGGTTGATATTGGTCGCAGTGGTTCCAATCACACTCACACTCTCTCTGGACCAATCAGGACTTGGCTGCATGCTATATAGGCAGGGGTTCCCTATGGACACTCCTTACTCTTTGTTGCTGGAGGCACATTTCTGCTCTTGACTCTTCACGGTGCAGTTACGGTAATTCGACAGGTAATTCAGTGGGCTGATTTGACTCATCTATAGGCCTGGTTTACATTTACAGCGTGCAGTGTCTTTTTGCAGTGTCTCCCTTTTATAAACCCGGTTATTCCTGGGACGGAACCGGGTTGAGTTTGGCTGCTGGCTCAGTGTAGCTGTATTATCGTCACTATTGGTGTGAGGCTCCTTGATGGGTACGTATGTATACTAGTTGACATTACGTGTATATTTTAATCACAAACCGTTACTGACTTTGGTTTGTTTGTGTGCATCAGGGTTGTAAACCGCTTCGCTTGTGCTGGTATCTGCACCAGCCCCTCCTTTCCCTGTCACGCTGCTGTTTTGTCTCAACTATTGTTTTAACTGTAAACTGCTTAACCAGATATAGCTACAGGAACTCACTCCAAGCTCTGAACGCCGCTACGTGCCTTCCAGCACCAGGACCTGTTGCCCAATTGGGTGTCTGGCAGGGCTGTATTTGAGTGATTGATGCCACAGATGACAGATCTTTTGGACTGATTGTGCTCCTTAATGTGTGTGGAGATTGGGGTCTATGTTTATGGGTTTTGTTAAATTTATGATTAAGTGATTCTTTTGGTTAATTTATATTTCTTAAAGTTTTGATTTTCATTTTTGCTGAAATTTTGATTAGTTGAACTTTGGTTCTTTTTGTTAGGCTCTAGGCAGCTACTAAGTCCCCTTTGCTGCCTAGAATTGCCTTAGATTGAAGTTGCTTTTGTTTTCATTTATTTTTGGTTTATTGATTTATTTCCCTCCCCAATAATTGACTGTTCACTCTCCCACAGTGCTGAGTGCCGAAAGTGGTGGTGTCGGTGTCCTCGGTGGTGGTCTCTTCTTGTGTGCTGTGTTTTCCCTTGGTTGATTATTTTGGGTTTTTCATCACCGTGTGTGTATGTGTGTGTGTGTGTGTGAGTGTTCACGTGTGATTGGGGAATCCTTCCCTGAGATCCCACACCCCTTGACCCTACCTCGCCACTGGTAAGGCCTCAGCACTCATTTCCCCTATTTTAGGATGTATTTTAGTAATTGTATGAATAAAATTGTCTTTTAACGGAACTACGTCTCTGGCTTCATGCATAATTCAAACCTGTGTGCTTTTTGTATTTTGGTGGTTTTACTATTGAGTCAGTCAAATCCTATTCTCGGGGTGAAATTCCCCGGGTGGCATTGCCGGTAAAAGTCCTACTCGCCACAATAAGAACATTAAGTAGATATTATAAATAAATCAATGCCCTAAGGGGCACCAGTAGAGCTCTGCCTGATTTCTGATCGTATGATCCTTCCACCGTCCCAAGTCTCTTATGTTACAGAGCCACTTTAACAGAAGTCTCCATTTTAGATGCTGTAGCATGGCTGCTTTTTATTCCAGCATCTACCTGAGAAAGAAAACAACAAACCTAAACAAAGTCAAAAGTTTTTTGACAGGGCACTTTTTTTTTTGTGGAACTTTGTTAATAATAAATAAATGCATGCTTTACTGATAGCAGAGATACACAGAGTGTGAATGACTAAATGAGAGCAGTGGTTGATTGAGAGTGAGATTAAGGGAAAAAGGGAAAACTGAATGAAAGACTAAAATAATTCATTTACATTTTCAAATTTCAGTTCTAAAGATGTTCACTCATACACATATCTATATCCAATATGCGTCTGTTGTGTAATTTTTTTCCCACTTCAACAACAGAAGGCATTATTGAGTACATAATTAAAAATTGTTTTAACACAAGGTTAAATTATATTCTGGCAAAACACTGCGATATTACTGGGGTGACCCTGATTCGACAGGAGGAGCCCGATTTGACCACCAACCTCACAGTTGAATATTCACAGCTGTTATGATCACGCCATTTTGGCTATAAATGCTCAAATGTCTGATTTCACATAGAACTACCGGTGTTCCCCCAATAAGTTTATATTCAACCTATTAAGATAATGCTGTACATATGAATCTGAAAATGAAGCTTTAAATATTTTAACGTGCATGATCAAATCCAACCACTCCTATAGATTTGAGTTTCACTTTCTATAATCTGAGACCAACAGAGAAGCATCATGGCGGCAGGGATTTAAAACTTTAACAAGACTCAAATTGACACAGACAGAGTAAAAGACTGGAGTTCTTACACTTGGGTAGGGTGCAAGTGATTTCAAAACATTTCAGCCAGTTAAGTATATAGTGTATATATTATTTATCTTGTATAAGGTTGAGTCGCGCTGCAGTAAAGCATGGTACGGTGAATGCAAAAATGCAGAACATTAAATAATATTAAAACATGCAGAATAATAATACCTACTGTCATATACATAACATTATAATGAGAGCACAATTATAAAAAAGTATCGTATCGATTATCGGTAAGATTAGAAAATTCCAATTCGACTATGAAAATCCTTAGTCGAGGACACCCCTAAATATTAACACTTTTATAAACTAACGTTACGGTGTTCGCTGGGTTTGAGACTCTATGCCAAGAGGAGTCACAGATAAAAATAGCTTATTATTGTAATACAATAAGTAATACAGGTATAATAAGTAAATGACAGACCTTTCATTTTTGGAAAAATGAGTGCTTTAAAAATTAACTAATGACTTTAACTTGATGCATGAATATGCAGCTTTAAACAAATTAAAGTGTACTTACATTACAAAAGATGCAGTGACCTGTTCCTAGTGACTCTTTATCTGCATCTGACACAAACTAAGAAAAAGAGGAAACATCAATGAATATCAGTGAAATATTGCATATATCAATACAAATTAAAATGTATTTTAAAATGAGTTTATCTCCAGTCTGTCCACACACCCATCTGAAGTGTGTGATGACCCTGAAGACCTCCATCAGCTGCTTCAGCAGTACAGGATTGAGACTGGAGCTCATCTCTGCGATCAGGACTAGATGGCAATCAATACTCAAAAGAGAGAAGACAAGCATCATGTTAATGGATTAAAACTAAAGTAAAAAAAAAATAGTAGTATATGGTTTAATATCTGAGAATGGAAAAGGGAGAAAAAATAATTTTTCACTAAAATATAACAAAGGTTTGTATGAATGAATGTACATACAAATTAACTATACAGTCAAGAGAAAACAATTTAGGGCTGAAACGATTCCTCGATTAACTCGAGTAACTCAATTACAAAAAAAATGATGTAGGCAAATTCCTCTGCCTCGAAGCCAATTTTAATTTATTTTAAAACTCATGTCAGGTTCTTTCGCAATGATTGTTTTGATGTGACAACCTGTTACGTCACCCACAAAGCGGAAGGAGACACAGGCGCTGCATCCGAAATCTCATACTGCAAGGAGTCAGCAGTTTTTTTATTTAAGGGCGCGGGCAAACGTGAAGAGAACATCGTGGCGTGTGTCCATTGCAAGATAGAGCTGGCCAGGCCCGGTGTCCTGACATTTTATCCTATCCTGTCAGATTTTCCTACGCGGGTTTACTGCGCACGTGCACATCAATATCGCGTCCTTTGTCTCATGCTAAACAACGATATTTAATGTATCTGCATTACTGTAAGGGTAGTTTTAGGGCTGGGGTAGTTGTAGACTTTAATAAAAACGCAATCTAATTGGTAGAAAATAATATTTATTGTTGGTTTCCTGTAACTGTATCCCTTCTAGCTACAACCGCGAATATAACACATAATTACTGTATTTGCAGTACTGTAAGGGTATGATTAGGGTTGTGGTAGGTGTAGACGTTAATAAACCATAACTTTACAGTAAAATTTTCGTTTTGGAATTGTACTACCCACTGTTTTGGTGGGAGGTAGGAAAATCTGACAGCGTAGGACAAATCGACAGAACACCGGCGCCACGAGGGGGCAAAAGGGGGCAATGCCCCCTCAGATCTGACTTGTGCCCCCTCTGTTTCATTTTTGTATCCATGGTTAAAAATAAATGGCCAACCTTTTGAGTTAAATAATAATTTAACCTTATCCCCATGGGATTTAGAATGTTCAGTGTTGTGACTCGTGACATTACTGCCAGATTCAAACGTCTTTCGCGTTGGTTGGCGCTGAGCCAGAGACGGACGAGCTCAACGCTGTCATATATCACAACTATGCAGTGTTTTCAACCTCATAATGTTTATTTTAGATTTCAGACATTTAAATAGGCTACACTTAAGCACTGGTAAAACAATAGGCTACATTTGGAGTCTGTGAAAGCAGCAAAAACAATATATTCAAATATAATTTGACGACGTGTGTTTTTCATATCAGATAAACACAGTGGAAGAATGCTAACTATAAAGTTTACTCTATTGTTATAAAGATTTTTAAACGACCAAACACACTCACTTACACATATTTGAGAATCGGAATATAGGATAGTTGATGACATGGTAAGAAAGTTTGTGAATATTTCGAATAAAAAAGGAAAAACGAAATGAAGGATAGCCTACATCTGTTATACAGTGTTATTATTGTGACTGCGGTGTTTCACGTGACAAATATGACGCGTTGCCATGGAAACATTAAGGGGGAACGTTCTAAAATAACTGTCGCCTTGAAAAATTTTACTCTCGGGAGTCAGTTAGAATATTTTAAACTTAAGTGTGAAAGGGTTAATTATTAATAATAAATGACGCTGGCTTATCTTTTGTTGACTGTGTGATTTCCTGATGTGGGTATTAAGGCACATATGGAAAATACAGTTGTTTAAATTTAAAGCAAGGGGTGGTTTTATCCAACCCCGCGCCATTCGGTGTCCGTCGAGCAAATATATGAACGTGTGATATTATCAGCAATTCAAAAAAAAAAAAAAAAAAATCAGCAATTAAGTTTCAGCTAAAATGTGAATTATCATTAATATTCAAAAATGGACATAAGAAAGTAAATGCAACGTATTTCAGACCACAAAAAGGACACTGAAAGTGTGATTGAGAGTACAGCTGATGAACATGACAGCCATCAAAGCATTTTGATGGTGTAATAAAGTTAAGCCCCCTTAACAATTTCACATGCCCCCTCAGTCATTTCATCCTGCAGCCGGGCCTGGAGCTGGCATACCACAACTAGGGCCCTATGATTTCCGCGATGCGCGATGTTTTCCCCGCCTTTGACATTTTCCTCCGAGCCAGCAGGGGGCAGTTTGCGTTGAAACAAACAGAACGGTGGCAACTGCAGCAGCAGAGTAATAACGCTATTCCGTTGATTGCTTGAGGTGAGTAAAAGTGGTTGTGTAAATATCTTATAATATGAAATGCGATGTTCGATCGATCATTTATTTATCCATGGTACGTTCAATTTGAATAATTATTGTTAATAATTGTTATAAATTGCTCATTTTATTGTTCTTTGTGGATTGTAACAGTACACTCTGCACATGGCTTTAGTTCTTAGGTTTGATTTTACAGAGGTATGCCATTACATTTGTCAAGTTATTTGAACAGACATGCATGATTATTGTGTGTATATTATTATTATTATTATTATTCAAGATGACATGATCAGGAGGTGGTGGTGTTCTGTTCTCCTGGACAGCTTCACTCCGCAAATGTATGTAGCTGTTTGAATGTTGCTACATGAAACATTACTCTGTACTATATCTAGCAATATACCTACCTCTTGACATTTGTTCTTTTAGAGCTCAACCACTGAGGGGAGGAACTTCACCATTCACCATGTCTTCAGGCAGAGTCCAGCAAAGCAGGTTATTTGTGCACATACATTCATTAAGAACTAATAATTACATGTGTGTACATGCAGAGGTATTTTAGTTATTACAGCTACATAGTTTTTCAGATATGAAATTGGTATTATGTAAAAGTACTATATTGGTCAGCACTGTGGATTATTTCATATATAGCTATCAGTTAACATCAGCATCAAAGACATTTAAAAACATTTCAGCTTAATTCATTTTCAGACAGCAGCGAGTGTTTTAAATAACTTCTGCTTGCGATCTAATGTGGATTTTGTTCACCATATAAGACATAAATATGAAATATTTATATTTATTTTCAATGTAAAAGATCTTCATGTGGATCATGCATACAAATATATACAAATATCTCACTGGATTATTACAATTAATGGCAAAATGAATGTGTGGAAATGTAAACTAATATATCCTACTGACACACTACAGCAAAAGATATAAATAATTGGCTTAAAACTATTTTTTTCAATGTGAAAATACTAACATAGCTAATACTTCTGCACAGTACTGTATATATTAACATTTTATTAGTGTTATTATAAACGAATGAGTATGCAGTTGTGACAATCTATAGAGTTTGTTTAAAGCAAGGTTGTCTGTAGTCAGTGTTTATATAATGTTTAATAACTTTTATATACATGTATAAATAAACCTATGTATGTTTTTGAACAGCTTCCACTGGAAATCCTCAGGGAAGTTATTTTGTCAGCGGGTGACTCTGCATATTTGACACTTTCTCTGGTTTGCAGATGGTTTAGGGATGTGCTCACTCAAGAAGTTTTTCGGAAAGCGGCACACTTTGCCTGGCTAGACAGTAAGATTTCCCCCTGTTTAATGCTCATTCTCCAACTGAATTTTGTAGTACGAGGCTGTAAAACTTTTTTATTATTATTATTATTATTATCTTTCCTGTATTTTGTCTTTACACTATAACAGTGATCCTCAAATCTGGCTTGCGAGATCCACTTTCCGGCGAAGTTTAGCTCTAACCCTAATCAAACACACATGAGTTTGCTAATCAGTGTCTTCAGGATCATTAGAAAATCACAGGCAGGTGTGTTTAATTAGAGTCGGAGCTAAACTCTGCAGGAAACTGGATCTCGCGAGCCAGATTTGAGGATCACTGCACTATAAGTTGTGTCCAACTGGAAGAATTGTCCTCCTGTCTACCGGAACGAGTTCAGACGGATGTACAGCATAAGGGAACGCTTGCAGTGCAGAGCCCTTTTCAAGTTTAACCCACCAGGGTACAGGGAAGAGGCCGGCGTGGTGATCTTCTGGGCTTTTGTTTACACAGGATTTTGTTCCACATTTGTGTGTTAAGTCATTGAAGGGAAATAGAGAATGAACTGAGATCAACTGGTTTTTGATGTATTAATTGATGTCATTTAAAGTTAAACTTTGCCCTTACGAAAAATAACCATGGTTTTATTATAGTAAAACTGTAGTAACCCATGGTTTTTTGGCGTATTGACTGCCATTTGTAAAACCACAGATTTACTACAAATACCATGGTTAAACTATGGTTAATATAGCAAAACCATGGTTAATTTGTGGTTACCATGGTTTAACTACAGTAACCATGGTTTTTTGGTTTTATTTGTAGTAAAACTATGGTTAATTTTCGTAAGGGTGCAGTGTATAATGTTTTAATAAAAAAGCCAATCCAAGGTTTTTATTTAGCACAGTGGCTAAATTAACAAATTACCAGACGCCACCTGATTCAAATATTTAAATAGTAATGACTTCATGAATTTCTTCACTGATAAAATAGATAACATTAGAAATACAATAGCGAATGTAGATTCTATAGCATCTAACACTTCAGTTTCATCCATCGCACCCAAAGATAAACTGCAGTGCTTTACAACTATAGGACAAGAAGAGCTAAATAAACTTATGACTGTATCTAAATCAACAACATGTTTATTAGATCCTGTACCCTCTAAATTACTGAAAGAGCTGTTACCTGTAGCCGAAGAACCGCTTCTCAATATCATTAACTTGTCGTTATCTTTAGGTCACGACCCAAAACCATTCAAGCTGGCGGTTATCAAGCCTCTTATTAAGAAACCAAAACTAGATCCTAGTGTACTGGCAAATTATAGGCCTATTTCAAATCTTCCATTTATGTCTAAAATTTTAGATAAAGTTGTGTCTGCTCAATTGAGCACCTTCCTACACAAAAATGATCTCTATGAAGAATTTCAGTCAGGTTTTAGGCCCCACCATAGCACAGAAACTGCACTTGTTAAAATTACAAATGACCTGCTCCTTGCGTCAGATCAAGGCTGCATCTCATTTCTAGTCTTACTTGATCTTAGTGCAGCGTTCGACACCATAGATCATGACTTACTCATAGATCGATTACAAAACTATACAGGTATTCAAGGGCAGGCTCTAATATGGTTTAGATCCTACCTGTCCGATCGCTACCATTTCGTTTACTTAAATGGGGAGTCATCTCATTTATCATCAGTAAAATATGGAGTGCCACAAGGATCCGTCCTAGGTCCCCTTCTATTTTCAATATACATGTTGCACCTTCGTAATATTATTAGAAAACACAGGATTAGTTTCCACTGTTATGCTGATGATACTCAGCTATATATCTCAACAAGACCAGATGAAACTTCTCAATTATCTAAGCTAACAGAGTGTGTTAAAAATGTAAAAGATTGGATGACCAATAATTTTCTCCAATTAAATTAGGATAAGACAGAGATATTAATTATTGGACCAAAAAACACTACACAGAATCTTGTTGATTACAATCTGCAACTAGACGGATGTACTGTTACTTCCTCTACAGTCAGAAATCTGGGTGTTATATTAGACAGCAATTTGTCTTTTGAAAATCATATTTCCAATGTTACAAAAACTGCATTCTTCCATCTTAGAAACATTGCCAAGCTACGAAACATGTTATCTGTTTCTGATGCAGAAAAGCTAGTTCATGCATTCATGACCTCTAGACTGGACTATTGTAATGCACTTCTAGGTGGTTGTCCTGCTTCTTCAATAAACAAGCTACAGGTAGTCCAAAATGCAGCAGCTAGAGTCCTTACCAGGTCAAGAAAATATGATCATATTACCCCAATTTTACAGTCTCTGCACTGGTTACCTATTAAGTTCCGTATCAGTTACAAATTATCATTACTTACCTATAAGGCCCTAAATGGTTTAGCTCCTGCGTACCTAACTAGCCTTCTACCACGCTACAACGCATCACGCACCCTAAGGTCACAAAACACTGGACTTTTGGTAGTTCCTAGGATAGCAGAGTCCATTAAAGGAGGTAAAGCTTTCTCACATTTGGCTCCCAAACTCTGTAATAGCCTTCCTGATAATGTTCGGGGTTCAGACACACTCTCTCTGTTTAAATCTAGATTAAAAACGCATCTCTTTTGTCAAGCATTTGAATAATGTATCTTAAACTGTGAGTATAGTTGTATCTGATCAAATGTGCATTCTTAATCTTTAGCTTGGGTTAAAATAATTAATTGTACTTTGTTGGAAGAGCAGCTATGATAGTGATGTCTCTATTTTGTTTCTCTGTTTCTCCTGGGATCTTCATCCCATGGTAACTAGGATTAACTCAAGCTCCAGTCTGGATGCAGAACACCTGAGAAGAGATGATGCTGACCCTCAGAGGACCTCAGATGATGCTAACCCTGAATCAACAACAGAACTAACAAATATTGCTACAAGTGTGACTGAATCATATATTAATTATTAATAATATTAATAATGTTCATCATCTGGCTGACTACGACTTGTATACATTTTTCTACAAGTCCTGTCATACATGCAAAAACTGACAGTCACCACTTATAAGCTATTACTAAATATTGTAGAAACATAATTTTAAAGTTGCTTTGTAACGATTTGTACTGTAAAAAGCGCTATACAAATAAACTTGAAAACTTGACTAATGTGCATCTCAGTAAATGCTTTAACTGAATGGCACTTAAATGCACTTAATTCATCTGTCAACTTTATTGTCATTGTTCACAGTACAAGTACAAACAGAGAAACAATGGGTAATATTTAAATGTTTCTTTTTGATGTATGCATTGCATTCTATGCTTTTAAAAAGTAAAAATATTTTATTTCTAAAAAAGGAAACTTGTTAATTTTAAGAGACCCAGGAGTCTTATTTTCTCTTGCAGAATTAATATTGCACTTGAATTAAGCAAAAACACATTTTATCCGATTACTCGATTAATTGATGGAATTCTTGGTAGAATACTCGATTACTAAAATATTCGATAGCTACAGCCCTAACATAACTACATGAATAAGAGAGAGGATCCATGGCGGGATGTCTCAAAAAATTTGTTTGATGATGGTCTTAAAAGCCATCTGTTCTGGACACCTGTTTGTACACCCCCCTCCCCTCCCTGTACACCCCAGTGACCTAAATATGAACTTATGAACCTAAGAAGAAATTTTGGTGGGAGGGAAAATGTGTTGGGATCTATGTGCTTTTTTTAAACTCTGAAATGGGTAAAATTGTGAAAATAGTATAAGGGAAGATTTTATTAAGGTTTTAAGTACACAGTGCATTTCAAGAAAAAGGTTATAAACACATACGAAATGGAAACAATGTAATGATCGTTTTCGTAGTTGAAAAAGTGTAAAACATTGTTAAAGTTGTAACAAATGAAATAAAAAGAAAACTGGGTTACTGGTTATTTATCTTAAACAGCTAAACAAGTCAAAAACTATCAGATATGTTTTGTTAAGCAACACGTTAAAAATATGTGAGAGCTTGTAGCATTACAATTTAAAAAGGTGTTTTGTTACCAGCTAGAAAAGAAAGAAAACTAGGTTACAGAGATTTACTGGATGTGTACCTTACCTCAAACTGAAAAAAGAAACGAATGTAAAGTAAGGATACAAACCAGAAAACTTGGTGTTTGTCACAATGTTAGAAAAAGTTAAAACAAAAGAAAAAAGTGGTATGCATTACACGGATCTAAAATAAAATACATCAGACAAGATACTTGTCAAATCTATACAGTACTTTACCACTAACTAACGTTACAATTTTAAAAATCGAGACCAATACTGACAGTTAAACAAAAGAAAAAAAGATCTCACAGCAAAGTTTTAACGCATCTCCGTTGATTTGGGCTCACAGCACCGATGACAAACTTAGAATGAGGATCGGGAATGCTCCAGAAAAAAAAAAAAAACACGCCTCCAGCGCTAGAGAGCGCAGGGCTGTAGGTGTGATAGCAGCATCAAATAGATTTAAATGTATGTTAAAATACTTGAACTAAGTAGTTTTTAATAAATCAGTCCTTAATTAGTGAAATCCCTTTAAACATAAGATACATTTTTACTTTTTAAATGATGCAGACCTATACGATTTTTATTTACTTTTAGTCTTAAAAAAACAGCATTGAAAAAGCCTTATTTGTTTTTAGTTTATTAATTACTCTAATCTACGACTAGTCTAAATCTAGACTATCTCCGTCGATAGATCTTTTATTTTTGTCAAGCTTAATTTCTCAAGCTATGTCAATTAACACACACACAAACACACTTTCCTTCTGTCAAGCTTGTGTCGCGTTATCTAGTAAATAAAACAGACATATGTAATTAAAAGTACCCGGTTTAACAATATAGCAGGAAAGAGACGTCATCTCAACCATCGAAACGCGAATGTGTCCGGCATCTGGTGTCTGTGTGATTACTGGCGCGTGCATATCAGTTAGACATCAAGCGGCTGTAAAAACATCTAACGGGTTTTGAAATGCTTGTAACTGGCTTGTGAAACTAACTAATTTCAAGGGGTCTGTGTCATTTAACAGACCAAAAACCCATCCACTCATACACCCAATGTTCGTTTTAACAAGACCGAGGTTGTTATATTGTTAGTTTTATTTTAATTACATGTACTATTTTTATTCACACAGTGATTTTTCAAACACCAATGCAAACAGGTCATACAAACACACGTACTTTGATATTTTAAGCCTCAACACACACACACACGCACACACAAATATACAAAAAGTATAAATACACGTAAATATACCCAAACATACAAATACAAACACATGTACAAACAAGCCTGTAGAATATGACTTACAAACAATCTCTCACACACACATACTTTCCTTCTGCCGCACTTGTGTCGTGTTATCTAGTAAATAAACCAGACATATGTGGTTAAAAGTATCCCATTTAACAATATTGCAGGAAATAAATATCTCGTCTCAAGTTGTGCATCGAAACGTGACCATGTCCGGCATCTGGAGTCTGTGTCATTTAACCGCCAAAAACCCATCCACTCAAAGAAACCAATGTACATTTTAACAAGACAGAGGTTGGTGTGTGTATATATATATTAGGAATGGTTTAAACTCTTTTAATTAAGTCAAAATAAGTTAAGGAATCTTAGCTCAACTGCAGTCCACGTCTGCTTAGGTTAACACAACAACAAGATCAGTGTTAGCGCGCACACACAGACACTAAGACTGTGAGTCAAAAAAATAAATGTCATTTATTTATTTATTTTCAGTAATTTACATAAATATTTAAAAATGTTTGCTGCATGATTAAAACACGCTACGCGTAGGCCTATATAAAAAGTGTTTTTAGAAAAAAAAAAAAAAAAAATTAATTCAGAAATAGACCTAATGCAGACACGAAATGTTTACAAACATTAGGCTATATCATAGCTAGGCTATTTTAGTTCCCCTCACTCCACAACAAATCATTTCAATTAACAGTATTTAGAAAAGAACAAGAATTAAAAATATAAGAAGCTATAGCAATATTAACGACAAGACAAAACTAATTAATTTTTGGCTAAAATAAAGCTTAAACCAACGTTGGTCAAATTCAAAATCAAATGTTTCCGTATTCGCGATGTATTTGAATGCAAAATTATTATTTATTATGTACTTCACTCACGTTCCAGTATCCATGTAAAACTAAATGTTTTGCATAACATCACGGTGGTAGGTGTGTGTGTTTGAATTTTTTTTTCACGTTTGACTGACTGTATTTTATTATGAGAAACAGGCTGCATTGTTAAGAGTGTGTGCGCATGCTGCGCCGCTGCAATCACTTGATTTTTTATGACTGCTTTTAGTCATAAAGATAATCCGAATTTTAAAAGGTTTGCCTTTATTTGTGTACATTCACAATAAAAAAAAAATATATGTGCTTTTGTAAAATAAGCTTAAAGAAAATAAAAAGCATACCCCCTGATAGCACACGTACATCTCGGAGACGTCTATTTTACGTCTGCATTTACATCTGCAATATGTCTATAGGATGTTTCCTTTTAGATGTCAAATAGATGTCAATTAGATTTTAGTCTTTAAGCTATTTATGATTTAGAATGTATGTAAAACTGACATCTGAAGGACGTCTGTCAGACGTTTGTAGACAGATGCTTTCCAGATCTTTAACTGACATTTTACAGATGTGCGCATGCTGGCCGCTTTCTGCCGTCTGGGTTTATTTCGCTCAGCACAAAAATGAACCAGAACTTGGCTACTTTTTGCAGTTTTTCTTTCATTTCTTAATTTTTAATTTATGTAAAATATATTTCTGGTGTAGGCCTAATTATTCATAATATTTATATAGGCCTATAGATAGCCTAGCTTTATTATGTTTTTCTGATAGTATTTATAACACTTATCCTTTCTAATTTAATTAAATTCTATTTTAAATTAATCTTGTTGGTTAGGAGCGTCAGTTGTCAGTTAGGAAAAATGACAGAAATTAACAGTTACGTCAGTAACGTCACAGTGCAAAGAATATAGAATAATTGTAGGCTAACTGTATAATTAGTAGGCCAACGCTGTATGCTTCCGAGAATCGGACTCCAAATTTCATTCTAAGAATTATTTTGAGGTTAATATCGCAAAGGAAAACTGTTCAGCTTCCGGAAAATTCTCGTCTGTTTTCATCTGGGCCTATTTGAGGAATGGGCCTAATGCTGCAGCATCAAGATTTGTTGTATTACAGTTTTTTTTCATTTGACTGATGGTGTTTTGACTGGCTGAATGTGTAATTGCAAAGATGATTTCTGAATAATGTGATGTACTCTGAAGTTTTGACTATTGAACAATAAAAAAAGTTGAATTACAAAATGACTTATTTATTGCTTCTTTTTCCTTTACTTTTTAATTTTGATAATTATATGGTCTACAAAAAAAGGGATTTTATATTACAAACCTCCAGTGGTAAAATCACAGCTTAAAAAAAGGCCACCAATGAAGACCAGTTTTACGATGGTGTTTTTAGTGCCACGTTGAAAAAAATAATAATATTACGAGATTAAAGTCGTAATATTTCAAGAATAAAGTCGAAATCTTTCATAATAAAGTCGTAATACTATAGTAGAACAAACGAGAATAAAGTCGAAATATTACGAAAATAAGTTTTCAAATATTTGGAATCATCACAATGAAAACATTTACATTTTTTGAATTGTTTAACATAAATACAGCGATTTGATCATTAAAGAGCTTGGAAAACACATTATTGTAAGACATATCATTTGTGTTTCGCTATAAAACTGATTTTGAAAGCTGAGACATTAAAAATATATATCATCTCGGTTATGTATGTAACCATGGTTTTCTGAATAGGAAACGAGATGCTCGGTGACGTCACCGTATGGGAACACCCATCGGTGTGACGATTGTCTGAAGCCCTATACCATCCCGCCAATCCTATTGGCCAAATAGCGCATTGTATACCTGGGTGCCGCACGCTATTTCGCTCAGATTACATGAACTGAAGGAGAAGAATGCTATCAAGGTATGGAACAGCCGGGACCGCAGCATCGAAGTGACCTATGAAAGGGAACATCTTGGTTATGTATGTAACCATGGTTCCCTGAATAGGGAACGAGATGCTGCGGTCCCGGCCGTATGGGAACCCTATACCATAACGCCTGACGTACCTGATAGCTGGGATCCAAGGAAGTATCTGTTTAAGTGGAGAGAACCCGGGAGCCAGGAGCCATCCTCACATCCGTAAACTGTAAAACTTGATAAAAGTGCTCTGTGAGGACCATCCTGCCGCAGCACATATAGCATCCATAGAAGACCAACTGAGAAAAGCTTGTGAAGAAGTCACTGTTCTCATGGAGTGAGCTCTAATTCCTAAGGGCGAAGCGAGTCCGCGCGCCTCAAAGGCTTAAGATATTGCCTCCACCAGCCAATGGGAAATGTGTTGTTTTGTGACAGCATGGCCTTTATTCTTATGTCCGAAACAGACAAACAGCTGGTCAGACTCACGCCATGGGGCTGTACGATCAACATAAGTCTTTAGCGCTTTGACAGGGCAAAGACTTAGATCTCCTGACCCCGCCTCTGCAATGGGTAAAGCCTCCAAGACCACTTGTTGAAAACGGAAAGGGTTAGAAGCGACCTTAGGGACATAATTAGGCCTCGGTCGCAGCAATACCTTCACAGAGCCTGGTGCAAATTCCATGCACGAGGGTGAAACAGAAAGAGCCTGTAAATCCCCAACTCTCTTGAGGGAGGATAAAGCCACAAGAAGAACTGTCTTCAGAGTCAGGATTTTATCCGGTATAGTTTCCAGGGGCTCAGACGGATGCACTGAGAAATCTTGGAACACAATAGATAAATCCCATGATGGAACTCGCACAGGGCAGAAAGGCCTCAGCCGTCGCGCACCATGTATAAAACGAGAAACCAGCGGATGCCGGCCCACTGAGGCACCATTTATATATACGTGGTTAGCTGAAATGGCTGCCATGTCAACTTTCAGAGTGGCTGGCGTTACTCCATCAGAGAAACGGTCCTGAAGGAACTCCAGTACTGAAGCCACTGGGCAGCAAACTGGATCCATATTACATAATTCCAAACCAGGTCGTAAACAGTTTCCATTTGAAAGCATATAAGCGTCTCGTAGAAGCTGCTCTAGAATTCAGTATAGTCTCGGTGGTTTCAACAGAAAGACCGGGACATACTAACTCATCCCACTCAGAGGCCATGCCCACAGCTTCCATAGATCTGGCCTTAGGTGCCAAATCATTCCCTGTGCTTGTGATAGCAGATCCTGTCTGAGGGGAATCTCCCATGGAGAGCCCGCTAACAGACTGATCAGGTCCGCAAACCATGGCTGTGTGGGCCAACAGGTGTTGCTTCAATTTATAACAACGTTTTCAGGATTTCTCAGAGGGCAGGATTCAAGTATAACTCGTTTGAAGTAATGGTGCTACATATAACATTATCCAGAGAAACAAATGTTAATGATAAATCCCCTGTTATGTTTGTACTGGCTACTGTATACAGGCCACCAGGGCACCATACAGACTTTATTAAAGAGTTTGGTGATTTTACATCCGAGTTAGCTCTGGCTGCAGATAAAGTTTTAATAGTTGGTTATTTTAATATCCATGTCGATAATGAAAAAGATGCATTGGGATCAGCATTTATAGACATTCTGAACTCTACTGGTGTTAGACAACATGTTTCAGGACCTACTCATTGTCAAAATCATACTCTAGATTTAATACTGTCACATGGAATTGATGTTGATAGTGTTGAAATTATTCAGCCAAGTGATATCTCAGATCATTATTTAGTTCTGTGCAAACTTCATATAGCCAAAATTGTAAATTCTACTTGTTACAAGTATGGAAGAACCATCACTTCTACCACAAAAGACTGCTTTTTAAGTTATCTTCCTGATGTATCCAAATTCCTTAGCATATCCAAAACCTCAGAACAATGTGATGATGTGACAGAAACTATGGACTCTCTCTTTTCTAGCACTTTAAATACATTTGCTCCTTTACGCTTAAGGAAGGTTAAGGAAAACAGTTTGACACCATGGTATAACGAGCATACTCGCACCCTAAAGAGAGCAGCTCGAAAAATGGAGCGCAGCTGGAGAAAAAACAAAACTAGAGGTATTTCGTATTGCTTGGCGGGAAAGTAGCATATCCTACAGAAAAGCATTAAAAACTGCTAGATCTGATTACTTTTCTTCTCTTTTAGAAGAAAACAAACATAACCCCAGGTATTTATTCAATACAGTGGCTAAATTAACGAAAAATAAAGCCTCAACAAGTGTTGACATTTCCCAACACCAAAACAGTAATGACTTTATGAACTACTTTACTTCTAAAATCGATACTATTAGAGATAAAATTGCAACCATTCAGCCGTCAGCTACAGTATCGCATCAGACAGTGCACTATAGACCCCCTGAGGAACAGTTCCACTCATTCTCTACTATAGGAGAGGAAGAATTGTATAAACTTGTTAAATCATCTAAACCAACAACATGTATGTTAGACCCTATACCATCTAAGCTCCTAAAAGAGGTGCTTCCAGAAGTCATAGATCCTTTTCTGACTATTATTAATTCCTCATTGTCATTAGGATATGTCCCCAAAACCTTCAAACTGGCTGTTATTAAGCCTCTCATCAAAAAAACACAACTTGACCCCAAAGAACTAGTTAATTATAGACCAATCTCGAATCTCCCTTTTCTGTCCAAGATACTAGAAAAGGTGGTATCCTCACAATTATATTCCTTCTTAGTGAAAAATGGTATATGTGAGGATTTCCAGTCAGGATTTAGACCGTATCATAGTACTGAGACTCTTCTCCTTAGAGTTACAAATGATCTGCTCTTATCATCTGATCGAGGGTGTATCTCTCTATTAGTTTTATTGGATCTAAGTGCTGCGTTTGACACAATTGACCACAACATTCTTTTGCATAGACTTGAACACTTTGTTGGCATCAGTGGAAGTGCATTAGCATGGTTTAAATCGTACTTATATGACCGCCATCAGTTCGTAGCAGTGAATGAAGATGTATCATATCGATCACTAGTGCAGTATGGAGTACCTCAAGGCTCAGTACTAGGGCCGCAACTCTTCACGCTTTATATGTTACCCTTGGGAGATATCATCAGGAAACATCGTGTTAGCTTTCACTGTTATGCTGATGATACTCAGCTCTATATTTCCTCACAGCCCGGTGAAACACACCAATTTGAAAAACTAATGGAATGCATAGTCGGTATAAAAAATTGGATGACGAGTAATTTCTTACTGCTAAATTCAGAAAAAACAGAGGTGTTAATTATAGGGGCTAAAAACTCTGCTTGTAATAACCTAGAACACGGTCTAAGACTTGATGTTTGCTCTGTCAATTCTTCGTCATCAGTTAGGAACCTAGGTGTGCTATTTGATCTTTCCTTAGAAAGCCACGTTTCTAGCATTTGTAAAACTGCATTTTTCCATCTAAAAAATATATCTAAATTACGGCCTATGCTCTCAATGTCAAATGCAGAAATGTTAATCCATGCATTTATGATTTCAAGGTTAGATTATTGTAATGCTTTATTGGGTGGTTGTTCTGCACGCTTAGTAAACAAACTACAGCTAGTCCAAAATGCAGCAGCAAGAGTTCTTACTAGAACCAGGAAGTGTGACCATATTAGCCCGGTCCTGTCCACACTGCACTGGCTCCCTATCAAACATCGTATAGATTTTAAAATATTGCATATTACTTATAAAGCCCTGAATGGTTTAGCACCTCAGTATTTGAATGAGCTCCTTTTACATTATAATCCTCTACGTCCGCTACGTTCTCAAAACTCAGGCAATTTGATAATACCTAGAATACCAAAATCAACTACGGGCGGCAGATCCTTTTCCTTTTTGGTGCCTAAACTCTGGAATAACCTACCTAACATTGTTCGGGAGGCAGACACACTCTTGCAGTTTAAATCTAGATTGAAGATCCATCTCTTTAACCTGGCATACACATAACATACTAATATGCTTTTAATATCCAAATTCGATAAAGGATTTTTAGGCTGCATTAATTAGGTAAACCGGAACCGGAAACACTTCACATAACACCCTATGTACTTGCTACATCATTAGAAGAATGGCATTTACGCTAATATTAGTCTGTTTCTCTCTTATTCCAAGGTCACCGGAGCCACCAGATCCAGTCTGTGTCCAGATCAGAGGGTCACTGCAGTCACCCGGATCCAGTACGTATCCAGAAATGATGGTGGATCAGCACCTAGAAAGGACCTCTACTGCCCTGAAAGACAGCGGAGACCAGGACAACTAGAGCCCCAGATACAGATCCCCTGTAAAGACCTTGTCTCAGAGGAGCACCAGGACAAGACCACAGGAAACAGATGTTTCTTCTGCACAATCTGACTTTGCTGCAGCCTGGAATTGAACTACTGGTTTCGTCTGGTCAGAGGAGAACTGGCCCCCAACTGAGCCTGGTTTCTCCCAAGCTTTTTTTCTCCATTCTGTCACCGATGGAGTTTCGGTTCCTTGCCGCTATTGCCTCTGGCTTGCTTAGCTGGGGTTCACTTCATCTACAGCGATATCGTTGACTTGATTGCAAATAAATGACCCCAAAGAACTAGTTAATTATAGACCAATCTCGAATCTCCCTTTTCTGTCCAAGATACTAGAAAAGGTGGTATCCTCACAATTATATTCCTTCTTAGTGAAAAATGGTATATGTGAGGATTTCCAGTCAGGATTTAGACCGTATCATAGTACTGAGACTCTTCTCCTTAGAGTTACAAATGATCTGCTCTTATCATCTGATCGAGGGTGTATCTCTCTATTAGTTTTATTGGATCTAAGTGCTGCGTTTGACACAATTGACCACAACATTCTTTTGCATAGACTTGAACACTTTGTTGGCATCAGTGGAAGTGCATTAGCATGGTTTAAATCGTACTTATATGACCGCCATCAGTTCGTAGCAGTGAATGAAGATGTATCATATCGATCACTAGTGCAGTATGGAGTACCTCAAGGCTCAGTACTAGGGCCGCAACTCTTCACGCTTTATATGTTACCCTTGGGAGATATCATCAGGAAACATCGTGTTAGCTTTCACTGTTATGCTGATGATACTCAGCTCTATATTTCCTCACAGCCCGGTGAAACACACCAATTTGAAAAACTAATGGAATGCATAGTCGGTATAAAAAATTGGATGACGAGTAATTTCTTACTGCTAAATTCAGAAAAAACAGAGGTGTTAATTATAGGGGCTAAAAACTCTGCTTGTAATAACCTAGAACACGGTCTAAGACTTGATGTTTGCTCTGTCAATTCTTCGTCATCAGTTAGGAACCTAGGTGTGCTATTTGATCTTTCCTTAGAAAGCCACGTTTCTAGCATTTGTAAAACTGCATTTTTCCATCTAAAAAATATATCTAAATTACGGCCTATGCTCTCAATGTCAAATGCAGAAATGTTAATCCATGCATTTATGATTTCAAGGTTAGATTATTGTAATGCTTTATTGGGTGGTTGTTCTGCACGCTTAGTAAACAAACTACAGCTAGTCCAAAATGCAGCAGCAAGAGTTCTTACTAGAACCAGGAAGTATGATCATATTAGCCCGGTCCTGTCCACACTGCACTGGCTCCCTATCAAACATCGTATAGATTTTAAAATATTGCATATTACTTATAAAGCCCTGAATGGTTTAGCACCTCAGTATTTGAATGAGCTCCTTTTACATTATAATCCTCTACGTCCGCTACGTTCTCAAAACTCAGGCAATTTGATAATACCTAGAATACCAAAATCAACTACGGGCGGCAGATCCTTTTCCTATTTGGTGCCTAAACTCTGGAATAACCTACCTAACATTGTTCGGGAGGCAGACACACTCTTGCAGTTTAAATCTAGATTGAAGATCCATCTCTTTAACTTGGCATACACATAACATACTAATATGCTTTTAATATCCAAATTCGATAAAGGATTTTTAGGCTGCATTAATTAGGTAAACCGGAACCGGAAACACTTCACATAACACCCTATGTACTTGCTACATCATTAGAAGAATGGCATTTACGCTAATATTAGTCTGTTTCTCTCTTATTCCAAGGTCACCGGAGCCACCAGATCCAGTCTGTGTCCAGATCAGAGGGTCACTGCAGTCACCCGGATCCAGTACGTATCCAGAAATGATGGTGGATCAGCACCTAGAAAGGACCTCTACTGCCCTGAAAGACAGCGGAGACCAGGACAACTAGAGCCCCAGATACAGATCCCCTGTAAAGACCTTGTCTCAGAGGAGCACCAGGACAAGACCACAGGAAACAGATGTTTCTTCTGCACAATCTGACTTTGCTGCAGCCTGGAATTGAACTACTGGTTTCGTCTGGTCAGAGGAGAACTGGCCCCCAACTGAGCCTGGTTTCTCCCAAGCTTTTTTTCTCCATTCTGTCACCGATGGAGTTTCGGTTCCTTGCCGCTGTCGCCTCTGGCTTGCTTAGCTGGGGTTCACTTCATCTACAGCGATATCGTTGACTTGATTGCAAATAAATGACCCCAAAGAACTAGTTAATTATAGACCAATCTCGAATCTCCCTTTTCTGTCCAAGATACTAGAAAAGGTGGTATCCTCACAATTATATTCCTTCTTAGTGAAAAATGGTATATGTGAGGATTTCCAGTCAGGATTTAGACCGTATCATAGTACTGAGACTCTTCTCCTTAGAGTTACAAATGATCTGCTCTTATCATCTGATCGAGGGTGTATCTCTCTATTAGTTTTATTGGATCTAAGTGCTGCGTTTGACACAATTGACCACAACATTCTTTTGCATAGACTTGAACACTTTGTTGGCATCAGTGGAAGTGCATTAGCATGGTTTAAATCGTACTTATATGACCGCCATCAGTTCGTAGCAGTGAATGAAGATGTATCATATCGATCACTAGTGCAGTATGGAGTACCTCAAGGCTCAGTACTAGGGCCGCAACTCTTCACGCTTTATATGTTACCCTTGGGAGATATCATCAGGAAACATCGTGTTAGCTTTCACTGTTATGCTGATGATACTCAGCTCTATATTTCCTCACAGCCCGGTGAAACACACCAATTTGAAAAACTAATGGAATGCATAGTCGGTATAAAAAATTGGATGACGAGTAATTTCTTACTGCTAAATTCAGAAAAAACAGAGGTGTTAATTATAGGGGCTAAAAACTCTGCTTGTAATAACCTAGAACACGGTCTAAGACTTGATGTTTGCTCTGTCAATTCTTCGTCATCAGTTAGGAACCTAGGTGTGCTATTTGATCTTTCCTTAGAAAGCCACGTTTCTAGCATTTGTAAAACTGCATTTTTCCATCTAAAAAATATATCTAAATTACGGCCTATGCTCTCAATGTCAAATGCAGAAATGTTAATCCATGCATTTATGATTTCAAGGTTAGATTATTGTAATGCTTTATTGGGTGGTTGTTCTGCACGCTTAGTAAACAAACTACAGCTAGTCCAAAATGCAGCAGCAAGAGTTCTTACTAGAACCAGGAAGTATGATCATATTAGCCCGGTCCTGTCCACACTGCACTGGCTCCCTATCAAACATCGTATAGATTTTAAAATATTGCATATTACTTATAAAGCCCTGAATGGTTTAGCACCTCAGTATTTGAATGAGCTCCTTTTACATTATAATCCTCTACGTCCGCTACGTTCTCAAAACTCAGGCAATTTGATAATACCTAGAATACCAAAATCAACTACGGGCGGCAGATCCTTTTCCTATTTGGTGCCTAAACTCTGGAATAACCTACCTAACATTGTTCGGGAGGCAGACACAATCTTGCAGTTTAAATCTAGATTGAAGATCCATCTCTTTAACCTGGCATACACATAACATACTAATATGCTTTTAATATCCAAATTCGATAAAGGATTTTTAGGCTGCATTAATTAGGTAAACCGGAACCGGAAACACTTCACATAACACCCTATGTACTTGCTACATCATTAGAAGAATGGCATTTACGCTAATATTAGTCTGTTTCTCTCTTATTCCAAGGTCACCGGAGCCACCAGATCCAGTCTGTGTCCAGATCAGAGGGTCACTGCAGTCACCCGGATCCAGTACGTATCCAGAAATGATGGTGGATCAGCACCTAGAAAGGACCTCTACTGCCCTGAAAGACAGCGGAGACCAGGACAACTAGAGCCCCAGATACAGATCCCCTGTAAAGACCTTGTCTCAGAGGAGCACCAGGACAAGACCACAGGAAACAGATGTTTCTTCTGCACAATCTGACTTTGCTGCAGCCTGGAATTGAACTACTGGTTTCGTCTGGTCAGAGGAGAACTGGCCCCCAACTGAGCCTGGTTTCTCCCAAGCTTTTTTTCTCCATTCTGTCACCGATGGAGTTTCGGTTCCTTGCCGCTATTGCCTCTGGCTTGCTTAGCTGGGGTTCACTTCATCTACAGCGATATCGTTGACTTGATTGCAAATAAATGCGCAGACACTATTTAAACTGAACAGAGATGACATCACTGAATTCAATGATGAACTGCCTTTAACTATCATTCTGCATTATTGACACACTGTTTTCCTAATGAATGTTGTTCAGTGCTTTGACGCAATGTATTTTGTTTAAAGCACTATATAAATAAAGGTGATTGATTGATTGTTAAAAATGTTTGAAATCTTCATTGTAAACTGCAGAGATGTATTTTACAAATTAACCTGTAACAAAGTATTCAAACACAATGTATTTATGTGTATTGTTTCTCATATTAAATTGATGTTATTCAATAGAAAAATGGACTTTAATAGTTCTTGAAGGAACATATTTGACATGGTTAAGGTACAAAAGGGCTTGTCACTGGGGTGGTACCTTAAAGGATCAAATTTGTACCTTAGATAAAGGTACAATATTGTACCAGAAAGTAAAAAAAAAAAAAAGGTACATTTTGGTTTTCCATGGTACAAATCATACAAACTATAATGGTACAAATTTGTTACTTCACATTAAGGTACAATTTTGTACCAGTAAAAGGTACCGCCCCAGTGACAAGGGTTTGTACCTTCTTTGGTACAAAATTTTTTTTTTTTTCAGAGAGTGTAGAGACTGAAAGAAGCACTAGGCGGGAGGCGCCGAAAAGCGCGCTGTTTTTGCATCCCTGATATCTACAATTTCCCCAAACAGCCATGTTATCACATAAGCTCAATTTACTTTTCAAAAAAAGTTGGTGATCTTTCCTTTCCCTCTTTTCCTCTCCATGTGCAGGATTCCAAATTAAGGATTCCTACATTGCTTATCAAGCTCTCATGTGCAGTCATGCTCAAATCACATTCACTTTAATCAACTCACAGACTTGAATTAAGTCCTGGTTATCTTTCATAATCACTGACTGGACGAGTATCGTTGAATAACTAGTCTAGCTGCTAGGTCTGCTGTTAGCTGGCTGATCATTTGGCTTTATACACATAAGTTACAGCTAGAGTTTGTATATTATTAGATTTTTTTGTTGCTGTTCCCGTCCTGAAAAGTCGAAAAAATATATACAAAATAACAAAACTGTTGCTTTTATTTGATAAAAAAAAAAATTACGGTCACCTGTTATAGTGACCAATTTTAATAACCATGTTAAAAAGGATCATCATAATTTTACCTCAGACTGTAAATTGAACCACCTAAAATAAACCAACAGGGATATGTACAATTACAAAAAGAGGAATTTGAAAATATATAATCTGTCTAATCCAAATAAATAATTTTAAATTTAACATTAGATTAATAAAACAACGAATAAAAGCACATATGCTTACCTTTGGGCTTTGGCTCAACACAAGATGACCGTTACTGTTTGAATTTCAAAGTAACGTTAATTAGCTCCATCCCGTTGTGAAGGTTGTTCGTTAGTCAGGTATTTCTGTAGGTTTATAAAGTGTCCTCAACGTAGAAATAAATTAATTAAAGGATGGCGGTAGTTATATCTTCAGTCTTTCGTAATAAACTGATTTTTTTTTTTTTTTTACTCATTATGTGACAGAGTTCCACTTTAACTCAGAAACATGTTGTATTACAAATGAAAAATTAGTTTTGAATGGCAATTGAAATTTTCAAAAACATCTCAAAGAACAAAAAACTTTTTTTTGGAGTATAATGAACTTTTATGCAACATTTATAAGTCTCTCATAGATGGTTGGGGCACAGCCTGCTCTTGTGAAAGCAGATTCACCAGAGAGAGATAGACAGAGAAGTTTCAGTCACGGGGCGTTTGGGAGCAGGGCTGGGTCGACCACTGGAACTCTGGGTGGCTCCAGGAAGGGAAGCTCAGATACAGCAGGCACAGAATGAGCTCATCAGCACTGGGCACGGCAGCCAGAGGATCCTGCTGCTCTGGAGCAAACAGCATTCTGGTAATAAACTGAATTATTCTTCCGTCTTCGTGATTGTTTGCGCCATCATGTTTACTTTTTTTTTTCTGCCATCACGTTTACGTCACTAACGTAACATCACGTTAATGCCCCTCGTGGCGAGCGCACGTTTACTGTATTTCATTTCATTTAAATCTATGTGTTAAATATTTATTATCTAATATGATATAATATTATTCCAATCTAATTATCTATTTAAATATATTAAACATTAATATTTTTTAATCTATTAAACTTTAATTAACTATATTTAGATCTAGATGAAAACTGCTTTTCTGTCAATGCTCCAGTGAAAAATACCACTCAAATAAATAAATAAATAAATACATGTAAGATTGTATATGGTCACATTATGGTACTTTAATTAGGCCTTAGTTTTTAAACATTTATATATTACATTAATTTATCACCTAGGTGTTTCAGAAGAGTATAGGCTACATGTGATATTTAAATCAGAAATCAAAGGATTGCTTTGTGTTTATATAAAAAAAAACTTATGTCGATTTCCTGAGACGTCCAAGAAAATCCTTAGTCCTACGTTCTAATTTTGAACCTCATATCGACGTCCAAGGGACCAAGGAAAAAAAGAGTGATTTTAAGTTTAGGGTTTATTCTAATTCTCACTTTGAATTTACATGCGTAATTTATCCTATTTACCCGTTCTCTCGCTAACACACACACACACATTATATGTGTGTATAGAAATCCTTTTTTTATTTACCATGCTTTTAATTTCCTATAATGTATTTTATTGGCTTAGAATGAGAAAAATTGTTCCACTCTTTCCAATTACATTGATTGAAGTGGCGGTTTGAATGTTGGTTTTAATGTATCAAACATGGAATCAAAACCAAGAAGGGTGAGAAAGCCAAACTGGACAGAGGAACAACTGTTAGCCCAGTTAGTGGATGAACACAAGGCCATTCTTAAAGGATAATTTGGGCCGGGTGTCACAGCAAGGGACAAGAAGCAGACATGGGAGCGTATAGCACAAACTATTAACGGTTCATTCCCCCTGCTTGTGCGCACCTATAAGCCTACTATATTCATAAATGCAGGTTTTTGAGCTTGAAAGGTGGGAATCTCCAGTGGAAACTAAATGAACTGCGACACAATAAGATGTTCTGAACGTGCTGTAATTGTTTGTGTGATCACTCTACTTACAGAAGGTTGTGAGAGACCCAAATCATCACTATTGCATTAGGGCCAGTTGCATTTTCCCAGTTGCCAAATATCGTAATTTAGTGATTACATTCATTTCTGGCGCTATGGCTTTTCTGCGCTGTGTCGGAAATGTTAGCACGTCTCTAATAAGATCAGTCACAAACATGATCCCTGCACGATCTAATCTATAGCGTCTTATTAACTCACTGTCATCCATTGTCTGCAACACATTATTTCTGCCTCTTCGTCTTTCTGCCATTTTCTCCTCTGCTAAAGAAACTCTTAAGCCTCTTAAAAGTCCTCGTCTGTGCTCTTAACAAGTTTGAGCTTAAGACCTCTTTTAAGGGTTAAGATGCTTTCTGAATTACTTTTTTCTTTAGTAGGATTTTTTCTTTATTTTTAAGAGTAAACGCCCACATTTCTTAGAATTTTCTTCGAATTTTGTCACTAGGAGCTACTTTTTGCATTAAGATTCTTTATGAATACGGGCCCAGGTGTTAGTCTTTGTCCCTCTCTCTCTCTCTGCCCTGTTAAACTTGCATGTGGTTTTCAGTTCTGTCAATGATAAAGTTTCACTCTATGATGGTTAAACTTTGCAATTAATCCGCGAATCACATTGGTCAAGGGCCGGGGAGCAGCTGGCCCGTACAGTTAATGAATAACGGATCAACTACGACAGCCTAAATCACACATCCTGCGATGTGACTATCGTGGATTCGTACATCGCGATATTGATGCTTAAACAACACATCGTGCAGCCCTAGTTCAGAACGACATGAGGGAGAGTAAATGATGACAGAATTATCATTTTTGGGTGAACTAAAATTCTAAAAGTGCACAACTGCACCACATCTGGTGATCTTCAGCCTACCTGCCTTTAATGTTGATACGCCACTAATTTGAGATACTATAATACTTCACATGATTTACTATGGACAAACTGTTTGCTTTTATGCTATTTGCTATTTTTATGCTATGTTTTGACCATACTAATGTGTCTTTTTTTATATTTTAGAATTGAGCGTCTATGGTGCGATGTTTGGTCAGCTGTCTCTGTTAAAGTACTATGAAGTATTGCATACAATGGAAGAAGAGAGAGTGCTTGATTTGTCAGATGAACTGCAGCTCTTTTGTGTGCACTATGCTATTCTTCCATGGCTGAAGTTTGATTTGAAGTGCTTCATGGGTAGCTGGAACAACCATCCCATCAGAACAGAGGGAAATCTTTCACCAGAACAGCTTTGGCTCATTGGAAAGTTGCAGACTCCAGTGGCTGAGCCAGATTTAGAGCTATACTTTAAGCATCTATGCAAAGTTAGGATTCAATATCCAAAAATTATAATTCTGTCTTAATTTCCTTCACCTTAAATGGTAAGTTCACCCAAGGAAAATTGTCATAATTTCCTCATGTTGTTCCAAACCGTAGGACCTTTGTTCATCCTTAGAACACAAATGAAGATATTTTTGGCCAAGAAAGGTAGTTAAAACAAAGTACTCAATGTGTTTCCAGTGGTTTAACCTCATTCTTATGAAGCCAAACTTTATTTACAAAATGTTATTCAAAGTATGTTCATGCAACATCTGCTTTGTGTCAACACAACACGCATGTGTATTGATGTTTAGCACACCTTAAAGAAAACGTTTATCAAATAAAGTCATAATTATGTTTTTTTGCACACATAAATTCATAAACTCTGGGCTCTGAAACTGATAGTGATGTAGGCTGTCAAATGAGGGACAGGAATCTCCTGGATTTCATAAAAAATATCTTTGAGTTGCAAACATGAACAAAAGTCTTGTGAGTTTGGAACAACATGAGGAAGGACAGAATGTTTAGATGGACTAACGGTACATGCACACTGGTGCAGAGCAGACTGAGCATTTTCAGTTCATTCCTTTAGAAGATGAGCTTCACATCCATGCTCAACTTCCACAGGAATGAACTGAAAATGCTTGCTCTGCTCACTCTATGCAAGAGTGCATGGAACGTAATGCTTTAAATCATCAAAACGCATTTCATGCAAAGAATTTCATTCTTCTGTGGGCAAGATATTTGGCACAATTTAACATGTCATTCATTCATACCCAGGTAAAAAGGAAATATATTTAAATTGTGCTTATTTTGATATACTTAATGTATTATAAGTGTTCTGTATTAATTATATATTTAAATGTTATTTTGAGATATCTTAAAGTATGCTAAATGTACTTTAATATGTATTTAAGTACAATTTTAAGGTAATAGTAATACATTTTATTATACTTAATTGTGTTAAAATGGATCTATTTTACAGGTACATTTAGTGTATTTTATTAGTATTTCTTTATATTGCATTTTTAAAACATTTTACATTTACTCTAGGAATACAGCTTAAGTATATTTTTAATTTCATAATAATGTGTTCCTGTAGTGTATTGAGTAGAATGTGAACTCAGGAATAAGCACTGCTTGCCACTCTAGATTAACTCAGGGTTATATTTTGGTTGGCCAGTCAATTGTTCATAAAGAGAAGAAAGAAACAAGTGTTCACAAAGTTGTTCATTCTGATACTGCACAGTAAAAAGAAAGGAAGACTTGCCGTCATTGTCTCGACTCTAATTTGTGTTAGACAAACACTACAGTTGGCGACGAGGATAAAAAAAAAAAAAAAAAAAAAAAAAAACTCAGTCTCACGGCGATGACCCTGCTGAAAAAAACAATAGAAACCATTACAGAAATTCTAATGGTTTCCATTACAAAACCATTACAAACCATCAGCAATTAACCATTAAAACCATTACCAAATGGTTTCCATTACGTAGTGTGTTTTGGGCATATTCCATTAGGATTTATTGGTTTGTATTGGTTTCCATTACAAGTTTGTATTGGTCACGATTTGCACATAATGGTTTCCATCACAGTTTTGTATTGGTTCTGATGGTTCCATTACAAGTTTGTATTGGTCTTTATTAAAACAAATGTAATGGTTTCTGTTGGTTTTGTAATGGTTCTGATGGTTCCATTAAAAGTTTGTATTGGTCTTTATTAAAACAAATTTAATGGTTTCTGTTGGTTTTGTAATGGTTCTGATGGTTCCATTACAAGTCTGTATTGGTCTTTATTAAAACAAATTTAATGGTTTCTGTTGGTTTTGTAATGGTTTTGATGGTTCCATTACAAGTTTGTATTGGTCTTTATTAAAACAAATTTAATGGTTTCTGTTGGTTTTGTAATGGTTCTGATGGTTCCATTACAAGTTTGTATTGGTCTTTATTAAAACAAATTTAATGGTTTCCGTTGGTTTTGTAATGGTTCTGATGGTTCCATTACAAGTTTGTATTGGTCTTTATTAAAACAAATTTAATGGTTTCTGTTGGTTTTGTAATGGTTCTGATGGTTCCATTACAAGTTTGTATTGGTCTTTATTAAAACAAATTTAATGGTTTCCGTTGGTTTTGTAATGGTTCTGATGGTTCCATTACAAGTTTGTATTGGTCTTTATTAAAACAAATTTAATGGTTTCTGTTGGTTTTGTAATGGTTTTGATGGTTCCATTACAAGTTTGTATTGGTCTTTATTAAAACAAATTTAATGGTTTCTGTTGGTTTTGTAATGGTTCCATTACAAGTTTGTATTGGTCTTTATTAAAACAAATTTAATGGTTTCTGTTGGTTTTGTAATGGTTCTGATGGTTCCATTACAAGTCTGTATTGGTCTTTATTAAAACAAATTTAATGGTTTCTGTTGGTTTTGTAATGGTTCTGATGGTTCCATTACAAGTTTGTATTGGTCTTTATTAAAACAAATTTAATGGTTTCTGTTGGTTTTGTAATGGTTCTGATGGTTCCATTACAAGTTTGTATTGGTCTTTATTAAAACAAATTTAATGGTTTCTGTTGGTTTTGTAATGGTTCCATTACAAGTTTGTATTGGTCTTTATTAAAACAAATTTAATGGTTTCCGTTGGTTTTGTAATGGTTCTGATGGTTCCATTGCAATTTGTACTGGTCTTTATTTGCATATATTTAATAGTTTTCGTTGCAGTTTTGGTTCTGATTTGAATGTTTAACTGATAGCTGGTAATTAGGCCATTAATTAATATAAGTAAATAATTTAAATTATTAATACAAACTGTACACAGGTTTTGTCAAGAATATAATGGTTTTATTTATTTAAACTTCATACCAACCTTTCAATAGCAAACAGTTCAGGTTGTTTTGCAAAGAATTAAGAATATGCACCTAAAATCAAAATTATTCACAGAATACTCAACATAGCTGGAATTAACACAAAACCTTGACATTACATTTTATTTTAATTATTGTTATTCATTAATGCATTATAGAAATGCAGGAACTATGAACTGTTTTTGTGGCTTGTAGCTGTCTCAGACCTGCAAAAAAAAAAAAAGAAAGAAAAAAGGGCAATTCATTAGGACAATGTACCACATTACCAGTATGTGAGATTATCCATACATATATTTATATGGCAGTCTCAAAAAAGTTATTGATTTTTCTTTCATGCCTAAAATCATTAGGATTTAAAAAAAAGAAAATGTTCCATGAATATATTTTGTAAATTCCCTACCATAAATGTATCAACTTAATTTTTTATTAATAAAATGCTTTGCTCTGGATTTGAAATATTTTTCACAATATTTAGATTTTTTAGCACCATCAGATTCCAGATTTTCAAATATTTGTATCTCAGACAAATATTGTCCTCCTAACAAACCATACATCAATGGAAAACTTATTTAGTATTATTATTGAAATAAAAATCTAAAAAATTAAATAAAAACAATTACCCTTGTAACTGGTTTTGTGGTCCAGTTTCACAAATAGGCTTGAATAATTACATTATCTACTTTTTATGGTACATAGTCTCTATTCACTTCGAGTCATATTAGATAAGAGGTTGTAGCACACTTACCACTGACAGTTTTATCTGGTTTATGTCACTGATCTCCTCAGCCAGGTATTTCCATACACTTAGGAGGCGTTTATTTCCTATAAGGTGTGGCCTTTTTTCTTCAGCTTCTGAGACAGACACTCTTGTTTTGAACACACACACACATACACACGCACACACACACACACACACACACACACACACACACACACACACACGCACACACATAAACAAAAATTGAAATTCAAGAACTGATGGACTAATCTCAGACTTTAAATCTGACCAATCTCAAGTGGAAATTAAGTAGCATATGTGACCTGTGCTGGCAAAGTTAGTCACAATGAGCAAAAATCAGTTGAGGTTTTTTTTCCTCATTAAAAAGTCCTTCAAAATGATGTATAACTGTATATATATATAAAAAAAAAATGACTGAGCTACACCCGTTTGAAGTTGAAAGAGTTGGCAAAGTCAACTCTTTTCTATTTTCTAAAGGTTCCAAACCAAAATCACTGAGCAACATTGCATCTTTTCCTGCAGTTCTTTTCTTAATAATAATTCACTTTTTTATTTTACATCCGAACAAAAGCATTCAAGTAAGAAAAACTAATAATCAAATGTAAAATCCCTTTATTCATTACAAATAAATGTATTATTAAAACTATAAAAGCAGTTCAATTAGTCATTCTGTGTATACAGGTGCTTGTCATATAATTAGAATATCATAATTTCAATTCAAAAAGTGAAACTTGTATATTATATTCATTCATTACACACAGACTGATATATTTATTTATATCTGACAACTAAGTCCCAAAATCATTATCTTAGAAAATTAGAGTATAACTTAAGACCAATACAAAGAAAGGATTTTTAGAAATCTTGGCCTGCTGAAAAGTATGAACATGAAAAGTATGAGTATGTACAGCACTCAATACTTAGTTAAGGCTCCTTTCCCCTGAATGACTGCAGCAATGCAGCGTGGCATGGAGTCGATCAGTCTGTGGCACTGCTCAGGTGTTATGAGAGCCCAGGTGTCTCTGATAGTGGCCTTCAGCTCTTCTGCATTCTTGGGTCTGATTTATCACTACTCAGCAGGAGTCCAGTCCTTTTTGAAGCGAGACACTTCTGGTTCTGTCTGTTGTTCAAGAGTGGCTTGACACAAGGAAAGCGAAGCTGAAACCCATGTCTTGCATACGTCTATGTGTAGTGGTTCTTGAAGCACTGACTCCAGCTGCAGTCCACTCTTTGTGAATCTCCCCCACATTTTTGAATGGGTTTTGTTTCACAATCCTCTCCAGGGTGCAGTTATCCCTATTGCTTCTACACTTATTTTCTACCACATCTTTTCCTTCCCTTCACCTCTCTATTAATGTGCTTGGACACAGAGCTCTGTGAACAGCCAGCCTCTTTTGCAATGACCTTTTGTGTCTTGCCCTCCTTGTGCAAAGTGTCAATGGTCGTCTTTTGGACAACGGTCAAGTCAGCAGTCTTCCCCATGATTGTGTAGCCTACAGAACGAGACTGAGAGACCATTTAAAGGCTTTGCAGATGTTTTGAGTTAATTAGCTGATTAGAGTGTGGCAACAGGTCTTCAATATTGAACCTTTTCACAATATTCAAATTTTCTGGGATACTGAATTTGGGATTTTCCTTAGTTGTCAGTTATAAACATCAAAATTAAAAGAAATAAAGATTTGGAATATATCAGTCTGTGTGTAATGAATGAATATAATATACAAGTTTCACTTTTTGAATGGAATTAGTGAAATCAACTTTTTGATGATATTTTAATTATATGACCAGCACCTGTATTTATCAGGATATATATATATATATATATATATATATATATATATATATAACTAATTTGAATGTCGGATTGAAATGAACACTGCTATTAGAGTAGTTAATTGTTAGCATAAGTGCGGCTAATAATAATAATTTAAAAAAAATAATAATTAGCATGTTTTTGTGTTTTGCTTTGGTACTGAAATTGGTACTGTGACAACACTAATAGTTAGGGATGCACCGAAATGAAATTCTTGGCCGAAGCCGAAGCCGAATAATAATGAAATGCTTGGCCGAAGGCCGAAGGCCGAATACCGAACGCGGTGTTTCGCATTTTTTCCATTTATTTTGCCAATCTGTCACCTTTTTCAGTCCTTCTGAGTTTGCAGGTATGGACATGAGATGCAGCACTAAACATTCTCTCACTGTTGGTGCTTGTGCATGGAGCAGACAAGTACCTGCAGAATAGTTGAAAATTTTATTGCAGTTTTCTGACAGTTGCTCATTTCAAAACGAACAATGTCTTCAAGATAATGAAATGGTTGAAACCCAGAGTAGGCCTACTATTTTACTACACTGAAAATAGTTCAGAATTTTCACAAAATACTTATAAAATATAGGTAGTAACACTTTATAATGTTTGTTAACATTATTGCATTAACTAACAATGAGCAATACATTTGTTATGGTATTTATTAATTCTTTTTTTCCATATGTTGCTGCAAGCTATTATTTTTCACAATTATTGCCACAGCCCATATAGAATAACAGACAGCAATTATTTTATCAGTTTTAACAATGAAGCTATGCGTCAGATTTCATCTTCATATAATATCCAATTTTGAATCCTTATCCAACCAGGGTTTACATTAGGATTGAGGGGACAGCATTCCCCCATTGTTGCTTTAATGCTTTGTCTCCCATTCTCACCGACATTGTCATAAACATCATAAAAAATTCTTTTAAATGATCATACACCTTCTTGCTACATGCTGCTGTCGCCTTTTTTTTTTTTTTTTTTTTTTTTTTGATGACGCGTCGCGCATGCGGCGGACGACTGTGCGCCACTGGTGGCTGGTGTTGCCAGATTGGGTGTTTTTCCGCTACATATTAAGACCCGTTTACGGTGTGTTTTAGCCGGGCTTTCGCCAGGAAGGCTCTATAGAAATCTGGCACCCTATTGAACGAAGTTAACCTGAGAGAGCGTGCCGTTCACAGACACCAGAATGAACGAGTTGACAGTAACGTTCATCAGGCAGTAATTACAGCACGTTCAGTTCACGTTCGCCCAAAATATGAACGAGTTCATGAACTATCGTTCAATGAACGCGTTCAGGCACAACACTGGCCATCTAACTGTTGAGCAGTCGACCTTGTCCTCTGTCTTGCAAATGGGTTATTCTCTTGGAGGATCTCATCGAACATGTCAGACAGCGAGACTGTGCGCGGCTCATCTGTAGTACGAGCCAGTTTACTCTCTGAGCTGTTTTCATCTCCTGCGCTGTGCATCACCTGACAGTCTCCATCACCTAGCGGCTTTCCCAAATCCAGAACAATGTCTGCAAACGGCCATTTTTGCATCTTTATCTGACACTTTTTAAAGTGTTTCCACACTGCTGACATGTTTGCTGCATAAAGCGCGCGCCTATCACTCTACGCGGGTTATTTGATTGCGTCATTAAAAACGTCATTGTTCGGCAAAATTTATTCGGCCTTTTTACTTATTCGTTTGCCGAACATTCGGTGCATCCCTACTAATAGTTAGACCTCGATTAATGTGTTCAGGTGCACTGCAGGTTGGAGCAAAACTCTGCATGTAAGTGGACCTTAAGAGACAATGTTGAGATCTCCTGCAATATGTTCTGAGCATGCACTATAAAGAGACAGAATGACTTACAACACTGGTGTCCAGTTCTGGGCTGGAGGACCACCGTTCTGCAGAGTTTCTGCTGATCCTTGATCAGCTGCTCAGGTCTGCTTAACTGGGGTTGGAGCTAAACTCTGAAACAAGAGAAGACAACCAATATTATGAAGTAAAAAAAAAAAATGATTCAGAAATATGCACAACGTTTGAAAATGCACAAAGATGAGAAGAAAGCTATGTGTTTAATGAGAACTTTCCACTGAAAAATAAGAAGCAATATTAAGTCACAGATGCATTTTTATTAATTCTTATTAATATTGTTTAAATATGTTACAGTAACCTTGTGCTTTATCAATGATTTTCAGTCTCTGAAATAGAAAAGATCTATCAGTGCTGAATGGCATCATACATACATCATATGTAATGATATTTAACAAGAGTTCTAACACTGTGTCGTCACTGGACAGCACAACAAAATACAACAGAACCTTTTATAATCAGTGATGCTCTCTACACTGGATGCGGCACGAAACAACAAATCACAGACGGTGATCTGATGCCTTTTCCTATTTATGATGTACTGACACAAAGTTTAAATGATTTTTAACAGTCACTTTGGTGTGAGAGTGTGTAGCTTGGAGATAGAGATCTTTTTATGTTTCTGAAATAAGTCTCATGTACACTAAGAAAACTGCATTTATTTGATCATAAATAAAAATGGTAATGTTGTGAAATATTAGTACAATTTCAAATAACTGCTTTATATGTAAATATTTTGTACAATTTTATTCTTGTTTTCACAAAGCATGATTTCTGAAGGATTGTGTGACACTGGAGACTGATGCTGAAAATTCAGCTTTGATCACTTATTAAAACAAACTTAAATAGAAAATAGTTATTAAAAAAATGTTAATTTCACAATTTAACTGTATTTTAATCAAATAAATGCAGCAGTGGTGAGCATAAAATATGTCTTTGAAATACATGACAAATCTGACCCTTACATTTTTGAATGGTGTATGTTTGACGAATTGCTTACCATTCATGGTTCATAATGTCTAAAAATGTTCTTCGACAGGAGATATGACTCTAGAGCACAGCCATCAGCATGGAAGAACCTAGGAACATAAGCACTGTCACAGAGACAACAATATTTATTATACAATGCCAGGTATAAGGCATATACTATAGCATAGGTGAAATGCAGAAAAGAAAAATAATAATTCACAGAATATATAATTTATATAATCATTTACAATAAATATATATATATTTTAGTTTTACTTATTTAGTAATGCTCCTACAGCGTGGACATCAAAATGTGTATGTTTTCATCCTCTCTGTCAGCAGCCCCCTTCAGAAATGTTAAAATCAGGAACTTCTCCTGCGTCATAGAGGTTTTTTTTTGCCACTTCTGAAATCACAGAACAAGTTTGTATTTATGTGTTTACCATGAAAGATCAAAACCTGAAGGTTTCAGTCCATTTTCACGCTCTATGTAAGTGATGTAACGTTATCCGGTTACGTTAGTGCACATTTTAGGATTAAACAGTGGATACTTTTAGGGTTAAATTAATTCGGTTAAGTTACTTCCATTCATCCATTGATATATATGGAGAGAGAGAGAGAGAGAGAGAGAGAGAGAGAGAGAGAGAGAGCGAGCTCATCTACACACAAGATGACATTAAAAGCCCAAGCTTAATAAACAAGAGCTAATGTCTATCGTTACCTCTTGTATTTAGCCTTACCTTTGAGATGCTAACGGACTTTTTCTGACGACGCTAAACCATTTCTATAAAGTAAATATTAAACGAAAGCGTATAATTTACATGAAATAAAGTGTCAGGAACACTTTAATGTACTATTTGTGTAATTTAATAGACTAAACTTACCTAAAAAAAAAGTGAAACCACATTGAGTGTCAGCGATGAGCTGCTTGACGGTTGGGCTGCCGCCTCGTTTCCATGGTGACGTCCTCCGCTCCAGTTCTGCGCGCGCGCACATTACAGCACGTGTCAAGTCACGCAGAATTTCACTGTTATTTCACATCTATTTTTGGGCTAAATTTGGACCAAATCCGACAGACAAAACAAAGACCAACTTTTCAAGTCAATTTTGAAGGCCATGAGGAGTCGAGTTGATTTAAAAAAAAAAAAAAAAAAAAATTAAATGAATTAAAAATAACCTTTCCAAATGACGTATGGTGGCAATCCAAGACAATACATACCACCAATAGAAAAAAGCAATTTACCAATAGAGACCCACAGGGACCATTACTGTGACCATTACAACCAACATAATTCCCATTATAACCATTAAAACCATTACAAATTTTGTAATAGTTTCTATTGTTTGTGTGTTCATTTTTTTTCAGCAGTAGCCTACCCACTAAGACCATTACAGTTTTCCAAAGAAACCACTAAATTTATTGGAGTCATAATGGTTTCTACTGGTGTCCAGTAGATACCACTAGAAGTTTCTAAAGGTGTTCTATTGGTCCTTAATGGTATCCAATAGACAATACACGCCACCAATAGAAGAAAGCAAATTACCAATAGAGACCCACAGAGACCATTACAGTGTCCATTAAAACCATTAGAATTCCAATAAGAACCATTAAAACCATTACAAATTCTGTAATGGTTTCTATTGTTTTTTTCAGCAGGGGAGGGATAGATTCAGCGCAAAATAGTAAGTAAATGAAGAAAGATGGCAGGATATATCGGAAAGATTGATCCATTTGAAAGTGCCACGGATGATTGGACTTTGTACTGTGAACGAATCGAGCAGTATTTCAAAGCTAATGACATTGATGATGAAAAACGGGTGTCAGTGCTGTTGAGTGCGATAGGAGGGAAAGCTTATGCTTTGCTGAGAAGCCTCACTGCTCCCAATAAGCCTGCTGATCTTAGTTTCGACAACATTGTGAAGACATTGCAAGAGCATCTAGCGCCAAAACCGCTGCTCATTGCAGAACGGTTCAGATTTCATAAACGGAATCAGAATGACGGAGAGTCAATCGCTGTTTATGTAGCTGAATTAAAGAAATTGTCAGAACACTGTCAGTTTGGGGATGGATTAAATGACGCGCTGAGAGATCGTCTAGTCTGTGGCATTTCACAGGAGAGTATACAGAAGAGATTGCTCACGGAGGCAGATCTAACATTTAAACATGCAGTTGAAATTGCTGTCGCCATGGAAACGGCTGCCAGAGACGCCGTAGAGCTGAGATCAGGAGTAAAAATGTCTGTAAACAAGGTGACCACTGCAGTTAAACCTAAAAGAATAATGCAAAAAGTTGAACTGTGTTACTGTTGTGACAGGGGTGGACACAAAGCAAATCAGTGCAGATTTAAAACTGAAATTTGCAGAAAATGCAACAAAGTTGGACACATACAAAGAGCATGTCGGTCGGATGTACCATATATTGAGAAAGAGAGACAGTACAAGGTTCAGCAAAAGAAAAGTAGGAATGTCCATATTGTCGCCCAAAACTCAGATGAAGAAAGTGACACAGGGTTGGCCAATTTAGAAATCTACAGTCTGAAAAGTGACTTAAAACAAGCAATCTGGCTTACACCTCAAGTGAATGGACAGAAAATCAGGATGGAACTGGATACAGGCTCCGCTGTATCAGTAATGTCACAGTACGAGTTTGAAAAATATTTCAAAACGACTAAATTAAAGCCATCGCCTGTTAATCTGAAAACATATACTGGTGAGCCCATAATCCCTCTAGGGGTGATGCCCGTGACTGTGAAGTACAATGATCAACAGAGTGAATTAGATCTGTACATAGTACGTACAGAGGGACCAGCACTTTGGGGACGTGACTGGTTGAGGAAATTGCAGCTGGACTGGAAATCCATAAAAAGTCTGCAAATCACAGTTCCTACATCGACGTGCACTCAATTGAAACTGGAAAAAGTGCTGGATGGGGCTGTAGCTGTGTTTCAGTCTGGAATAGGAACTCTGAAGCATATAAAAGGAAAGATAACCCTGAATGAGAATGCAGTTCCCAAGTTTCACAAGGCACGGCCTGTTCCCTATGCTATTCGCCAGAAAGTGGAAAATGAGCTGGATCGGTTGGAAGCTGAAGGAATACTTTCAAAGGTTGACTGGAGTCCCTGGGCAACTCCAGTTGTTCCTGTTGCCAAGAAAGATGGAACTGTTAGACTTTGCGGGGATTTTAAGGTCTCAATCAACCCTGAACTGCAGGTAGAACAATATCCACTACCAAGAATAGAGGATATTTTTGCTACACTTGCAGGTGGACAGCTCTTCAGTAAAATAGACTTGGCGGAAGCATATTTACAGATGGAAATGGAGGAGGACTCAAAAGTGTTCTTGACTATAAATACTCTCAAGGGCTTGTATCGCTATAACAGGCTTGTTTTTGGCGTCGCCTCAGCACCGGCTTTGTGGCAAAGAGCTATGGATCAGGTACTTCAGGGTTGTCCTGGTACCCAATGCTACCTCGATGACATCATTGTCACAGGTGATAGTGAAAGTAGTCACTTGGAGAATTTAGCTCGGGTTTTAAAGAAATTGGAAGAGTATGGACTGCATGCAAGACGGGACAAGTGTGAATTTTTCAAGAAAACCATCACGTATTGTGGACACAAAATTGATGTGAATGGTCTGCACAAGTGTCAAGACAAGCTAAGAGCTGTTGCAGAGGCTCCAGAACCGCAAGATGTCTCACAATTGAGGTCTTTCCTTGGATTTGTCAATTACTACAACAGGTTTTTGCCAAATCTGGCGACTGTTCTCCATCCTCTAAATGCCCTGTTGCAAACAGGAAAGAAATGGATGTGGACAAAGCAATGTAGGCAAGCTTTTCAGGAAGCAAAGAAACTAGTGATGTCAGATACAGTTCTGACTCACTATGACCCAGGCAAGCCACTAAAGTTGGCATGCGACGCCTCACCATACGGCATTGGGGCGGTGCTATCGCATGTGATGGGTGATGGAACGGAGCGCCCCATAGCTTTCGCATCACGCTCCCTCAGTGCGGCAGAGAAGAACTATGCGCAGATTGATAGGGAAGCTTTGAGCCTGGTATGGGGTGTAAAACGATTCAATCAATATCTGTATGGAAACAACTTTACCTTGGTTACAGACCATCAGCCGTTGGTTTCCATCTTCAGTCCTCAGAAAGGGGTTCCACTGACAGCAGCAGCACGGATGCAAAGGTGGGCATTGTTTCTTGGAGGACATAGATACCAGATTGAATTCAAAAGAACACACAGACACGCTAATGCTGATGGACTATCACGTCTACCATTGGATGGGTGTGATTCAAAGACAGAGAACATAAGCACACCTTTGGACGTTTTTACAATTGCTCAGCTTGAGAGTTCTCCTGTTACTGACGAAATGATTCGGAGAGAAACCAGGAGAGATCCTGGATTGTCTCAGGTATATTCAGCTGTACAGTCTGGCTGGAATGCAGAGCAGAAAATTCGTTTCACACACTTTTATCAGCGCCGTGATGAACTGACTTTGGATGGTGGTTGCATCATGTGGGGATTAAGAGTTGTTGTACCTCCTAAGTTGCGAACTCAAGTGTTGGAGGAGCTGCATGTTGGGCATCTAGGAGTGGTAAAGATGAAGTCACTTGCTAGGAGTTTCGTATGGTGGCCTGGAATAGACCAGCAGATCGAGCAGCTCGCTATGCATTGTACAGGATGTCAACATGTGCAAAAGATGCCGAAGACTGCACCACTACATCCTTGGGAGTGGCCTGCATTACCATGGCAAAGGATTCATGTTGACTTTGCGGGTCCTTTCATGGGCACCACATTCTTGGTTGTGGTCGATGCATGTTCAAAGTGGCCAGAAGTGTTCAGTATGACCTCCACAACCTCTGGTCAAACTGTGACTGTTCTGAGAGAGCTTTTTGCAAGGACTGGTGTACCAGAACAGCTGGTGAGTGACAATGGTCCCCAGTTTATATCTGAAGAGTTCCAGATCTTCTGAAAGAACAATGGAATCAAACATGTGACCTCAGCGCCCTACCACCCAGCTACAAATGGCTTAGCTGAGAGATTAGTGCAGAGCTTGAAGAATGCACTACGGGCCATGACATGTGAAAAGATCACACTGAACCAGAAGCTACACAATTTCTTGTTTGCATATCGAAATGCAACTCATGCCACCACAAATCGAACACCTGCCATGTTGTTCCTTGGTAGACCCTTACGTTCAAGGCTGGATTTGTTGAAACCTAATCTGAGGAGGACCATACATGACAGACAGATAAAGCAATCACAAGGAGGGGAAAAAACAAGAGAGTTGGAAATTGGAGAGTGTGTGCTTGCTAGGAACTACAGAGGAGATCACAAATGGACACCTGCAAAGGTCAAAGAAAGAACAGGACCACTCTCATATACAGTTGAGATTGCACCAGACACTATCTGGAGATGACACATTGATCAGTTGAGAAGATCCAATGTTTCTCTGGAAAGTGTTCCTTCGAGTGTTCCATTCACCACTACTGATACTGTTTCCAGTGGAAGTGATACAACAGCACTTCAAGATGGCACTGTATCTTCCAGTGACGTGCCACAAGCACTAACTCCAACTTGTGAAGAGAAACGTTACCCTACCCGTGTCCGGAAACCACCAAACCGTCTGGATTTATAATAAGGAACCTGGAGTGGACATTATAGTCATACAGTAGTATAAGTTTGTTCCTTTTGAAAAAAAAAAAAGTTTTTGTTAAAAGAGAACTATTGTTTGTTAAGATTTTCTTATCTAGGGGGGGAGGAAGTGTAGTGTATTGAGTAGAATGTGAACTCAGGAATAAGCACTGCTTGCCACTCTAGATTAACTCAGGGTTATATTTTGGTTGGCCAGTCAATTGTTCATAAAGAGAAGAAAGAAACAAGTGTTCACAAAGTTGTTCATTCTGATACTGCACAGTAAAAAGAAAGGAAGACTTGCCGTCATTGTCTCGACTCTAATTTGTGTTAGACAAACACTACAGTTCCCAGTATATTTTAAATATGATATCAGCTTATTAATAATGTATTAGTAGACCCACATAAGACCCACTATTAGTACATTCAAAATATATTTTTTGCAAAACCATTCATTATGAAATTAATTTATTTTAATATATTAAAAGTACAGTTAAAAATATATATTTGTATAAAACACAAATACTCTTTGAAAGATAGTAAACTTTAATGAACTACATTAGTACAACCACATATGAAAACAACATAAAATACATCTGTAATGAACAGAACCAAAAAAAAACTTACTTAAGACAAACAAAGTGATGTACAATTGCTGCAAAATGTCCTTTATCTTTTTAAAGTGAATTTAAGTTATTGTTGCACTTTCTTCTGATCAAGGCTCGCACCTCAGACACTGTCGTGGTCGGAAACTCTTTGATCACATCTATGAAAAGGGTAAAAGTTTATTATTATTATTTTAAATATTAAAGCAAAATTAACATCTGTTAACATGTAACTGCTCCCTTTCGAAAGGGAACTGCACCGTGTATAGGCGTCCCTTTCATACTTATGGGTCGCACTGACAGTGTTTTCCGTTGTCGCCAAATTCAATTGCCGTGATTTTATAGCTTTTCCCTCATTCCCTGTTCCCAGTCGTAACCTAGACAATCTTTTTTAATATGGCATGTAATGTTTAGTTCATATATTTTAAAAGTAGACATTCAATATAAAATGTTAATATAATGCAAATAAGGAGTTCAAATAGAACAAACATTAAGTCCGGCTGAACAACAGTTAAGTCTACATGTTATGTTACTGTATCATAGGGAATAAAGAGGCAATTTAACTGATTAACTGAAACAGTATAGCCATTCAACAAGTATAATAATTATGATGCATAACAAATGCCAATATTTAATATTAGCATTAATATTTGTTTTTGTCAGTCCACTTTTGATTACAAGAGCAAATAAAATTGATGATGTACAGAAACACATACAGATGAGGGCTTGCACCTTGTGAGGTTCCAACTGGTCTTTTGATTGAGTCCCGGGTTTACCAGTAAGTGTGCATCTGGCTAAAATCTATCTTCCAAAAAGTACAGTGGCCAAATCTTGAGTAAAAAGAGAAGCTCGTAACTTGTTCAGTCTGTCATAGACTCTTTTAGGGACTTTCACATCAGAATCACCAAGGGAAATCTAAAAAATAAACAAACAAAACATCAATATATTCCTTTATAATTCAAATAAAAAGCTATTAATCTTTTACTTGATTCAGATCACTTACTGAAGTGTTCATGCACAAAAAGACAGATAAAACGATACAAAAACCACTTTTCTATATCATAAAGAATTTTACCATTTCTGAGGTTTCAGGAAGACACATCTCTGTTGAATTTGGGCTTGAGCTGACTGAGCCTCTTTTCATGGACTCTAGGACCTCTCTGAGAGATGCTACTATCCCTGGAAGCTCTACAAGACAAAATTAAGTTGCATGTTATACAAAGTAAGGGCAGAACAAACACTAGTTTAGGTTCTTCATGTGTACTTGGTCTCTTTTTTAAATGCTGACATATATTTTGTAATGAAGCATTACTGTAACTTCCATGTTATTATTAGAGAAATTATTCAATATTAATAAAGACAGAAAATTCTATTGAAAATTACAAGTTGGTGGCAGCTGGTACACTTGATGATACGACTTGATTAAATGTAAAAAAGCTGAATATATAAATGTATAACAGTCATGTTTATAAAAGCTTCATAAGCTTCATCTATTTTTTTCTTCTTCTGGTTTTCAGTCTGTCTTAAAGCAATACTTGGCCATAGCTGTTAATAAAATCACCGTGATGACTTTTACTCTCCATGCTTCCTTTAACTGATTGAACACAGACACCTACCTGAGGCCTCATATTAGCTTCAGCTAAAAATATTGTGTAGTTTTTTTAAGTATTTTATTATCTAAAATTGAAAGCTTTAAAAAGAGATGCTGAACTTTCCTAATTTCTTCTAAACAAGTCAATGTTTTTCCACAGTAATTCATACTATAAAATTAGTTTGTCCGTTGTGACAAGTTGCAGATTGTTTAAAAAAACAAACCTGTTCACCCGAAGGAAAACTCAATGAAGTGCTAGAAGACATCCTGTCATAGCTTTTTAGTACATAATGGCTACCGTAGTTGCAACACGCACTATTTGTTTGAAGGCATAATACAGTTTCGCCGCTAGATGGGAGAAATTCCTATAGAATGTCCCTTTATGTCAATTTTGCTAATGACTTCCATATTGTAAGCATTGGCAAGTGTCTATTCTATAGAAAATAAATCTTTTTTATTTTATTTTTACATACAGTCAACAACAATGAACAACAATGAACAACAATGGAAGTCGTGGACTAATGGTTAGAGGGTTGGACTCCCAATCGAAGGGTTGTGAGTTCTAGTCTCGGGCCGGATGGAATTGTGGGTGGAGGGAGTGCTACAGTTCTCTCTCCACCTTCAATACCACGACTTAGATGCTCTTGAGCAAGGCATCGAACCCCCAACTGCTCCCCGCAGCATAAATGATGAACACTGCTCCGAGTGCGTGCGTGTGTGCGTGCATGCACACACACACACACACTTCGGATGGGTTAAATGCAGAGCATGAATTCTGAGATTGGGTCACCATACTTGGCTGAATGTCACGTCACTTTCACAATTCAAGTTGTATATATATATATATATATACACACAACTGGAATAGGGGTGTAATGATATGCATATTTGTATTGAATGGTTCGTTGGACCATTTTTCCTGCCGACCAACATTTTGTTATATTAAATATAGGCGCGTCGCAAACGCATGCATAATGTGATGCTGACGCGACCACAACATTGCCCAACAGTAATGTAAGCGGAATGAAACTAATCTACTCTATTGTTCAATTCAATTCAATTAAAGTTTATTCGTATAGCGCTTTTTACAATACAAATCGTTACAAAGCAACTTTACAGAAAATTATGTTTCTACAATATTTAGTAGTAGCTTAGGGTGGTGACTGTCATTTTGTGTGCATTTGACAGGATTTTTAGAAAGAAAAAAAATAATTTATACAAGACGTAGTCAGCCAGACGATGAACATTAATAATATTATTAATTAATAATTATTATATGATGCGGTCACACATGTGGCAATAATTGTTAGTTCTGTTGTTGATTCAGGATTAGCATCATCTGGGGTCCTCTGAGGGTCAGCATCATCTCTTCTCAGGTGTTCTGGATCCAGACTGGAGCTTGTGTAAATCCTAGTTACCACGGGATGAAGATCCCAGCAGAAACAGAGAAACACATAGAGACATCATTAGCATAGCTGCTGATCCAACAAAGTAAAATTAGTTTAACCCAAGCTAATGAATAAAAATGCACATTTGATCAGATGCAACTGCACTCACAATTTAAGAGATACATTATTCGAATGCTTGGCGAAAGAGAAGCATTTTTAATCTAGATTTAAACAGAGAGAGTGTGTCTGAACCCCACACATTATCAGGAAGGCTATTCCAGAGTTTGGGAGCCAAATGTGAGAAAGCTCTACCTCCTTTAGTGGACTTTGCTATCCTAGGAACTACCAAAAGTCCAGTGTTTTGTGACCTTAGGGTGCGTGATGGGTTGTAGCGTGGTAGAAGGCTAGTTAGGTACGCAGGAGCTAAACCATTTAGGGTCTTATAGGTAAGTAATGATAATTTGTAACTGATACGGAACTTAATAGGTAGCCAGTGCAGAGACTGTAAAATTGGGGTAATATGATCATATTTTCTTGACCTGGTAAGGACTCTAGCTGCTGCATTTTGGACTACCTGTAGCTTGTTTATTGAAGAAGCAGGACAACCACCTAGAAGTGCATTACAATAGTCCAGTCTAGAGGTCATGAATGCATGAACTAGCTTTTCTGCATCAGAAACAGATAACATGTTTCGTAGCTTGGCAATGTTTCTAAGATGGAAGAATGCAGTTTTTGTAACATTGGAAATATGATTTTCAAAAGACAAATTGCTGTCTAATATAACACCCAGATTTCTGACTGTAGAGGAAGTAACAGTACATCCGTCTAGTTGCAGATTGTAATCTACAAGATTCTGTGTAGTGTTTTTTGGTCCAATAATTAATATCTCTCTTATCCTAATTTAATTGGAGAAAATTGTGTGTCATCCAATCTTTTACATTTTTAACACACTCTGTTAGCTTAGATAATTGGGAAGTTTCATCTGGTCTCGTTGAGATATATAGCTGAGTATCATCAGCATAACAGTGGAAGCTAATTACGTATTTTCTAATAATATTACCAAGGGGCAACATGTATATTGAAAATAGAAGGGGACCTAGGACGGATCCTTGTGGCACTCCATATTTTACTGATGATAAATGAGATGACTCCCCATTTAAGTAAACAAAATGGTAGCGATCGGACAGGTAGGATCTAAACCATCTTAGAGCTTGCCCTTGAATACCTGTATAGTTTTGTAATCGATCTATGAGTATGTCATGATCTATGGTGTCGAACGCAGCACTAAGATCAAGTAAGACTAGAAATGAGATGCAGCCTTGATCTGACGCAAGGAGCAGGTCATTTGTAATTTTAACAAGTGCAGTTTCTGTGCTATGGTGGGGCCTGAAACCTGACTGAAATTCTTCATACAGATCATTTTTGTGCAGGAAGTGCTCAATTGAGCAGACACAACTTTTTCAAAAAAAATTTGACATAAATGGAAGATTTGAAATAGGCCTATAATTTGCCAGTACACTAGGATCTAGTTTTGGTTTCTTAATAAGAGGCTTGATAACCGCCAGCTTGAATGGTTTTGGGTCGTGACCTAAAGATAACGACGAGTTGATATTGAGAAGCGGTTCTTCGGCTACAGGTAACAGCTCTTTCAGTAATTTAGTGGGTACAGGATCTAATAAACATGTTGTTGGTTTAGATACAGTGATAAGTTTATTTAGCTCTTCCTGTCCTATGGTTGTAAAGCACTGCAGTTTATCTTTGGGTGCGATGGAGGAAACTGAAGTGTTAGATGCTGTAGAATCTACATTCGCTATTGTATTTCTGATGTTATCTATTTCATCAGTGAAGAAATTCATAAAGTCATTACTATTTAACGTTGGTGGAATATTTGAATCAGGTGGCGTCTGGTAATTTGTTAATTTAGCCACTGTGCTAAATAAAAACCTTGGATTGTTTTGGTTATTTTCTATGAGTTTGTGTATATGCTCTGCTCTAGCAGTTTTTAGAGCCTGTCTATAGCTGGACATACTGTTTTTCCATGCAATTCTAAAAACTTCCAAGTTAGTTTTTCTCCATTTGTGTTCAAGACTACGAGTTACTTTCTTGAGAGAGTGAGTATTACTGTTATACCATGGCACAGTACGTTTTTCTCTAACCTTTTTCAATTTGATGGGGACAACAGTTTCTAATGTATTAGAGAAAATAGTGCCCATGTTGTCAGTCATTTCGTCTATTTCGTCTATTGTGTGGCTGATGAAGTAATAACTTTGCTGCAAGATCTATTGAGAAACATTCACATTTCTCTGTTATTAACGGATCAAACAGTGCTGACGTGGAAACCAGGAAGAAACATTGTGCCATAAATGATCAACTATCCAGTGTCCACAGATCAGCAACAAATTTACTATAGTAACACTAACTGTAACCATGGAAGTTTGGCAGGAATAGTAGGCTATAATGCTTTCAAGTAACATAACATAGGTTTTATTTTGACATTATGAATAAAATCGCTGCCCTCAAATGTTAATGTCAAGTATTAAACCTTGGTTTATAACTAGGCCTACTACAATATTACATTTAATCAAGGAGCTGTTTTTGTCTTATATGCTCCTAAGAAGAGTCTTAGTTCTGATTAAATGATAAGCTGAAGTAAAATAAACCTTTGTTTATAACTACTACAATATTACATTTCATTTTTTTTCAAGGAGCCGTTTATGTTTTTTGCTCTGCAATTATAGCTCCATCATTGCTCAAAGTAAAAAAATATCATACTTTATGATGTTGGCGTAACCTCTTGTTGATGTTTGAATTATTACTTCTCTAAACCCGCACCTATAAACGGTTTGGGAGTTGAGCGCGCCTGTTCTTGGTATTATTTGAATTATTATCAAACAAAACTGAGGCTACCACACATCATTCTTGTCGATTATTGGCTGGAACAGTCTTTTATGTTTTGTGCTTGCGGGTAAACTCTGTTTGTAGCTCTAATTGTTATCTTTTCTGTCGTTTGTGGAGACTAGGCTAACTGCAGAGACAGCATTTTACAGTGTGTTCAGGGGACAGGCAACTAGCGGATAGTGAGGAGATGTTTGTGGTAGGTGGAAGAAAATGGTTTGGCCTAAAAAAGGTGTGAGATCGCTTAAAGCACCTTTAAACCATAAGGATTGAAGAATCCAAAGTTAACTTGACATTTAGAGCCACTATGTTTTACTTTAATTAGAAATAGATTCAGAAGGGAAAAAATATTTGAGATTATTTTATTTGGAACAGTAACATTGCTTACTCTCTTTCTTGATGGTCTAGGTATGTTTTCAAACAAGTCAATTTCAGTGTTATCTGAGTCATCTGACATTGGAGTGGAGCTTACAGGAGCTGCTTTTTTCTTTTCAAATCCTGAAGGTCTCTTTTCAGCTGGTCTCCCATTGCAACAGCAGCTGCACTTTAAGATGTACTTGCACTCTAAAAACAACACATTGTAATTAACATAAAAAGGCAGACAAGCGATTCTGCATTGTTAAACACCATTATTTTGTATGTTTAGTTTATCAACAACCTTAACGGCCTCAGATGTTTTTGCCCTTGCAGAATGGTGGTCTTCCAGATGTCTTCACTTCTCTTAAAAGCATCTCTCTTTACAACTAAGTCCTTGTAAACATCTGTAACTATATATATATATATATATTTATATAATATAGAAACCAATAAAGGGATATCTAACGTGAAGCTAGTAATTCCTCATTGTCATCATTTATTCACCCTCATGTCATTTTATTCTTTCTACATATTAAAAAAAAAACATTATTTTTACAAGTTTTTTTTTCATTACAATTTTGACATTTTTATGTCAACTTATTGACTATTAGCTTTCGGTTAATTGCGAAATCAATGAGGCAACCAAGGGAAATGACAGTGTCCACTATTCTCCGTGCCCAAGACCAGCAAAGAGATACAAAATGGAAGACCAAGTGCAGGAAAAAGTTGAATGAGTAAGTATGAAATATTGTGTCAACATCAGTTTATTATATAAAATAAAAAAATATGTTTGGTATTAAGTCTGCGAAGTATCTAAAAAATTGAATGAATATATAAACATATATATATATATATATATATATATATTCATTCTATTTTTAACATACTTCGCAGACTTAATACCAAACATTTTATTATTTACACGTTGCATGTTCTTTGCACTTCCATCAGGAAGTCATCCATCATTCAGACTGAACATTTACATTTATCTTTTTTCAGTGTATTAATGTGACCAATATTGATCGAAGAGGGCAGCCTAACCAGTCCAACTTGTGCCAGTCTCTTGAGTATTCATCATCAAGCAAACATTAATTCTCAGGTAAATATTTTTTATTTATCACATTAACAATTTGCATATGTGACCATATGGCTTATGTGACAGGACTGTCATATCATATAATGAAAATATTATATATTTCATGCCTTTGTTGTCTGTTACAAATTTTTTTTTTTAATTGTGAAAGTTTTACATGTTTCTTTTTCTTTGTAAATTCAATAATTATTGTTAGTTAATTTTATTAATCTATTATTTGTTTAGAGCTTTAATTCCCTTGGGGCAATTACTTCAGACTGTTTTCATATTTTCATATATTCAGACACTTAACTCTTAAGCAGAGTACAGTCATAAGCTGAGGGAGGCTGTTGTGAAGCAATAATAGAACTAATATCGGTATTTTATAAGTGTTAATTTAAATTGTTTAACACAACAATAGTTGTTGCTTGAAAAACTCAGACATGCATCTATATTCAACAGAAAATTCAAGAGAAGCCTGTTTGTGAGGGACGCCATGACCACAATGCTGATTTGCAACCAGAACCAGAGATACCTAACCTGGATCAAGGACCAAACTCAAATCCATCACAGGTATTGTCATAAAGTATTTATAGAGTGGCTTTGTGTGCCATCTATGAGTAGTAGCCATGTAATAAAAGACATTTATAATGATATCAAACACAAAGTTATTTAGCATTGTAGCATTTCCATGCTGGCTCTAACTATCTCTTCCAAGGACCCTGAGTCAAAGCACGTTGCACGAGCAGTGTTTGCATTGGTGTTTTTCATCTCTCGGCAAGTTTTCTCAGAAAAAAAAAGAAGAGGTAAAGAGGTCGAGCATGGTCTATCTCTAAAACTTTGAGATAGATCATTGGGCCTGGCAGTGGGCCATTACGAAATAGCCTAGGCCAGTGGTTCATAACCTTTTTCAACTCGCGCCCCACACAACCAAACACATATGTTTGCGCGGCCCACTGCAAAACAATAAAAATTTAACTGGCCCCGCTATTGTTGGGTTAATAACTTAGTACTCAGAAGCTAGATTGTTAACTGCATTTATTGGATGAACTAGGGCTGTGCGATATGAAAAAAAAAAAAAAAAAACTATTGCGATTTCTTTGATCAATTTTGCGATTTCGATTTTAATTAAGATTTTGACTAAAGTCATGAAAGCATTCAGGATGAATTTGAAACATATTTCCAGAACAGATATTAGTCAAAATAATCACTAAGTAAAGGTGTAACAAAATGTATGTAATGACTTATGGCAAAAATATAAATAAACCCTGTGTGCAGGGATTTATTTTTTTCTTTTTGTGCCATGCATTGTTCAAAGAGCTCATTAATTGTAGCGGTGCCTCAGGTGTTGAAATAGATTTGTTATACATTATACAGGTTCACATGTGCTCCGTCTGCAGTGCATAACAGTATGTGTATGCAGTACAGAACGCAATTTATTGTAATGCGAAAACACATTAAAATAATGCGTGAGCACGAATCTCTCTGCTCACGCGCAGATTTCCTTTGCTCTGTCACAAAACCAGCGTTAAACCTGTCTCCTCTCACTCAAACTGCGTCCTGTGCACTCACAACTCTCTCTATGCTCATGTGCTAGATATTAATCATTTTGTGAACGCTCTGATCCGTTAACATGGGCTTGGAAAAAAGACGCATCACAGACAGTGTGTGAACCTGGAGTTACGTAGGCATATGCCCAGTCTGTTCTGTTCTCGTGCTAGGCGCGTTGCATTGATCAGATAGCATACTGCGGGAGGTCGGGGCCGCTGAAAATTGTGCTATAAAGCTATTTATTAATCGTGCACACTCAAATCGTGATTTTATGACTATTTTAATTAATCGCACAGACCTAGAATGAACTGGCAATGAACAGAAAACAACAGTTACAGTTTAATAGTTATTTTTTGTTATTTAATGACATATGTGAAATTATGTTATGTTATGACTTAGACATTTTTACATATGTTAACAATATTATTATTTATTTTAATAGTAATTGGCGGCCCACCTGCACTACCACCGCGTCACACTAGGGGGCCGCGGCCCACAGGTTGAAAACCACTGGCCTAGGCTAATTACCACCTGATACCAAGTGTGTGTTCACGGTTTGTATGTGTTCACTGCTGTGTGTGTGCACTTTGGATGGGTTAAATGCAGAGCACGAATTCTGAGTATGGGTCACCACACTTGGCTGTATGTCACGTGACTTTCACTTTTCAATTTCACTTCACTTTCACGAGCTCCAGGGGCTTTTTCGAGCGACCCAGGCCCAACGTGGCCTCACCCTCTCGGGCATGAGAGTGAGTTGGCGCCCCCTACTCCGGTTCTCATTAACCTTGATGGCTGAGCTCCATGGGCTTTTCGAGCGACCCAGACCCAATCCTGTCCCTAAACCTAACCATCACTGGGGTTAAGAACATTCATGACTCTTCCCCTACCATCCTAGAAAAAAATATATTGCTCCCCCTATATAGATATACATTTCGCTCCATTTCGCTTTAACGGCGCAGACATACACGCGGAATCACATCATACACATGAATAGCTCAAAATGTATATACATAACACGCCACTCGGCTTTGAAAGTGACGTGTATGTTTACGCAAAGTCATGATGTCACGTTGTACAGAACATATACTTAGCGTACTAACGTGTCGGGTATCGTGCCATAATGTTAAGAGAGAGATTAAGGAATAGGTTAAGAACTACTTTTTTGGGGAACCAGGCCCTGTTTGTTTATTTAGTTAATAATTAATTTATTCTATTATTTTTTATTTATTTTCTTCCTGTAGAAATCAGAGGAAGAAGAACTACTTTACCCAGGAGCACCTATCTCCAGAGGACAAAGTCTACTTCTTTTGATGTCCTTCATTTTGAGACACAACCTCACAGGGACAGCTCTTGAAGACCTCCTCCTCTTGTTTAATGAACATTTCCCAGAATCAGTACCAACTACTTCTTACCTATTTCATAAAGCTTATGGGCAGTATGGACAATATGAATCACATTTGTACTGTTCTGGATGCACCAACTATATAGGTAAGGTTAATGGTCAGACACAATGTTCTGTATGTCACATGTTGTTTGATGCAGACACATTTGAAAAATGGTTCGTATTTTCTGGTTTTGAAATTATCTAGCCAAATTAAGGACTTTCTGGAAAATCCTAAGAATACATTAGAAAGAAAAATGTCAACTAATGGCATTATTAATGACATACATTCAGGAAAAGAGTATGAAAAACTAATCAGGAGTGGTAAAATTAGTCAAGACGATGTGAGTTTACTGTGGAACTGTGATGGTATCCCAGTTTTCAAGAACTCCAATTGTCAGCTATGGCCAATTCAGTGTCAGATCATATTGAACTTGACCCAAAAGAACGAAAAAATAATATCTGCATACCATGCATTTGGTTTGGAGAGAAGAAACCCAATATGACAACTCTGTTAACTCCATTTGTTGATGAGCTTCAAGAATTGGAGCAAAATGGAATTAAATGGTCAGACACACAGAGCCAGCAACATTTATCTATAGTGCATGCACTGATCTGTAGTTCAGATTCAGTTGCTCGTCCACAAATTAAAAACACGAAACAGTTTAATGGCATATACTGTATGGCTGTGACTTTTGCTACCATAAAGGTGGGGGTTCATACTCTTTTATAAGTCCTGAACCTCTTCTCAGATGTGAATCTGAGCATTTTCAACATGCTATGGCTGGTACTCCTAAGCAGCCTGTAATGGGAGTGAAAGGACCATCTCCTTTAATGAAACTAGCAAACTTTCAGATGGTCAATGGGTTTGTGCCTGAATACCAGCACAGTGTTTGCCTAGGAGTAACACGGCAGCTAATGACATTATGGCTGGATTCCACTAACCATGATAAACCATGGTACATGGGCACAAAAACCGAAGAAATTGATAAGCAGTTACTAGCAATCCAGCCTCCAGTAGAGTTAACTAGAGTCCCACGTTCTGTAAAAGAAAGCAAATATTGGAAGGCCTCAGAATAGAGATCTTTTCTTCTGTTCTATGCGTTACCAGTGCTTTGTGGTGTTCTTTCTAAGAAATACTGGAACCATCTTTTCCTTCTTGTTTTTGGCATTTATACTTTGCTTCAAGAAAAGATACAAATGGTTGATATTGACAATGCAGAAAAAACACTGAAGAAATTCGTTATGGAATTTCAGAAATTGTATGGCACGGAAAATATGTTATTTACCTTGCACTTGATGACGCACATTTCTGCAAGTGTGAGAAACTGGGGAGCTCTGTGGGCTACATCCACATTTTCTTTTGAATCTTTCAATGGCACACTCTTGAAGTTCTTTAATGGAACCACACATGTCCAACAACAGATTGGCAAGAGATTCCTCAAGTGGAGAGACCTCACTAACAAAGCAGACAAGTACAGTATTGTTCAAAATAATAGCAGTACAATGTGACTAACCAGAATAATCAAGGTTTTTCGTATATTTTTTTATTGCTACGTGGCAAACAAGTTACCAGTAGGTTCAGTAGATTCTCAGAAAACAAATGAGACCCAGCATTCATGATATGCACGCTCTTAAGGCTGTGCAATTGGGCAATTAGTTGAATTAGTTGAAAGGGGTGTGTTCAAAAAAATAGCAGTGTGGCATTCAATCACTGAGGTCATCAATTTTGTGAAGAAACAGGTGTGAATCAGGTGGCCCCTATTTAAGGATGAAGCCAACACTTGTTGAACATGCATTTGAAAGCTGAGGAAAATGGGTCGTTCAAGACATTGTTCAGAAGAACAGCGTACTTTGATTAAAAAGTTGATTAGAGAAGGGAAAACCTATAAAGAGGTGCAAAAAATGATAGGCTGTTCAGCTAAAATGATCTCCAATGCCTTAAAATGGAGAGCAAAACCAGAGAGACGTGGAAGAAAACGGAAGACAACCATCAAAATGGATAGAAGAATAACCAGAATGGCAAAGGCTCAGCCAATGATCACCTCCAGGATGATCAAAGACAGTCTGGAGTTACCTGTAAGTACTGTGACAGTTAGAAGACGTCTGTGTGAAGCTAATCTATTTTCAAGAATCCCCCGCAAAGTCCCTCTGTTAAAAAAAAGGCATGTGCAGAAGAGGTTACAATTTGCCAAAGAACACATCAACTGGCCTAAAGAGAAATGGAGGAACATTTTGTGGACTGATGAGAGTAAAATTGTTCTTTTTGGGTCCAAGGGCCACAGGCAGTTTGTGAGACGACCCCCAAACTCTGAATTCAAGCCACAGTACACAGTGAAGACAGTGAAGCATGGAGGTGCAAGCATCATGATATGGGCATGTTTCTCCTACTATGGTGTTGGGCCTATTTATCGCATACCAGGGATCATGGATCAGTTTGCATATGTTAAAATACTTGAAGAGGTCATGTTGCCCTATGCTGAAGAGGACATGCCCTTGAAATGGTTGTTTCAACAAGACAATGACCCAAAACACACTAGTAAACGGGCAAAGTCTTGGTTCCAAACCAACAAAATTAATGTTATGGAGTGGCCAGCCCAATCTCCAGACCTTAATCCAATTGAGAACTTGTGGGGTGATATCAAAAATGCTGTTTCTGAAGCAAAACCAAGAAATGTGAATGAATTGTGGAATGTTGTTAAAGAATCATGGAGTGGAATAACAGCTGAGAGGTGCCACAAGTTGGTTGACTCCATGCCACACAGATGTCAAGCAGTTTTAAAAAACTGTGGTCATACAACTAAATATTAGTTTAGTGATTCACAGGATTGCTAAATCCCAGAAAAAAATGTTTGTACAAAATAGTTTTGAGTTTGTACAGTCAAAGGTAGACACTGCTATTTTTTTGAACACACCCCTTTCAACTAATTGCCCAATTGCACAGCCTTAAGAGCGTGCATATCATGAATGCTGGGTCTTGTTTGTTTTCTGAGAATCTACTGAACCTACTGGTAACTTGTTTGCCACGTAGCAATAAAAAATATACTAAAAACCTTGATTATTCTGGTTAGTCACATTGTACTGCTATTATTTTGAACAATACTGTACATGAGGAATGCCAAAGACAGTCAAAAAACTGTTCCATGAAATGCAAAACAGTGAGCAAAATACAGCTAAATCAACACAATTGTGTCAGAGATGGTTAGGTTTTTGGTAATCCTCATCCAGTGACCATTCCAGTACGGCACATGCTTGCTATACAGGATCTTTTTGATATCAGGGTACAGCAATGCTTGTATTATGAACGTTTCATTATCGATGGTGTCCTTTATCACACAGAAACTAACAAACGGCTGCAAAAAAGAAACAACTCTGTAGTAGAGTTAACTGATGGCACATTATTAAGATTCTGAGCATTGTGGCATTTAAATCTGAAGGTTGTAATGAACAGATGAGCTGTGTTTTGGTTAAGGAGCTTTGGAGGACTGCAAGACACCTCTGTAGGGATTCTGACCTTAGGATTTCTTCCAAGTTCATTCATGAGATAAAAGAGTCAAACACTATTTATGCAGTGCAGTTCTTTAAAAAGAAAATGTGTAATGACTGAGTTGAAAGACAACACTTATATCATAGCCCTGCCAAATAATATTGAAAGGGACTGAAATTATCGCAGTTGAATTGCAATTCAATACTTTAATTAGTGAAGTTTAAATGAAATGCTTTCTAAACTGTTTTTTTTTTTATTCCTTTTTGTTATTCATGAGCTTTGGTAAAATGTAAGAATTAAGCTTTAGAATGTTGTCGTTTTAGAGTAGGCCTATGTGTATTATTATATTGATGTGTGGAAGTACTGGTGTTCACATTCAGGTTATAAGTGGATTGTTCAAACTGACTATTGTCATTACTGCACTAGTACTGAAAGATAAAATATTAAAGCAACTGCCGTCAGTGGATATCATTTACTTTGAAAATTATTTGTACTTGTTTGTAGGGAACTTTGTGTTGTGGAAAAAGACTTTTCACAAATAATGTGCATTCATTATTAATGTGCATACTAATTAATGCACAGTATTTGATATATATGTGTTTAACCATCAGATGGTCTTCGGGGTCTTTTTGACCCGAAATGACTTTTGCTCAAATTAAAAAAAATGTTCCCTTTGTCCAAATGGTATGAAACCTTCTACGGCTCTCAACACTTTCTAGATCTACAAAAAATAAATAAATAAATTGGAATATCTGTTTTTATGTTAGCGTGACAAAATTTGTGACACTCATGGTCTTGCGATCAAAATAAGACTAAATTCATCATCAAACTCAGAAACAACGCAGAACAATTCGACAGATATGGCACAAATAAAGTGGCACACTTCCACCAATGCAAAAAAACATCCACAATGCTAAATTATATTGCTCACAACACGCGTACACACACACACACACACACACACACACATATAGAGGAATATATAAGAGACTATAAAATATAGAAGACTATAAAAACTGTTCTCTTATCATTTGTCAAATAAAATCATCCAAAATGCAGAACCAACACAAATATAAAGTGGTGACACTGACACCGACAATGCACACACACACACACACACACACTTGTGAGGTTATAAAACAACTGCTCTCATAATTATTTTTAAAAAATCATGCAAAATGCAGAACCACCAAAGAGGGAGAGAGATTGAGAGAGAGATGACAGGATGAGACAAAACTATTTAGCACGCACACACACACACACACACACCTGCTCCAACCCCGTCTACAGAAGTCATGCGGTTTACCATGCTTACTGCCTGCAATGCATTGTAATGTAACATTATTGAAAACTGTTTTTTTTTTTTTCAGTAAAAAAATACTAAAAAAATACTAAATTGTGATTTAATAATATTTAGATATGAATCCAACTGAATCCAACTTGTGAAAAGATATCTTTCAGGTAGTCAAATAGCAAATAGCATATAGTGGAGCTCTATAGCCATCTAGTGGTTAAAATGATTTCATTTTTATTTTAAAACTGCATTTTCCAAAAAATGGGTATAAATGTTATTTAAATCATTTAAAATGATCCATGTTATCCCCATGAATGAAAGTTAGAAATCTGGGTCTTTTATAAAGTGAATTTTACATCAAATGCTGTTTTTTTGTAAAAAGCCTATTTAAATAAATATTTATTTATTTATAGAAATTTAAAATATATCATAAATCCTCCAAAAACACATTAACAAACAGAGTAAAATTACATTTGTAAAAAAAAAAAAAAAAAAAAAAAAACTAGTATCTTCTTACAAAATTAAATGATATTGTCTGGGGTCTCTGGAGACCCCAAAAAACATGAGTGGGGACAGGAAACGAGGACCATCAGAGGGTTAAAGTGCAATTAATTGTTATTAATTATTTTTAAAAACTACAAAAAATAAACAAAACATTGTTGATTTAACACTCCCAGATAATAAGTGCATTACTTAGTTATTTCAATTGTATTGCTTATCATAATTATAGCAAATATTTAAATAAAAAAAATGAACAGTTACACATAAAACAATATAAAGTGTGAAATAAATATGCATGCAGTTTTGCAAAAAGCATGGTAGATTTAGCTATATTTCTTAAAAGCTTAACTGAGCACATTTGTAATTACAGTAGGCAATAATTCTAGCCCTTGGAGAAATATATTAAAATTCATTTCAATACATGTTTAATTCACTTCATGTTAGGACTAGCATTTTTTAAGCTTTGCCACAGAAAACAATTTGTGAATTTGTTGAAATATATTAAAATGTTAAAAATATAATTCACAATATTTTAAAAAACCAGGACTGAAGCACATTGTATGACATAAATATAAAAAATATATTGTATGCCTATACAATAGTTATAAAAAAGGTATTTATAACCAACTAAAATATTAATCGTTTTGCTATAAACACAAAATAAACATAAATCAACTTTAGTTACACAAGTATGTTTTCTGTAAATACACTAAAACTAAAGTATACATGTGTTTAGCATATTTCTTAAAATTATAATTAAACATATATTTATAACAATGTATTTCTAATACAGTTTTAAGCAATATAATTAAAATGTTTGTATTCAGCATATTCCTTAAAAGTGTAATTAAATATATAATCATTTCCAATGTACTCATAGTACATTTTATAGAAATATATTTAAAGTATGTTAGTTACTAGTGTATTTATTCAAAATACAATTAAGCATGTATTTATTACCAATCTACTTCAATTAAACTTTAAAAAAATATATTTAAAGTATGCTTATCATTAGCATATTACGTAAAAGTGTAATAAAGTATATATTTATTACAAATGTAATACTAATATAGTTTCTAGAAATATATTAAAAAGCTATTCAGTATATTTTAAGTTCACTTTAAATAAGCATGTTGGAAATACAAATGTATTATAATCACACTATTTGTATTTTAAATATATTATGAATGCATTGAATACTATGTCTTTTCCACCTGGGTAGTGTAAATGCTTACATGGACTAATGTGTTCTGTCAACCACTGTGTGGCACATCTGAAGTTTGGTTCACTGTAATGCACTGAAGTAATAATCTATCCAGACATTACTAACAACAGGTAAAGATCCTCCTTTATACCTCTCTTGCCAAACGTTAAATGTGACCCGACTGTGATGGCATGAGCTCTACTTTTTATGTTGACGCTTATGAAAAGATTTTTAATGTAAGACCAGATTAAATTTTTGAATTTTTATCAAGGATAAATGTACAAAAAATAATATTAATTATAAATGTACAGTATTGTTCAAAATAATAGCAGTACAATGTGACTAACCAGAATAATCAAGGTTTTTCGTATATTTTTTTATTGCTACGTGGCAAACAAGTTACCAGTAGGTTCAGTAGATTCTCAGAAAACAAATGAGACCCAGCATTCATGATATGCACGCTCTTAAGGCTGTGCAATTGGGCAATTAGTTGAATTAGTTGAAAGGGGTGTGTTCAAAAAAATAGCAGTGTGGCATTCAATCACTGAGGTCATCAATTTTGTGAAGAAACAGGTGTGAATCAGGTGGCCCCTATTTAAGGATGAAGCCAACACTTGTTGAACATGCATTTGAAAGCTGAGGAAAATGGGTCGTTCAAGACATTGTTCAGAAGAACAGCGTACTTTGATTAAAAAGTTGATTAGAGAGGGGAAAACCTATAAATAGGTGCAAAAAATGATAGGCTGTTCAGCTAAAATGATCTCCAATGCCTTAAAATGGAGAGCAAAACCAGAGAGACGTGGAAGAAAACGGAAGACAACCATCAAAATGGATAGAAGAATAACCAGAATGGCAAAGGCTCAGCCAATGATCACCTCCAGGATGATCAAAGACAGTCTGGAGTTACCTGTAAGTACTGTGACAGTTAGAAGACGTCTGTGTGAAGCTAATCTATTTTCAAGAATCCCCCGCAAAGTCCCTCTGTTAAAAAAAAGGCATGTGCAGAAGAGGTTACAATTTGCCAAAGAACACATCAACTGGCCTAAAGAGAAATGGAGGAACATTTTGTGGACTGATGAGAGTAAAATTGTTCTTTTTGGGTCCAAGGGCCACAGGCAGTTTGTGAGACGACCCCCAAACTCTGAATTCAAGCCACAGTACACAGTGAAGACAGTGAAGCATGGAGGTGCAAGCATCATGATATGGGCATGTTTCTCCTACTATGGTGTTGGGCCTATTTATCGCATACCAGGGATCATGGATCAGTTTGCATATGTTAAAATACTTGAAGAGGTCATGTTGCCCTATGCTGAAGAGGACATGCCCTTGAAATGGTTGTTTCAACAAGACAATGACCCAAAACACACTAGTAAACGGGCAAAGTCTTGGTTCCAAACCAACAAAATTAATGTTATGGAGTGGCCAGCCCAATCTCCAGACCTTAATCCAATTGAGAACTTGTGGGGTGATATCAAAAATGCTGTTTCTGAAGCAAAACCAAGAAATGTGAATGAATTGTGGAATGTTGTTAAAGAATCATGGCGTGGAATAACAGCTGAGAGGTGCCACAAGTTGGTTGACTCCATGCCACACAGATGTCAAGCAGTTTTAAAAAACTGTGGTCATACAACTAAATATTAGTTTAGTGATTCACAGGATTGCTAAATCCCAGAAAAAAAAAAAATGTTTGTACAAAATAGTTTTGAGTTTGTACAGTCAAAGGTAGACACTGCTATTTTTTTGAACACACCCCTTTCAACTAATTGCCCAATTGCACAGCCTTAAGAGCGTGCATATCATGAATGCTGGGTCTTGTTTGTTTTCTGAGAATCTACTGAACCTACTGGTAACTTGTTTGCCACGTAGCAATAAAAAATATACTTAAAAACCTTGATTATTCTGGTTAGTCACATTGTACTGCTATTATTTTGAACAATACTGTACATATCAATTTTTATCTTTTATTTTTATTCATGATAATAGCCAGGATAGCTGGCATGGCTCTAAGCTATTAATAAACAAACACTATAATATATAATTATTTTTTATTTTCCACTTTTTGCACCATCATCTTAGCTACTCCTTGTCATAGTAAGGGTAGTATGCTGTCCCCTTTCCCTTACAGTAAAAGTGATCTCAGTCTCATTTCAATGCTAGGTATAAATAGGGCCTATGGTACGAGTTTGGAATGATGTGAAGTAAATTTCAGGATTATCTTTTGTGAGTTCAGTGGAGTTAGCATTGTAAAACAACCTAATTTTTTCTTTTTCAGATGGTGGAGCATCTTTTTCAAGAGGTAACCGTTAACCGTGACACAGAGGATGATGATGATGATGATGGTGTGGTGGTGCCAGAGATCTACTGTCCTTTATCAGACCAAAAACTCGCTGTTCTGAATGGATTGATTAATCCTTTGACATCAGCATTGAATGACTGGGCGCTATATCTACAGAGACTTGATGTGATCCAGAGACTGTGCTCTATTTAACATTTGACTTGTGAGTCACAATGCTTCTCCTCTCATTGTGTTCAGATATATCTGTGGGGTTGTTCAGGCCAACGCTTCATAACGTTATGCTGCCAATTTATCTTAATATCTTGTGCCTTCGCACTGTGTTTAAAGATCATCTTGTGCCAAGGAGTCACATGGTCTCCAAATTTGATCTTATTTTCTGTTGTTGTATAATAATTCACTAGAAAATCACTTTAAATTGCAATCATTTATTTTGAACTACTTTTTTTGTAAACTACTGTAACAAAAATATTTAAGACTTTGTAAACCATTCAGAAGCATGTAAAACCATAAATAAGTGTTGTTGAACAGTATCTATGAATTCAAAAGAAGAAATTAAACTATTGGGAACAACATTGTCTAGACATTTAAGTTCATTTCGAAACATAGACTGTAAAAACAAGCACCATGTTGTACTGCTGTTTTCATGATTTCTTTAAATTCATTAAATTCTGACAGATGTGCAGTGGGAAATGTGACGGTTTGTGAGCATGCGCTAACAAGTGTGTGTCTGGCAAGCGCTGCATGCATGTGTGATCAAACTCAGCAGTTATTTTAAAGGCTTGTCTCTCTGTGCTTGACCAGTCAGCCACTGCATCACCCGTGGGACAGGGAGGGCGTCCTCATCCTGACTATCGCCATCTAGGGCAGTAAAATATACATATACATAAAATATACAGACATTACCACACATAGCACAATAAACATTCAAGACATTTGAAAACATACAATTAGTTTAGAACTAACTGCTGCTTTAGAAAACTATATTATAAATGTATTGCTGTGATCAAAGCTGAATTTTCAGCATTATAACTCCAGTCTTCAGTGTCCGATGGTCCTTAAGAAATACTTTTAATATGCTGATTTGATACTTAAACATTTCTTCTTCATTATTATCATTAATTAATTAATTAATATGAATTATATTTGTGGAAACAATGAAACCGTTAAAACATTTTTGTTAAGATTAGAAGAAAAGGAATTAATACTTTTAATCATCCAATAGATAAAAAGTGACTGTGAAGTTTAAAATATTACAAAAGACTGCTACGTAATAAAGGCTATAATAAATCTAATATAAAACATTAAAAAAGTATCACTATTTCCACAGTAATGTTATTCAAATGTTGACAGTTTTCAACATGTAACAATAATCATAAATGTTTCTTGAGCATCAAATCAGCATATTAGAATGATTTCTGAAGGATCATGTGACACTGAAGACTGGAGTAAATGATCTGTCATCAATCAGTTATCAGACATATTTTGTAATCAATGTCTGTGAAAATAATCCATCAGTGGACTTCCATAATAAACATTTGCATTCATTGACATCTGAAATGAATACGAACTTACCTTCGAGCTCCATCAGAAAATCCCGGAAGTGATTCAGGATTTTCACCTCTCTGGAATGTTTTAGAGTGCCACTCAAACTCGTTTGTGGGACAAGATGTGACACAATGAAAAACATGCCAGGTAGACAGAAAATGCCAAACATTATCTAAACAGCATGCAGTATAGAAAGAAAATAGGAGTTATTTTGTACTGTAACATTTTATAACAGCAATGCAAATAAAACTAGTAGGTTTTTGAAATCACCTTACGTGAGTAAATGATTACAGAAATGTATTTTTGGGTGAAATATCCCTTTAAGTTTGGAATGACATGAGTGTGAACATCTGACAGCTTCCATTCTTAGGTGACCAATTCCTTTGGTGAGAAACAGTTACCGAAACAGGCCATTGTCAACATCATTCAGGGAGTATTTTGGCACTTTGCCTTTGCCCTCCTCCCCTTCAAAGAGCCGGTTCTCTATGCCGCCAATCATTTCTATAGACAGGGGGGGCAAAAAATAAATAAAATACAATGTAACCACAACAAATTAATTAACAAGATATCCAAAGTATGTTATTTGTAGAAAAACTAAATCCTGACCTGTCAGCAATTCTTTTCATAAAGCGCCAGTGTCTACTCCAGCCTCTCCTAAGAAAGTAATCTTTAAAGTGTTGACTGGGGAGCTTAACTTCTGTCGCCTCCAAAGTAACAGACTTCGTTCCACAAAATTAATTCTGGACACACAAATGCAGAAGTCCTTGGAGGTGTCAACTTGTCTCGCTAGCCATAGTAGGACATCCTCCTCAGGGGCAAGCTTTTCAAAAGTGCAGGGGATGGATGTGGTTTGTTAATAAACAATAAAATCGATGAATACAGTGACAGAGGGGTACAAAATGCAGGGCTTAAAGTTCTCCGGCACTGTGCCAGATTTCCGGCTTGCAGCGTTTGGCTGGGAAAAAAAATAATCCTACATTAAAAAAAATAATAATTAGAAAAGGGGAGAAAAAAACGCCCACACAAAGCTTTTTCTCTGGTGGTATAAATAATTTAATTATTTACTGTTTTTAAACATTCAAATAATATACACTTTTCTTTAATAGTTCTTCAACAGGTATGCAAACAATGTCATAATTTCCACAAAAGTATTCAGCTAATCAACAAATAATGCTTAATATATCAAAATCAGTTGCACTGGCAATGAACCCATGAATGCACTGCTTAACAATGGCAGTTTGTCCTCTGCTGAACAGTATCCCAATAATAGCAATTAGCATCATACCTGTCAAGTTTTGGATTTGAAAATAAGGGAAATTTTCCGGCGCCCACCTCGAGCAGTCCCACCACCCCAACAAAGCTCCAGTATCCCTTACATTTTAAGACAGGTGTTAAAGCCCAATTGAAAACACAAAAGGGTTATTCGCATATTTTCTGTTAATTTAACATTGCTTGTCTTTACATTTACATTTTATTTTCATTCCACACATTCTTTTCATTTCATATTGCTTTTCTTTTACAGTTTTTCTTTTCATTTCACATAAATTTTCTTTTACTCTTTTAGTGAGTTGTTGCACAAATTTGTTGCAGACTTTGCATTCTTTAAAAAAGTAAATTCGCAGTCCCATTTATCACGGTATTTACACATGGGTTTTGGTTTTTTGGCAGGTGTGCCTTCACTCTCTACTCTCTACGAAAGCATAAACACTCATTCAAAGTACCTGGAAAAGGGAGACGTAAATAACCATAAGTTCCCGCCTCCTCAGCACGAGCTGACCGATGACACTCCAAGAGAGGCGGGACTTAAGGCAGAACAGCCAATCATCAGCCGGTCACTCTCACAGCCGGTGTCATGTTTGAGAGGGAGGGGGAGGAGGCGGCTCTGCGAGCGCAGACACAGAGCGTTCAGAGAAACAGAGGAGCGACTGTAGTGAAGCATTTGTGCAAAACTGCGGAAAAACTGCAGACTAAAAAGAAAAATTATTTTGAAAATGTAATACTTTTTATGTGAAGTAAAAACATTTCATCCAGTGCTTTAATGTATAGCTAAATTCTAATTTGCCATTATCATAGTTTTGAAATCCAAATGTTCTGACTCATGATCTAACTAGAAATGTCAAAATCTACATTACATCATGCAGCACAGAATGTCACTGCTGTTTCTACACTGCTATGTGTGTACTGCATTACCTTTCCAAGTCTCCACAGTAACTTGCATGGACCTCCAGTTCCATCATACGAAAAGTTTTCATGCATACAGGACACTTTGCATCTGTCGACTTAAAAGAAATTATGTAAAACCAACAAAAAAAAGCAGTCAGAATTATGTCATCTCATACAATAAGTTAATTACATTTTCTTCAAATGCTGGTGGTGAATCAGTTTCCTGGTAATAGACAAAAACATTACATTTAAACAAAAAGTTCCAGATGCAGCCTACATAAGTTATTCAAGAGGTTACCAAAACAATAAATAAAAATTACTTCTGCTTCTGAGTCTGAAAGTGTTTCACATTCCATAGCATCACATTCCCTGACATGAAGAGCAAGAATCTGGAAGGGCATTATTTTATAGCATTTCTTGCATTCTGCTTTTGAGATTAAAGAAAATCCCTGGGCATCAGATGGAAGGGGGGATAAATCAAATTCATCCTGTGAATGGACAATATAAATCATGGTCTTCCCCCCTCCAGTTGCACATCTGATGGTACTGCCACAGTACCCTTCCACAGTAGCCTTCCCTGTTCACCTGAATAAAAAATATTACAAATATGTACTAAAGTTGTATATATCATTATCATCTTTTAATAGTCTTACAAAGTGCTTTCTGGAAAATATTTCAATAAACTCACATGCACAAAAGTTTGCAAGCTTATTTACATGAGTTCTAAACCTGACTTTTGACAGTCAAAAGCAAATTAAGATATCCTGAAGAATGAAGAATGTCTGTTTTGTTTTTGTCCATATAATGAAAGCATATGGGGAGTAAAGGGATTTTTTTTTTACAAAACTGACTTTCATTGGATGGACATAAACTCAGACATTCTTCAAAATAATTTAAGCCAGCCATATATAAATGTGGTGTAAATGATAACAATTTTTCATGAGTTGCCCTTAAGACCTATTGGAAAACACATTAGCATTCTTTACAATCTTTTATTACTTGTCAGGGGTCTCATTTATAAAACTCCGTGGATTTCATCCTAAAAGTGTACGTAGGCACAAAAGCTAGATTTTGCATATGCACTAAAGTTTTCAGATTTATAAAACCATGCGTATGCCAGAACCCTTTACAAACCCCAGTCAGGGGAAGATTGTGCGTGCGAATGGGGAATGGTGCGTATGGGAAAATTGTGCGTATGTGCATCTTTACCTCCACTCCTCCCCGAAATCACCATAAAAGGAGCTTACAACCACTAGTTTTACTATGCATAACCTCATATGCATATAATTTCTATGCATATTCCCACGTGACACCATATTTAACACCGTTAAAGGTTCAAGACATTAAGGAAATATGAGATATTAACTATAAATGCTATTTCTGCCATACACATTTTTATTGTAAAAAATCCCCCAGTCTCCTTGTTATTTTTTAGCATAAATATATAAAAATAAAAATCCCTAAAAACAAACCTGTTTAAAATAGTTCTCAGATAAATACTTTAGAGTAGTTTTTCTCATTCTTTTCCACTGGCTGAATAGGCAACCAGACAATGGACCGCTCGACCTATGAATCCAACAGTGCCCCCTATAATATTGAAGTAAGTGCACATCATTGATCATTGTTCTCACTTAAATATTTTCGCATACCATGAGATCTGCAGTTTAGTTTAAAGATGAATTGTTGTGTATCTATAGCACTCCTCGCTGTCATTAAAACAGTATGCCACAAAAAAAATGATCAAGCACATCCACTAAATATGTCTAAATTCATATAATTTTAGTTTAACTTCTGCGTAATGACTATGTATTTTCAGTGCTTATCTCCATTAATGAGAGTGGAATATTTAATGTAAATGTGTATATTGAAACTTTACTTCATTACTTTTCTCATGCCAGGAAAAAGAGTGTGTATATGCATGGTCTAGAATTTCCGTAAGGTGCTTACATATTTACGGAAAGTTTATTTTTTATAAATCCCGATATGTGCGTACAAAATTGCATACGCAATTTCTATGACTATTTTGTGCATACGCAATGTTTATAAATAAGACCCATGGTCACTATGCTAGTTAACTTTGATTTATGTTTAATTGCTAAAAACATGAACCTGGATGACATCGGGAGGAAAGAAAATGCTTTCATCTCGATGCTCAGGTTTCGTCTTCTGAGCTTTTCAGTATTTCCGTTGAGACGGCAATTTGAGAAGTTCAGGGAGACAAAGGCGCACTCTGCTACTTTCAGATCCTTCGTTCCACGAAGGTCCAGGTCTGAGCCCGAACAACATAGGGGTCCTGGCCTGTCTTGATCTGAGGATCAAAGACGAGAAGGCTAGTGTCGCAACTCACGCTCCTCCCCCACCTGCGGGTAAGGGTTAGAGGAATCGTGGGTCACGAGGAGGTAAGCAGAACCTAAGGAGTATGATCTAGACGAGGCAGCGTTCTTGTCCGAATTAGAGTGATACCGAGGTATCTACTCATTCCCTTTAGGGATTTTTAACCCTCTGGAGTCTAAGAGGTTATCAGAAAAAAATAGCCTCATATCGTGTATATACATTAATCGACCTCAGAGGGTTAACTCCTGCTTTTATCATCCCCTTCCTAATTCCCCTGTAACCACCAGTTCTCCACCTGATCGAGGTTATGTGGAAACCTCTCACATAACAGTCTCCTATGCTGGACCTGTAATGTTTTTATGGTTCTATGTCCATAGTAACAACCTGACTGATGGTCCAGACTAAAAGGAGGCGCCCCTTGAGCAGGGCTCCAGTGCAGGAGGGTGGGTGAGTAAATGTAACCCTCTCTGTATATATTTGTGTATTTAATTGCTGGTGGTTACGTGTATACTAATAAACTCCTTTTGCAGTGAGTTTCCTTTTGCAGTGCTCAGTTACAGTGTCCGGCTTCATGTTCATGTGGTATTAGGCGGCTGAGATCACAGATTTCTGAGGGAGCCTCATTGATCATCAGGCCTGGCACAGCACTGCAGGGAATTTCATGGATGTCCGGCCAGGTCACCCCGAGGGGTGTCCTGGCCACTTATGGGTGCTGTCATATCTACCGGGAAGTGGAGGTGGCAGTTACAGAAGTCTTCTTGTATATGCGGCCTCAGGTGATGCTCCCCTCGCCCGAGGTTTGTAAAATTGAGCTTGCCTCTCCCGTGAGATTCAGCGCCTCTGCGATGCTTAGGAACCTTTAAGTACATACGCTAAGCTTTGTGTACTTTCTCAAAACCACATGGTGGTCAGTGTGCACGTGAACACTTTGCACACTTTCTAAAAATCAACAAGTGGTAAGTTTGCACGCAAGGCTCTGCAAACTTTCTGAAATCTTGTAAGATAAGGGTTACGCGCTCCGCTTCATTCCCTTTCTTGAGGTGATTAGACCTTGGTTCCTTGGGCTCCATTCAGCCAGTGTGTGTTTGTTTATACACCTCAAGCATCACTTCCCTCAACATGAGGGGCTATTTGGGTGATTCATGTGCTAACTTAGCAACGCTCCCCTTTTTCCAAAAAAGGGTCGCCTATGAGTGCGCTACTCTGAGCTCGGAGTTCTCCTCTCATATGAGACTGAGTTCTATGTTTTTTCCCCAGAGCACTCCAGTATTTCCATAGATTGAGTTGATGACTCTTAATCATGCTGTTTTGAGATACACTATTCCATCTATGAGCTGCTCTGTCAGAGTGCCACGAGAGCCCCTCCTTAGAATAGTATTTGAAAATGCATGCTATGGTAAGTGTGCATGTGAAGTCTTTGCACACTTTCTGAAATCCACACTGTGGTAAGTTCGCACGCTAGTATTCTGCGTTCTTTCTAAAATCCTAGAAATTTTGCTTCTTGCCCTTTCTTGAGTTGGTAAAAGCCCCATTCATCTTGGGCGCCACTCCACCTATGTATCCTTGGATACCTATCTAAACAGAGTGTTGCTACTAGAGAACTGTCCAGAACACAGGGTAGCCCCTGTGTGACAGACAAAACTTGGTAGAAATGCTAGGTTCTTAGCCGTATCCCTTTAAAGGAATCTTTCCTGATTCCAAGCCTTCAGCTCTACCCTGGGCCGAGGCCCTAACAATTAAGTTGGGTATGTAGCTTAGGCCTTTTGGCCGCAAGGGGTACTGTCCCAGATAGCCGTCTAACGTCCCAGGGGCAACTACCATGGAAATAGTAGAGTTGGTACTTAGTGTTCACAATGATTCTGGCCTGCACTCCCCTCAGCATGATGGCGTGGGTATACTGTTCCCCAAAGCGACCCATAGAGGATGCAGTTAGAAGTTCCCTTGAAAGGGAACTGTCTCAGGTTACATATGTAACCATAGTTCCCTGTGTAGGGAACGAGACACTGCGTCCTTTAGCTCCCTGCCATGCTTCGGACGCAAGCTTCAGACGAAGAAGATAATGACTTGCTCTCCCGGTGCTTATTTATAGTCGTGTCGGTAGTGACGTCGGAGGCTGTCACCGGCCAACAAGTTGGTGTTTTTTCAATGTATGCTTCAGACACGGGTCATGAAGAGATGTTCCTCAAAGCAGCCCCTAAAGGATGCAGTGTCTCGTTCCCTACTCAGGGAACTATGGTTGCATACGTAACCTGAGACAGTTTTTAAGTAAGTAAATAATTATCCATATGTATCACCTCTGAATACCTCTGAATGAGTCAAATCATCATTCATTGAGACATTTTGTTTTCCCAACCCTGCCTGCATGAGTTGAAGTTCTTCAGCTGGTGAAGGGGTCATTTCAGAATTTTTATTTAACAGGAACACTGAGAACATGAATGGTTTCCAAGATTTACAGAACTTTGCAGGTTTATTACAGCTGGGTAGATGTCTTTTGGACCCACGTTTCTTTTTTTTTTAAATCCTGGGAATGACCTTCAAGAAACAAAAATAGAAAAATTTGTTAAAAGGAAAATTTATAGAACAATTCTGTGTTTATCCAAAACTCAGTAGACCTCATAATTTTATCTGACTATTGCTTTGACAGAGTGCTTATTGAACTTTATTGTAAGTCACTTTGGATAGAAGCATAGAAGTATCAGATTTATTAAAAATTGTATTATTTGCTGATGATACCAACTTATTTTATTCCAACGATAACTATAATAGACTTATAAAGGATGTTAATCAGGAATTAGCCAAATTTAAAACATGGCTGGATTTAAACAAATTGTCACTCAATCTAAGTAAAACAAAAATGATTATTTTTGGCAATTATAAGGAAACTCCGGAACTACTGATACGTATAAATGGTATTGAAATAGAAAAAGTAACAGAAATTAAATTCTTGGGAATCACAATAGACAACAAATTGAGCTGGAAATCACACATTGGACACATACAAAGGAAGATATCAAAAAATATTGCAATCATAAACAAAGCTAAGTACGTTTTAAATTACAAGGCGCTGTATATATTGTATTCCAGTCTGATTTTGTCATACTTAACGTATGGAATTGAGGTCTGGGGTAATAATTATAAGAGTTCCCTGCATTCCCTTGTAACTCTCCAAAAACGAGCAATCAGAGTTATTCATAAGGTAGGATACCAAGAACATACAAATATACTGTTTTTACAAAGTAATATGCTTAAATTCATGGACTTAGTCGTTTTTTATACTGCACAATTAATGTATAAAGCAAATTGGATCCTACTACCTGCAAATATTCAAAAACTATTCATAAAAAGAGATAGCTGTTACAATTTGAGAGGTTATGGTCATTTTAAAGTACCGGCTTTCAGAACGACGAAGAAAAGTATGTGTGTGTCTGTGTGTGGTGCCAGGCTCTGGAATAACCTGAGAGCCCAACTCAAGCAGTGCCCATTCATTTATCAATTTAAATCAAAGTATAAACAAGTTATACTGTCTAAGTACAGGACAGAAGAATGTCCTTAGGTGTAGAAATGGAATTAGCTGCAGAGCAATCTATTTATGTTGTATTTTTTTTGACTGACAAACTAAAAAGATAATATAAGTTAATCAAGATAATATAATTAAACTATTTATAATTATAAACAATTGTGGCCAGTAAATGTATTGAACTCATAACAAGTAAGGAACAAAAGATCAAATTAAAAGATTGGTGACTAGCGAGTTGTTACCGGCAATGAGGTGTTTTTTTTTGTTTTGTTTTTTGTGTGTGTTTTTTTTTGTACTTATTGAAGATTCTTCTTTTTGGAATTAGCAGAATGATTGTGAGTTAATATTGTTGATTGTACTGTCACTGGAATAGGACAACACTAATATGTGGCAACTGTCTTATCGATTATAGTAGATACCTCCGTTTTAAATGTAAATAAAAGGGGGTAGGCGTCAATAAGCTTAAGCTTCTGCCTACTCCTTTTGAGCATCAGATCCACGGTTTTATTTATTTGTTTTAATGTACTTGATCATCTGCGCATGTATCCTTTTTGGTTTCGCCTGTTGTGTTGTGTTGATGATTGTTAGTTGTTACTATGTTGATTTTGTGGAATTCTGATGCCCAAATAAAAACAGATGATGATGATGATGATAAGGGAATGAATGTGAATTTGTATTGCAAACAGGAAGTATCATTGTTTTAATCATGTCTGCAAGCTGAAACCTGCCCCTGACTCGTGCTGGTTTTGCCCAAGCGAATGGTTAAGCAGCTCTATGACGTTATGCGGATGTATAGCGGATGCAGCATCAGCACCAAAGTTTGAGCCTTGCTGCAGAATAAAGATCAGTCAGAGATCTTCACGCAACATCCATGAAGGTATTACGTATCATCACCTAGGAATTATAAGGTTCTCTTTCACATTTTTGTCAAAATTTAGCTATTCACATTTGAATTTTGTGAAAACTTATTTACAATATGTGATTTTTAGGCTATATCTACAAAGGAGTATTGTATACAGAATCTGTTAAGATCAATATCTAAAAACTGATTAGAAAATTACAATTCCAAGGTGGCAAAATGTTTGGTTATAAAGAGCAATCTAGGTAACGTACTAAATCAAACACCATAACATAAGTGCACTGCAGACATGTAAATAACAAACCTATACATGACAAAAACTTACCAATCTAAATAAAGACCCAACTGTTGCATTCTGCACCGGAATAACACTTATATATCTATGTTTCTATTATATTAGTTACAACAAACTTACCTCGGGCCGCCTCGAATGTCCTGCCGATGAGGATGTTGACGACGCTCCTTGAGCCTCCCGATTGCTCATCTCGAATAAACCTATACTTCTCAATATCCGTGTTTTATAATTAACTTTTTCTAATATCCTCTTTTAGCATTAGTGTAGACCATAGACAGTAGGGTTGTGAATCTTTGGGAAGGCAGCGATTCGATTCGATTCACGATTCATAGGTTTTCGATTCAATTCAAGAACAATTTCTGCAAATTTAGAAAACCATTCAATTTGATTTGATTCACAATTAAATTTGATTCTATTTGATTGTTCTGTTTCGATTCTGCACTCTTTAAGTGCATTCACAGGATTATTAGGATAATTAGCTGTAAGAAATCAAATATACTTCTGGACAATAATCAATCATTTGTTATCGATAATATTTTCCTAATGGCAATTTTATGATCGATTTATATACTAGAGTAGTCAATATGCGATTGCTTGTGTCATGAATAATGATTGATGAGACCTTTGACCTTTGAATTATGTCCAGATGTGGCCTTTGACCTATGAATTATGTCCAGATGCGACCTTTCCGGCATGCGTGAAATTGATCCGTCATGCTTTGAGTTCCGGGAGGTGATGTTGTTTGTTCAGCGACCAAGTGATGAATGAGTTCCCCTGAAGAATTTGTTTGAAGATATTATGGTCTGACGTGAGGAATGTCGTTGATGATTATATGGGTTTTCCCATCTGTGTCCGGTAGCATTCCAGGGGTGTTCATAGATAAATAGACCAGGGTGATCTGTGGAGAATTAGAAGAGAGTTGCTAAATACATAGTCATGGATGGCTTATACTCACCTAAAACTCCCGAGAAGGCATGGGATGAAGAGATGATGGAAAATCTGACTTTGGCTCCGAGAAAGCCGTACAATGCCAATCTGTATTTGACAAAATTTCTTCATGAAAATACAGAATTTTTGAGAGACAAATTTTTTCTAATTAGTGGCCGTGTTTTTGGATACATATTTCACAAACCGTCTCGAACGATCACACTCTACACTGCTGACGAGACCAACGAATTTGTACAGGGTCAAGATCCATGCCTGGTATTTCCTGATAAAGATTGGCAGTTATTTTTCAACTATATCTGGAAAGATCTGAACGATTGTGGTCAAGGGCCATTGTACATTGCAGAGTGGGATGGAGTGGCCCCAAATATCCGTTACAGATTGATCGGTGATCATACCCAAAAGAGTCCCAATGATTAAGTGTACATATTTGCCTGCGAAGACAAGACAAAGCTCAGTGGTTGTTCGGGTGATGACCAACTCAAGGAATATCACGAAATATTCACCCTGCAATTTTTGTTTAAATGGTGCGATCTTCATCTGCTGAGCACACTTTTTTCGACCGTAAACAAAATGTTCAAGTGGTGCAACATGCGTGATGGATACAACAAGATTAAAACACAGTTGTTTCACCCCGAGCGGTATCCTAGCAAAGTTGCGGGGGTGTTACCGTCCCCGGCCATTCATTATCGCCATTATAAGGAACAGTGAGTACCTCCCCACCACAACATTTTGCACCATGTCTCAAGAAGACTCTTTGTGTTGCGATTACACTCCTTTCAACCTCGTTGATCCTGATGATAATGCTGTTAATTATACCCTGACAGGACGACCCCGATCACCGGACCTGCACAAAGAATGCTTGGATAAATTCTGCACAGAACTCGGATATCGCAACCTGACCTACCTAAAGGATCTGTGTACCACCTCATCCCACACAGGGTTCGACACCACAGATGGCTGCTTCAGCGGCATCGGATTCAAAATCATAAAAGCTACGATATTATTGACAACAAACTGAAGGAGGAGTGTGAAAGTTGTGCGACGGACCAAGTCAGCTGCAGCATTCCTGTCTGTTTGAGCCTACGGCTTACTATTTTGACGCACGCTTCGATGAGCTGTCCCGCAAACTGTTTAAACCTGATCTTCAGACCATTATTGACTTCTCTCTACGTCGCTGTGGTTTAATGACCAACAACATTCTGAGGATTCAAGGAACTGCCGGAGCTATCCTGCATGAATTAAGAGACGAACCATTCATCGTCGCAAAGCTACAAGAAATTAGGGAAAAGCTGCTGCTGGACGATTCCTACAAAAAAGTTGTTTACGACGCTGTAGATCTCTGGCAAAGTAGTGTGGCACCCTCCGATCAGTGAAAACGACAACATGGGTTCTGTATGTAGCTTGAAGAATTTTCTCAGGGATGTCGTGTTTATACCCCGTTATAAAGAGCAGATGATCGAAATGATACTTACGGTTATAGACCATACATGTGAGCCCCAGAAAGATTACGAGGGGGAAACAAGGCGTATAAAGAACCTCAAGAATCAAATGGCCGTTATGAGAAGAGTTGCAGATTCATGGACTTCATTGACTGATATGTGTGTTAACAGCAGTGATCCGGCAGATGTAATGCTCAGAAAAATTCTAGATGAGATATCCACAGCTGATCAAGAAATAGGAGTTAGCGAGGTGCTATGTATGTGCACATATGTAACCGATGTATGCGTGAAACTTGTTTCAAAAAATGAGAAAAACAAGGTCTACGAAATGGTTGAAATTCTGGTCGACTACATACTAGACCGTGGCTATATGTCGTGTGTAAATTGTCTTAACTGGTTAGACAGTCTGTAACATTATTTTATCAATTTTATCATTATTACTTATATCATGCATTATGTAACCATTTTTATTTTATTCTACTCATCATGTAACCAATTAAAAATGTAACTTTTTTTTTTCTTCTGGTTGTTATGTTACCGATTTGTAAAAATTGAATCTAATCTTGTTACTATTTTATTTTTTAAATAAAAGCCTGAAACGCTACACTTGTACTTGTTATTCTTTTGCAGAAGGTTGTAACGTCAACATGTCAGAGCTCATGAAAAAAGTATATTACAACCCAGCGAACCCTGGATCTTTAGGAGGTAAAAAGAGGTTAAAAGATGCGGTGTTAAATGATACTGGCATACGGCTGAGCGATAAACAGGTCTCAGACTGGCTAGCGGGGGAAAACGCATACACTTTACACAGAACAGCTCCTTTAAACTACAAACGCAACAAAGTTCTGGTGTATAGTAGGGACATGCAGTACCAGGCAGATCTAGTCGACATGTCCGCATACTCTAAGGAAAATGACAATAATAAATTTCTGTTAACCTGTATCGACATATTTAGTAAGTATGCATGGGCTAGAGAACTGAAGAATAAGAGTGGTGTCGAAGTTACTAAAGCGTTCAAGTCTATATTAGAGCAGGGGAGAGTTCCAAAGAAATTGCAGACGGACCGAGGAACAGAATTTTTTTTCAGGATTTGATGAAAAAACACAACATTCATCATTTTGCTACAGCATCCGATTCAAAGGCCAAAATCGTAGAACGATTTAATAGAACGTTAAAAAGTCGAATGTGGCGATTTTTAACGGCTACGAATTCACGGAGATACATAGATGTTTTGCAAGATACAATGCAGGGTTACAACTCTAGCTATCATAGATCTATTAAGATAAGACCCACGGATGTCTGTAAAGAAAACGAAGGTGTTATATTTCAAAACTTGTACGGTGGTATGAAAAAGAATGTTCGACCACTATTTAAAGTGGGCGACGTGGTCAGGATTTCTAAAGTACGAGGACCATTCGTCAAGGGTCATGAGCAGAACTACACCGACGAATTCTTCACTATCTCCGCCTGTGTGCCGCGTGACCCTCCTGTATATAGACTCTCTGATTATGACGGTGATGCCATCGATGGGGTGTTTTACGAAAAAGAGTTACAAAAAATAATCGTGAGCAAAAACAAGGCATTTAAGGTGGAGAAGATTTTAGGCGAGAAAAAACAGGGTAGGTCTACTCTAGTTTTAGTAAAATGGGTGGGGTGGCCTTCGAAATTTAATAGCTATATAGACATTGAAAAACACCATAAAAAAACATTGGTGGATCTGCAGAAACCTTAAAACGTGCAAATCTTTTCCAAATCATTTCATTCGAGTAAAAGTCTATCATGGATGAGCGCAGTTTCTACGTTATGTTACCTTGCAATGCGTCTTTGGCTGTTTAACCGGAAAATCGTATATCTAGTTATACGACCAGGCTTGCTAAAACTATAGACCTGAAAGGCGAGTGGCAAGTAGGTCTCGTTGAAATTGAATATCCTAGAAGCTGGTACACCTTTCGAGTTGACGAGGGATACTTCGTCCTACATACCGCACCAGCCCCACCCCAGAAACATGCTAATAAACCCGGCGAAACTGTTTTTAAAGCGATCAAAGGTCATCATGTATCAAAGAAATACCATATAGATGGAGGACACTACGACAATGTTCATGACATAGTCCAAAAGATAAATGAGCTTATCGCACCATTTATGTGTCTTACGATAAATTACTAAACAAAGTACAAATGGTTGCAAAACCTAATATAGTGATAAGCTTCTACGATAAACTTGCTGCTATTATAGGTACAAAGCCTGAAGATGCTTTAGGTCGTTCAGCCTACCATGAAAACGCAGATTTTACTAGAAGTATTATTACCAATGCTCCTTATCATGCTGTAACGGAAACAGGTCAATTTAGCTCAAAGGGAATCATTTAAGATTTTAAAGGGAATTTGAACAGAATCACTGTTTCACGGCTGTTCACGGAGACGCCCTGCGATTCAGTGAACTAGCCGTTTAACATCAAACCTGTGCTGGATACTAATATCCAAACTATAGTGAAAACACTATTAATTAGCACAGTAACAAGATCGGCAGTTTAAGACATTAACTTGTAAGCACAAAACACAAGATACTTCTCTTTTCAATATGAATAAGGCTTTATTAGATAAATCTAAGACATATAAACTAATCTAACACATAAACGCACGCACACACACATTCACACAAGTTGCAGGAAGGTCGAAAGTTAGGGAAAGATGAGTTTAAGAGAATGGAAATATGGAATCCCAAGTTAACAGCAATACGTTAAATACGTTAAATTGGGAAGCCCGTGGTTGTTGGGCGTTGGCTGAAAGTGCAGAGTCGTGTGTGCTGGTTGAAGTTCAACGGACGTTACAAAACTTAACTCAGAACACGAAACTCTCAAACGGAAAAGAAAAGAAATAAAGTTTGACGAGACTAGGTTGTGTTCCTTCTCATCGTGGCATAGTACCAGCAGACAGGCACGCTGGAACCGCGCTCAAAGAACAATGATGACTAACCGCATGGCTAGATGCTACAAGCTAAAGCTAGGTAGCAAAGCTACAAGCTAAAAGCTAAGAGCAGGCATGACTAATAGCATGACTGATAGCACGAGCAAGGCTGGAACTAAAAGCATAATTTCATGATGTCCAAAGTATTTAAACTTCCTTGTTGGCCACCCCTCAAATGTTGCCTTGACCAATCAGATATGGTCTTGGCTCAGGGGTATCATAAATCATTTGTTTATCTTACCAAGCATGTGGTTCCTGCCCCGCAGGGTCTAATTTTGGACATGATTCCTATAACACGATTATGATATATTTTACAAATAAATGATTGGCAGGACAATATCAAGCAAGAAAATTCGATTATATCAATACTAGATATGACTATGTATCCTATAGTTATCAAAAGACATACACAATAAGTGATTATACATGATAGTCAAATGTGTAGGTTACACATAAATGAATATGGAGTTAAGCAATGGAATGATTCATTTATAAGTCTTTTTGAGTTCATTCTGATCCATATATAATGTACAAAAAGCAGTTTCTTTGCCATTCTCTGGCAAAGGGACTTTTCTGTGAAGACAAAGGTTTAAAGCCCTTCCCCATTAGGAATTTCAGTCTGGTTCTGCTGGGTGGGGGAAGTCAATGCAAGTATTTAACTTGATCTCCTGGGTTTACATGTGATGTCCAGCGTTGCATTTCAATCACGAACAATAAATTTGACAATTAATTGTCAATAATTGTTCTATTGGTGTGAATATTGAAAGCTGTTGTGTGAACAAGTTGGTTGGTTGGTTATCTTGCTTGGTTCTTGTGGCACTAGAACTGATTTATGACTTCCTGAGGAGTTCGGCTCTCGTTTCAATGCACACAGCTCTGATAGACTCTTTAATTTGTCTGGTTCGACTCATTTCTGCTACAATGCTGAGATCAATGGGGGCTTCTATACGATGTACGTATATACAGACATTATTGAATATCAATCAGTCGGCGATTCGTACGTACCCCTTTTAAGATGTCTACATATAACCGTATACGTCGACGGCCAACAATTCCCTGCCAAACCTCTACAGCCAGACTTTACCTCAGGATCCGCCGTCCGTGAATTTTATCAGCTGGCGACCGCTACAGGGAGGCATCTTAAAAATCAGGCTCTCTCTATCAACAGGGAAGATTTTCTAAAAGGATACACGCTTTACGCCTTTAACCTAAAGCCTGACAAAGATTGCAGTCAACACATATCGCTCATCAAGTCAGGGAATATCAGACTCGAAGCACGCTTCAAACAACCGCTACAGCAAACTATTAATCTCATAGTTTACGCAGTGTTTGACAGTATCATCGAAGTGTCTAACCGCAGACAGGTCCTGGTCGATTACTACTGATCAGAAAAATGAACAGAAAAATTACGCTGTCTGTGTCAGAGTATAATACGCGGTCACCAAGTTTATCCATCAGGTCGTACAGCTCCAATCATGCATGGGCAGTTGTAAAGGCGCCTATAAACACATTAATGTTACTTGTCTGTCGAACATCCCCTTTGTTGGGTCTATGCTGGAAAAGTGCTACGTCATTTGAGACGAATGTAAAGTAGCGCAGGGTCTCGGTCTTACCAAAAACGATATCGGTGAATATTTCGGGGTCTTTCACCAGGGTGGTTTGTGGTAAATCCTCTCTCATAGAGAATCTCCCCCATAAGCTATTAAGCAATAGTTTGACCTATGAGCGGGGTTGTGACCTTTCTTTTCAGGGTCGAGACGAATCCCCTCTTTTTCATAATATTCGTTGATGTAAGATGCTTTGTCAGCATCTGTGATCACGTTGGATGGATAGCCAGACGCCTGCTGTTTCAAACACAGAAACTTTTTTACATAGTCTCGAAACAGATTATCAGTTCTTTGCGGGAAATGCCAAACTTCATCGATCTTGGTCACGACATACCCCTTTTCGATCGCTTTTAAAAGTTCGATGCTGACCCAACACCCTGAGAGAGCCCTCTCCTCATCCGTGTGGTTACAGACCGATGTTTGGTTTTCAGTGTGTGTGCATGTGTGACATAAAGGAAACATTAATTTTCCTTTACACCTGTAAGGTAGGACCAGGTGTAGTAATTTGCGTCGTGGGTAGACGGTGGCTTTGATTAGACCGTAATAATTTTCAATCGGTTCAAAATCGTTACAAATTATTTTGGGGTGCCCGATCGGATAGCTTTTCCTAGCCTGACAGAAGGGATATAAGCTGGTGAAATCGACATAACTTATTTTCTCCCCCTCGCTCATTTTGTGATAGAGTTTGTAAGTGTTAGTGCGACCACCAAAAAGAGCGTCTCGAGGCTTCAGCCTCTCAGGAGCCGTATAAGCACTCATAAACGACATCACCGAGGGGTCAGTCTGTTTCATCTTGTTCCATTCGCACTCCCACAGGACCTCTATTTTCAAACCGTATGCGTTTTGTAGAATATCGACCTTATCGTTAACCCTTCTTCTAAGAACGCCGAAAGGTACGCCTGACATGGGATGGGTATTATGAGGTTCAAAACGGCATTCGTGTCCATGAAATAGACATCCATTAAATTCAAGACCATGCCTGACGCCATCCTGTTCGTAGTAACCGTCTAAAAAGTAACGCCCGATCTGTACTTCGCCATGGTTTAATGCATGGTGTATGTCTAGGTTTCTGATCTTTTTCACATACTCTAACCATTCGATCGACATGTTGGAGTAAGATTTGTTGTGTTGGACGTACATGTTATTATGTGTTAGGGCTAGTGTGTCTCGGTTGAGGTAGTGGGTTTTGAAGACTCCCATACAACAGCTTGCGAGAGTGGTAAAGACGAATGGATCGAGTTTGGTACAGTCTATGAACGCCTCTCTGTATTTCATACATGCTTCGCGTAATAAGACAATGTCGTTGACACCATACTCGTATAACTCTTTCCTGAAATCAAACAGCTTACCCGATACAGTGCTATACCAGGCGTCGAACTTTGTCTGATCTTTATCTGACATGTTTTCATACCCATAAAACTTTTGTTTTCACGACTTGTATCTATTAAGCCTGTAGGTCGAGAATCACAGTTATTAGCCATAGAACTAGTCGATGGGTATACTCTGTCAGAAGGGCGGTCATCGCAGGAGTCATCGGTCGTTCATCACTGCTATTACCGGACGGATACCGGTTATTAGACATAGAGCTAGTCGATGGGTATACTCGGTCAGAAGGATGGCTCACGTGGGATGTCGTCGGTCGCTCAACGGCACTATTACCGGACGGATCGCTGTTATTAGACATAGACCTACTTGACGAATCTATATTGGCGATATTGTGAGCTGTGGTGCTATCGGAAACTGTTAATGTACCACCGCTCTGTGTGACGTTTTGACTTATAGCTGCCTGTAGCAGCATACACAAATCAATGGTAGGACTTTGTTCTATTTCCGATTCTAATTTTTGTCAATCATGAGTATTTTCGTGATGATCGCTATTGAATGTAATTTCACTCAAATTTGGATGCTGATCTATCATTTGTTGTAATATATCGCACAAGTCAGGGGGTGGTCCTGTGTGCATTTCTATAGCGTTCTGCAACAGGTCTACAAGAGATTGGTCTGTATGACAGCTATGGACTTCACCGACATCCATTGTAATATATATATATATATATATATATATATATATATATATATATATATATATATATAGTTCTATATATATATATATATAGAATTCTGTGCCGAATCGTCGCTGCGTACACTAGACCAATCAGCCTTTGGCAGTTATTTATTTGAGTGTCGGTCCAGTTAGCGGCATTGTCCACACCATTGGACACAGCGTCTGAAAAGAATACCAGTAGTTTAAATAATTAGCAAATGAAAAATTTTAATATCCTTTACCATTTTAAATATTTACAGCTGTAACAATCAGTTTTCTTTGATTTAGCAAAAATCATGGTAAATATAATCTAAATACATTATGCTACTATACCTTGATCTATCTCGGGCACAGCATCGTCAGTGGATCTGACAGACTCTGCAGAGCTATCTGCATAGAATAATCAGAGGATAAATGCTGTGAATAAACCATGAAAAATAAAAAAATAAAAAATAAATAAATTACACCAAAAGTTGGACACATATTATCTTACAGATAATTTAATAATGAATTACCTGTGTGTGAATTTGCTCTCTGTGATGGTCGGACTGATACAACTGTCCTTTTCTTTCTCAAGGGGCTGTGAGATGGGTTTCTACTATTGGTAGCGTTGCTAGGACCTGCCCTCTCATCACTTTCGCCCTCGTCCTCAGTCAGGTCCACGAAATTAGGCTGTGTAATCACACTAAGCAACTCTACAAAATAAAGAGATTAATTTCTGTAATGACTATGTTCCCATCATACAAATCAGAGTATTTAGCAACAGCTAACAGTCACAATCAAAAACTGATACCGTTTCATTCACAAATAGAACATCAAAAGAAATATAAAATTTGTAAAATATATACAACTTTTGTCTCACCACTCTGGGTAGCAGCTTCCCATATGAGTTGCACCTCTGTTGAAAAAAAAAAATAATAATAATAATGAAAAACAATTATGTTGTACTTATTACAAAAAAATAAATAAATAAATAAATAAAAAATAAACACACACACACACACACATACGCACACGCTCACACACACATACACAGACTTAGAAATAAAACATGACAAAATTTTTATACAAAGTCAGCAGAAAGATTCATTTTAAAATATATTACCATTTTGTGAGACTGGCCCTTCAATCATGCGGACATCTTCTATAGATAAACATAAGATAGTGTTGTATTTCAGATATTTAAATAGACAGATGGCTTCACAAAAAATGTGACTGTGTAAACTTCATTACCCATGCATAACAGCAAATATTCGAATGTTGCAAAAGTACATGATTAGTTAGACAATTAAGTTTAAATGTATGCAATATCTACTTTACCATTTTGCGAAGATGGGTCCTCAAGCATAGGTACATTATCTACAGATAAACACAGGTAAGTATTCTAACTCAGGTAATTAAAAATTAAAATGGCTGAATAGTCTCACAGAAATTCGTCCACCGTATGGCTCTGCGTTAATATCTCTGACTTTTCCCCATAACAACAGATGTTCAAATACAAACCAAAATCATCAAATGGACCAGTTAAAAGTTAATCTTTAAAATTATAAATAAATTACTTTACCACCATTTTCATCGATCAGCTGTGCGGTCACTACAAAAATAAAAAACAATTAAATGAAAATCATATTCTCACGTAACATTATCCGTGTATTAAACATCGGAAAAGAGACTAACTCACATTTATTAATCTGGCTAAAAGCGTTTTTCTCCGTGTGTCCTATAAGATTAAATCTATTAAAATAGAGAACAAATGGAAAACGTCTAATCATCGCTTTAATCCTTAAATGTAAATTATATCTGATTTTTAAATAAATAATTTAACTCACCTTGGCGGTCCATGGCATCTCGGTGTGTGGTAAAATACAACCACAGTCGCGCAAAATACGTTCAGAAAATGAATGGAGCCTAGAAGGACCTGACTTTTAAAGTACTCGGCGAGGAGGCGTGTCTACTTTTATAGGTCCTCGGAGCTCTCCTAATATTGGCTGGCGTTTACACTTTATGGAAAAATAACATATTAAGGCTATTTGAGATTACCAAACAGAATACTTGTTTTACGTAGTGAATATTATACTTTAAACTGTGAAAAGCGCAAATCTTACGATGGGACTATATATTTTTAGGCCATTCGAGAGGCCATTCGAGCTCTACTGTGAAGATTCTCATCCTACATCTGTGAAAGTTCTATCAATTGTATTATAAATATTGAGTTTTTAAAACGTTTATATTTAAATGAAACAATAGTACATTTCAGTCTTCGCGAATAACTGACAAAATATTTGTTTTCATATTGAATAAGCTTTAAAACGTAAATGTCACCGGTCACACTAATGGTGTAATTTTATAAATAACCGCTAGATGGTACCCGAGATCCACGGTACAGATTCTCATCCTGCAGCTGTGAAATATTGTTGTCTCACTATACCATATGTGACAACACAGCGTGTTCTCAAAGCCCCTTTGAAGCTGTGATTGTATCCTGCGTGACGACGAAAACATAAGGTGTTTTGTCACGGTCAGAATGGTCATGTGTTTACATGACTTAGAGACGGATCTGGGCTGGGAAATAAAATGTTTATGGTTCTGCGGACGTCTGAATAAGCAATTAGATCAAAAGGGGAGTCTTTTGGTGATAGCAATTGCAGCTCTGCGATATATTAATCCCAAATAAACAAGAACCTCCTGACAACACGTGTAAATGGAGACTGTTTATTAAACTTTAAAGTAATATCAGTCGTGAGAGATGTAGGACATTTAAAAGTTTTCTTCACTTTATCTTTCGCAGCGGCCCGAAAGGAAATGACAGGAGCGTGCGTTCACGCAGGCGGAGAGAGAGAGAGAAATAGAGGGCTCGCGATTCTGTTTAGTTTAAACAAGACAAAATGTTGTGAACCTCATTGAGGAATCTTAGTGCTTGCACATGGGACACATTCAAAATAATGTTTGGGGATTTATATAAGGTGTTTCGTCACGGTCAGAATAGCTATGTGTTTACATAACTTGGGGACGGATCTGCGCTGGGTAATAAAATGCGTATGGTTCTGCGGATGTCTGAATAAGCATTTAGATCACAGGGTCGCCTTTTGGTGCTAGCAATCGCATAGGATGTTACCTACCCCACTCTACAGTTTCAGAAAAGTCACAGCTCTGGAATATACTAATCGCAAATAAACAAGAACCGCCGGAAGACATGTGTAAAGGGAGACTGTTTAAACTTTAAAGTAATATCAGTCGTGAGAGATGTAGTGGATTTAAAACATTTTCTCCACTTTAGCTTTCACAGCGGACCGAAAGGAAATGACAGGAGCATGCGCTCACGCAGGCGGAGAGAGAGAGAGAAATAGAGGGCTCGCGATACTGATTTAGTTTAAACACGACAACATGTTGTGAACCTCATTGAGGAATCATAGTGCTTGCAGACTGGACACTTTCAAAATAATGTTTGGGGGATTTATATTTTTATTGGTTTATTCGCAGTTTATTAATAAGTTTAGAATTGCTTTATATAAACGGCATATTAAATTCACACACGCACACATACACACACACGCACCCACACACACTGATACGACCTGTTAAAATCGTTTATTATATTTATTCTTCATCAAAACGTACTTGTTTTATCATAGTTCACACACACACAGACGCACACACACAGAGTGAGAGCGCGCGCTTGAACATTACAGGCTGCAACCTGATACCGCGGTCGCGTAACACACAGACGCGTCCAGAAGAGTCAGCATATGGAAACGATCCATAATATCTTCAAACAAATTCTTCAGGGGAACTCATTCATCACTTGGTCGCTGAACAAACAACATCACCTCCCGGAACTCAAAGCATGACGGATCAATTTCACGCATGCCGGAAAGGTCGCACCTGGACATAATTCATAGGTCAAAGGCCACATCTGGACATAATTCAAAGGTCAAAGGTCTCATCAATCATTATTCATGACACAAGCAATCGCATATTTACTACTTACTAGGCTACATTTAATTATTAAATTTTTTTTTTTCTGCACAGAATAAGGTAGAAAATATACTTTATAGTTTCTGTACTGTAATAAATTCAGTTTAGCTGCAGATAAAGCCTGGCACGTCTGTGAGAGTGAGATCACTTCTCTATCATTGTGAAAACGTTCTAATCTAATTTTCAGAAAATAAAATGCTTTAGTAGCTATTTAATTTTTCCTCTCCATCAGCGAATGATTCTGAGAGAAAATGCGCCAGATGTCTGTTTGCTAAAGCTACAAACGCTACTTTCAGATAAACCTTGCGCTCTTATTTCAAGGTCGTTGTTTAACAGTTTCCTTCATACATTCGACTCATCCGCATTGTTTAAACACATTTATAATTCAATGGAACTGTACATATGATTTAGACACTTACATTTCTGCTCAGACCATGAAATAAATACACAGCTTTCGACTGCTCAGGTAACGCCGTCGGTAAGATGCAGAGAGCCAGGCGGTAAAAAGTGGAGCACGTGAAGGACAGATAAGAGACATGAACACTGTTCAAGGTCTCCATTAATTTGTGCGTGTAGTAATTTAATGTGTATATATTTTGAAAGCACTGAATTGCTATGGAAATCGCGATTCATTCGATTCTTAGCGTTTTGAAGCGATTACTGTACGAGATCGGCAATTCATGATTCAAATATTTTTCAAAATCGATGCATATGAATCGTCAGGGTTTGTAACCGATGCATTGAGAGAACGAGTGAATCGTTACACCCCTAATAGACAATAAAAGAAAGACTGTAGACTACAGCTCCCTAGTCCTGACACGTGGCCGCACCTCTAAAACACTACTTCCGGTTCAATGAGCCGCCATGTCAGAATGTAAATTTGCGAAGCGCAAACAAAAACTTGGAAAACAAAAACGAAAATGCTGGCAGCGCATTCAAAACTGCGTTTAACAAACGTGAAGCTGCCAGTGAAATCAACAAAGAATGCAGTTTATTTGAAGGCGATGTTACTTTTTTGCTGTTTAGATTATTGTTTTTATTTTCAGATTGTTTTTACATTTATCAATGTATATTTTTGTTGGTTTTTGCAAAATATGCGTTCGTTTTATTTGGCACAAATCTGATTCCATACATTTCTAGATCAGGACAGCTCATGTTCTTTAACACAGTTACATCTGTGCAACACTGTTCACTGATTTAAAAGCATGTCCCACCGCATGATTTCCCCGTTGATTCTGCATCGCTATCCGCTCTAAACAGCTGAAAGTCCGGCAGATGGAGCGTGCTGTCTGGTATGCAGTTATTCAACCAGTTTGTAAAGCAAAATTTTTGGGAAAAATTTATTTGACTCATTTAAAATAAAGTCATTTTCAAAACCTCCCATATACAAGCAAGCATAATCAGGTGGCATTTTACTACCCATTGCAGTACCTTTAACTTGTAAATAAAGTTTTTAGATTTGTCTAATTCGTTGTCCTTATGGTCTTGCATATGTGGGTAAAACATTCAGACAATTACTCACTCGTATTAGTGAACATTGCAGTAACATTCGAACTGGAGAAATGCGCGGTCCTATAGCGTCTCGTTTTAGACAAGTAGGTCATAATGTCAGCGTTTTGCAGTATATTGGTATAGAGAAGGTAGCAAAACCCTCAAGAGCAGATTATGACAGGAAATTATTACAGAGGGAATGTTTTTGGATTTATTCCTTAAATACTTTGTCACCTTTAGGGTTAAATGAGGATTTTGATATAAAGCCATTTTTATAGTGATTAAAAAAAAATTATAACTTGTCTTTGTTATATAAGGTGTATTTTCACATAGTATACATGACTTGTCTTTGTTATATAAGTTGTATTTGTCACATGATTTTTTTGGGGTGTGTCTAATTAAGGTGATCACCTGGGTCTATTTAAAGTTGCCTTCACCTCACATTGATATTGTGCCTGATGAAGACCTGAGGGTTGAAACATTGCTTGAATAAATTCTTCTGGAGCAGTAATTTTCAGTGTGCAGACATCACACTTCTTTATTTTTCTATATCATTCAGTTGTCTTGCACCTGCGTCCTATCTGGATGTTTGAGATGTGCACACTATTTTTGTATTTTTGATCCAGCTGGATCACATCATCCAAAAAAGTTGACATTTGTTTGGCTAAAATTTTACTAAAAAGTTTGCAGTCGACATTTAAAAAAAAAAACATAGGTCACCAAATTGCGAAAGTCATTCTTGTCTCCTTTTTTTTCCCAGAAGCATCACTATCCCTATTCTTAAAGCTGTCAGGGAGTCTGTAAAGTGTGTCAAGTCCTGGGGATTTCCCCACTTAAAACCTCTAAGAGTTTCTTGTATTTCTAAAATAGTAAAATGGGATAAAAGCATGTTGTCCCTCAATTTTTTTTTCTATAAAAGACAACGCCTCTTTTAAAATCTCACTGTTTGTTTCCTTAATTTTGTATAAGTCTTCATAAAATGTAATGCATTCTTCCATCTTCGAGACATTGCCAAGACATGAAACATGTTACCTTTTTCTGATGCAGAAAAGCTAGTTCATGCATTCATGACCTCTAGACTGGACTATTGTAATGCACTTCTAGGTGGTTGTCCTGTTTCTTCAATAAACAAGCTACAGGTCGTCCAAAATGCAGCAGCTAGAGTCCTTACCAGGTCAAGAAAATATGATCATATTACCCCAATTTTACAGTCTCTGCAAATTATCATTACTTACCTATAAGCCCCTAAATGTTTTAGCTCCTGCGTACCTAACTAGCCTTATACCACGTTTCAATCCATCACGATCCCTAAGGTCACAAAACGCTGGAATTTTGGTACTTCCTAGGATGGCAAAGTCCACTAAAGGAGGTAGAGCTTTTTCACACCCCTTTTCCACCCCTTTGGCCACCCCACTTCTTCTTTCCTGTCCAGTCCCTGAGGTTGGCTAGAATTTCAAAATTCAAAACTTTTAGGGCAGTCTCTGTAGAGATAGTTTTTTCCACAAAGATTTTAAATTCATTTAAAACCGTGACCAATTTCTCTGCACTTCCCACATACTAACTCTTGGCATGCTTCAGTGAGATGAGATACTCAACCCTACCACATTTCCTGCATAGTTTAGGCATTACTTGATAATGTATCTAGTCTCTTTTCTCTCTGAGCACAATCATGGAAGGCAGATGTTTCAGGCCTTGGCAGTCCCCAGCATCTTCCCATTGTTTAAAGGGAATTCGCCAGGAGCATGTCCAAATGCCATCTTCATCTAACACTTAGACAGGCTGGCCTCGAACAGTGCAAAATCTACCCAACCAAACACAAATATCATCTCCAGTCACGGTTTCATTGAACAACCTGACAAGTTGTTCAGTTTTAAGTGTGTTATCAGAAAGTGAACATGGAGAACTGGGCCTTAACCGAGTCCCACCTTTGCCAAAAATCATTAAGAAGGGAAGCAGTTTTAAAACTTACGTCAAATCCTTTGTTCTGGGGCAAAGTCATCAAACAGTTCAAATTATCATATGTAAAAGCTAAGGCCTTTTGGATCAATAGTCCATGGGGACATTCCCAGGAGCTTCCCCTCAACCTCCCTGAATAAAATGCGAACGCTATGGTGCCACCGCATGCCGGCATGGACAGCCGACATGGTGGACGCATCAACAGCCTTAAAACCTTAAAACAACAATAAATAATCAAATAAATAATTAAAAGATCTTACCTCAAAACTTGTTGGAGCCTAAAACAAGATATTTCAATGTACCTCTGAAAAGTTGTGTGACTCGGGATATAAAGGATCTCGAGCCAAGAAAACCTCCAAGAGGTGATCGCAGTCTCAACCGTCAAACCATACATGTGATCTAAGCTGAGAAGCTGAACAAGATGCAGGTGACAATTTTTGGCTATTTTGGATTTTGTCAAAAACCTTCTTTTGCAAACGAGCGCCAGGTATTTGGCCCAGTCCCACCCAAAGTAGCACAGAAAGATTCTCTGGAGTCTGACTGACGATAATCATCCAAAAAAAGTGGAAATTCCCACTCACCTTGGCGAGTGAACCTCAAAACGTGCTAAGGTGGCGTGTCCGAGGTTGCTAAAATGGCTTAACCCTCTGAAGTCGATTAACACGTATACGCGTTGTGAGTCATTTTCTCCTGATAACCCTGAAAATAACTTTTTAATTACACTTTCAGTTTTAATCGTACAGATAAGAGAAATACATCAATCGAATCTGTAAAGGGTCTACTTCTTTGTATACAGATATAATAACAACAAAACTTTGTTAAAAAATTAAAAGATAACAAACAAGGTTTCCTGTCTGCAGCCTTTGTCTGCACTGATCTTCATTTACAAACGCATCATAAACAAGTTCTGCCGAAAACAAATATTCTGTGATAAAATAATCCATATGAAAACAACGCAATGTCTGTTTTTCACGTCTCCCTTCATTATCTTCTAATGCGACCATGCCCCCGCGCTGAACTCTCTTTTTCAGATTCTAATGTTTCACTGAAGCGAGCGGCTTGAATACACCCACACAACAGAAGACAACACACAGCGAGACTATTCTTCGAGTTTTTATTTTACTATTTGCTTCGCGATGAGAGGAATAAGACCTAATTCACCCCAAAAAGATGTGATGTAGTTGAGGATTTGAGATTTGGATTTCCTCCAGAAAAAAAAAATGAAGCACTTTTATTCAGCAGAGATCATAAACATGAGTAAGTCTCTTTTTATTTATTTATATACTTTACACGTTATGCGAAAACGAGTACATTTTACTAGTTAGACTTTTTCCAAACTATAATTCATGATTAAATGTATAATCAAGTGAAAAATTATGAAGTTTCAATAACAATATACTACACGATACCATTCAAAAGCTCGATGTAAAGAATATAAATGTAACTGTAACAAATGTAACACAATGCAGTTCTTTCAATTTATCCCCCCTAAAAAAACCTGAAAAAAATTATTCTCAGTTCTTTTCAACATTAATAATAATAGTAATGATAATAACAAATTTTGTAGAAAAATAAGATCAGAAAGGATTTCTGAGGGATTATGTGACTGGAGTAATGATGCAAAAAATTCAGTTTGAAAGTCAGCTTGGATTGTTCCTAAAAAAACTGTTTAACTGCACTCCCAAGTGGATATTAAATTATGTTGTGAGATAATTAAATATATTCTAAATAAACTACAAACATAAAATTATATAGATTTATTTTGACCTCACATTCTTTCTTGTAACTATTCCCTCACTGTCACACAGCTGACTGAAAGGCTCATTTTGCAGCTCATTATGCAGGCCTTTGTCTTCTCTGGTGTAAATCACAATGATATTCATGATAGTTAACGCCTACTCGCATATGACTTTTACCAACAAAGTGTGTTCGAAAATTTAAATCAATATTGTTTTCTGTGAGTAAACAAGATGATTTTACACATAATTTAGAAAGATAAATTTTAGGCTACAAGCTCCAGTTCCCAAAAATCCCGGGAACCAATGTTCTGTATGTGTTTTATTGCCTTATTCAAGTGACTTAACATTTTTAGTTTTTCATTAACCATGCATATTTTTTTTTCTTAAAAACACAATCATGTACATAAATGCTGCTCACATATTATTATTATTATTATTATTATTATTATTATTATTATTATTATTATAGCCCAGTCTGTGCTGAGTACAGTGAGACTAGACTTTAGCCATTTAGATGTGTATAGGAAACTGAAAAAAGCACTTCTCCAGGCCCCAAAAATACCCTTAGACTCCAGAGGGTTAAACTCCAGAAAGGAATGCGATCACTTCACCCAAATCAGCACATCTGTGCACGGGCTCAGTCTGAGGACAGGTGAAATAAGGACCTGAGACTGGCCACTTGGTGACACTGTAAACGAAAAAAAAAACAAAAAAAAACATGAAAACAGCTACAGCTCGGCTACAGTCAGTCCAGTCGACTTGCAAAGTGAGGTCTGTGATAAATTTGTACTAAACCACCCACCAGGGGACGATTTTTCAAAGTGACTTTGTTTCACACATGCACAACACATACCCAGCATATGACAGAACTCCTCATTCTGAAAGAAAGATGAAGAACAAATTGTGAAAAAAAAAGAACGAAAAAAAGGGTGCTGCAGCATAAATGGCTGCCCACTGCTCCAGGTGTGTGTTCACAGTCTAGGTGTTTCTCAATGTCAAGGATACTTCCTTGGTAGGACTGATCCTTCCAAGTCACTTCCTTCAGAGGCTAGGTGAGACTCCTCTTAAGCATTCGAAGAACACGTAAATGAAACAGGCTAGCAAGTGCACGTAATTGCGTCATTACGTCAGTGAAAAGGTCCGTTTGAATAACGCTGTGAATGGTATCATTAAATTACTTTGAACAACTTAACTAGTTATTTATAAAAGAAATACCGTTGACGCAACCAATTGTTAAATGACAGGTCCGGTTCAGTTAACCATTTGTATAATTTACAATATGGTAGTAATTTGTACTGGCATATAAATGTCAAACTTTACTTTTATTTACTACAGTTATAACAAATGTTTTGGTAACGTAAATAAAAACTGTTAACACTCCGACTACGTTAACGTTCGACATTTTTGAATTTTTGAACTAATGTTATATAGCAAAGCTGCGCGCATAGGATTGTGGGTGATTTGAGAACGCGAAGGATACACACATGCATCCTTTCCTGTGTATGGGATATTCTTCGAACGAAGGACTCAGTCCTTGGTTGAAATTCCGAGGATCCTCGACATTGGAACAGTCCTTCGACGGATGTTGATGACGTAGCATCCTCGAAATACTGGCTTCCGAGGATCCTTCTTTCTCCTTGACATTGAGAAACACCTTCTGTGTGTGTGTGCACTTCGGATGGGTCAAATGCAGAGCATGAATTCTGAGTATGGGTCCCCATACTTGACTAAATGTCATGTCACTTATATATATATATATATATATGAGAAAAAAAAACTTCTGTTTTGTTTCACCAGCCATTTCTGGGAGAACGCGAAACCAGTCCTCCATAACCATAAATTATGCAGTTTCAAAATCAAACACCCACATTATATAGAAATCCAAAAAAAAAAACAGTCATTCTCTCTACCCTACCCCTACTTTTCTGCAGCCCTCTCCATACCCAGTCACCTCATCCCCGAAACACGTTCTGAATGCTTTAACCTCTGCTAGCCATGTCTATACAACCTCTCTCTCACTGGTAATCGACCAAGGGCAGCTAACCAGTTGAGATCTTTGCAAAAGCCTGTTAAATATGATAGGTGCAACATTATCCAACTAACTTCATATTGTGATACCAGTTTTATATTCTTTCCACTAGCTCCTCACTCAGTCTGTGGTACAGTTTTCTTTGCTCTTAAATCAGGGACTGCTCTAAACACCAAGGCTTCCGGGCAATAAAGTCTGCTGCCCTGCAATAATTCTCTGGCATATTTGACGACCAGAGTGTAACAATAGATCACAGGAGACGAGAGATCCAAGAGCAGTGTGTTTAATGGGTAATCCAAAAATCAGTATCCAAACAGGCAGGAGGTCATAACCATGAAAACAGTCCAAAAACAAAACAAACAGGAAACTTGAATCTATGGTTTATTTATAAAGACAGCGCCTATTTAAAAATGTATTTCGCCGATCTCGTAGACGGTGAGCTCCACTCGATCAGCGGAAGCTCAGTCCTCATGTATCCGCAGAGAGCAGCCTCCTCTCGGACAGATCTTTTGATATGTGCCGCTGGCTCTGATGTCTCTTTAGTGGTTAAACATAACATAATTCAGCTGCGGGGTAAATCTAACAGGTTTTCTTTGGTCTGTATTCAATTTATCTATATGTTAAAATGAAAATAAAATATTATAATATAATATTATAAATATAATATTTCGTTTCATTGTAATGGCTGCATATACACATATCCCTGAACTAAGTACATTTCCGCAGCTGTTATTATGCTTAAATGAAAACCAAAGGAGGCAGTGGTATTTTATATCCTATTTCGTTTTATTGTAAATATACAGAGAGGAAAATTACAGGATTCACGTCGTCGCTGACATCACACTCCCCAGTCGAATGCACGAAGTCAGAACTAACTACCGATGATGCACGTCCAAAATCAGCGTACCTTTTTTTTTTTTTTAAATCAGCGGTACTTTGTATTGAAAAACGCGCAGACCTACGTCACCAGTCTATTTGCCTAATCTACCCGGTACTTTACACTGTGGTGGAAACGCAGAAAGCAACAGGTCTGGGGGGAAAAAAGTTCCTGGGAAAAAAAGTTCCTGGTACAAATGTTCCGGGTAATTTCGGTGGAAACGCGGCATATGTAATAGCATAACCAACACCACCTGATCAACTTTTTTCTAAGTTTGTCTAGCTGTTACAACTGAGTTACAACAGAAATGCAAAATGTAATATTAAAACATCAAGGGTCAAGAGTCCAACTAAAGCAAACACTGACCACTATAATGGTAACCAATAATTTACCCTTTGATTCTGTTTGTGAACTTTAGGGGTCTTCAATAACTCTGTTTTGGGGCCTTAAGACAGCCTTTTGAACATGATGCCTGTATCATATTTATGTAAGCAACAAAAATGTGAATTTGTAAAAAGGCTGATGTCATGTGCATGCATATAATGTTTTTGAAGGGTGTTTCATGATCGCCAACTACTGTCCTGGCATGCATAACATAGTATTCTTTAGCATAGGGTTTTTTTTTGTCCAATTAAAATCAATATTTTTGTGTAAATGTTACTTAATTTTTTCATTTTATTCTACTAATTTTGAATGATTATTTCTACTTTATTAAAATGTGTTAAATTTAATTAATAATACTGCTTGTAAATTTTTGACAATTTTATTGAATAAATATAGGGAATCACTTTTTACAGTGTGGATCAGGTGGAACTGGAGCAGTGCGGTCGAGACAGAAGCCCACCAGAGAGGCACAGGAGAGCAAGTCTGGTTAGGTAAACCTGAAATAGAGAACATGAACAGGTTAAGGAAAGCCTCCGTCGCCCTGAGGAGATGGTAGATGGTCTCCATTGCCATGACAGGGCAGGCAGCGAGTTCCTGGATGATCTCCATGCCTACGACAGGATAAGTGGAGCACTCAGGGAGTTAGGCTGAGATATGACGAGGCTCTGGAAGTTCCGCAGAGACGCGAAGAGGCTCTGGTAGTTCAGCAGAGACCTTTTGATGGAGGGTGGTTAATTTTAGGAATCTACTCCTCCACTCCTCCATGTTGGCTGGGGAATGGACACAAAATCCCACACCGCTGGATCTGATCTTGATGGAGTCCTTCTGTAACGATAGTTCACAGGAGACGAGAGATCCAAGAGCAGTGTGTTTAATGGGTAATCCAAAAATCAGTATCCAAAAATCCATCAGTATCCAGGCATAACCTTGAAAACAGTCTAAAAACAAAACAAACAGGAAACTCAAAACTAGAGAACACAGGGAACGCGAGAAAACCAAGTGACGGAAAACAAGGACTCCATCACACAGACAGAAAACAAACCGGTATATAAGGACAGGTAATGACGATGAAAGTGAAGACAGCTGAGTGCAATTACTGTGAAGAAGGGACAAAGCTATGTGGGAAATGTAGTGCCTGCGGTGAGATACCTATGGGGAAGTGAGACCACTAGTGGACACCCGGGGAAACACAGACCAGACACCGTGACACAGAGCCTTGTTCCCCTCCAATTGCCCAAAGACCTCAAAGGAAAAGCCAGCCAAAACTGGGCTAAAAACCTGGCCTTGTGCTCCCTCTCATGGGTTGCTAAACGAGCTGCCCAAGAGCAGAAAATAGCTTCCATCTTCAATGGAATGCAAGGGACCCCTCTCCCACCATCCCTCATCAGGCTGTACATCTGCCCCCTAGCAACCATTTCCGTGTTATTCTTCCACAAACAAAAAGAGAAAACTAGCTTTTCTAAACTTTTCCCAGACCAAAAAGGAGCTGGAAACACATAAGCTAAGTAATTTAGGTTTGGGAGAAGATCAGCCTTTACAATCTCTAGCCTTCCCCACAAAGACAGCCCCCTAGAACTCCACCTTACTATCTTCCCCTGCACTACCTTTAATCTTGCCTCCCAGTTCTCTTTAGACAATCTTCACAAATGGGCATAAACATCTTCAGGATATCTCCTATGATTGTAGCCTGCGAAGACACCTCATCTCAGGTCCAGATGTCAGCAGAAACTATTCTTCTGTACAGAATATAGGTGCTGACACATACACATACACACAAAGCCCATATCTACAATTCAAGGTTCTCTAGTACTGGCAAGTCTCTTATCACTACGGTTGGATACACACACATAATAGGCCAACATTAATCTTGAGGAATAGAAATACAGGATAGAACAGGATTCTTAATATCTAGTATACATTTCTAAATATCACAGCTCTACATTTCTTTTTGTCCCTCGCAGCGCATGTAGAGGAAGGGTCTCCCCTGACCCTTTTAGCTGACCTTGTGACCCTAGGAGAAGGAATACAATCACATATGCTCCTGTCTGTTACTTCTTAACACTTCTAAAAGGGAAAATGTATATCTATGTATGCACCATGCATCTATCTATACGTATATAGATGGCTTTTTACTTAGTTAAATCACACAACAATCTTGGAGGTTAAATACTGATCAAACACTTGGTTAATAATTACACAATATTAATATTAATTATATATATATATATATATATATATATATATATATATATATATAAATAAATGTCACGCGGTAAAGAATCACTCGACAAGAGGGTGGATTTATTAACACAGTGATGCCTGTTGAATGGTGCTGCACCGCTTTCTGGTGGCCGGTGCTTCCGTGTGCTCTTCGTGCTTTTATGTGCCGGTTAAGGTGAAAGTGGGTGTCCAAACGTGCTCCAAAGTGGCTGGGCTGTCGGTCACTCGCTACTTTCTGAAAAGTGAAGAGAGAGGGGTTAGACCAGCGTTGCATTCGGCTCAAGAACCTCTTCTGAGTGTAACATGTGCTCCTTTACAATGTGCTGGCTGAAGGGGAGCAGCTGTGACCGATCAGCCGGTGACGAGGACGTGCAGGTGTTTTGCTTTGGTTTCCAGGGCGACGCTGATTCCTCTGGGAGTGCTCGTCACAATATATATATATATATATAGATTGAAGAAAGGATATGACCAGCGGCATCCACTCAATCCTCTCCTTCAGCATTTATAAAATAAAGATAACAAACAAGGTCTGCTGTCTGCAGTCTTTGAGTTGATCTTCATTTACAAACGCATCATTAAAATGAATTGTAACTCAGTGAAAACTCAACAAAGAGACATGATAGATATATCTATAGAAAGCTTGACATGTCTATTTTAAACTAAACAAGTGCTGCTTAAAACAAATATTCTGTGATACAGTAATCCATATGAAAACCATGCAATGTCCGTTTTTCACGTCTCCCTTGATTATCTTCCAATGTGACCACGCCCCTGCACCGAGCGCGCTATTCCTATTCAAAGGTTTCACTGAAGTGCAAGGCTTGAATATGCCCATAAAAGAAAACAACACAGCGAGACTGTTCTTCAAGTTTTTTTTATTTTACTGTTTGCTTCGCGATGTGAGGAATAAGACATAATTCACCCCAAAAAGATGTGATGTGGTTGAGGATTTGAGATTTGGATTTACTCCCGAAAAAAAAGAATGAAGCATTTTATTCAGCAGAGATCATAAACATGAGTAAGTCTCTATTTATTTATATACTTGTACTAGTTTTCACATAACGTGTAAACATTTTACTAGTTAGACTTTTTCCAAAGACTTTTTTTAATCAAGTGAAACATTATGAAGTTTCAATAACAAAATACAATACTACACCATTCAAAAGATTGATGTAAAGAATATAAATGGAACAAATAAATGGAACTGTAACAAATGTAACAAACAAAGCCGTTCTTTCAATTTACCCCCCCCCCCCCCAAAAAAAAAAATCTCAGCTCTTTTCAACATTAATAATAATATTAAATAACAATATTTGTTATGTGGGGGGTAGGGATGAACTCACTTGCAGACAGGAAGTACAACACAAGGGTTTATTAAATACAAAAAGGGGAAAACAACACCCACGAGGGGGAAAACAACAACTAGGGCAGAGACTAAATAACTTAACAAGACTGGGTAGACATGATAAACAAAGACCGCTCACTGCTGCTGGCTCTGGATCCGCGCTCACTGCTGCGGCGGGTTGGAGGGGCATCGCGGACTCAGGAGGAGACAGAGACGCAGGACCGGAAGACCCCTTCCTCCTCTTTCTCCTTGGCCGTGGTGCAGAGGTCAGAGATGGGTCTGAGACTGGTTGGAGAAGTTCGGTCTCAGGCAGGGCCGACTCCGTTGCTGAGGACTCTGAAGCAGATTCCCACGAGAACCGTCTCCCTCGCTTCATGGGGAGACCGAAGGGCGTGGGAGGTGCCTCAGGATTCGGGGAGGGATTTGCCTGATCCCCCAGTGTTGCAACGGCCAGGATTCGACCCTCTGAGACTACTGGCAGCTGGGCAGAAGGTGGGGACCTCGAGGGGGAAACCTGCGGCTCTCCCTGGGAGAAACTCTCCCATAGCCAGGCATAGTTCCGTATGACCCACTCACCCTCGGACGAGTATGGGAGGGTGACCCTTTTCTTGTCGGTGGGGGATGACATTATTTTAGGCTATAAAACACAGGCGGCGGTGTCTTATCCTATTGATGATTAATGTCAAATAAACGCTAAAAAGCTGATCATGGTCTCATATGATACTATGAAAAAATAATGTTTAATAAACAGCAATGAATCTGCCAGTGGGAGCGAAGCCACAAAACCGTGAGTTTGCAAATATGAAGGGTTTGGGATTGCGAAAGCTGCGCACGGATAATGAATTCGTGAGTACGGATTCAATACTCTGAGCTCACGGATTGAAAATTTGTTTAACCAATTGAAAGGTTTTAGAATTCGTGAGCACGGTTTATAAACTGACTGGACGGATTGCAATATCATTGCCACGGATTGTTTGTTTTCTCCTACAGATGAAAAATTGTTGAAAACATGCAGCCTGTCTCTACTGTGGAGCTTGTTAGCATGATAACATAGATTTCATTTTTAAACAACATTTAATTTTTTATGTTTTCTTTTTATTGCATATAATTTATGGTTGTCAATAATATACTTTTTTTTTGGTGCTGAGTTTCTCGAAATTGATTCTGAATAATTCAGATTGCTTTCATTTATTTATTTCAAAATGTTTTGTGTTATGTTGTCCATTGTTGATAGTTTTCATACTTAAACTGTGAAAGGAACATTGTTAAGGGCTCAACACAACAGCTTTTATGATGCAGAAGCCACTTTAGTTTTTGATTCTGAATATATTATTCATTTGTTCTATTTCAGAAATCCTTGTGATTCTACAATATTTAGTTTGTGCTGGTCTTACATAAACCAAAATAGTGTTTAAAATTACTTTGTTTAAGTCAGTTTTGTGTTTGTAAAGACCATAATGCATAAAAGGGCATTAATGGGAACATTAAAGAACGTTCTTTAAAAAAGTAACTAAAAAGTTACTTTTAACAGTAAAGCATTACTATCGAGCATCGCGTTAGTTCAGTCAGGCCATGTTAGTCACGCTTGCATCAGCTGACAGTCAGCTGTTCCTGACGTGTACCAATCCAGTCTTGACACCGATCACCTACGGTCTATTTAAATTCCCATTATTCAGTGTCTCTTCCATGGCATTGCTGCTTGCAATTAACTGATCGCATCGCTGCTTGCAAATCAAACTGTTGCAGTTTGTTTCAGAACATCTGAAATCCGCATCTAAGATAAATGAATTCCTTTTAATCCATATCGCTGTGTATGTTGCCTGGTGGTTAACATGGTTTTGCATCGGTTGCAGGAACGAATATTAAGCATATTTGCAGCAGCATTTATACATCTGTGTTCATACACCTGGAGCAGTACGGAGCTAGAGCATGCAATCGCTCTAAGGACACGCCGATTAAGCCATGAGAACAGGGTTAAACGAGACAAGCATTCTCGTGTAAGCCTTTCAACGGGGGTTCGCTGTATTTAGCGGCGAAATATCAAAGGTCGATGTCACATTAACTGTGTGAGTGTTTCAGATGCACGCAGCTTCAAAAGCACGCATTTATCGCTCTATAGCTTCTATACATAGGGTTATAAGAACGTGACAAAAATTTAGAGATTCGGTGGACCACATGAGACGTTATCTAATCCGATGTGGTGTTTACATGTGCTCGTGCTCCGATTTTGAGACATAAGTGGCTACGATGACATGCAAATTACCAGAGAGAGAGAGAGAGAGAGAGAGAAAAAAACGGGGTTGCATTAATATTTTTAATAGCTGCTCGCACTTGCTTGGAATTAACAGACTAATATTGAACCTCTAGTGTTCATTCGTGTGCTCAGTCATGTGGCCTGGACACGATCCATCTTCTATGCATCTTCTAAGCGAGAGAACTCCGCTCAAATGGGACACTGGGACACTTCTGGTCCGGTTGAGTGAGAGCTGATTGACGAAGCGAGGGAATTCTTTACTTTAGGCACCGTTTCTAAATTACACCAAACTGCAAAAAAGTGTGAAGCGGCGCTACACACTGCATCCGCCAGCTGAATGCAAGAGCAGAGTCTCCCGCACAGCGCTGAGTTTGCGCAACAATGTAAAGATATAAACGCTTTATCAATTCAGACGTTACACAGAATTATTGATACTGTCGTGTCGTGTGACACATGAGAACAATAGTGTTGCTGGGTGAAAACATCCAGAATAATGTTAATGGCATGAAGAGGAAAACTGGAAAACACCAAGGCATGTCAATTCAGCAAGGGGAAATAACTATAGCCTAAGACCTTTTTTAATGCAGCTCTGAAATTAATTGTATTATGATATTTATTTAAAAAAATAAAATAAAAAAAGGTAAATTTAAATGGTAAAATATATGATTATCACCAAGTTGTGTTAAAACATGAATCACGAGGGCGCAGCTTATGAATGCAGATAGTGCGTGCAATGAGCTATCTTACAACATTTACAAATGGGTTTATGAATCTGTCAGAATTCATACAATGACAGGCAAATTTTGGTAAAGTGTTTTTATTGAGCTATTCACTATCATAGGCTGCATCCGAAACTGAAAAATGCTGCCTTCGGAGGTCGCATTCTAAGGTAGGAAGGCATCAAGGCATGTCCGAAATCGATGTCAGCGTAATTTCCTGTCTCCTGAGAAGACTTCATCTGGCCGGTTTTTGAAGGCAGCATAGATATATCCTTCGCTGCTTTTGATATCCCACAATCCCGTGCGTTCCATTCTGTGACAGTTAAGCTAAAAAAATTAAAATGGCATCTGAAAGTTGTGGTCGGTGGTCAGTTTGTGTGTAAATGTATGTTTCTGAACAACGTTTTCCACGTATGTAATTTCTAGCGAGAAATTAATATTGCAGTAATTAAATATTCACTTAGTTATAACCAAAGCTCTCTATATTTTGCTAGAGATCATTAAACCATTACTCCGCCTCAGAAGCCTGTCTGAAATCCATTTCATGAGGTGCGTTCGGGAAAAAACACTGCCTGCAAAGTCATTGATTAGACAGGAAGGCAGCAAGTCACATGCCTAAGTTTTCAGATGCAGCCGTAGTGTTGTTTCTAAGCTGAAAAGCAGTTAATTGTGCTTCACTTATTACATCATCTTTCTGCTCTGGTCATGAGATTCCAGATTCCATTCTAATGTGTGTTATTGTGTAACTGGATTTTTATCATCTTTGTCCACTATTTCCCAGTCTGTACTGTAATGTCAGTGTCTAATATTCACTGAATGCACAGCATTGCTGACATCACGTTCCCATTCTGATGACCGACTATTGATGTGATTACATGGGTACAAGTAATCAGTTTAACAAGTTTACATGGCAGGATTTTAATTTAGTTTGGTTATAGAAGGTTATCCTACCTCTCAACAGATTACCATTTCGGTTTAGGCTTTTTTATTCTGATGGAGGTGTTTATATGGAGCATTTTCATTCATACTGGACGCCATTCTAAGTTTCCGAAGGGTGCATGCTTCTCTTGCTGGACTACCACCCTCCATTATGCAATCTACAGCATTAATGCACATTACATGTTCCTCATGCCGCAGCAAGGGGTTGTAGGTATCACACATTTGCTTAAAGGGGGGCTACAATGGTGTTTCATGGATTCAGAGTTTTCAGTGTTAAAGAAATGGATTTTTATGCTAAACATGGCCAACTCAGATGAGTGGAGAAATCGTATTTCTGGGTTGTTACAAGTTTCGGTAGTTTTTTCGATGATGGATCTATGATGTAGACTATGGTGGAACTCCTTATGAGCATTTCTCTTGGGAAAGCACGCCCATGCACATCTCGACCAGAGGAGAGCAAGACCTCGCCCGTAATGTCGCTTCATCTGGAAATCGTTGGCAGCGCTGCATAGGATTTGTTTGAGAATGTCTCCAAATAAGTGTGTTTTGGATGTGAGGGGAAAGTTTACCACGTTCAGCTTCTCAAAGAACCTAGCGTTACATAGACCGTGGATGCAGTTGCTTTTCTGGGGCAGCAATGGAGTGTAGAAAGTGTTGTTCTCATCATTTCAGTGATGAATGTTTCATAAACAAGACCAGGTTGACGCTGGATTTGCACATCATTTACAATTAAAACATGGTAGAAGACCCCAGTCAGGTAAGTACAACTGCATCAGATTTCTGTCTTTTGTTGGAAATCAGCACATAAGTGAATATATGTTATGGAAACAACACAAACATTAGTATTATAGCTCCGCCCACAGCATGCCTCCAGGAGCTTGGTTTTTCCAGAGAGAATCGGAAGCTGTATTTTTGTTTTGCAGATATGACCAGGCTGGGGACTTTTGTAGATGGGGATTCATACTGCTCTGTGGGTACTTGGGATTGGCATGAGATTTAAGCATTTTAAGAAACATGCTAGTTGCGCATCCTCAGTTGCTTAACTTGGGGTGACGCTTCCCCCTTTGTGAATTTTACAGCATGGTAGATACATAAAATTGGATAATACTGCCATCATATCAGACTGCTGCTGCTAGGGGCGTATGCTTCCCCCTTTACAATCACAGTTGCTTAAGCATTTTAAGAACATACTTGTTGCACATCCTCTATTGCTTAACTTGAGTGACGCTCCCACCCCCCACCTTAATGGGATTTTTCAGCATGTTACACTTAAATTGAATAATATACAACTGCCATCGTATTAGGCTGCTGCTGCTAGGGGTGCATGCTTCCCCCTTAATGTGATTTTTCAGCATGTTAGACTTAAATTGAATGATATACAAACCGCCATCATATTAGGCTGCTGCTAGGGGTGTATGCTTCCCCCATACAGTTCTCTCAAATATTTTGCATAAGCAGCTAAGCAACATGCTTTTATGCTTCTCTTCGAGTTTGGGTGATGCTTCCCCCATAAATCAGGGTACCCGCGGGGTCTTAAAAGCATTGAAAAAGTCTTAAATTTGATTATCTAACATTAAGGCATTAATAGCCTTGAATTTGGTATACAAAGTCTAGGATTTTGTTACAAAGGTCTTTTTTTTTCACTTTTCCAAGGATTAAGTTCATAACGTAACAAAATTAACTTTTACTATTGTTGGCTAATTAAAAATTCATGCAGCGTAATGTCGAGTGCACCTCGCGCTCCACGTCATAGCAGTAAGCGCGAAAGCTCGCGCACCCGTTACTATGGTTACTAGGCAAGTGAGGTAAATTACAGAACAAGATAGTAGCTAGCCTAGTTTGTCGGCTAAAATGGGAAAGTGTCGGTTTAATCCTCTGTGGACAAGAAATCCGAATTACGTTTGGGTCAAGCCTGTGCCAGGAAATGACCGCGAGGCCTATTGCTGTTGGTGCAGGAATTCTTTGAGCCAGCGACAATGGGTGTTACGGCCATGGACTCCCATATGAAGGGTGTCAAACACACCGCGTCGTGTAGCACTGCTCTCCAGCACCAACCACCTATTGGCCCGTTCTGTGCACCGTGGATCTCTTCGGTTACTGAAACAGCTCTGACTATCAATAATGAAGACATTTCTACAATAGAAATGCCACCAACAGCCAAGGAACATTCTATTGTACTGTGGCTCGACACCAACTCTGCCGGCAGAGGTGATGTGGGTCCTTAAAACAGTCTCTGAGCACCACTCTTAACGTTACAGAGATTTTTTAAATCATGTTTCCTGACTCCGAGGTTGCAGCTACATTCTCGTGTGAAAGCAACAAAACGGCATATATTACTAAATTCGGATTAGCTCCCTTTATAACGAAAGAACTGACTGACCATGTCAATATGTCCAACGGGTTTGTGATCATGTTTGACGAGAGTCTCAATAAGATGCCGAAAAGTAAGCAGTTGGACCTTCATATTCGCTACTGGGTGGACGACCACGTCCAGTCACGATACTTCGGCTCGCAGTTCATGGGTCATGCAACGTCGGTGGACTTGCTCAAACATTTCAAAGTAAGTTTTTATTCTGAATTTTCAAAATGTTGAGTTTTTTTATTTATAAATAATATATGATATAGTAAAGTAACATAACACGACCAAGTGAGCTGTTCTATAATATCACGATTGCAAATGTTACATTGAATGTACATTGAAAATAGTTACAAAAGAAAAGCTACACTAAAGTGCTGTGTTTTGTTATTGAATGATTCAGCATTTTGAACAAATCGTTTTAATGAATGACACTATGATTCATTTATTAAGATGGTCACTTGCTGCCACCTATTGGTTTATTGTTTAAAAGAATCATTGTTTTTATATTATTTGTTTAAACCTCAATCTCATAAAATTATTTATTACAGTTGCAATTTTGCAGTGTAAATGACTTTATTTGATTGATAACGGCAGCCTTATTATTAAAACTGAATTTGATCAAATGTAAGAATTTGACAGGAAAGAGAGTGCATATATATATATATATATATATATATATATATATATATATATATATATATATATATATATATATATATATATATAGTAAGGTTTAAAAACTGTCCTTATAAAAGTAAATAACGCCCTGGTGTAAAAATCAGAATTATGCAGATTTAAGTATGTAAAGTCTGATGAGAATATTGCTTCAAAATAAATTTGATTTATTCATGACAGACATTATTTAAAAAGTAGAAAAATATTATGTCATGTATTCAAATCCAGAATTGTGTCAGGGCCAGATGAAGTGTCAAGTCAAAAGGTTTCTTCAAGACAAGCAGTTAGATGGGGTTGCTACAGGTACATAAGATTAAGTCCTGACGTTAGGCATACAATTTACAAAAGAAACACGTGTACATTTTATGTGAGTGCTTTTTCTTTCACTCTTTCTTTAGGTGATCTGATCATTCAGTAATTTTCACAATTGTTGTCCCTGGAGGTGAGGAATGAGAAGTTCCTGTCTTTCAAGCCCCTCGAGAAGAGGCTGGATGTGTTTCTCCATCCTTATATAAGTCAGCCCTACCCACAGCTCTGGGCTTTCATCAGAAACCTTCTGCTCCTCTCCCATGGGCAGGCTACGGTGGAGAGGGGCTTCTCTATCAATAAACAAGAAGAAACTTGTAATATCCAAGAGGACACTGTCATTGCACAAAGAGTTGTGTACGATTATGTGTCCATGCATGGGGGTGTTACCAAGGTGCCCCTCACACCAGAGCTCCTGTCTTCAGTCACATCAGCAAGGGTGAGGTACAGGATGCATCTTGAAAGTGAACGAAAGAAAAAAGAATCTCAAGCATATATTCAAAGAAGAATAATAATTGAAGAGGAGTTGGAGCAGCTAAAAAAGACAAGACAGACCATCCAGGAAGTTGCGGAGCATCTGAGGAGGGACGCAGACAAGATGGCAGAGGAGGTTGAGGGCAAACAAGGCAGCAAAATGGCAGAGCTAATTGGCAAGTCAAACGCGTAGAGAAGAAGCTACAAGCAGAATTTGACAGAACTTGAGAGCCTGGGCGAAAAAATTGCAACCAAGGCAGCAGAGCTGCGAAGACTGCAGTGTTCAACACCAAGTTCAAATCTATTTGTTTATTACAAATCAAATGTGTTGCGCTGTTGCGTATGTATTAAATATAACTGATAATTTAAATAAAATGTTTTATTTAATTCAAGTAGCCTACTTGTACATAATTAATTTCTAGGGTTGAAAATTTATACAGATTTGACATTTTCCCCTCATACTTCTGTCAGAATGGGTACGAAGTTGGCATTGAATTTCATTTAAAATGGTATTAAAAAGGTCTTAAAAAGCCTTGAATTTCATTTGGAGGATCCTGGGGGTACCCTGTAAATATACTATCAAGCAACATTCCTCCATCCTCTTTGCTGGACATTCAAACTGCATCAGTTGTGTTGGGGAGTTTTGGCATATGGTTGTTTTGGGGGTTTGTCTTGCTGCTCTCCCCGCTCTGTCCAAGCACGGCTGCATAGCGTGTGGAGTGTTGCCCAGAACATAACCATACCGCCAACACTAACAGTATGCAATTATAATTGTCATAAATATACTTGACGGAAGTGGACCTGATTGAAATCGAGCATCGCGTTAGTTCAGTCAGGCCATGTTAGTCATGCTTGCATCAGCTGACAGTCAGCTGTTCCTGACTTGTACCAATCCAGTCTTGACACCTATCACCTGCGGTCTATTTAAATTCCCATTATTCAGTGTCTCTTCCATTGCATTGCTGCTTGCAATTAACTCCCTCCTCCAACTCCACCAACTGAACCTGTAATCCGATCTAACTTGTTCTTTCTTTACAGTGTCTTCATTGGAAGCAGTCTCTACCACATTTTGTTTACAACTCATGTAATTGTGAATTGTAATAATATATGCTTATAATGGTTCTGTTCTGTACCCCAGGGGGATTTGTCTTGCTGCTCTACCCGCTCTGTCCAAGCATGGCTGCATAGCGTGTGGAGTGTTGCCCAGAACATAACCATACCGGCAACACTAACTGTATGCAATTATAATTGTCATAAATATACTTGATGGATGTGGACCTGATTGAATTTGGGTTTAAGTAATCAATAAAGTAATTGAGTTACTTTTTGAATGAAGTAACTAGTAACTGGAACTATTTACTATTTCTTAGTAAGTAGCACAACACTGGTGTTTGTAATGACTTCCTTTTGCAATCACAGGTGGAATTTGTTCGTTTACTGTTGTAAAAATATGCAATTTTTTGCCTTTTACATCGCTGCACTAGTTACATTTCAATATTTTCTATAAAAATGCTTGATCCCAAGAAAATCTCATACCAATCATTTCTATTATCATCGCATGTTTTTTACTTGGCTATTTCGTTGGTACAGAGGTGTAACTGTGTTGTTGTTGTTGTCAGATATAAATGTGGAACTGTACATGAAGCATGTGACACAATGTGACGCTGTCCGGGTATGACATTCTAAAGATTGACATGGTGAAGGACCAATCAGAGTCTGTCTGAGTCACAGCGCGAGCACACATGAGTGTACACACACACCGCTGGGAGAGGCTATTTATCATCAGATCGCGTAAATCAGTGGAAAATTAACAGCCATGATGATTTTGTCTGAAGAAATATGAAGTAAACATCAGTAAATATATCCATATATCTCCACAGATATGCATCTTTGGTCTATAAACCCTTATTGATGCTTTTCAGTGAGTCTATGTGAACACAAATAAACCTCTGCAGACATGACTGAATATTGACTGAATTTAGAATTTCTATTCTAAATTTGCCACAATACGGATTTATTATTTTGCACTCCTGACATAAATTACTAAACTTTCACTGCAACACTATTATCAAAACATTGGTCAAATATCGAAGCTAGAGTCTTTAACCTTTCAACTGATGCACAGTTTCTCCTGATCAAATAAGAGAGTGATGTTTAACGTGCTGTGACAGTGAAACTCTAACGATGAGACAGATGTTCGGATCCATATGCAGTATATTTAATAAGAGAATAGTTATACATGCAGGGATTGGAGAACAGCGTCAAGTATGTCAGGGGATATCCAAACTCAGAAACGCTACCAAGCAGAGGTCGAGGCAGGCGGCAGGGAATTAAAGGCATTGTACACAAACCAAAATCAGACACAGGAAGAACAAACACAGGGAAAATGCTTGGAAATGCTAGACTGGGATAAACAAGACTTCACTATGATTGAGAGTCCAAAGACAGTTTATATAGGGGAGTGGTAATAGGGAACAGCTGGTTGTGATTAGCCATAAGAATAGGATTATGGGAAATGGAGTTGGGAATAGGGGATGGAAACAAAAGTGTCAGAGTCCTGAGTGGAGTGCCCTCTATTGGAATATATGGGCATTCCAGCTAATGATCATGACATAGCCCCCTCCAACACCCCCACCAAAGGAGCGGCTTCTAGATGCTCTTAACAGTTTAGAAGGGCGGTGGAGTGGAAGCAGAACAGGGGGAGGGCTGGAGGGCCAGGGCCATGTGGAAGTGGATTGACCGTGGACCGAGGCAGTGCTGACTGAGCAGGAATCCAGAGTGGAGCAGGTGGCGGAGGACCACCAAGGCGGAGCAGAGGACCACCACAGTCGAGCAGACAGGACAGAAGCCCGCCAGGGCAGAGCAGAGGACCACCACAGATGAGCAGATGCGACAGAAGCCCACCAGGGCAGAGCAGACGACCACCACAGCCGAGCAGATGAGACGGAAGGCCACCAGGGTGAAGCAGAGGACCACCACAGCCGCAGAGGACCACCACAGCCAAGCAGATGAGACAAAAGCCCACCAGGGCGGAGCAGAGGGCCACCACAGCGGAGTCGATGGCACAGGCGAGCCAGTCTGGTTAGGGTGACTGGAACAAATAACACAAACAGATAAATGGTGGCCTACGTGGCTGTGATGAGATGGTAGATGGCCTCCATGGCCATGACAGGGCAGGCGGTGAGTTCATTGATGGTCTCCGTGCCCATGACAGAACAGACAGTGGGTTAGTGGATGGCCTCCGTGGCCGTGACAGGATAGGACGAGAGTTCATGGATGGATACTACTGACACCCCCGAAGGATCTGCAGCAGTTGTCGCCACCTCTGGAGGTTCCACAGCAGTAACAGTTTCCTTGACAGCAACACAACAGGCAGAGAGAACATTGCTGGGTGCAACAGACAGGATGTGACGAGGTTCTGGAAGTTCAGCTGAGACGTGACAAGGCTCTGGATGATCTATTGTGATATGATGAAGCTCTGGAAGATCTGTTGAGACGTGCTGAAGTTCTGGAAGATCGGTAATGATTTGACTGGGCTCATAAAGATCAACTGTGACTTGACCTTGTTCACAGAGATCAACTGTGACTTGACTTTGTTCACGAAGAACAATGGTGACTTGACTTTGTTCACAAAGCCCAAATAGGGGATGGAAACAAAAATGCCAGAATCGTGAGTGGAGTGCCCTCTATTGGAGTTTATGGGCACTCCAGCTAATGATCGTGACATAGTCATATTTAAATGCTTCTACTAAATTCTTTAAATGCTTAGTCAAAAGGTAAATTACAGTAGCATTTATAGTTAGAGAACCGTAGGTTAGAAAAAAAAATCCATTGTTAAATGCTAGTTTAATGATGTGACATGGCATATGTAAAAATGTATGCCAAATGTAAGCCAAGTTTTTAAAAAAAGAGCTTAAAGAGTATTATGTATAAGCTTACATTTTGTCACACCAGGGGCGTAGCCGTAATTTCAGAAGTGACAGAAATGTCAAATACAATCATTTTATGTATGTAGCTTATATAATAATAATAATAATAATAATAATAATTATTATTATTATTATTATTTATTTTTTTTACAAGGAAATATCTTTTTTTATTACTTTTAATTAGCTGTAATAAATCAAATACACTGCTGGACAATAATTAATCATTTGTAATCAATATTTTTTTCCTAATGGCAATTGTATGATTGTTTTATATACTAGGCTACATTTAATTAGCAATTATTAAAATTTTCTGCACAGAATAAGGTAGAAAATATACTTTATAGTTTCTGTACTGTAATAAATGTCAATTAGCACTGCATCATTCATAAATTGTTTGTGGGTTTTTTTTTGTTTTGTTTCATTAGTTCATTCTGCTTTAATTCAGTTTAGCTGCAGATATAGCCTGGCACGTCTATGAGAGCGAGATCGCTTCTCTTTCAGTGTGAAAACGTCTTCATCTCTATTTAACTTTTCCTCTCCATCAGCGAATGATTCTGAGAGAAAACGCGCCTGATGTCTGTTTGCTAATGAAACAAACGCTACTTGCATATATCTGATTATCAGATAAATCTCGCACTCTTATTTCAAGGTCGTTGTTAATGCTGTGGTTAATTTTAAAAGTTTCCTTCGTATATTCAGTTCATCCGCATTCTTTAAACACATTTATCATTCAATGGATCTCTGCGTATGATTTGGAACCTTACATTTCTGCTCCGTCCATGCAATAAATACAGCTGTCGACGGCTCCGGTAACTCCGTCGGTAAGATGCAGAGAGCCATTGACAAACTACAGAAAAATAAAACTACTTCACGTTAGCATTACTGTCCACGAGTCCTATAGATCACACGTCAGCTGCATCAGAGACGAACAGAGCGCGAGCGCAATCCTGTGACAGTCTCAGGCGGTAAACAGTGGAGCGCGTGAAGGACAGATAAGAGACACGATTCACGAACACTCTTCAAGGTCTCCATTAATTCGTGCCTGTAGTAATTTAATGTGTATACATTTTGAAAGCATTGAATCGCTATAGAAATCGCGATTCATTCGATTCTTAGCATTTTGAATCGATTACTGTTCAAGATCGGCGATTCACGATTTTTCAAGATCGATGCATATGAATCGACAGGGTTTGTAATTGATGCATCGAGAAAACGAATGAATCGTTACACCCCTAGTGGAGAATGGTTATACAGGCATAGATCGGAGAACAGCGTATGTCAGGGGATATCCAAAATCAGAAACAGTAACAAGCAGAGGCTGAGGCAGACGCAGAAAATCAATAGCGGTATACATAAACCAAAATCAGACACGGGAAGAACAAACACAGGGAAACCGCTTGGAAATGCTAAATGGGGCTAAACAAGACTTTGCCATGATTGAAAGTCCAAACACAGTTTATATAGAGGAGTGGTAATGGGGAACACCTGGTTGTGATTAGCCCTAAGAATAGGATTATGGGAAATGGAGTTTGGAATAGGGGATGGAAACAAAAATGTCAGAGTCCACAGACTCCACACTCAGAGTGTTTAATTAACACTGGAGATTTTGCTGTGTGGCTGCCATTTCGTGTTGGAACGCCGCATTGGCGGCCATCTTGTACAGTGGCGCTGGGTTGGTGGCCATCTTGTGCATAGGTGCTGGGCTGGCAGCCATCTTGTGCAGAGGCTCTAGACTGGCAGCCAGCTTGTGAAGAGGTGCTGGACTGGTGGCCATCTTGTACAGTGGCGCTGGACTGGGGGCCATCACAGGACGAGCCTTAGGAGTGAGCAGAGCTGCTCAGTTGGAGTGCCAGATCAATGTAAAACTGCAGAGTCCAAGTGAGGATCATGCAAAGGCATGAGTGAGTCGGGCGGCACAGATACCACGAAAAAATATCATCAGGCATATCTTATCCATGATAGACAAATGGGTCAACTCAACAAAGTCAAGTCAAGTCAAGTTGGGTCACCTTTATTTATATAGCGCTTTAAACAAAATACATTGCGTCAAAGCAACTGAATGTGTCGATAATTCAAAATGATAGTTAAAGGCAGTTCATCATTGAATTCAGTTATGTCATCTCTGTTCAGTTTAAATAGTGTCTGTGCATTTATTTGCAATCAAGTCAACGATATCGCTGTAGATGAAGTGAAGTGACCCCAACTAAGCAAGCCAGAGGCGACAGCTACAAGGAACCGAAACTCCATCGGTGACAGAATGGAGAAAAAAACCTTGGGAGAAACCAGGCTCAGTTGGGGGGCCAGTTCTCCTCTGACCAGACGAAACCTGTAGTTTAGGCAAGGCAAGGCAAGTTTATTTATATAGCACATTTCGTACACAATGGTAAAAGTGCTTTACATAAAAGAAAGTAAAATAATCATGAAGAAAAAGAACAAAAATAAAACAAGCAATTTTAAAACTTTTAAAATGATTAAGACATTTAAAAACAGTTAGAAAATTATTTTACATAAAAAATAAAAAAAATAAAAAATAAAACATTGAAAATATAGTGCAATCAGTTCGGACATTTGACAGAGCTCATTCAATAAATGCACAGCTAAAAAGATGCGTTTTGAGTCTAGATTTAAATGTGACTAGTGTTTTAGCACATCTGATCTCTTCTGGAAGCTGATTCCAACTGCGGGCGGCATAAAAACTAAAGGAGGACTCCCCTTGTTTTGTGTGAACCCTTGGTATTTCTAACTGACTTGATCCTAATGATCTGAGTGCTCTGTTAGGCTTATATTCAGTGAACATATCTGCAATATATTTTGGTCCTAGGTCATTTAGTGACTTATATACGAGTAAAAGTACTTTAAAATCAATCCTAAATGTAACTGGAAGCCAGTGTAAGGACCTGAGGACTGGTGTGATATGCTCAGATTTTCTGGTTCTAGTCAGAATCCTGGCAGCAGCGTTCTGGATGAGCTGCAGCTGTCTAACGGTCTTTTTGGGAAGGCCAGTGAGGAGCCCATTACAATAGTCCACCCTGCTGGTGATAAAGGCATGAACAAGTTTCTCCAAGTCTTGACTGGAAACAAAACATCTAATTCTTGCAATGTTTTTTAAATGATAGTATGCTGATTTAGTTACTGCTTTGACATGACTATTGAAACTAAGGTCTGTTTCCAGAATCACACCAAGATTCCTGACTTGATTTTTAGTTGTTTGACCCCTAGAGTCAAGGTATGCATTCAGCTTGAACAATTCATCTTTGTTTCCAAATGCAATGACTTCAGTTTTTTCCTTGTTTAACTGAAGAAAGTTCTGGCACATCCAACTATTAATTTCATCAATGCATTGGCAGAGGGAGTCAATGTGGCTGTAGTCATTTGGAGATAAGGCTAGGTAAATCTGGGTATCATCAGCATAGCTGTGATAGGCAATTTGGTTCTTTCTCTTTATTTGACTTAGTGGAAGCATATACAGGCTAAACAAGAGCGGTGCTAGAATTGACCCTTGTGGGACTCCGCATGTCATGGACGTCCACTTAGACTTATGCTCTCCTAGACTCACATAATAGCCTCTCCCTTCTAAGTATGACCTGAACCATTTAAGTACCATCCCAGAAAGCCCGACCCAGTTTTCCAGTCTCTCTAGTAGTATGTTATGGTCGACAGTGTCAAACGCAGCACTGAGATCTAGCAATACCAGCACCGATATTTTGCCAGAGTCACAATTTAAGCGAATATCATTTATTATCTTAATGAGTGCTGTCTCTGTGCTGTGATGCGGTCGGAAACCAGATTGAAAATTGTTTAAGTATTTGTTCAGCTGATTAAAAACGGCCTTTTCTATAATTTTGCCTATAAAAGGAAGATTAGATATTGGTCTAAAATTGCTCAAAATGGTGTTATCAAGATTGGTCTTTTTCAGGAGGTGCTTAACAACTGCAGTTTTTAGGGAGTTTGGAAATGTCCCAGAAAGAAGTGAGGCATTCACCACTTCTAAGAGATCTGCTTTTAAGGAGTCAAGCACACTTTTGAAAAAAGATGTGGGAATTGTGTCAAGACAACAGGTTGACTATTTTAGTTGCTGCACTATGTCTTCCAGAATTTTGCTATCAATTTTTTTAAAAAATAGACATAGTATATTTTTGATATTTTGGCTGAATCTGTCTGACCTCTGCATTACTTGAGGATGTGCTAATCGCCTTCCTGATATTGATGATCTTCTCAGAAAAGAAGGAAGCAAACTCATTGCATTTTCTGTCTGAGAGCATTTCACTGGGAATCTGACTTGGGGGGTTTGTCAGTCTCTCAACAGTGGCAAAAAGAGTACGAGTGTTATTTAAGTTACTGTTTATAAGGTTTGAGAAGAAGTTCTGTCTAGCTGTGGCTAGTTTCACATTAAAAGCATGAAGGATGTCTTTATAGATGCTATAGTGAATTTCAAGTTTCGTCTTCCTCCACATCCGCTCTGCTTTTCTGCATTGTCTTTTCATAGTCTGAACTGCTGTTGATCTTCTCCGAACTGATTTCTGTCTGTTTGTTTTCTTACTGACTATTATTGGAGCAATATCATCAATAACATTCTTAACTTTTGAGTTAAAGGAATCAAGGAGAATATCAACAGAGTCTGCAGAAATGCTTGGTGTTAAAGATATAGCCTCCATAAATAGTACACTTGTGTTCTCGTTTATGCATCTCCTTCTGACAGAGACAGATCTAGATTCAGTGGTAGCAGAGATCAATATATCAAAGAAAATACAGAAGTGATCAGATAGTGCTACGTCCTTACACAGCAAAATCCCCAGTGTTAATTTAACACTCTGAGTGTGGACTCATATAAACACTAAAGCAGTGTTAAAAGTAACACTGAAGCAGAGTTGAAGTTAATGAGATAATTAAGAAGTTAATTGAGTTATGATTAAGCATTATTGAGGACACCTGATTTTAACAAGCAGAATCACCAAACGAGAAAATCACAATTTGTGTGTCACCATTATAGTGGTCAATGTTTGCTTTAGCTGGGATCTTGGCTTGTAACTTTTTACTTTTAAAGTTTGTTTGTCAAACCAAGAGCAAAAATCATCGCGTGTTGATGATTATGTTTTAATTTAATCGTTGTTTGACATGAATCACTGAACTCATTTACAGTCTTTTCTCAAAGTAAAACTTCCATATTGATTGTCACAGCTTTGATTCCACAATGAAAAAATCTGTATTTTCTATACATTTTGTAGGTATCTATTGCAAGATTTCTGAAAAATTTCTGATTTTTTTAATTTTTTTTTTATTAAAGAATTTTAATTTTAGGCACACACAGATAACAATAATCAGCGTATGAATCTCAACAACAGTGACAAACAGCATATTCAGATAAACAGATCTACTCTGAACATCACAAAACTAGATACTAAAAATGAACATAAAAACAGCAAAAGTAAAATATAGTTAGAATAAAAAGTTAAAAAGACAGTTCAGCTCATAATTTATTCATGCCGCAATGCATGATGGGAGCCATGGATGAGTTTTTATTGGCTACAACATGCTTTTTTGATGGTCACCGTTGTTGTGATACTCACGCTGATTCCTGATGTCTGTGTGTCTAAACATAAGATTTCTTTTTTTACGTAGAACTAACTATTAAAAACATCTCATATTATGTCAGAAATGCTGAGTTGCTTACTTTTCTTTTTCACTTAATTTATGTATGCAGTAAAGAAACTTAAACTCAGGCATTCAGGTCACTCTATAACAAATAGCTCAAATCACAATCAATGGCACACATGATTACCTTTGCTGTGGTCTGTCTGTATGATACAATTCAGTCACCACAGCCACATAAAATCTAAAGATAATAACTGAAGGGTCAAGATCCCAGCTAAAGCAAACACTGAACACTATAATGGTGATACACAAATTGTGATTTTCTCGTTTGGTGATTCTGCTTGTTAACATCAGGTGTCTTCAATAATGCTCAATCATAACTCAATTAACTTCTTAATTATCTCATTAACTTCAACTCTGCTTCAGTGTTACTTTTAACACTGCTTTAGTGTTTATATGAGTCCACACTCAAGAGTGTTAAATTAACACTGGGGATTTTGCTGTGTAGTAACAATGGACGAAATGTTTAGACCCCTACTGGTGATTAGATCCAGAGTGTGTCCACCTTTGTGTGTGGGTCCATGCACATGCTGAATCAGGTCAAAAGTGTTTAGAACCGTTATCATTTCTTTTGTAGTTTTGTATTCTGCATTATCTATGTGAATATTAAAATCCCCTGCAATTGAAAAACAGTCAAACTCTGAGGAAATTATTGATAACATTTCTGTGACCTATTCAACAAAGGCTGGAGAGTATTTTGGAGGCCTGTAAATAATAATAAATAGAATGTGTGGAGCGCCTTTCAGCACAATCCCTAGAAATTCAAAAGACAAGTAATGACCAAATGACACTTGCTTGCATTGATAGACATCTTTAAATAGAGCAGCTACACCCCCACCTCTCCTAACAGTCCTGCAAACACTCATGTAAGTGAAGTTAGGAGGGGCTGCTTCATTGAGGACTGTTGCACTGCAGCTGTCTTCAAGCCATGTTTCATTTAGAAACATAAAATCCAGATTGTTTTTGGTTATAAAGTCATTGATTAGAAATGATTTATTTTTTAGTGAGCGAATGTTTAAAAGTGCTAACTTGATGGCAGTGCTTGGTGTCTTTACATCAATCTTAGTTTGATGCATAATAGGCCGCAGATTAGATGAGTTTGCCCTTCGGCTTGAAAAGGCCTTAGACTTTCTATCACGTGATAAAACTGAAATAGAGAAAGCTATAGGCACACTGGGTTCCCGCTTGTTCTGTAAGCATTTGTGAATGTTGCTGCTATTATAGCGGAGACCCGACACATATCACTGAGAGCTGCTATCAGTTGTTTTTGGTTCACCTTCAGCAGATAGAGGGTTTGGGCCCTGGCGTCATGGCAGCGGTCGGAGAGCTCTCATAGGAACATGGCCCACAGGCTTTGGTGGTTGGGGGGCCCGCCGTTTTTTAGTTGATAGTTTCTGTTTTCCAGAAAGTCGTCATTGGGTGGTGAATCTTGTAGCTGTTTTGATACATCACAGTCAGTCTGTGAGGAGCTCTGTGGGCAGGGCTCAGCAGGGATAGTGTCCATGAGCAGTGATTGTTTTGGCTGCAAGGTGTTATCAGTGTCCTTGTGGGATATGTCAACCACATGATGACTCGGACCCGGTGTGTGTGTGCTGAATGGATTGACACACTCTGCTGAAGGATGACGAAGGGAGAAGTAGATATTGTCCTTAAACACTCTTGCATCAAGTTTGTTTGGGTGGAGGCCATCCGGTTTAAACAATTGTCTATGGCCCCAGAAAAGATTGAAGTTGTCGATGAAATTTACTCCTTTTATATTACAAGATCTTTGTAGCCATGTGTTCAGCCCAAGCAACCGTGAAAACATATTTGTTCCCCTTGCTGGGAGTGGTCCACTGATGAACAACTGAACTTTGAGTCTTTGAAGTGTTTCAAAGAGTTCACTGAAGTCCTTCTTAAGGAGTTCTGACTGCTCTTTCCGAATATCATTCTTCCCCACATGGATGATGATTTGATTTGCAGTCTTGTGCTTCATCACAATGTTCTGAAGTTCCTTGTTCACATCAGAGACCGTTGCTTGCGGAAGGCAGCATGTTGTTGTAGTCCTGCTACGGATGTTTCTGATAACAGAGTCACCCACTATCAGAGTCCTGGGCTCGGCTGCGCTCTGAGCTGAAAGCCGCTGTCTGCTCGACCTTGAGCGCCTGTTAGTAGCGGTGTTAGCTGCTGGCTGATCAGATCCGTGTTTAATCACATTTGAGGATTCCTCAACCACATTTATTAATGCTTGAAATCTGTTCTCCAGATGTATAGGGGTGGTAGAATACCAGTATTTAAAGCCTTGTCATAGTCGAATCTGGGGTAGAGGAAGCTATGGCAGCAATACGAGAAACCCGTGACAATCTGATATCTCGTGTTCCTTTGGGTCTCGCTCCCTGTTTGTGCCATCGATTAGTGTGGCGATCAGTTTCGGCTTGTTCCTCTACACTTGGTATAAACTGTTGAGATTCAGAAGATTCATAGGACTCACCGGCTGTATGCTGAGGGGGTCCATGACGACGGTCTGCTAAGTGTTCCGTCTGTTTTGGAAGTTCAGAAAGTAACTTTGTTTCAAGAATCACAATCCTTTGTAGAAGTTTGCAGCAGTTCATGCAACAAGTAGATCCAACAGGAGGCATTTTCTCTCTTTTCTGTTTGAATGTAGGAAGTTGTTTTCCCGTCTCCGGAATGTAAGCTGTTCGCAGTGGGAGACAAAGTCTTCTTTTTGTAGTATTATTCCAGTCCCAATGTTTTTAGTTTTAGCGTTTGTGCCAAAAATCTGTTGTTTGAGCACTGTGCTGATAAAAATCTTAGAAAAATCAGAGAAAAGTACAGAAATAAGAAGCAAAGCACAGAGCAGTAAGCTAGAACGTCCGAACGGTAGCAAAGCCGGAAGCTAACTTGCAGCCAGTTTAATTCCAGGCTGCAAGGTCTTTACAGGGGATCTGTATTTGGGCTCTAGTTGTCCTGGTCTCCGCTGTTTTTCAGGGATGTAGAGGTCCTTTCTAGGTGCTGATCCACCATCATGTCTGGATACGTACTGGATCCGGGTGACTGCAGTGACCCTCTGATCTGGATACAGACTGGATCTGGTGGCTACAGTGACCTCGGAATAAGAGAGAAAAAGACAAATATTAGCGTAGATTTCATTCTTCTAATGATGTAGCAAGTACATAGAGTGTTATGGGAAGTGTTTCCGGTTCCGTTTTACCTAATTAATGCAGCCTAAAAATCCTTTAACGGATTTGGATATTAAAAGCATATTAGTATGTTATGTGTATGCCAGGTTAAAGAGATGGGTCTTTAATCTAGATTTAAACTGCAAGAGTGTGTCTGCCTCCCGAACAATGTTAGGTAGGTTATTCCAGAGTTTAGGCGCCAAATAGGAAAAGGATCTGCCGCCCGCAGTTGATTTTGATATTCTAGGTATTATCAAATTGCCTGAGTTTTGAGAACGTAGCGGACGTAGAGGATTATAATGTAAAAGGAGCTCACTCAAATACTGAGGTGCTAAATCATTCAGGGCTTTATAAGTAATAAGCGATATTTTAAAATCTATACGATGTTTGATAGGGAGCCAGTGCAGTGTGGACAGGATCGGGCTAATATGGTCATACTTCCTGGTTCTAGTAAGAACTCTTGCTGCTGCATTTTGGACTAGCTGTAGTTTGTTTACTAAGCGTGCAGAACAACCACCCAATAAAGCTTTACAATAATCTAACCTTCAGGTCATAAATGCATGGATTAACATTTCTGCATTTGATATTGAGAGCATAGGCCGTAATTTAGATATATTTTTGAGTTGGAAAAATATATCTGGGGCTCTAGTTGTACTGGTCTCCGCCAACTATTTGTATAGTTTTACAAATGCTAGAAACGTGGCTTTCTAGGGAAAGATTGCGATCAAATAGCACACCTAGGTTCCTAACTGATGACGAAGAATTGACAGAGCAACCATCGAGTCTTAGTGTTCTAGGTTATTACAAGCAGAGTTTTTAGGTCCTATAATTAACACCTCAGCTTTTTCAGAATTTAGCAGTAAGAAATTACTCGTCATCCAGTGTTTTATATCGACTATGCATTCCATTAGTTTTTCAAATTGGTGTGTTTCACCGGGCCGCGAAGAAATTTAGAGCTGAGTATCATCAGCATAAGAGCGAAAGCTAACACCATGTTTCCTGATGATATCTCCCAAGGGTAAAATCTTTTGTTAATTTAGCCACTGTATTGAATAAATACCTGGGGTTATGTTTGTTTTCTTCTAAAAGAGAAGAAAAGTAATCGGATCTAGCAGTTTTTAATGCTTTTCTGTAGGATATGCTACTTTCCCGCCAAGCAATACGAAATACCTCTAGTTTTGTTTTCCTCCAGCTGCGCTCCATTTTTCGGGCTGCTCTCTTTAGGGTGCGAGTGTGCTCATTATACCGTGGTGTCAAACTGTTTTCCTTAACCTTCCTTAAGCATAAAAGAGCAAATTTATTTAAAGTGCTAGAAAAGAGAGAGTCCATAGTTTCTGTCACATCATCAAGTTGTTCTGAGGTTTTGGATATGCTAAGGAATTTGGATACATCAGGAAGATAACTTAAAAAAGCAGTCTTTTGTGGTAGAAGTGATGGTTCTTTGATACTTGTAACAAGAAGTAGAATTTACAATTTTGGCTATATGAAGTTTGCACAGAACTAAATAATAATCTGAGATATCATCACTTGGCTGAATAATTTCAACACTATCAACATCAATTCCATGTGACAGTATTAAATCTAGAGTATGATTTTGACAATGAGTAGGTCCTGAAACGTGTTGTCTAACACCAATAGAGTTCATAATGTCTATAAATGCTGATCCCAATGCATCTTTTTCATTATCGCCATGGATATTAAAATAACCAACTATTAAAACTTTATCTGCAGCCAGAACTAACTCGGATGTAAAATCACCAAACTCTTTAATAAAGTCTGTATGGTGGCCTGGTGGCCTGTATACAGTAGCCAGTACAAACATAACAGGGGATTTATCATTAACAATTTAAATTAATTGTTTCTCTGGATAACGTTATATGAAGCACCATTACTTCAAACGAGTTATACTTGAAGCCTGCCCTCTGAGAAATCCTGAAAACGTTGTTATAAATTGAAGCAACACCTCCCCCTTTGCCTTTTAGATGCGGCTCATGTTTATAACAGTGATCTTGGGGGGTGGACTCATTTAAAATAATGTAATCATCTGGTTTTAGCCAAGTTTCTGTTAAACAGAGCACATCTATATTATGATCAGTTATCATATTATTTACAGAAAATGTTAGAAGGGATCTGATATTCAATAAGCCAAGCTTTATCATTTGTTTATCCATATTTATCCATATTGGTTCTTTTTTTTTAAGTATCGGTTCAGGCACCGTTTAGGCGCCAATACCGTTTTAAAAGTATCGAAAAGGCACTGGACCCTTCTTAAAAGTTATTATTTCTCACTGGCTCATTTACCAAATGGGTGCTTTCTCTTCGTCCTCCACAAATTAAGCTGTATATATATTCATTACCAAGCATATTGATCTCCACTGTTCGTCCTTTTCTTCATTTTCATGTTCCGATGACATATTCTGCATTTAATATTTTTTTTAGTAGTTTCCTTTTCTGAAGCCACTTAATCAGCTTCAGTGTTTTCTTTATAGAACTGGGCTCATTGATAAGTTTCTTTAACCGGGTAAATTTACTCATTTTTATTTATTTATTTTAATTAAACAATTGCTTTAGATAGTGGTGATTTTAGAGTGACAGCTAGCTTGTGATCTGATTGGCGAGAGAAATCGCGTTCCCGCTTTCATACGTAATCAATGTGGGACCAAGGAAAACTCGTGCTTTCAATCGTCATCAACGGGGGACAAAGGAATTGTGAAGCAGTTGTATTTGTAAGATGGAGAGCTCCGACAAAAGTCGAAAAGGCTTGCGGACCCGGACAAAAAGGAATGACAGCGTGGAGATGGATGCATTGGATAAGACGTGCGTCAGTGGCACTAGTAGTGCGTATGTTACTATGTTGGCATACATTATGGATGATGGTTAGCAAGCTAATCGCTAATAGAACGTTCTCAGTTCATTCGATAATGTAACGTTATATTTGCTTTCAATTAGTTGTCTCCGTGGCCCCAATGGCACATCTGGCAGACAAAGGAAAATCCCATGAGTTGGAGATGTGTAAGCTGAGAGTAGAGTGGCAAAAAGAGAAGATTGATGAGCTGACCAAGGAGAGAGACTATTTAAAAGGGTAGGGTAAGACTAACAACACAAAACGGCCACATTCACACATCAGCTGAATACGGTTGGACTCTTGTCATGTCAGATGTGATCAAACTTTATTGTATTATAGACGTCGCCATCTTTGATTTTACTTTGGTCACTGTTGCTATGGTAACTGGTAAGGAATACTGGCTTGACTATGTGAGCCTTATGTATTTATCAATTTTAACAGCTCTTAAAAGAGAGGACACAGGTTCCAGCCAGGCGATTTCCTTGTCTTCAAATTCCTCTAAGGACAGCACAGATGAATCTTCCTGTGATACTACGTCTGACACCTTGGCTACATCCTCATCAGAGGAGGACAGGAAGAAGAAGAGGACAAAAAGGAAGGGGAAAAGAAAAAAGTATGGGAAGAAGTCAAAGAAAATGGAAATGAAGACACGTCAGAGAGGTTAGAATGCTGTTTACACCCTTTCCACTCATCGGGTTATGGTTTGCCATTGGTTATGTCTGCTGTACATTTGTTTCTCTCTTGGCTGGTTCTTCCTGCATGATGTTACATTGTGTGTGTGTGTGTGTGTGTGTTATAAAAATTGCATTGGGGATTTAGTGGGATAACATGGTAAACCATCTACATTAGCTTCAACACTTTTTTAATGTTTTGTTAAATCCTTCTAAAAGATTTAAAACAAAGTGAGAGGGTGACTTAAGCTGCATTTATTGCATTAAAACATAACTTAATAAGCTACCATTTACTTCATTTTGGAAGAACTTACAGCAAACTACAGAAACTACCCTTAAGATAAATATGCTTTGGTTAGGTAAAAAACAACAACAACAATAAAAAAAAAACAATAAATCAGAGCCACATAGCAAAAGAAAAAAAAATTGCACCCTCTGTGTCATACTGTAAATTGGGTCAATCTATGAGTCAAATCTGTGTGTGTCAAAGGGTGGGCGAGAATAATTAAAACAACTACTAAAACTAATTCTGTGTTCTTTGAATTACATCTCAAACACCACAGCAGATGGTGGCCCAGTACAAAAAAATTCTTCGCCACTTCAATAGGGGAGGGACCATGTCAGCTGCTTTCAAGCATGTTGGTGTGGACCGGAACACAGTGGTGGTCAATGCTCCAATCGCAGAGCTGTACATCGATACACATGACAAGTATAAGGAACTCCTTAAAACCCACAGCAGTCAGGTTAAACTTAGTGCATTTGCCACACAGTGTGCCACTGCAATTCAAGAGGATCCAGCAATACAAGATACTATCAATACCTTTAAGGCTTCCGGTAAGCTGCTGCGCCTAAAACGAAAGTGAACTGACCTAGGATCTGGGGAAGTTTTCACACAAAAACAAACTTATTAAAACAAACTAAAGTTGTACAATGAATCTAATCTCATCCACAAACTGAACTGCTGTTCCCTGATGCTTGAAAGTTAGTACTGAGGTAGTTTTGACACAGTTTTGATTGTTTATTATTGTTTTATAAAAATGTTATGAGTTGTATTTTGGCAGTTCTGTAATCCAGTGTTTACACTGGTAAATTTTTATTCAGCAATGTTTGCACTTTACAGAAATGTATTTTTATATCAGAATGCAGATGCCTAGTTTCATTTTGGCGCACAGTTGTGTTTTCTGGAGGTGTACGGGATTTTATTGTATTTTTTCTATGGCATTGCAGAGGTTTATTTTTCATTTTATAACAAGTGTACAGTTGTACAGTGTAATTTTTTTGTGAAAAATACTTATATTTTCTGTATCCCTCTGTGTTGTTTCTTTCATGCTTATAGATGAAGAACAAAGCATTTATAGCTGTATCTATAAACTGCTTACTAATGTCTATTAATGTTGAGACAATGTTTTATGAATGATGAATTAACTATTTACTGATGCCTAACTAATGATTCATAGCATGCAGTTATTATAAAGTGTTACCACACTTTTTACTAAGTCCAGTATATGCGAACCTTCCATAGTTCTACCTTTAAACACAAACTCTCCTGAGTCAGTCCATGAAGCAATGTTTTTAGTTTTAGACATTTTATGTAAAATGTAACAAATATGTTTTTAACTCCTCTGCGGAACATTCTTTAAAACTTCATCCACAACAACGTCTGTAACATCATGGCTGTCTGTGGAAGTAGGGGGGAGTTGTACTTTATTAACCCCATCTGCTGTCTGAAAGCTTAGTGTTAATGTATTTGTTTCCTTGTCCCCCAGCCTAGACAATGTTAAATACCTCTGCTAAACAGAGGTGTACATCTTGGCTTTCTCATATGGCTCCAGATCTTTATTGTACAAAAATATGTCTTATAGTCATATCCAGATCATTCTCCACAACCTGCTGTAAAGACTCGCGCTGGTTGGATGTTCTCAACTTATCCAACTGGTGTTGTGGAATCATATACATCTTCTCTGCATTATTCATCCCCGAACATTATTTAGATGCAATCAAATTAGATATAAATGGGACTGCAACAATTAAAAGAGGTAGAAGAAACCCGCTCTGCTGGTTAATCATCTGCCTCTTTCTCCTTACCCCAATCTTTTTATTTGCAACAAATCTGATCTCTGCTTTTCTCCTCTTAAGCTTCTGGTATTGTTGTGTGGTTAGTGGTACATTACCATGGAGGATGTTGAGAGCTAATTCACACAATGTGGCTATGAACTCATCTGAAGCTGACTGTAAAATAACACGCCTTTGTTTTGGTGTTCCTTTTAACAATAGCTTCAAAAGGGACAGGTTTCTTAAAGGTCTTGCAGACATCCTTCCCTGAAATGTTGTTACCATTTTCTTTTCTGGAGATAGACCACTGGATATGGTGAAAGTAAAGCAGTTCTGAGACGATACTGTTCTGGTGTTTTAGCTTTATAATCAATCATAAGGTAACCATAAGGTTCACTGGTTGCATCTTGATAACATTCCATGAAAATATTGTGTTTGAAGGATACATTTGTTTTGCTTAAACATTAATTTGGGCAACATCTCGGGGGTTTTTAAACAACACCAAATAATTTGTGTTCAAACTAATGGTTCTACTGGACTTGAAAAAATTAATTTTGGACAATATACAGGGCACTCAAATTTCTGTGATGAACATATTGTGTGAAAACTCGTTCAACCTCAGATATACCGCTAGCGTGTTTCATAAAAAATTAATTTTATTGGGTGGAAACAGATGGTCATCATTCAGGGTTTGTGGGATACCTTCAATAAATTTAATATCATACATTTTCAACAATTCATCATACAATGGTTGCCAACAATCATAAATGTACACAATGTTTTCAACATTTTTAGAAATCATATTTTTTGCATTCTGCAACAACATTTTTACATAAAGTTTTTCCTGAGCATGATGGGCCACAGAGGGTCATTGAGAATGGATGTTGAAACCGCAGATCAAACCCATCTGTATCCTTTACCCCTCGATAACTGAGAATGTTATCAGTAGCCATAAGGTAATGTTCTATAACCAGGGAGAAGCACCCTCTTATTATACACAACCTTGAATCTTTTAACAACTGACTTGTTATGCAAGGTGACTGTCTTTTTATTTCTCACAATGTTGTCTGTGTGGGCTAGTATGTGCTGAGTACTGTCAGATGAATTTACATAGCTGTTAACAAGGCTGATCAATGAGTCCAATCTGATAACTTTGGACTTTTCTGAATTCAATGTTATCCCTTTTGCTTTCATACACACTTTTCCCTTTCCAGTTCTGTAGCCATATGTTTTAGGTCCCCCTGAACAGTAACAGTGATATAATCATCACTGCCAACCTCATCTGTCAGTTCACCTAGATATGGACCTAGTGGAGGTTCCCAGTCTCCTTCTCTAGACACAAAGATGACACTATCAGTATCGCTGTAGAGAAGCCTATCCCCCAGCTTGTCCATCAGATCATACAACTCTAGTCGAGCATGGGCTGTAGTAAAAGCACATATAAAGACATTTACATCTCGAGTCTCATAACAAGACCCCACTGCATGTTTGTACTGTACTTGTGCAACGCTGTCAGATAGAAAAGTGAAGAACTTGATCTCATACTGACATCCAAAGATGAAATGAGCAAAATCTTCAGGGTTTTTCAAAAGTTTAGAATTAGCAAGATTTTCTCTTAAACAGAACCGTCCCCAAAGACTGTTCAAAAGTAATTTCATAACTGACCTTTGAGCAGGATTATAAGCTATCTTTTCAGGATCAAGTTTAATCCCTTCTTGTTTATGATAGTCATAGATGTACGTCCTCTTGTCATTCTCAGTGATTACATCTGAGGGATAGCCAGAGGCTTGCTGTTTAAACTGCAAAAACGTCTTCACATAATCACAAAACAGACTGTCAGATCTCTGTGGAAAATGCCACACCTCCTAGATCTTAACCACCTCATAACCCTTCTCAATGGCTTTTAACAATTCCAGACTGACCCATGTTCCCGAAATTGCTCTTTCATCATCGGTGTGAGTACAAGGTATGACATCACTTTGCTCTTCCACACATGTGCGGCAGAGGGCAAAAATGTATTTCCCATTGGATCTTATGGGAAGCAGCGGATATAGTAATTTTCGAGGATGCAGCATCTTTACCTTGACAAGACCATAATAATTTTCAAGATTTTCAAAATCGCTGAAAATAATTTCTGGATAGGATTCTCACCATCAACAGTTTTGTGGTACAACTTGTACGCATTGGTCCTTCCACCAAAAAGGGAATCGCGAGGTTTCAGTCTCTCTGGTGCTGAATAAGTAGACATAAAATCAATTACATGAGGGTCTGTTTGCTTAAGACTAGCCCACTGGCATTCCCACATAACCACTGTGTCTAGATCAGCCTTTCTCAAACTTTTTTCAATCAGGGCACCTTTCAAAAGTGCATAAAATCTCAAGGCACCCCAGTGTAAAATATAATTTTAAAACACTGCATAACCCAAATGTAAATGCAAATGTCCTGTTTATTTAGACAGGACAGTAATGAACAGAGCATAATACGAACTGTAAATAACAATAACAATAATAATAACAACTTTATAGCAACTGTATAGCACCTTTAAAAACACAGGTTTGCAAAGTAATTCACAAAATAATTAATCAGAGACACAAATTCCATAAAACCATAAGAGGTGGGTCGCCCAATACAAGTTTAAAATATTCTGGCTGACCCCCCAGCGTGAGTTTTTCAAAGCGACCGTTATTAATGTGTCACTTTATGGTTTCCATGGTAACGCGTCATTGCTTGTCACGTGACACACTGCAGCAACAACAGAGCTAAATGAATGATGATCTGCTTTTATGTCATTTAACCTTTTTTATTCAAAATATTCACAAATTTGTTTGATATGGCATGAAATATCTGATATTCCGATTGTCAAATATATGCAAGTGGAAGTGTTTTGTCGTTTAAACATCTTTATAACGATCTCGTTAGTTGAGCTATATGCACGACGGCCGCCGCAGACGCAGTTCAAATCAGATCTGTTGGATTTACAAGACGTGAATTCATCCACTTCTCCCAAAATATATAAAAGTAAATGGCAGGTGAACTGGGAGAAGAATAGAGTAAACTTTAAAGTTACTTACACAATGTGTATCTGATATGAATAAAACTAACTATAATGGAAAGGATTATTATTTCCTCTTCCTTTGACATCAGTGTGTATTTTACAAACTCTAAATGTATTGTTTTTTTAGTACTTTTATGTCTGAAACCTAAAATAAACATTATGTGGCTGAAAACGCTGAAAAGTTGTGATATATGACAGCTCCGAGCTCCTGTCTCTGGCTCAGTGCCAGCCAACACGGAAGCACATTTGAATTTAGCAGTTGATCTCGTGATGCACTGACCGTTCTAATCACACGTGTGAGTGTGTGATCGTACGTGCGAAAGGGATAAAAAGAGGAATGTATTTATATAAATTCAAATATATTTTATATATGATATTTATATATTTATATATGTCAGCTCTGTAACGAACAGAAATGACCATGTAAAAAACAATCTGCAAAATCAAGAGCCTTTCTCACACCATCTTTCTCATAATAACAGTCTACATAATATGATCCAAACTTCATCTCACCATGGTTAAGGGCGTAGTGGATATCCACCCCTCGGGTCTTTTTCACATATTCAAGCCATTCGATCGATCATTCGAGAATGTCTTGTGTTGGTGTACGTATGCATTATTGTGAGTCAAGGATTGTGTTAAGCTTGAGGAAGTGTGTCTTAAACACACCCATGCAACATGATGCCAAGGTGGTGTAGCTAAAAGGGTCGATCTGCGTACACTGTATGAACTCCTCTCTATATTTCATGCATGCTTCACGTAGTAAAACCACATCATTCATACAATACAACCCAATCTCTTTCCTGAAGTCGAAGATCTTTCCTGCAAGAGTATCGTACCACTGGTCAAATTTTGTCCTAGCACTGTCTATCATGTTGTCATAACCATAGTAATGCTAAGCGGGGTATGGACCTACATAGCTCTGATTCTCCAGCCTATTGAAAAGATGGGGAAAGTAGCCCTTCTCAGCTGTGGTCAGATTTAACGCTGCAGATGTCTTCGCTAAAGCCATAGGCAAAAATGAATAGCTGTCAATGTACCGTTGCTTGGTCATCTCATCAACCATGGAGAGTAGTATACAGCCTTGCATGAGAACCTTAAGTTTAAGACATACTTTGCAAAAATACCCCAGTATTAAAAAATTATCAAAGCCTAAAGCATGTGTGCTACAAGTGTGTAATTTTTAAATTTGGGCTGCCTGAATTTATCGACGAGTTGTTTCACACAGTCTTCACCCCTAAATTCATATTTCTTCCCATCAAAAGTCATGGCAGAAGCGTAATTCGCAACATGTTTTCCGTTTTTCCATCAAAATCATAATAGATGTAACGGGTGTCAAACTCTTTAGGTTGTGTAGGCTGTATGAAGCATTCATGAGCCCCTCCATGACTTACATTATCACCGCAATGCAGACAAAAATCGGCAGGACATTTGTGGGGTTGTGGATTGCTTGAGGCGATGTAATATCGTCTACTGCATTTACTGCATTATTTAATAGTATCGCAAAGGGATCTACCCGACACGTTACCACCAACTGACCGTTTATGAGCGTTAAAACAGTATTGTGATTTACAAAATCGCAAACAGTCGGGACAATGAATTGTGTTTTTGGGTTGTTTGTGACATTCACTGTCATTGCAGACAGAACATGCAAATTCATATTAATGATTCTGTCTATTTTAGATCCTGTATAGCAGTACTCACACACATAATCTATAATCATTTATCATGTAGTAATGACTATCATGGAGATATAGAAACACAGTTTTGGGATGCGGCTTTTCATGCGTTTCATACTTTTCTAATCGACCCTCACTAGATCTGTGGAAAACCACAATTTTTATGTTTAAGACCTTTTCAAACTTCGCTACATTATTAAAACCTATAAGGCTCTGCGATGTGAAACCGGCAGCATTCTGTATGGTCATAGCCCTTCCTTCTAACTCCTGGTGTGGTGTTTGTGGTTCAAGAAAATGGGCTAAACAAATAGGAAAGCATAGATTTGTTCCAACATTGTTTGGACAAAATAAATGCATCTTCTTCCTCTTAATCACATCATCATGGGCGATATCTGTAATCTTCCTACGAACCCCGCCACTCTTACTTCTGGCATGTAATTGTAAAGAATCATCGGCCATCACACCTTCATTACTCTGCATTACAACTTCAAACTGGTCTACAAAAACCTGCTCATTGTAATCATTACCAGGGGACAGTACAGCATTCACATCGCGTCTTAGACTAGGACCTCTCAAGCTAATGTTAATAAACCCACCCTGACCTGCAATCTGTCTGGAAAATGACACCATCTCTGACAACACATTTTGCACAAATATAGTGTATGCAGCTAAATTGGGGGATGAAATTTCTCTCAGATTGAGATCTCTATGTAACTCTAAACCATTAAAATGTGGTCTTGGTACTATAGTGTATCCTTCTACAACACCGCCATCTCGCGCAAGTCTGTCAACATCATTCTGACTTAAACCTGCAAAGGGACCTGTGGAATCTGACATTACAGAATCTAATAAGCCAGTGCCTATCTGTTCAGAATCATAGGCATGTGTCTGGATCAATTGTTCTAATCTTTCACATAGATCAGGATCAGTTGAGTCTAACATTTCAGCCTCTGTGGTTATTAGATTCTGTAATGCCATATTTTATACTATCTCAGACATGTTTTTGTTTAAAATCATCCCATGCTGTTCGTCATTAGACCTTTGAGTTTGTACAAAACTCTCTAATCTATCTGCTAGATTTACATAGTCTGGACCAAAGGCCTCAATCTGCTGATTAAGTATTCCCTGCAACCGCTCAACTATAACCATTTCATCATCATCATCATCATCATCATCATATCTAGCTCTTGCAGAAGGTCTCTGTTCATACTCCAATGAACAGCTATGTAGATCATCATCTGAACGTACTCTTTTACCAGCCATATTTAAAAGATGTGTTTATAAAATATATACATCTAATTACAGATGCATACTAAATAAAAATCCTCAAAAATAAATCCCAATGCTAGTAATAATAAAAATAAATAAAAAAAACACTGTTAAACACGCTATACAAATAGTAATTAATAATAAAAAAAAAATGTATTTGTATTTTTTTAAATGTATGTATCTGATTAGATGCATACTAAATAAACAACCCTAATCAAAAAACACTAGCTCAACACTGTTAAACACATCAATACAGATAGTAATTAACCAAAAAAAATTTAAAGATTTACCCATCACAAAAAAAAAAAAAAAAAAAAACTAATTTAACCTAACAAACACACCAGCAGTACAACACTACGCAAATGCAACTACAGTACAAGGCATATCAAAAAACAATTAACACATGGTAACCGTCAGCTCAGAGAAAAAAGAAGAAACCAGCGCATTTTTCTTTACATGTGTAATCAAAAATGCTCAGGATTTGCCACCACCTAAAATAGCATTATTAATATTAGAAAGCAGTGTTACCGTGAGTTGACGTTCTCTGAATTCCTCCCAACGCCCGCTGTCGATCTTCTTCACTTGTTCGGCAATAAAGTCTGTACGTTCATGAACCAGTCTGCATATCTGTCCTTGTTCAACAGAGTTTGTCAATAACGTATCAATATGACTGAATGAACAAGCTGAACATCTCCGAAGACTCAACAGTTTTTCCTCCACACGTCGATTATGTTCACGGCCCCCCAGCAATAGTTCATGAATGAAGCATTGTTGATTTGATGGTAGAGCTTGATCATTAGTTGATGCAGAATGTTCGGCAGGAGTCTCAACAGCGTTAAGTTCATCAGTCTGATGATTTTCAACCACCTCGGTCAGCTCTGTATTATTGGTAACAGTTGTGGGGGCAACGCTGTCTGCAGCTAATATCAAGTCTTGATCATCTATATCCAGCACAAAATTATCAGCATTTGTAACGTCTGAAGGTCTATCTGTCACCGCTGAACTTTGATCAAAGCATCGTCCCAGTTAGAAACATTATCCTGAGAGCTCAGCACATCTGAACTGTGGAGTTCTATGGAAAACACACATGTAATAATAAATTAATGTATGATATTTTTTCCCCTCACTCTCTTATTACAACAGGTTGTTAAATTAAAATAGAAATATACATACCAACTGATTCGTGGGTTGTCATCGGGCTACAACGTGTCAGGGTCACCGCTAGATGTCTCTTAGTACTAAGCCTTGAGGTAGTAGCCCTTGTTGCTAATTTGTCAGGCCGGGGTCGTTTAACTCCCCTGTTGACTTTTAACAAAGAGAGCTATGTGAACTGATCTGAACCGGTCGATGCAGATGGCTCTGAGTGTCCTGCATCTCTATTCTGGATATCAAACCCTGGCTGAGAAACCAATCCGGCTACATCAAAAGCTGAAGATGCTGTAAACAGTAAAACAAAAGATTCTGTTTTTGTAAAGTATTAAACCACATACATGAAAAAACCAAAATGTTTTCAGAGGGATCAAGATCTAACCTGAGCTGGTCGATGCAGATGGCTCTGAGGGCCCAACAATTATGTTCTGAATATCAGGCCCAGGCTAAGAAACCAATCCGGCTACATCAAGAGATAAAGAAATAAGTAAAACAGTAAAATAAAAGATTTTAGTTTAAAAAAATAAATAAATAAAAGTTTTTTAAACTACATACATCAAACAGATATTTCAAATGTAAGTGCTAATAAAATACAACATACCATTCAAGGAACTACTACTGTTGTTAGCAGACCGCTGATCCAAGCTGTTAATCAGTGGAGCTCTAACTAACCACAAATAAGTATAATTAATATAAAATAAGTGGATAAATCCTTAAAACGCAGTGTATTCACTATACTATATGTATAAACAAATACATTACTTACGTAGCTGGTCAAGATCTGCGCCTTAAAGTATTCTGAATTGTACACACATACGATTTAAAAATCCTGTTAAACATTAAAGTTAAACAGAGTAAGATACCCCATTTACAAAGAAACCATCTTATATATAAATTAAATACACTCACCATTTTTGTAAGCCATTGTAACAAACAAAGTCTTTCTCAGAGATTCCACAGCAGCAGATGTAGGCTAGCAAACTAGCTAATCTGTGAATTTTAGTGAAACTGATCAGGTTAGAGCGGACCCTCTTTGAATGTGTTGAGGTGTGATGTCAGATGTAGGCGTAACATGAACATTTACATTATAAAAATGAAAAAAACACGCCTACCCAATGTTCTGTCCAATAGGGATGAATGTTTTCATTTCTTTCCAACCTATGAACACACTGCAAGGATCTACAACTTTATCAAATATAACTTACTAAATCTACTAGTAAATATAACTTAGATGTTTCTAACCAGTTAAAATAATATAAAGCCAAGATTAAAACTTGGTTAGAATACTAGTAATGTTTTCGGGTAGGGATGAATTTACTGCAACGGTCACCATATTAGTTAAAAAGAAATGGTTCTGCTCCTTTTTCTTATGTTTTAAAAATTAAAACCCACCCTAAATAAAACTCCTACTAGACAGTTAAACTCATATTCTACTAAAATAAAAAGAAGAACCTATGCTGAATGGCTTTCAGTAAATAAAAACTGAAAATGTTTTAAACATGATCAGAGTCCTAGTATTGATTTGGGTAAACATGCATCTGCTGTTACGTATACAACATCTTTATTTTGTTTTTAAAAATGTAGTTGTTCAATAAAGAAAATTATTATGTTTTAAATTAAACCACTCCTGGACAGTTAACTCATACTACTTAAATAACAAAGAGAAGAAACTTAAGCATGATAGCTATCGTTCCCCACTGCTTTTGTTCAACCTAGCCTTAGAGAAATGGCCCTCCTGTTAAGCAGCATTCATATGGACATAGCACTGACTTGTCTAATCCTCTTAAGAACCTCATCATCCTCTGCCTAAAGTAAATTCAATGAAAGTTTTAGTAAAAGTCAGGTGTTAACATAGACACATTAAGATGACCATCTTCCACCACTAAAAGGTAGACGCCTTGGCACTTTCCTGCTCATAAGGTAAGAGACATTAACATTTAGCCCCTAAATCAGATTAACGTGTCTGGATGTCTTTCAACCTAAAACATGACGCAGGTTTGTCTTTCAACACTAAAAGCTAGACGCCCTGGCACCTTCCTGCTCAGAGGGACCTTAACATATAGTCTATAGATCAGACCATGGTGAGGTGTCTGCATAAACACTGTTGTACCAGCCCCGAAAGTCAGGAAGGAGACATTTGAAGAAAAGGTGAAACAATAATTAGAAGATTTCAGAAGATTTTAAACTAGTTAGGACATTCATATGATCAGTTACATCCTGACTAACTTTTCAATACATGTTTGATACTGCCAGTCAGGGTAGCACATTGCAAACCAAATACACAACAGCACAGTCAGCAGACAGGGGGCTACGCATGCATGTCTGGGAACAACATTCACAGATGGGGCAAGTGGACCGCATGGATCTCATTTTTAACTCCTGTAAGTTCTCCTAGAACTTTGTTGTTTTATTTCTTAAACTTATGTACTGCTTCTTCATTCGCATTCATGAGTGTAAGATTAGCTGGAGCTCTTAGGGCCTAAAAAGAACATGTCCAGACAAAACACTTTTTCAGAAGCCTGGATGAATTAGATAGGTGCTGCCTCAGATCATTTTTGCCATTTTGATCTGTTGACCACCCATTGATGACATTAGGGATAAATGAGCCCACTTTTGACAGGTGGTCCCCTATAATTTCTTCTCAAGACCTCTCGAACGCTATAGTGAATCATGGTTTATGAAAAAAAGTTTTTTTCTCTCCATATTCTCCTAAAACAATTAACTAAATTATAATTATTACATATTTATTACATATTTAACAGTATGGATTTATAAAAAACATGATAAATAACAATTTACATTATCAAATTCTAGAAATAAAATAAATACATTTATATAAATCAGAGGATCAGCAATGACTGAGTTAACTATGAAATCATAATGTTATAAGATAGAAATCTAAAATTACAGTGCCCCTAAATGTGATAAATGATGAAGTTAAAAGCAATATTTTGATGATGACGACCAAGGGCACTTTATTAAAATATCAAAAAAGGTTGAATATGATGGAGAATGAATAGAAGCATTTTTCAATAACAAGATTTTGAAGTTTCATATTTGTAAATTACCATCATAATGGCATTATCCGAGGCGTGGGGAGATGACGTCATCACAGGGACCTCGTTGATACTTATGGCGTTTCTCAATGTCAAGGATACTTCCTTGGTAGGACTGATCCTTCCAAGTCACTTCCTTCAGAGGCTAGGCGAGACTCCTCTTAAGCATTCGAAGAACACGTAAATGAAACAGGCTAGCAAGTGCACATTAATTGCGTCATTACGTCAGTGAAAAGGTCCGTTTTAATAACACTGTGAATGGTATCATTAAATTACTTTGGAGAACTTAACTAATTATTTATAAAAGAAATGCCGATGATGCAACCAATTGTTAAATGACAGGTCCAGTTCAGTTAACCATTTGTATTTGTATAATTTACAATATCAATACGGTAGTAATTTGTACTGGCATTTAAACGTCAAACTTTGCTTATATTTACTACAGTTATAACAAATGTTTGGTAATGTAAATAAAAACCGTTACGCTCCAACTACGCTAAAGTTCGATTTTTTTTTTAACTAGATAGCAAAGCTGCGCGCATAGGATTGTGGTTGATTTGAGAGTGTGAAGAGCATGAAGGATACACATATGCATCCTTTCCTGTGTATGGGATATTCTTCGAACGAAGGACTCAGTCCTTGGTTGAAATTCCGAGGATCCTCGACATTGGAACAGTCCTTCGACGGATGTCGATGATGTAGCATCCTCAGAATAATGGCTTCCGAGGATCCTTCCTTGACATTTAGAAACACCTTTAGTAGCGGGAGGGGCGCGTTTCTAATTATTCGCATTGAATCACTCAGAGTAGCAACGCCTCCCTTACAAAAATTAACCATGGTTTTACTACAAATAAAGCCAAAAAACCATGGTTACTGTAGTTAAACCATGGTAACCACAAATTAACCATGGTTTTGCTATATTAACCATAGTTTAACCATGGTATTTGTAGTAAATCTGTGGTTTTACAAAGGGCAGTCAATACGCCAAAAAACCATGGGTTACTACAGTTTTACTATAATAAAACCATGGTTATTTTTTGTAAGGGCTGCACTCGTGTTTCCACAGTTCCTAATTGTTTTAACGACACTATAGTATTACACTGCCTGAAGAAGAAGCTATTTTGCTTCGAAACGTCGCAAGTTCACTGAGTGTCATTTAGTTTTGAAATTCCTGGGAATTTGTTTTGATTTTTGAACGTGTCATCAGCTGATATGTACGCATACAGAGCATGTAGGGAACGAGGAGAAGTCCCACGGCGACGTATCGATCTAGATGAACATCCAGCTGAACACGAGAGAGAATCTCACAACAGAGATTTCATTACACACAACCGTGCTGGCACTTCTCATTTCCCGAGGCAGTTTGAGGACAGGGACCGCTCATTTAGAGAATTTAAAAATAATTCTCGCCGCTTGGAAAGGGAGGATGCCCCCCCGAAATTCTGGTGGAACAAAGAACTCCACCGACAAATAGGGGTAGAGGAGAGTGGTCATTCGATGAAGAAGATTTCCAGTTAGAACCTCCAGCCATATTACCAACGCCTGTCAGGCCACAAGCACCCTTGGAACAAAGAACACCCCGTAGAATCTACCAGAGACTGTTGCTGGAAGAAGATAAGATCACTGAGCTACCCAGTGGGGAAATAAACACAGCTAAACAGGCTCGACCTGGCTCGACGCAGATCTGCAGATCGACTGTTTCCCAGGAGCTAAATTCCAACACAAGGGCAACTTGGAAAAGGAAAATGGAAAAGGCCACCATAGCAATGGAGCCCGAGTTGTTGATCTTTTCTCTAGGGATTAATAACAGAGCACAGAGATGTATTGCTAACCATTAAAGAGATACACAGAACATACAGAATGGCCAGAAGCCGATTACCACACACGGCTTTGTACTTCCCCTTGGTAAACTTCTCCACAAATTTACCTCTGGAAGAACAGGTCCATTTAGAAAAGATAAATAAATATATAAAGGACACATTGGTCTCCATTGAAGAGCTTCCCAAAGAGGAATTTGTGGTGGAGTAGGATTGTATACACTGGACCGCTGGAACAGCAAAAACAATGCTGAAACATTGGATGGATCATTTAAACTTCTTGTGCACATCAGGCCGAGTGATGGCACTGAGAGATTAATCATGAATTTAGCACCATCACTTGAGCTTACGGATGATCAAACGGCAGTCTTATTGAAGGGACTGTCTTTCGTTCCTGCCCCAAAAAATAAAAAAACACAAAGAGGTGAATTACTCAGAGGCCTGCAGAAATACCTTAAATTGGAAGCCTTCTTTGAAGGAAAAAGAAATAGAAAGGAAAAGAAACCGTTCACTGATGGTTCAGATTGGACTCCCCCTTTCTCCAGTCTACCCCAACAGATAACACAAATTGTGGAAGCTGATTTAAAAGCATTTAAACATTTACATTGGGAAATAAACGAGATCTCCAATCTGACCACCAGTGAAGAAAAAGCACTGAATTCTTTAAAGAAAAACAAAAAGATAGTTATAAAACTGGCCGATAAAGGCAACGCTAGAGCTGTAGTCAAGTCCGGCTTTGTCGAGTCCAAGTCAAGTCCAAGTCCAGGACTAGTCGAGACCGAGTCAAGACCGAGTCCAAAGAGGTTCGAGTCCAAGTCAAGTCCAAGTCCAAAAGTTTCGAGTCCAAGTCCAAGACAGAGTCCAAAAGAATGAAAAAGGGTCCTCTTCAAGACCACATACTTAACTACTGATAATGTTTGTGATGCGAGAGAAAGCATATCTCCTATTCTAAGAAAATAATTTTACATTATTATTTGTAATGATCAAAAAGCATGTGCAAAGTAACAACTCTGTAGGACAGGGGTCTCCAAACTACATTCTGGATGGCCAATGTCCTGAAAAGTTTAGCTCCAACTGGCCTTAAAACACCTGGAAGATTAGTGTGTCTAGTAAGAGCTTGATTAGGTACAAGTGTGTATAATTAGGGTTAAAGCTAACAGGGGCGTTAAACAAGATCCTGGGCCCCATGCATAGGCAGTCCTGATGGGCCCCCATGGCCCCCACCCATGAAAATATCCAGGTAAAAAATATATATTTCAGATTCATACTTTTCAAGGGCCCTCTCTTCCTTTGGGGCCTTGCTAATGAGTACTGGTTTTACCCCCAGTCCGACCCTGGGAGCTAAACTTGGATAAACAAACAAAGTTTGGAACTGTAAGGTCAAATAATTTTTATGTATTTTATTTTTTGTTGACATTATATCTTTGGTCAAAAATGTATATGACTATGCCTAATTGGCACAGTGCACAGACACACGCAAAGCTCGGGATATGACAAATGCGCGCAGCAAGGCTAGAATGGATACGTTTGGCTCTACTGGACATGCGCACATAAATACAGCTAAATTATTGTCATACTGTACTAGGGCTTGCATAGACTAGTCGAGCACTGTCGGAAACAATCGACTACTCCAGCATGCATTAACCATAATGCATACAAAGTGTTTGCAAGTACGACGTGAATTTTAGAATTACAATATTGCGTGGAGCTGTTACTATATGACCTTATCTATGTTGCATGTAAAAATAAAATATGTAATGTAATAATTAGGGTTGTGCCTGAGTGAAAAGAGAGCAAATCAAACACCGCATTGTTGTCGCCTCTCTGTTTATCTCTGAGAAATCAGAGCGTTGCAAGAGTAATTTTACCTATAATAATACATCATAGCTACATGTTATATTATTTGTATATATTTAAAAGGCAAATATTGAAAGCTTAGGCTACCATGATACGAATCAATCAATCAATCACCTTTATTTATATAGTGCTTTAAACAAAATACATTGCGTCAAAGCACTGAACAACATTCATTAGGAAAACAGTGTCTCAATAATGCAAAATGACAGTTAAAGGTAGTTCATCATTGAATTCAGCTATGTCATCTCTTTTCAGTTTAAATAGTGTCTGTGCATTTATTTGCAATCAAGTCAACGATATCGCTGTAGATGAAGTCACCCCAACTAAGCAAGTCAGAGGCGACAGCGGCAAGGAACCGAAACTCCATCGGTGACAGAATGGAGAAAAAAAACCTTGGGAGAAACCAGGCTCAGTTGGGGGGCCAGTTCTCCTCTGACCAGACGAAACCAGTAGTTCAATTCCAGGCTGCAGCAAAGTCAGATTGTGCAGAAGAATCATCTGTTTCCTGTGGTCTTGTCCTGGTGCTCCTCTGAGACAAGGTCTTTACAGGGGATCTGTATCTGGGGCTCTAGTTGTCCTGGTCTCCTCTGTCTTTCAGGGCAGTAGAGGTCCTTTCTAGGTGCTGATCCACCATCTGGTCTGGATACGTACTGGATCCGGGCGACTGCAGTGACCCTCTGATCTGGACACAGACTGGATCTGGTGGCTACGGTGACCTCGGAACAAGAGAGAAACAGACAAATATTAGCGTAGATGCCATTCTTCTAATGATGTAGAAAGTACATAGGGTGTTATGTGAAGTGTTTCCGGTTCCAGTTTACCTAATTAATGCAGCCTAAAAATCCTTTAACGGATTTGGATATTAAAAGCATATTAGTATTTTATGTGTATGCCAGGTTAAAGAGATGGGTCTTTAATCTAGATTTAAACTGCAAGAGTGTGTCTTCCTCCCGAACAATGTTAGGTAGGTTATTCCAGAGTTTAGGCGCCAAATAGGAAAAGGATCTGCCGCCCGCAGTTGATTTTGATATTCTAGGTATTATCAAATTGCCTGAGTTTTGAGAACGTAGCGGACGTAGAGGAGTATAATGTAAAAGGAGCTCATTCAAATACTGAGTTGCTAAACCATTCAGGGCTTTATAAGTAATAAGCAATATTTTAAAATCGAATGAATGGAATAAGCACAGCGCGCTCACCAATCAAACAGCCGCGCTGCGCGTCTCAGTCTCTCAAAAACCAAATCAGTTCTCTCTCAAGAGTAGGCTAATAATCAACATAGATATGGATACATTGTCTACTTGTCCTACATGTTTGCATCTTTATGTTTTGCTGGTTTGCGCGGCACACACACATCTCTTTAGTGAAGTTCATTAACATTAAGACTCGCTCAAAGTGTTCTGCGTAATGAGAATGTGTGCATTGAATGGATTCAGTCGTGTTCAAATGATCACTAAACGTTTGTCATGACATCTCTCTGCTTGCATGATAAATATTATTTTAGAAATTAATAATTATTTCAGTTTAACACGACATACTTGTTCAGTGATAACTACGAAAAAATATATAAAAAGTCATAACAGTCTTATCAAGTAACTGTACGATGTTGTAACCGAATGCAGATAGGAAAAATTTTGTGATTGTTACAGATACAAATGCTGGCTGTTACATGAAAATGTAAATATGTAATGTCATATATAAAGTATATAAAATTTACATATGTTATTGTTGCATAAGGCTATACATTAATACGCATTTATTGATAAAAAAAGGCTATCTAGGTGTAGATGTAAATAAAACACAATCTAACAGGTAGAAAATTAAATTAGAAACATCTAAACTTTTCAGGTCGCAGTAAGTGCACCACTGGTCATGCACATCCTTTCCCGGAACAATACTGAAGGCTAAGGCAAGATGGAGAAACAGATGATCATAGTTGTACAAGGATAGCCATTTTTTAAATGAATCTATTAGCAGAGCTACTGCAAGTGATTTTAAGTGCTGGAATTCCATTTATTCTTTGCTGAAACTTCTGCGTCATCATGAAGAGCGGGTCATGGTTGCCCAGCAACAGCAGACGCCACTGGAGCGCGAGCGCAGGCTACAGAGTGCTTTGGAAATAAGGAGAGCGGCGCGCCTAGCGTTTTCCACACGTTTTCAGTCGCGACATCATGCAAATGTGGATTTGTTTTGAAGGAGAAATTTTTATTTTATTTTTTTGCTGGACTCGGTCGAGACCAACTAGAAGACTTGGCGAGTCCAATGGCCAAGTCCGAGACAAGTCCGAGTGCAAATTCAAATTCAAGACCGGACTTGAGTACTACAGCCCTAGGCAACGCGGTTGTAATTATGAGCAGGAACGACTATACTTGGGAAGGTACGAGACAACTCGAGAATACTGAACATTATAGCCCTTTAGAAGAGCCTATTTATCCACATACCCAGATAGAAGTTAAGGAGATCCTAGAAGAGATGTATGAAAATAGAATCAACAACAGAAAACAGAAGGAATACCTGTTGGGTCCAGGAGTACCGAGAGCTAGAAGATTTTATTTACTCCCAAAAATACACAAAAATCAGAAAAGTTGGAGTGTTCCAGATAAGATACCACCAGGGAGACCGATAGTATCCGATTGTAATAGCGAAACATATAATATAGCTGAATTTATCGAATATCATTTAAGTAGTGTATCACAGAAACATAACAGTTATTTAAAGGATACCTATGATTTTATACAGAAGACCCAGGGACTCAGGATCCCTTCTGATTCACTGTTGTTCACGATTGACGTAGACAGTCTCTATACAAACATAGAAACCAGAGCAGGCCTTGAAGCAGTACGGGAGTGCATGCGCAGATACCCGGACAGCAAACGACCGGATGAATATTTATTAAAGTTACTGGAAATCAACTTGACTAAAAACGATTTTGAATTCAACTCTAAATACTTCTTGCAAATAAAGGGAACTGCAATGGGAAAACGCTTCGCACCCTCGAATGCTAATATTCTCATGGCCCATTGGGAAGAGACTGCTTTGGCTAAGGAACCACTTAAAAAGTTTGTGTATTTCAGATTCCTAGATGACATCTGGGTAGTGTGGACGTACTCGAAAGAGGATTTTATGAAATTTACTTAGCACTTGAATCAACACGAAAGATCTATTAAAATAAGATTTGAGTTGGACTGTGAAAGAGTCAATTTTTTAGATGTAGTGACTTATAAAGGACCTAAATTTCAACAGAGCAATCAGTTGAACTACAAGGTCTACTTTAAGGAGACTGATACACACTGCCTATTGCATAGGAGAAGTTTTCACCCGAGACACACCTTCAAAGGGATACTTAAATCACAATTGCTGAGATTCCACCGTATATGTTCACAGAAAGAAGAATTCTTAAAAGCAACCAAAATTTTATTTAAAGCACTCAAACACAGAGGTTATACGAGACCGTTTTTGAGAAATGTTCTAAGAGAATTCAAAGATTACATTGAAAAACCAGCACTGCCAGCTCAAAATACAGAAGAAAAAATTATACCTATAAATACCAATATGAATCCCAAAGCAGGATCGTGTAAATATTATGTGTATTTGAGATGGGTAAAGAATAGGACCAGTAAACAGATCTTAGAAAGATAATTTATCAGCATCCTCATAACATAATAAACAAAATAGAGAAACGTAGATTCATTGTAAGACACTTCATGTCCCACGGCCTTCCCTCTCTCAGAGCCACGGTGCTCCAAGCCAACTCACTCTGGCTTCTAAAAGATAGACTCCGGGCGGAGAGAAGTTGGATTAAAAAACTGGGTACATTATACCCCAGGGGCCTCAATGAGGTCTGAGAGAGGGAAGGCCTGAGTAAATCTCAATTGCTCTCTATCATTATATGCTTTATATATTTTCTTTCTTAAAAATAACCCTTGGCCCTTAAGAACTACCCAGGGTAAATACACTACACCTAAACCTAATCAGGTCAACTGCACTACACTTAAACCTAACCAGGACAACCGCTCTACAGCTAAACCTAACCAGGACAACCGCTCTACAGCTAAACCTAACCAGGACAACCGCACTACACCTAAAACCTACCCATTCTACCACTAATGATTTGAAACCTATGTAATTATATGTATTGTATTATAAATAATGAATATAACAGAATATTAATTTGAAATCTCCTTTTATTGGGAGGATGTTGTGGGCCTGGGCTATGGGGCTCTGCTCGAACGGTGAAAACAGGTGGCCATCAGGAGTATAAGAAGGACAGTGCATTTACCGATGTTAAACTATGTTTCAGCTTCTGGATCTCATTCGTTCCTAATCCTAACCCAGTACTGCTAAATTTAAGGCTGAACCAAACCACACCCTAAACTTAACCTTCACAAACCCAGCGGTTTAAAAACCTAGCTGGTTCAACTCGAACACTGCTAAATTTGAGGCTGAACTAAAACACACCCTCACTTTAACCGTTACAGAACCAGTGATTATAGTCTAACGATGACACTTACCGTCCTTGGGGACAAGGCAGTCTGGCTGAAACAGGACTTCATGGCAGAACGCGATGCTGGGTTGGGATCGTCGGACTCTGAATTTGGAGCTGTGGTCTGGTGAGTACTGCTAAATTTAAGGCTGAACCAAACCACACCCTAAACTTAACCGTCACAGGCCCAGCGGTTTAGAAACCTAACCGGTTCAATTCGAACACTGCTAAATTTAAGGCTGAACTAAAATACCTGTATTTAGCCATCACTGACCCAGCGTTTAAAAACCACATCAAATCTTTTAATTGGATCACTCCTTCCCGGTTCTCCTTTTCTCCGCCAGGGGGAGCGGAAGAGGCGGGACAGGGGGGCAAACCCAAGTCCAGACAGGCTTGTTGGGAGGTGCGGGACCCAGACAGGCCTAGTCACCTTCTGGTTTGCTTTAAATTGAAACTCTTAGACCTTTAATGGTTTAATGGCTTACATTTTTACAGTTTTAATATTTATTTTTAATTTTTCATGTTTATTTTTATATTTATATTTATATGTATGATATTATTGACATGCTAATTTTAACATACTCATACCTTTAGTAAAGCTGTTGAAGATTTTTTCCTATTTTTCTTCCATTTAGTTTACATTTATATTACTAACAAGCTAACTTTGACGTGCTGATGCCTTTGGTAGTAATCTTTTAAAAGTTTTTTTTATGAATTTTATATTTATGATATTACTGAAATGCTAACTTTGGCAGATTGCTTTTGAAGGTGTCGGTGTTTTAAAGGTTTTTATTATTATTATTTTTATACTTATATGTGTGGTGTTATTGGCATGCTAATTTCAACTTACTGATACCTTTAATGGTAATCTATTGGAGGTTTTTCTATTTATTCTACATTTATATTTTTAACGTTAACTTTGATGTGCTGATGCCTTTGGTGGTAATCTGTTAAGGGTTTTTAATTTAAACTTTATGATATTACTGAAAGGCTAACTTTGGCAGATTGCTTTTGAAGGTGTCAGTGCTTTGAAGGTCTTTATATATACAATATTAAGTAAGTAAACTTTATTTATATAGCACCTATCACAGAAAGAATCACAAAGTGCTTTACATATAGCAAATTAACAAACTTAAAAATGATTTAAAAAAACTTAAACATCATACAAAACATAATAGCTCAGTCAACTGAAAGATTGACTGAATAGAAGTGTCTTTAGCTGTTTTTTTAAAGAATCAACAGAATCGACCACACTCAGAGACAGTGGCAGGGCATTCCACAGTTTGGGAGCAACTGCTTGAAAGGAGCGGTCTCCCCGAGTTTTAAGGCGGGTTTTAGGGACAATCAGGAGATTTTGACCTGAGGAACGAAGAGTACGGAAAGAAGAATAAGGGGTAAGCATGTCTGCGATATATTGGGGGGCCTGTCCATGTAATGCTCTAAAGGTTAAAACTAAAATTTTATAATTAATTCTAAATTTTACCGGAAGACAGTGGGGAGTAAATAAAATCGGACTAATGTGTGTCCTTCTGTTGGTTCCTGTTAAAAGCCTGGCTGCTGCATTTTGCACCAATTGAAGACGGTTCAGAGAAACATTGTTAAAACAAGTAAAAAGAGAATTACAGTAATCTAACCTTGAAGAAATAAAAGCATGAATGGTCATCTCCAAGGTAGCTCTGGGCAATATTTTTCTCAATTTAGAAATATTTCTCAAATTATAAAAACAGTTTCTGACCAACTGTCTAGAATGACCATCCAGAGACAACGATTGGTCGAACAAAACACCCAGGTTTCTTAGGCTCAACTTGATGGATTAGTCTAAGGAACAGAGGTGTTGTTTAATTTGAGGTATTTTTTGTTCTGGAGCAATGATCAAAGTTTCAGTCTTTTTTATATTCAGTTGTAAATAATTGTTGTATAACCAAGTCTTAATGCATGGCAGGCATATTATCAACAGACTAACTTTAAAATACTGATATTACTTACAGAAAGATAAAGAAAGAGGTATTGGGAAAACTAATTTTAAACTAAGAAGAGTGTATCTAAAACCCCCTGGGAGTAAGCCTAGAAATGTGTTTGGAGCAGCAATTTTGATACTTATTGAGCTTGATAAAACTTACTTTCAAAGTATAGGAAGTATGTGGAGCCAACCGTTTTAATGCCCTCTGATTCACTTCAAGAGGTAACTATTAAACCTTAATTAGTAATGTGTTAATGATTAATAGAGTAATATTAGCATTAGCACGCTAACGTAAGTGAATTAATATTAACAACGGAACAATTAGGCAACAGAGATCAGAAAACAGGCTTTAAATTAAGAAAAAATGTTATTTCAAATCAACAGAATCAAATTAACATCTCTACTAATTACTGGTTTAAGTTGAAAACCCATTTGACTCAATCCAGACCCCAACCATGCAATGGGGATTGTTCTTTTCTCTGCCCGGGGTGCCCTTTAGTGGCCAGTAGAAAGTAGGCCTGTGCACAATATTTTCTGGGGCCTTAGGGCCCTAGATGTAGGATTTTTTTATTCCTCTAACCAAGCCCGTGCCACTGCCTCTGGGCTTTTGGGTCGCCCTGGGTCGGGATGGGATGATCTCGTGGGGCCCACGTCCCTCGTTGTAGGTCTTGCGAACTGGATCTTGAGTATTCGGTGATCATCTGATAATGTTCAGTGAATTGATGCAAAAATATCAGTAAAAACAAAATAGTTAATCACACCAAAATGGATCATGACCCACCAAAAAGTGCTGATATTTAGTGGTTTAATGTGTGTGTGTGCAGGCACGCCCCCTTAGAAACAGTTTAAATAGGAATGAGTTACTGGAACCTTTCATTTTGTGTTTAAGCTTCCCTGAAGAAGGAAAAGAAATTCCGAAACGTCGCAATAAGGCTTGAACAGACCACTTTAAGGCCTCCATCAGTGTGGGGTATGATGTTGAGAGCCACAGAAATTATCTAGTAGGTTCCAAAAATTATTTTCTTCAATCCAAAACTATGTTGAGATGTGTTAAGTCAAATTAATGATTGTTCTTTGGGGTTTAAACCGATTTTCTCCATCCATACAGATGCCGAGTTCTCTTTAAAAATGTTGAAAGATGCACTGTACCACACCATTCTGTTGTGCAAACCTAATGGAAACAACCATAAGCATTCTAGCCCTATTTTGGATTTTTTGCACTGATCCAAGAGCATTTTTGTTTGGTTTTAGACTTCTTCGTGGGCCTCCGGGATTGTTCTTTTCTTGGCCCAGGGTGCCCTTTAGTGGCTAGTAGAAAGTAGGCCTGTGCACATCCATTTCTGGGGCCTTAGGGCCCTAGATCTTGGATTTTTCACTCCCCTAAACCACAACCATAGGGTTAGGAGTCAAACTCTTTAACCGCTAGGCCATGACTTTCAGAGGAAACACTTCCTCTGAAAGTCAAAAAGTAAAAACTGCTTTACCATAGACTTTCAAAAACACAAAATAAATATGTACTCCCTTGTGTGGCAGTTGTTACGTCACCTGCCGTGTTTAGCCAATTGAGGGCGCTCACAGGCTATAAAAAGGTAAATGATGTGCTACCTGAGATACGTCACCTGTTGAATTGTTGCGTCGGTAACGCGTTTCCGTCACTTCCGCACTGCCGTCATTCCCTGGCGCTAGCAAACATCAAGGTAAGCAGAAAGCGCTTCTAGTGTGTTGGCTGTGGCTCCGTTATTTGGTTAATACAGTTTTCATGTGTGTTTATAGGTTGCAATTAGTTTGGAGCATCGGTTTCGATTCAGTGATTGCTGCCGTGCGGCTATGTAAACAAGCCGTGCGTAGACTTTAACGACGGTAGGATGAATGCTTTGTGTATTTATTCATGACGCACATATTATAGCAACTGAAAAGTTGAGAACGATAACTTGCCCCCTTTCTCAGCTGTGAGACCCAATGCAGTCGCTGTAATTTTGTTAATTCCTACCCTGGCCTTGGTTGTAAGAGTCCTGTCGTGTGTGCTATTCAAATCTCCTCGACGATTGGTAAGGTATTTTTGATCTGTTCCTGTATTGGGATGGGAGAGAACCAATCTAACAGAGTCTCGTTTTTGTGTATAGGTTTGGGGAAGCCAGTAGCTGCTTTTCATTTGAGGCACTCGTGTCCTTTTACAGCTGCATTGCTGTCCTGTTTCCAGAAACTATTTTTTATTATTATTTTCTTTTCCCAAATAATACTTTGGGTTTCTAATATTATCTTGTTTTCAAATCTTGTTTTCCTCGATTTCTTGTTTTTTTCAATATTGTTGCTCTGGTTGTTTTTCATTGATTTTGTCTACCTGCCTCAGTTGCATTCTCTGCTATTCTTTTTGATATTTGAATTGTTTTACGACAAAGTCCTAATTGCATGACTTCCTTTCTGTCTTCATATTCCTATATCTTGTTGAATTTGTTTATTTCTGTGGTAGGTTTATATTGTTTTTGTTTCTTTTTTTTATTGTGATTTATTTACTGGCCACATGCTCTTCTCCAGTGGCTGTGTTTATTCCATATATTTGGATATTTGTTAAATTTAGATTTTCTTTTGCAAATATAAAATCTGCAGCTACCTCGCGGAGAGGTCACAGTAACAATATAAATGAATACAAAAGTATTTCTTTTTTTTTTGTTTAATTAACCTAGTTTCAGAGAAACTGTTTATTTGGGATATATATATATATATATATATATATATATATATATATATATATATATATATATATATATATATAAATAATATTTTTGTCTTGGCAGGGTCTGGGCACCAGGGCAGAGGACCAGCTTATTTTAGGTGGTGGCACCCCCATCACGGTGTGCAGTGATTTCTCACAGTGTGTTGTGGTGCGTCTTCAAGTGTGTGTGTGTGTGTGTGTGTGTGTGTGTGTGCACACCGTGATTCATTTATAGGTGGTGTGGTCTGGTCAGCCGCTGTCCTGTGGTAAGCTCCAGCCCTTGCCTTTTGGCGTTGTATAAAATTTCTCTTGGTGGCCCATTGGGCTGAATAACCAAATGCTCCATTGCCCTATTTTAATATTGGTTTTAACTGTCAATAAAAAGATTATTTTTATATTGTGTCTGACTCGTATATAATTGGTGATACGAACCTGTGTTTGCCCTTTTAAAAGGTGGTTTGATTAAAATCTTTGGGTGAAATTCCCATCGTGGCGTAGTCTGGTTATATTTATTATTGTAAGTCGCTCCCCCGTGACGTAACATTTTCAGTCTCCACCGACCCCCCCCACGCCACACTTGCAACAAAAAATAATGTAGAAAAAAAACGTATCAACATGAAAAATTGCTTAAATTAAATAAAATCTTCACATTAAAGTGAAATGTTTTCAATATCAAAAATATATCAATGAACAAAAACTAAAATCTAGTGCTTAAAAGTAGTACTGAAATAAGAAGTTTCACTCAGACATCTGCTAAGAGGCTATTGCGTTTGGATTTAAAAGAATGGAATGTGTGCACACGTGTAGAGTTCTCCCTGCAGCGTGTAAGGTACAATTCGTAGGCCAGGCGATGGCTCAGATGAACATTCCCAACCACATACGACACCTCCAAGTCTGACAACCGAGAATGTGAACTTGCAGGTAAAGATGACAATTCAATCCTTTCCACGACCACCTCTTCAGGTTTCTGGAAGGAGATGTAATCACCATTCTGAATCATTCCGACACAACTGAGGAATACAAGAACAGTGATGACTCTGGTTTTGGGCATGACTCTGGGGAGGCGCTCCAAGCATTTTTCTAGCCAGGGCATACCATTCTCTATGTATTACTTCAGGTTTCTTGAGTATGAAAGATCAAGTTCCTCTATTCTGAAAAACACGTCACCTTGGTATGCTGCTGCACGAGATGCCATGGAAGGAGTTTCATTCACCTGGTGCAGCTCAATGTAATCCTTGAAATTCCACGTCGCCTTGAGATGACGTTGCTCATCACAATCGGATATGAGGAAAGTACTTTATTTCAGACATACCAAGCTCCAGACACCTGGCAGGATCAGAATGCATATAGATCACCATGTTGACAGCCCTCCCAAATGTGTGGGGATATCCAAATGCCTTTCTGTCGCATACTTCACAGCAAAACTCCCTCACAGTGTGGCAGTCAACTAGGTTGCCAATTGGACGGTCGGGGTCTTTAAGAACCTGCAGCGGCAACCTGTCATTCCATTGGTGGAGGTCGGAAAGGATAATTTTCATTTAACTCCTGGCCCACAAACTGGTTAACCACTAGAAGTAAATCAGACAGCGGAAGGCGAAGACTCCCCACACTAGCACTGCCAATGGGTGCCAAACCAAGAAATCCCCTCATCCTGGTCAGGCTATTTGGATGAGAAGCACTCACGCCGAGGTATGCCGCATACTGCCTTGAGAATGCACACACAGGCCGACCAAAAAAGAGTTCCTCCACTGCCAACTCTAGCTGGAAGGCAGTCCAGCTCCTTTCAAATCCATCCAGGCCTTTACTGGACTGCAAAAGGTCAAACAAAGCTGTACTTAGATATTTGCCAACAGGCTGTACAACGTGTCGCAGTCCTAGGCCTTCATTATTGTCCTGAAAGGGAACAATCATGGGCACGGACTCAAGAAAGTTGTCAATCATGGGTGAAATGAAAAAATGACTAGCTTGCAAGACCTCCTGATATCCTGCTTGAACCAAAAATACACCCTCAATACTCAAATTGGTCCTGGTAACTGTCTTCAGGGACAGATCATCCAGGTATTTAACATACCTCTCCGCATTGATCATGATCACACCCGTCTTCGCGAAAAACCTGCCTCAGCATTGCATCGACATCTAAAGGCATGTTGTCAATATTGCTCTGGAAGTTGGCTGCTTCAATCATTGAGTACACAGGAAACAAGGTTCCCCGGGTACCCTCCACCTCCTGTATCCCACAGCGAGACCAGGGTAGATCCACAGTGGGGTCTGTTGACTGCACAGTGGAAGCAGCATGGTATGACACGTTAATGACACCCTCTGTGTTGACTAAACTGCCCAAGTCAAAGGGCCGCTCATCCTTCTGATCAAACTTGGTGATGGTCAGCAGGATTTCCATATCCAGATCGTTGTTAACTGCTAATACAGCATGATGAAGCAGCTTCAAGATGAACTTCTGATCAAGATAAACTAGATATTCATCCTCCCCAAGTTGTTCAGATTGGTCTTCTGGGTTGTTGGCCTCTCTAAATCATGCGGTGCAAGGATCTTCAGCTGCCTCTGAAATTCACTGAATAAAGCATTGATAAGTCCAACGGCATGAGCCTTTGACATCAACTCACTTTTGAACATTGGATTGGGCTCGGTTGGGGTTGGCTGGGACACAACTTATGCTTAAAAAATAGTCACCATCCACAAAGCCTAGTACACTTCCCAATGATTTGCAGAGCGCATTAACTCCATCAACAGTGTATTGTGAAAGGTTCAAATGTTTCCTCAAAATATGCCAGTGGTTAGACATTTTTGAACTGTCGACTTTGCCCACGAACAAATAGTGTATTCCTGCTGTAATGCATGACAAATCAGACAAGAGCACCACAACTCCATCCAGGTCAAATTTGTACTTCACTGCCTCATCTGCATCCTCCACCACTGATGCAAATAATGGAATACACACAGAGTCCTCCCTCAGGAAGGTTTCCACTCTGGGCAGCTCATACAATGACTTAATCAGGCACCCTGTGTTTTGCTCGCATGCAGCCATAAAGGGCTCATATTCATCCCTACAATGAAAATGGTGAATAACTCACATCGGGTTACTTTTACCCTTAGTTTGATCTATTATTGAAAATACAAGTCCTGATTTGAAAACACAGTTCAACATATCTGTAATGACCCAGAACTCGAAGTAGGATCCATCTGCAGGCTTTATTCAGAAACTCGTAGTCGTACAGGCAATGGTCAGTAACAGCAATATCAACAACGCAGGGAGAGCAGAGAATCAATATCCAATAGACAAGCAAGGGTCGGTAGGTAGGCAGTAAAGTTACGTGAATGACAACAGACACTGGCCAGCAGAGGGAATCACAGGGTTCGTCTCCGTGACAATATCACATTTGCAAAAAAATAATTACACTTATCTCTTTCACAAACACACACATACACTGCTGTGCACACTCACACACATGTGCACACTCCCACACATGCACTCAAACACACACGAACTGGCTGGAAAACTGTTTTTATACAGGCTTGTAATGCCTTTTTGCAAAAAAAGTCAAATGATTTCACAGGTTATTTCCTTTGGATGTATTTCTTGCTTTTACCGATGTCTGACTTCCTTTTTGTCACACTTTAGACTGATGTACAGTCACATTGGATTTGAAGGGAACATCCTTTCTTCCATAGATCCACGCTACCTGAAAGAAGGCTGCTTTCTGAATCCAACTATACCAGTTATGTGCACATCGGACCTACGCTTCAAAAGATACGGACAGGTAAGCTTTGGCCAATCAGATCGCATATGCTAATGAGGGTGGAATTAATTAGGGTGAAACTCGTTTTTATCTATATACCTAGTTGCAATTAACCCCAAACTAGCCCCTAAATCTGAACCTCAAAACTGCTAGCACTAACCACTAAGCTATATATCTATCTATCTATCCATCCATCCAGCACCTAACACTTAACACAACCTTTGAGGTGAACATGTTCTTCCTTTACATGTTCAATAGCCTTCAGTTATTTGTAGTTGATTTTATCACATGCTCAATCATCAGTTATTTCATTATTTCATAAAGATTATTTTATTTTCTTGATTTTAGGACAAACATAGTGTCTGGAAATTACATTGAAATAACATGACTCTAAATCTAACGCATCCTGAGAGTGTTGATTTGGTCCAGAAACAGTTTAAGTTATGCCTTAATGAACCTTAAATTATGTTGAAATATTTTTACTTTCTAACCTTGTAAGGAGGTTCTCTGAACGTCTAAATCGGACGTACAGAACACGTCAAAAAAACTTTGATTCTGGCTCCTCAGTGGACGTCTTTTTAACGTCAGCAAATACATAAAAAGACGTCCACTGGACGTAAATTTGCGCAGTGGGAACACCCTCCACGCTACTCTCCTTCACGTTCGATGACGACTTATCCCTTTCGCTTGGCATTCTGGGATTGAAAAGTATCCATCGATGAACTCTCAGAATCTTGGCTGAAGCAGTAGGACATCCGTGGATTTCTCGCCTACTGTTTTATGGTTCAAGGTTTCGAACGTACTTCTTTCTTCACATTCTCTTTTTTCCCCAACTGTATAGTAGGTGAGTAGGCATATTAGAATGCAAATTAAGTATACGTAGACCTGAATCTTGCGATTCTCACCTACTCTTTTATGAACACAAAAGATTCAAACATACTAATTTGTCGCATACTGCTTTTTCCATAATATATAGTTGAGAAGTACACGATTTCGGACGCAGCCAAAGACTAGTGGATTAATGCGTATTGGAGACGTGAACCGTTTAAAACGATTCCGTTCGATTTGGTGAACTGGTTCAAGAAGATCTGGTTACATCAAATGATTTGTTCGTGAACCAGATGTGACAAACTGCTTAGTTTTGAACTCTCTCACAACAGACACAGAAGAGAAGGCAATGCTGAATGAAGTAGTATTTTTTTTGGACCAAAATGTTTTTTCGATGCTTCAAAATATTCTAACTGACCCTCTGATGTCACATGGACTACTTTGATGATGTTTTTCTTACCTTTCTGGACATGGACAGTAGACCGTACACACAGCTTCAATGGAGGGACTGAGAGCTCTCGGACTAAATCTAAAATATCTTAAACTGTGTTCCGAAGATAGGTCTCACTCGTTTGGAACGACATGAGGGACATGAGTTATTAATGACATAATTTAGATTTTTGGGTGAACTATACCTTTAACCATCACAGACCCAGCGATTATATTTTAACTATGACATTTACCGTCTTTGATAACATGGCAGTCTGCATGAAACAAGTCTTTTTGGCAGAGCACGATGCTGAGTCAGGATTATCAGACTGCAACCTTTGAGTTGTGGTCTGGTTCGCCGATCTGGAACAAGTTCAGTCAAGAACTTTGTGTTCTCATATCTACTCAGATCTAGATTGAGCGCTGGAACAAACCGCACTCTCAAGCTAACCACCATAACCTCAGCAATTATGAACCCAGCCGGTTCAATTCAAGCACTGTGAAACTTAAGGGTGAACGACTTCACAGCCTAAACTTAACCATCACAGACCCAGTGTTTAAAAACATAACTTTCACTTCTTTAGGCCCAATGCTTAGACAAGCACAACTCCTAGACCAAAGATGATCTCACATGATATGGTATTGTCTGTCAAGCATGGGCCCGTGCACCTTTCCTCAGTCTCCCTATCCCAAACCGGCCTAGGCGAGGGCTAGGTTGGGGGGAGCTGTTGTACTTTACCAAACCTAACCCTAACCTACCTTGATGTATCTGAAAAAAGTCTAAATATGCACCTCAGCTCCCAGAACTACGTGGAGTAAACAAAAACTATGTGTATTTATGCACCTGCTGCCTTTTGATGGTGATAAGTATGGACGGCCTACGAGTGAAATACTTGTCTTTTCTTGAGGTAAAGCCAGTTTAAAACCTTATTTTCTGTTAAAAAAATATTCTAATTTGCATCAGATTTATGAACATAATTTATGAACCAAAATGCAATACCAACTTTAAATAAACTGCAGCTCACTGGAGGGGTCACGCTGCATAATAATTTCTAAAACTTTGGTCAAGCCCTTTCTCGTGTTGCTGCTCTTCTCACCATCAAATGACCAACAGGATAGCATGCAAGTGTTTAAATACACTGACTTTGTTTTTGTTTACTCCATGTAGTTCTGAGAGCTGAGGTGTACATTTAGATTTTCTCCAGTATATCAAGGTAAGTGTGCAAAGATCGCTCTCACACATTCTCTCTCTCTCTCGGTCTCTAATCTTTGACATGCCCAAGACTGTGATAAAAGGTAAAAAAAAAAAAAAATCCAGCCACAATTACTTTTATATTGAAAATAAGTCATTTTGTTAGTTTTTTCCCCCCAAAATCAGTGACATAATTTATGAACTTGGCAATTAAAGAGTTAAAATCTTAGATTTAAAAAAAAACATTTGGTAGTTTTGAAAAAGGCAAGAGGTTTATTAATAGATTTATGCAAAAAAAAAAAAAAATTATTCTGACTTATAAACATAAATACAACAATCACTGTCCGCCTAGCTTACAAGAAAACATAGTGCCTACCGTTGGTTTGTGATGTATGGTCCACAATCGGTAGAATAAACTCAGTAGCAGAAACGAAATGCGCTAAACAGGTTATGTTACATGCACAAGCAAATGCAACATCAGAACTAACAACACGTAGGAGTATTACTCCCATCACAGAGACTAGGCATAAACTCAAAACATTAACAAAAGATCATAACTTTGAGGAAAAAGAACAAATCAGTTTACGCGATTTGGCTGAAATCTGGCGAAAGATCGCTCATTCTCCTTATAAATGGGCCTTTTGGACCCGGCGACACCCCATCGGATTGGTCAACCAGCTGCTTTGACGCGTTCAATAGTAACGACATGCCTCCCGAACAGCCAATGAGCACCACCTGAAAGTAATGAATGACCACACAGAGACAAAGAAAAAAAATATCACATGTCCACGTGGAACGTAACACCGAACATAATGAGAGGGTAATTAATTTGAACAATGCACAAGGGTTAATGCACAGACACTAACTGAACTGATGAACTGCCTTTAACTATCATTTTATATTATTGACACAGTTTTCCTAATGAATGTTGTTCAGTTGCTTTGACGCAACGTATTTTGTTTAAAGAACTATATAAATAAAGGTCACCTGACTTGACTTGTTTGTTGTATTATGCATTAACAAAATAATAGTTCCAGTGAAATCTGTATCATCTGGTGTGCGTCTCCAAGCAACACAGTGGTGTTTCAATAGTGAATGAATCTGCGGCTTTGAATGATTTGTCATGATTTGAGAGTCAGTGATTAATAACCCATTCATAACTACAGCATTTTGCTTCGTTACTGAATGAATGGCACAATGCCTGGTTCATTAAGACCTATTACAACCTATTGGCAGTTTTATTTTTAAATCCAAAAATTATCACTTTGATTTGCTATCATTTATTGCTTTATTTATTATGGAATGTTAACAATACATTTACATTACATTTAGCAGATTCTTTTATCCAAAGCGACTTATACTGCATTCAGGCTACACATTCAGCTCTACTAGTATGTGTGTTCCTTGTGTATTGAACCCACAACTTTTTGCGCTGCTAACACAATGCTCTACCACTGAGCCACAGGAACACTGGAATAAGACATAAAACATGACATATAGTTCATAAGGATAGAAAATATTTGCCTCTATACATGTAATAAATGTACCTGTAAATCAGTTTAAGGGAGCAAATATTGTCTTTTAATAGAAAAGGTGTGACTGCAGTGTAAGAGATGGGTACACAGAAGAATGTTAAATGCTCCAGTGGGTACTTGTGGGACAAGACCACAAGAAACAGATGATTCTTCTGCACAATCTGACTTTGCTTTGTTTATTGACGAAGCAGGACAACCACCAAGAAGTGCATTACAATAGTCCAGTCTAGAGGTCATGAATGCATGAACTAGCTTTTCTGCATCAGAAACAGATAACATGTTTCGTAGCTTGGCAATGTTTCTAAGATGGAAGAATGCAGTTTTTGTAACATTGGAAATATGATTTTCAAAAGACAAGTTGCTGTCTAATATGACACCCTGTCACGTTCGGTGATACAGGAAACACAGAGAGATCCAAGTGCAGGTATGATGTTTATTTAAGGGCAAATCCAAGGAGAGTAAACAATTCCAGGCAGGGTCAAAACCAGAATATCCAATAAACATGAACACAGACGAGAACACACGGCCAGAGCAAGACTACAGATTAGTATCACACATAAGACAAGGACTCCGTAACACATACTCAAACAGACCGGGTATAAATACACAGACGGTGAAGAGGGAACTGGAGACAGGTGGGGAATCATTAATTAACTCAAACGAGGAGGAAGGTGACCAAATAAGGGAACAGACAGTTAATAAAGTGCCAGACACCGTGGGAAAGGAGGACACCTAGTGGAAACCCAGGGAACACAACCCAGACACTGTGACAGTACCCCCCCTCTACGGAGCGGCTCCCAGACGCTCCATGACAGACACAAAACAGAGACCAGGAGGGAGGCGGACAGGTGGAGGCTCAGGGGGAGGGGGGGAGAAGCCTCCCTGGGTGGAGCAGAAGACCACCACGTCCTTGTGGCAGAAGCCCTCCAGGGCGGATCAGACCTCCGTGCAGCCGGACCAGCGGAACGACGAAGCTCTGGTAATCCCCTGGTATTTTTACTGGACTCCAGAAGATCGGTGCTGGCCTGACTCTGCTCGCGAAGATCATTGGTGACTGGCACTTGTTCATGAAGATCACCGGTGACTTGACTCAGTCCTTGAAGATCACCAGTGACTTGACTTGACTCAGAAAGGTCAACGGTGACCAGCCTTGTCTCTGGAAAGTCCATGGTACCTAGCCCTGACTCTGGAAGGTCGACGGTGACTAACCCTGACTCTGGAGGGTCCACGAGCACCTGACTCGACTGGAGAGTTCACTGGAACCTGACTCGACTCTACTATTTTTGGACTATTTTATTATTTGATGGATTGTTTTAGGCATGCTTTTGCAGCTATACGCATATATGTTTGTGTGTTGAGTTTGTGTGTTACTGATGGCCATATCAAATTCCTGTGTATCTGCTGATGCATTTGGTGAATAAAGTGTTTCTTATCTTATCTTATCTTATCTTATCACACATGGATGAAACTGAAGTGTTAGACGCTGTAGAATCTACATTCGCTATTGTATTTCTGATGTTATCTATTTTATCAGTGAAGAAATTCATAAAGTCATTACTATTTAACGTTGGTGGAATATTTGAATCAGGTGGCGTCTGGTAATTTGTTAATTTAGCCACTGTGCTAAATAAAAACCTTGGATTGTTTTGGTTATTTTCAATGAGTTTGTGTATATGGTCTGCCCTAGCAGTTTTTAGAGCCTGTCTATAGCTGGACATACTGTTTTTCCATGCAATTCAAAAAACTTCTAAGTTAGTTTTTCTCCATTTGCGTTCAAGACTACGAGTTACTTTCTTGAGAGAGTGAGTATTACTGTTATACCATGGTACAGTACGTTTTTCTCTAACCTTTTTCAATTTGATGGGGACAACAGTTTCTAATGTATTAGAGAAAATAGTGCCCATGTTGTCAGTAATTTCGTCTAATTCATGTGTATTTTTGGGTACACAGAGCAGTTGAGATAAATCAGGCAGGTTATTTGCGAATCTTTCTTTGGTGGCTGGAACAATAGTTCTGCCCAGACGGTAACGCTGCGACATATAGTTAATATCAGTGATACGCAGCATGCACGATACAAGGAAATGGTCTGTAATATCATCACTTTGAGGTACAATATCTATAGCAGTAAGATCGATTCCATGCGATATAATTAAATCTAGTGTATGATTAAACGATTATACTGTGTCTTTCTTTATTTAAATCTAGATTTATTCGTATTTACACATGGAAACCTCTATGAACAAACTTGACTTGGGGGTCCCCTAGACTTGTTATGGTAAAGAAAAAGGCCCATTTGTATGTTTTTCAAGATGTTTCTCATGTTAGGGTCTGTGTATTTCTGCTAGTCAGGCACATTATTTTTACACACAGGCCATATGATTATAACTGAATAATAACTTTATATATAAATGGCTAGATTCACCTTGATTATACTTGATTAATAAAAATGGTATTGATAAAAATCTTCTACATTCCCTCCTTTGGAAATTAGGAAGTCTCGCATTTGCTTAATTTTATCCAGAGTGCTACTGACTGCATAATTCAGTCTTATTAGTTAACACTACCCAGTGACTAAATAAGTCACACTGTATTATCACCAGTGACTAAATTATGCAATTTCACTCTTGGGGAGCAACTGGACCAAACATCTCTCTCCACATTTGACTAAGAGTGAGTAAAAAATCCAGTCTCCCTAAACCCTTCTTTAATAGTAAACAATGTTATAAGAACGAGCGTGCAATTGGTTCAGCACTCGCCTGTGGTTGTCACAGTTATGTATAGAAGACATAACTATACATACAAAACACAACACATTGAATATCACAAGATTATAATAGTTTAACTCCAGCCTTGGGCAGAAGTTAGGCTAGCACTTACATCCAGGGAATGGTTCATCTTTAGACCTCTTCATTGTCCTCGTTAGAGTCACTAGAACAAAAAGTCATCAAAAGTTTGCCGTTTAAGGTAAAAAAAAAAGTGACCTGACATACAGCTTACATAGTATGGTGACCCATACTAGGGTCACGTGCTCTGCTTTTAACCCATCAAAAGTGCACACACACAGCAGTGAACACACACACACACTGTGAACACACACCCGGAGCAGTGTTCATCATTTATGCTGCGGCGCCCGGGAGCAGTTGGGGGTTCGGTGCCTTGCTCAAGGGCTCCTCATTCGTGGTATTGAGGGTGGAGAGGGCACTGTACATTCACTCACCACACTTACAATTCCTGCCGGACCAAGTCTCGAACTCACAACCCTTCGATTGGGACTCTCTAACCATTAAGCCACAACTTCCCCTGCTGGCCATCCTTCATAATATTCCTCCAGGTTCCTTTCTGTGGTCATTTGTTGATTATTAGGGATTTAAATCATTTCCATTTGCTTAACAGTAGCGTTGATGATTAATGTTCATAATATGGATAATATCCCCTTACCAGTCACCCCCTATTTTTGGCATGGAGACAGAAATGACATACAAAATAGACAAGATTTTGCTCATGATTCTTTCTGACTAGATACATATTCAACATTTGTTCACAAAGCTGACACTTTAAAGTTTACTGTTCAGGAATCAGAATCACTCAGACTGTTATGATAATAAAGATAATAGAGATATATAAGCTCAAACATTAAAACAAAAATAAAAATATAAAAAACATGTTTTAAATGTATTAAAAAATTTTTTAAAAAAAGTTTAGGAACACAGTGTAGCTAAAGCCAAAAGTCTACCAAAGCTTCAGTTGAAATTTCATAATCCAATCTGTAATATTGTGAATTTTATGAAATATTTTTCTAAGGCCATGTCATGTGTTTTTAGAGAAGGCTAATCAGATTGATTTATGGCCCTTGTCATCTCTATAAAGCTCACATGTAAACTCTCCTGTGTGCTTTGTCTGTGTTTTTGGCTATGGATACTCCCCCATTCATGATTCTATTATTCTCACCAAATGAGTCTTTCACACCTCTGCCAGGTATGACACATTATCCGCATTATTCTTTTATCATTATTCTTTTGTTTTTATTCTTCATTTATTAACCTTTGTTGTGGTATATCAAGTTTTACAAAACCACCAAGCTGCAATCTCTCTTTAATCTCAGTATGAATTTAAATTTAAAATTAAATACAAATTTAATTTAGCCCTTATTTATCAAAAGTCTTACTATAAAATTACACACAAAAAAAAACATTTTCTTATGACCTTACGTGAATTATTGTGACAAAAATGCATTATGAAGAAGAAAAGCACCTGCTATTAGTAGCATTGGTGCTAACGTTAGCATCAAGCTACATCTGACAATTTATGAAATTATTAGTACACTTTTACTCAAAACTCACTTTAAACCCCGATCGAGTGTTTGTAATAATTTGCAATAACAGGAGGAATTTGGTCATTTACTGTTATAAAAATATGCTTTTTATAGTCTTATAGACATCGTTGCAGAAGTTAGCATTTCAGATGTACATTTTTTAGATTTTTTATTAAAATACCCCAGATCTCAAGAAAATCTCATACCAAGCTTTACTATTTTAATCACGGGTTTATTATTCGGATATTTTGTGTGTACAGAGGTGTTTCAGTGTTGTGGGCAGATATGAACCAGGAAGTGTACAGGAAGCATGTGACACGATGCTGCGGTGTCCAATTATGATACTCTAAAGATTGACAAGGCGAAGGACCAATCAGAGTCTGTCTGACACACTGCATGAGCACTGAGCAAACAGACAGATACAGTGCTAGGAGAGGCTGTTTTTCATCAAATCACGTAAATCCGTGGAAAATGAATAGAAATGACGATTCTGTCTGAAGAAATATGAAGTAAACATCAGTAAATATATCCATATATCTCCACAGATATGCATCTTTGGTCTATAAATCCTTATTGAAGCTGTTCAGTGAGTCTATGTGAACACAAACTGCTGTTGACGTGGCTGAATATGAATGAGTGGTGAATTTCTATTCAAAATGTAGCATAATACGGATTTATTATTTTGCACTCCTGACATAAATCACTAAATATCTGTCACTGCAACAATGTTTTATCAAAACATTGGTCAAATATCGAAGCTTGAGTCTTAAAACTTTCAACTGATGCACAGTTTGTCTAGATCAAGTAAGAGAGTGATGTTTAAAATGCTGTAAAATGCCGATCCTTGCAGGCAAAGGGGATATGCAGCAAAATAATAATCCTCCTACTACTATGGCAATACCTAAAAACATTTTCTCAGTTTTGCAGACCATGCTCCCCATGCTCCAAAATTTAGATCAATACAATCCCAGATTCATTTGTCTCTTCCAGCATTTGCTGTAACTTCAGCTCTTATTTATTTATTTTTTAGTCATAACTTGGAAACAGATGATTCTTCTGCACAATCTGACTTTGCTGCAGCCTGGAATTGAACTACTGGTTTCGTCTGGTCAGAGGAGAACTGGCCCCCCAACTGAGCCTGGTTTCTCCCAAGGTTTTTTTCTCCATTCTGTCACCGATGGAGTTTCGGTTCCTTGCCGCTGTCGCCTCTGGCTTGCTTAGTTGGGGTCACTTCATCTACAGCGATATCATTGACTTGATTACAAATAAAAACAGACACTATTTAAACTGAACAGAGATGACATCACTGAATTCAATGATGAACTGCCTTTAACTATCATTTTGCATTATTGAGACACTGTTTTCCAAATGAATGTTGTTCAGTTGCTTTGACGCAATGAATTTGTTTAAAGCGCTTTATAAATAAAGGTGACTTTTGACTTTTATATAAACAACAAGTGCATTGTATCAAATAATTAAGTACATAAGTTAAAGACAATTAATAGTGGGTCTGTACTTCATGTCCACCATCAGGCACATTAAAAGAATGAATGGCATGACTGTATTTTTATTTGCATACTCTGAATTTTGAGATAGATAGAGTTTTTCATTGATTCAGCACTACATCTTTCAGCATGACATGCACAATGTGCCATAAGTTAACCTTTTTTTGTACAACAGACTTGATGTGATTGTGCTGTGACAATTGTAATATATCGGTACAGCCTGAAATCAGTAAGCAAGCATATCAGGTCACAGCAAAAGCCTGTACTGATGAGAAGATGAGAACATCTGACACAAGATCCAAAAAATAAAAAAATAATTATAATAATACCCCCATTACTGTAAACACAAAACACCTGAAGTCTAAAAAATGGTTAGCTCAAATATCGATGTCATCACATTTGAGACTCCTCATAACATGAGTTTTTACACACTGCGAGTGAGTAGAGGGCTGATTAACAGAAGGGAAAAAAGTAACAGCAAGTCCCTGATAAAATTTTTAAATAAATAAAAAATTACAAAAGAATGCCCAAACGCATTTAACATTTCCCTCTGCATCAAGAAATAATGGATGGTGGAGAGAGACACTCATTCTGGATTGATGTAAAATAAAGCATCAGAGGTGCAAGTAGCATTAAAACCCTGGCAGTGAACATGATATTAAAGGTGAAAATAAAACCAAAAGGCAAACCAGTTTAAATGAAGCTCAAAAACACTTGAGATAGAATGAGCTCCAAAATATTCTCAATGAGAGAAGCACAGGGCAGAGATCCCAGGGCCAGTGATTCAGAGTCTGCTTTCTCCCTGAGCTTGAAAGAGGTTGACTTTCACATTACGTCCAGTCTTCCTGGGCGTTTCATCTCTCATTCCAAGATGATTGTCTACAGCGTTGTCATCTAGCTCACTGTCTTCGTCGTCTTTCTCCAGCGTGTGCCAGTCATGTTTGAGCGGGGTTAACTCTGGAGCAATTATATCTCCATCCTGAAACACATTCAAATATACATCAGTGTCACTGCGTGTCAAATAAGGGTTAGAGAACATGAGTTATCTTCAAGAACTCGACTGCCAACTGGCTGTCACTGACAGAAAACAATACACTAATAACTACTAAAAACCAGTTCACTGAATTAATCTTTCACTGATTGACCTGCAAACCAGCAGCTGTTCTACATAAACACACTATGTTCTGATTATAGTGATTACAATAACTGGGTCATATAACAAGGTACTAACCCTTAACCTATTCTTTACTCCTAAACCTAACCTTAAAGGGATAGTTCTCCCAAAAAGGACAATTTTGATGTTTATCTGCTTACTCCCAGGGCATCCAAGATGTTTCTTCAGTGGAACACAAACAAAGATTTTTAACTCAAACCGTTGCAGTCAATCACTCAAAGTAAGTGGATGGGAATCATGGCTAAAACATACAAAAAAAAAAAATGGAGCGCAGCTGGAGGAAAACAAAACTAGAGGTATTTCGTATTGCTTGGCGGAAAAGTAACCTATCCTACAGAAAAGCATTAAAAACTGCTAGATCTGATTACTTTTCTTCTATTTTAGAAGAAAACAAACATAACCCCAGGTATTTATTCAATACAGTGGCTAAATTAACAAAAAATAAAGCCTCAACAAGTTTTGACATTTCCCAACACCACAACAGTAATGACTTTATGATCTACTTTACTTCTAAAATCGATACTATTAGAGATAAAATTGCAACCATTCAGCCCTCAGCTACAGTATCACATCAGACAGTGCACTATAGACCCCCTGAGGAACAGTTCCACTCATTCTCTACTATAGGAGAGGAAGAATTGTATAAACTTGTTAAATCATCTAAACTTACAACATGTATGTTAGACCCTATACCATCTAAGCTCTTAAAAGAGGTGCTTCCAGAAGTCATAGGTCCTCTTCTGACTATTATTAATTCCTCATTGTCATTAGGATATGTCCCCAAAACCTTCAAACTGGCTGTTATTAAGCCTCTCATAAAAAAAACACAACTTGACCCCAGAGAACTAGTTAATTATAGACCAATCTCGAATCTCCCTTTTCTGTCCAAGATACTAGAAAAGGTGGTATCCTCACAATTATATTCCTTCTTAGAGAAAAATGGTATATGTGAGGATTTCCAGTCAGGATTTAGACCGTATCATAGTACTGAGACTGCTCTCCTTAGAGTTACAAATGATCTGCTCTTATCATCTGATCGTGGGTGTATCTCTCTATTAGTTTTATTGGATCTTAGTGCTGCGTTTGACACAATTGACCACAACATTCTTTTGCATAGAATTGAACACTTTGTTGGCATCAGTGGAAGTGCATTAGCATGGTTTAAATCGTACTTATATGACTGCCATCAATTCGTAGCAGTGAATGAAGATGTATCATATCGATCACAAGTGCAGTATGGAGTACCTCAAGGCTCAGTACTAGGGCCGCTACTCTTCACGCTTTATATGTTACCCTTGGGAGATATCATCAGGAAACATGGTGTTAGCTTTCACTGTTATGCTGATGATACTCAGCTCTATATTTCCTCACAGCCCGGTGAAACACACCAATTTGAAAAACTAATGGAATGCATAGTCGATATAAAAAATTGGATGACGAGTAATTTCTTACTGCTAAATTCAGAAAAAACAGAGGTGTTAATCATAGGGCCTAAAAACTCTGCTTGTAATAACCTAGAACACTGTATAAGACTTGATGGTTGCTCTGTCAACTCTTCGTCATCAGTTAGGAACCTAGGTGTGCTACTTGATCGCAATCTTTCCTTAGAAAGCCACGTTTCTAGCATTTGTAAAACTGCATTTTTCCATCTCAAAAATATATCTAAATTACGGCCTATGCTCTCAATGTCAAATGCAGAAATGTTAATCCATGCATTTATGACTTCAAGGTTAAGATTATTGTAATGCTTTATTGGGTGGTTGTTCTGCACGCTTAGTAAACAAACTACAGCTAGTCCAAAATGCAGCAGCAAGAGTTCTTACTAGAACCAGGAAGTATGACCATATTAGCCCGGTCCTGTCCACACTGCACTGGCTCCCTATCAAACATCGTATAGATTTTAAAATATTGCTTATTACTTATAAAGCCCTGAATGGTTTAGCACCTCAGTATTTGAATGAGCTCCTTTTACATTATACTCCTCTACGTCTGCTACGTTCTCAAAACTCAGGCAATTTGATAATACCTAGAATATCAAAATCAACTGCGGGCGGCAGATCCTTTTCCTATTTGGCGCCTAAACTCTGGAATAACCTACCTAACATTGTTCGGGAGGCAGACACACTCTTGCAGTTTAAATCTAGATTAAAGACCCATCTCTTTAACCTGGCATACACATAACATACTAATATGCTTTTAATATCCAAATCCGTTAAAGGATTTTTAGGCTGCATTAATTAGGTAAACCGGAACCGGAACACTTCACATAACACCGTACTTGCTACATCATTAGAAGAATGGCATCTACGCTAATATTTGTCTGTTTCTCTCTTGTTCCGAGGTCACCGTGGCCACCAGATCCAGTCTGTGTCCAGATCAGAGGGTCACTGCAGTCACCCGGATCCAGTACGTATCCAGACCAGATGGTGGATCAGCACCTAGAAAGGACCTCTACATCCCTGAAAGACAGCGGAGACCAGGACAACTAGAGCCCCAGATACAGATCCCCTGTAAAGACCTTGTCTCAGAGGACCACCAGGACAAGACCACAGGAAACAGATGATTCTTCTGCACAATCTGACTTTGCTGCAGCCTGGAATTGAACTACTGGTTTCGTCTGGTCAGAGGAGAACTGACCCCCCAACTGAGCCTGGTTTCTCCCAAGGTTTTTTTCTCCATTCTGTCACTGATGGAGTTTCGGTTCCTTGCCGCTGTCGCCTCTGGCTTGCTTAGTTGGGGTCTCTTCATCTACAGCGATATCGTTGACTTGATTGCAAATAAATGCACAGACACTATTTAACTGAACAGAGATGACATCACTGAATTCAATGATGAACTGCCTTTAACTATCATTTTGCATTATTGACAGTGTTGGCAACGTCACTTTAAAAAAGTAATTAGTTATAGTTACTCACTACTTGTTCCAAACAGTAACTGAGTTAGTAACTGAATTACTCTTTAATAAAAGTAACTCGTTACCAGGGAAAATAACTATTTGCATTACTGTAAAAAAATGTCAGAGAATTCAGTTTTCACAAGTCTATTGAAACGAGAAGAACAGACAGGTGTTCGTACATAACTTTCAATATTTATTGCACGTCAACAGACAGCAAAAAGTTTTATCCTGCACTTCAAGTATTATCTTTGTAAGAAAAGTGCTTTTGGCCACTAGCTTTGTAGATGCGTGTCACACATTACATGCACGTTCTTGCCTTTGACCACAATGAATTTGAAGTAGTGCTTATATCTTCACCTTGAAAATGCCAATTTTTCATCGGATTGCTCCTGACTCGCCATCTCTGCTGCGAATCTCTGTGTAGCTGTTGCGTGCGTGTGTGTGTTTGGCGCCGCTGGCGCTGCCGCGTGTGCCGGCATGTGTGTAAAAACACTGGCTCTGATTGGCTACCATGAAACACATGACTCTGCCTTAGCCAATCACAACTGCTTATCTCGTCATTAACCCACCTGCTCACTCGCTGTGTGCTGTGTGAGCCAGGGGTGCGTTGGGATTGCATAGTTTATTAAATCAATGCATAGTAACGCACAGCATTTAACGTTCAGTAACGTTAACGGCAATGTAACGACGGGAAAAGTAATTAGTTAGAATACCCTGTTACTGAAAAAATAACGTCGTTACCTAACGCCGTTCTTTTTTCAACGCCATTATTTCAAACACTGATTATTGACACACTGTTTTCCTAATGAATGTTGTTCAGTTGCTTTGACGCAATGTATTTTGTTTAAAGCGCTATATAAATAAAGGTGACTTGACTTGACAAAAAATAAACAAACAAACAAACAAAATCAAATTAAACCATGCGGCTCATGACGCTACATTGATGTGTAAAGACTAGGGCAGGTCAAGTTATTAATTGATTAATGCCGACATTTATTTTATCACGTGTTAACCCTCTGGAGTCTAAGGGTATTTTTGGGGCCTGGAGAAGTTTTGTCATGCCCTGACATTTGTGCTTTTTTCAGTTTCTTATAAATATCTAAATGGGTAAAGTCTAATATCACTGTAATCAGCACAAACTGGGCTATAATAATATGTGAAACACATGCATGTACATGATTGTATTTTTGAGAAAAAAAAATGTTATGAATGGTTAGTGAAAAACTAAAAATGTTAAATCACTTGAATAAGGCAATAAAACACATTCATAAAATTGGTTGCCGGAAAAGTTGAGAACTAGGGCTTGTAGCCTAGAATTTTTCTTTCTAAATTATGTGAAAATCATCTTGTTTACTCACTCACAGAAAACAATATATTGATTTAAATTTTCTAAGACACTTTTTGTTGGTAAAAGTCATATGCGAGTAGGCGTTAACTATCATGAATCTCATTGTGATTTACACCTGAGAAGACAAAGCCCTGCATAATGAGCTGCATAATGAGCCTCCCATTCAACTGTGCCACTGTGAGGGAGGACTTACAAGAAAGAATTTGAGAACAAAATAAATGTATATAATTTTATGTTTGTAGTTTATTAAGAATATATTTAATTATCCCACAACATAATTTAATATCCACTTGGGGGAGCAGTTAAACAGTTTATTAGGAACAAATCAAAGCTGACTTTCAAACTAATTTTTTGGCATCCTTACTTCAGTCACACAATCCTTCAGAAATCCTTTTAACAATCTTATTTTCTACCAAATAAACCCCATTTATTATTATCATCATCATTATTATTATTATTAATGTTGAAAAGAGTTGAGAATATTTTTCAGGTTTGTTTAGGGGGAATAAATCGAAAGAACTGCATTGTTTTTTACATTTGTTAGAGTTATCTCTATTTGTCACATTTATATTATTTACATCAAGCTTTTGAATGGTATAGTATTGTATATTGTTATTGAAACTTCATAATGTTTCACTTGATTATACATTTAGTCAGGAATTATAGTTTGGAAAAAGTATTTGGAAAAAGTCTAACTAGTAAAATGTTTACACTTTATGTGAAAACTAGTACAAATAAATAAAAAGAGACTTACTCATGTTTATGATCTCTGCTGAATAAAGTGCTTCATTCTTTTTTCTGAGGAAATCCATTTCTCAAATCCTCAACCACATCACATCTTTTTGGGGTGAATTATGTCTTATTCCTCTCATCGCGAAGCAAACAGTAAAATAAAATAACTTTAAGAACAGTCTCGCTGCTTTTTCTTCTGTGTGGGCGTATTCAAGCCGCGCGCTTCAGTTTGAATCTGAATAGCGCGTTCAGCGCGGGGGCGTGGTCACATTAGATATAATGAGCGGAGATATGAAAAATAGACATCGCGTTGTTTTCATATGGATTACTTTATCTCAGAATATTTGTTTTCGGCAGCACTTGTTTAGTTTAAAAGTATACATTCCAGGCTTTCTATAGATATCTCTCTCATGTCTCTTCGTTGAGTATTCACAGAGTTACAGTTCATTTTAATGAAATGTTTGTACATGACGATCAGCGGAGACAAAGACTGCAGACAGCGCACTTTGTTTGTTATCTTTATTTTATAAGTGCACAAAGGTTTTTTGTTATTATGTCTGTATCCAAAAAAAACTAGACCCTTTACAGATTCGATTGATGTATTGCTCTTATCTGTACGATTAAAACTGAGAGTGTAATTTAAGTTCTTTTCGGGGTTATCAGGAGAAAATGACTCAAAACGCATATATGCGTTAATCGACTCGAAAGGGTTAACACAGTTTTTTGTATTATCATGAAAGTCCGTCTGAATACACATACAGACAAATCATGGGTCACAGGAGGGGATGTTCCCCATCATTATTTAGGCTAAGCATCAACATTCACAAACCACTCTCCACTGTTATTTTTAACCCTCTTATGCATTTTTGGCAATGTTTTTTGTCCACTAGGGGGTAAAGCTGAGTCTTATTTTGGCCTAAACCTTCTCTGTGTTTCAGCTAATGGAATGATTTTTGGTGACAAATCTTATTTTGACACACATTTTGGGAAAACGCTTTGAAAATTTTCAAAAACTTAACACACTGTGGGCAAATTCACTACCCTTTCGTTAAATATTTTTTTGCATAAATCTATTAATCAACCTCAGTCCTGATCAAAATTACCAAATGTTTAATAGAAAAACAATCCAAGATTTTAACTCTTTAATTACCAAGTTCGTAAATGATGTCACTGATGAACTGGGGTGTGTATTTATAGGCCATTCATGGATTAATGGATATTATTTTTATTCATTAATCCAACCTGTGGAGCAGGCAGGCGTCAGGCCCACCTGCTTTTCAACAGGCCCACCCAAAAAAAAAACAAAAAAAAAACAAAAAACGTATTATTCTAATTTTGTAAAGAATGATAAAAAATAGTAAGCTCATAATTTGTACTAAAATAGTCTAGTCTGGCTATGTCTATTTTGATGTTTCTGCAAGGTCAGTAGACAGTGAGGCTGGGGTTTGTTTCGATCAAAAACAAAGCGGGGAGCACATTTCTGAATATCCCGCTCCGCTCACTCACTCCATGGAGTCTCGCTCAACCCAGAATGGCCTGCTGGTTTGAAAATATGTGGAATAAGGGCATGCTCGAGTAGTCGATTGTTTCCGACAGCGCCGACTAGTGGCTGAAGTAGTCGATCACTCAACTAGTCTATGCAAGCCTTACTATGCTGAGATAATTCTTCTCAACAGCAGGCACCTGACGCATCTTCTACTTGCTTTACGGCAGATCCAGACTTATAAGTGCATTACCACCACCTATCTCTCAAATGGACCATTGACATTCCTAATTGAGATTTTAGATCAGGTGCCTGCTTTGGAGAACGATGTAAATGCCGTTCAGTTTCTTGCACAGAGCAATGGTTTTGTGTCTTTTCACATCAGTGTATCATCACGAGCCGCAGGGTTTAATTTGGTTTTGTTTGTGTGTTTTATGACTCTCAAAGCCGTGATACCCATCCACTTACATTACAAGACTAATAGACTGCAACGGTTTGAGTTCAGAATCTCCATTTGTGTTCTACTGAAGAAACAAAGTCACCTACATCTTGGATGCCCTGGGGGTAAGCAGATAAACAAAATGTTCATATTTGGGTGAACTATCCCTTTAACACATGAAGTTACATTATATTAGCCAGTATTACGTCAGGTAGATACACTATTTTACAGTATGTGTAATTACAAAGTACAATCGACAAGCCAATGTCCTGCATCACAAGGGGTGTCTCAGGTTACTTGCGTAACCATGGTTCCCTGAGTAGATACTGCGTCCTCTAGGGGTCACTATGGGGAAACACCTCTAGTGTGACTTATTGACTATGGCACATTTATATGATATGCCACATTTATATGATTACACAGTATTAGCGAGCTGATTTGTTCTCAAAGAGATGGTAATCATGCAGATACAGGCACATAACAATCTCCCGCCTTTCATTTTTTTAGTGAATTGTCTCATTCTGTTTGTGACACTGTACACTACAAAACCATGCCGTGTTTTTACTACTAAGACGCAGTTTCCGACCGTGAGTTATTCCATAACAGACACAAACAATTCTGTCGCTGAAGAACTGAAACGTAAACAAAGGAATTACGATCCATATTACAACATTATTGCTTCGTTGGACTAAACGTGCTTAATGAGATGTCGTTCAGTGGACCCTTACCTTTCTAACTAAACCGGAATTTACAGCTGTGGATGTGTTTATGACTCATTATTAGGACGGATTTGGTATGTACAACGTTTCTAATGTTTATGTTTGTATGTGTACTGCTTACACAAAGGTAGCAAATACAGTCTTTATAAGCTTTCCATTGAAAAACAGCGATCTTTCGTCGATGTTTGAGGCTTAGATCTTTATAATGATACATAGTTTGTCAAGACTAAATTTGTCCCGTTTCATTTAATCTATTCGTAAATATTGACATGTGCGAGTTGAGGGGAGTTCAGAACGCCTGTGTCGGGGTGTTGGTTAAGAAGTTTTGTAGCAAGGTTTTGTAGCATACAGTGTCACAAACAGAATGAAATGATCCACTAAAAAAAGTGAAAGATAGGTGGAAGATAATATATTTGAATTCCGTCGCTCTCGTGAGGGCTCGTGACGCGCTCTGACGCACCTGTCAGCTGATGGAGGCGGAACTTAACGATCGCCTTTTTCTATTTTTTTTTTTTTTTTCAACATTTTGTTATATATGTGTGAGTGTGTTTTATGTTAAATGTGCCTGTATCTGCATGATTACCATCGGTCTGAGCACAAATCAGCTAGCTATTACTGTGTAATCACTGTTATCAAAAGCCGCATTTCCACTGTCGGGCCAGTGCGAGCCAGGGCTTAAAACAGGCCAGGTGGGGCTAATAGTCTCGGGCCTGTAGCACCGAGGCCAGAATAGCACAGGGTTTCCACAGTCGAGCCTGAAGCACCGCAGCTCGTCACTAAAACACGCCCTTTACACGCCTCTCAGAACAACGTCACACAACCTCATCATTTCACCAACGAAGAGAAGTTATCAGAAAACTAAGAAATAAGTCACTGGAACATGCGCGATCACACACGAACATGATAAAAGTGCCCGTTTGTTTGCATGCTGTTAAATATTCATATTCAAAAGCATCGATGTTTTACTATAGAATAAGTGATACATTGATCATATTGATTTAATTTATCAGGACTCAAAATTAATCACACAGAAATACATGTATTTCTATTTTATTTATTTATTTTTAACGATTATGAAAATAGCCTGCTTATTCAGTCGAGTCTGTATAAATTACATAAAACCTGAATATATTTTTTATGATAGGCTACGTGGAGCTAAACTCTCGATACAATACTTATGACAGATAATATACCGTATTTTTGGGCTATAAGTCGCACCGGACTATAAGTCGCATTTGTTTAGAACCAAGAGAAAACATTACCGTCTCCAGTCGCTCTATGCTGCTCAGTGTAGACTACAGGAGAACTGTCCAGCATCTCTGGAAGCATAGAGCGCCCTCTCGCGGCTGGAGACGGTAATGTTTTCTGTTAATTCATTTCTCTTGGTTCATGTCAAATTAATTTTGATAAATAAGTCGCACCTGACTATAAGTCGCAGGACCAGCCAAACTTTGAAAAAAAAAGTGTGACTTAAAGTCCGGAAAATACGGTAAGTTACTAAATAAATGCACGATTGTGATAGAGAATAAGAAGCTGACGTCTGATTTCTTCAAGCGGTCATATTTACCATGTTTACTATGGTAATGTTAATGTTTAGCGTGCAGTCTTTTGCATTGCTTATAAATATTTCTGCATTGTTTATGTGATTATAATCCACATCGGATCAAGTTATTTCAAACACTTAAATATTCGAAACACTGAAGTTGAAAGTTAGTTTTGAGCTCAACTTATTGAAAAAAGTTTTTAATGCTGGTGTTTTGTCTGTTATCTTTCTGAAATGATCCACAGCACAGACTCTCTATTTTTATAAAAGCTCCCGAACAAAAATCATTATAATATTTTGATGATAGGCTATGCTATGTGGAGCTTAACTCAAATATTACTAAATAAATACACAATTGTAATAGAGATACGTCTGATTTCTCCAAGTTGTTGCATTTATCATGTTTACTATGGTAACGTTAATGTTTAGCATAAGTATTTTACATCACTTCTAAATATTTCTGCCTTCTTTAGTGATTATAATCCACATCGGATCAAGTTATTTCAAACACTCTCTGCTGACTGAAAGTGAGTTTTGAGCTCAACTTATTTTAAAAAATCTTTAATACCGGTGTTAAAGCTGTTATCTCTCTGAAATGATCCGCGCTGAGCTGAGAATCTCCGCCTTTGTTCATAACCCCTCCTCTAGCCCCAGCTGGCCCGCTTTGGCCCAAGGTTTTCGTCGGGCCAAAAACCTTGGCCGTTGGCCCCGAGGAAGCCCCGGAAGTGACAGTGGAAACGCGACTGGCCCTGGCATGCACTAGCACGACCAGTTTTGGCTCGACAGTGGAAATGTGGCTAACGTGAACACTGTCTATATAAATACAGCGTGATTATTGACTTTAAGGCACATTTATATGATACCATCTCTATAAATGGCCATCAGGACATCAGCACAAGATAACTGACCATATGACCAGAATTCATTGTAAATGCTGCATTTCTATCAATCTCAGGATGTTCTGTAATTATCATACAAAGTTAAACTTTTTTTCTTCTTACTCAAATTATTCTTATTGTATTTTTCTAGTCCTCAAAAAAATGTTTTTATTTAATGTCTAAGTTTGTCTATTGTTTTATAATTTAAAAAAAACTATGCAGGGGTATGTTTAATGACTAAAATAGTTTGCAGAAGCCTTCAATACATTTGGAAAATATTTTTTATATGGGGGGGGGGGTGTGTGTGTAGGCTTAGTCTCATTGAATGGTTGCAGCAATCTCATTTTTCATGATATCTTATTCAGATTTGAAATAGAAACTCACGAGACATGTGATTTTCAACCCATTAGTTTTCTAGATTGCTCCAGGACAGATTTCATGAATTTTTATATCAAATAAAATAAGATTTTAGTGTGGTAAAAAATAAAAAAACATTCAAGGCACTTCAGTGTCTATAACTTTTAATATTTTTGAGCATTATCAAGTCTGATTGATAAAAAGTAAAGGTGTCTTCTTTCCAAAGACCCCAAAATTATGTGTGTTACACACTGAAGTAAGGAACTGTTAGAATTTTAATTTAGGTAGGGCACTTTCAGCTGTGAGTCCCATAATGGGGGGTGCTGGCTAACAGGTTAAGGGGATATGACCAAGAGGCTAGCATCATACTAAGTCTTGCCTGTCACACAGAGGCTACCGCTTGCTCTGCTTGAGCTTGCTGAACTGTCTCAGCAGATCACTAGGAGCAACACCCAATTAAAATAAATATCCTGAGGACACATAGGTGGAGTGGTATCCAAGGTGGAACCGGGCCTTTAACCAACTCAAAAAGGGAACGAAGTTGCCATGTGTAGCCCTCACCATACACAATTTTAGAAAGACAGCAAAGTACAATCGTGCAAAAATACCACAGTGTAAATTTTAGAAAGTGTAAAAAGACTACACATGCAAACTAACCATAACACGGATTTGAGATTCCATTCTAAGGGGCTCGCATGGAACTCTGAAAGAGTAGCCCATAGTTGGAAATGGTGCATCCCAAGAACAATATATTTGAGAAGACATTAACTCGATCTATGGTATAATACTGTAATGGCTAGCAGTAAAATACTTAGCATAGGAAGCAACACATCCAGCTCTCAGTAGAGAGTGGGGCTAGACCTACAGCATGTTCAAATGCTGGAATGGCTAGTAGTAAGTTACCAGGCTGAGGGAGCATTACACCCTAATTTTAAGCTTAGCCAAAAAACTCATCAGCGCACCAGGGAGGCAGCAGAAGGGCCTAGTTCCCCTGATATTGCTCAGAGATACTGCTCTAAGCCAACTCAGAGAAAGAGAACTAGTCTAATAATGCATAACCCTTACCATACAGGATTTCTTAACGTGCACACTTACCACTATGTGGATTTCAGAAAGTGCACAAAGCATGTGAACTTACCATAGCATGGGTTTAAGAGCTCCCAATCATCTGCTCATAGATACCCGGAAGTACTCGGGTCGAAAGGGAGAGGCAAGCTTAAATACAACCCTTTGAGAAAAGGGGAGCACTGTCTTAGAGAGCCTTGACAAGGAGGTTCTCGCAAACGCCACATAAACCGCGTTTCCACCCTTGGAACTTTACCCAGGAACTAATGTTCTTGGTAAAAAATTGCCCCTCAGTAAGTCCCTGCTGGCGAGGTAGTACTTTTTCAAAGGTATAGGATGTTTGGGGGCGGGACTTGGGTGCTAAACATCCTGTTTGGTTAAAGGTCCCCTTCTTCATGATCTCATGTTTTAAACTTTAGTTAGTGTGTAATGTTGCTGCTAGAGTATAAATAATATCTGTAAAATTCTAAAGCTCAAAGTTCAATGCCAAGCGAGATATATTATTTAACAGAATTTGCCTACAAAAAACGACCCCTTTGGACTACATCCCTCTAGTTCCTGCAGGAATGACGTCACTAAAACAGTTTTTTGACCACAGGAATGCACAAAAAGGGGGCGTGGTCCTATTGCACTCCGACGGAGAAGAAGGAAGAGCTGTTTGTTTTTGTTGCCATGTCGTTGAAACACTGTTTTCATCTTCACATTTTCATCTCGGAGTCCAATCATCTTTGTTTGGGCTTCCCAGGAACGCTGTACTTGGAGATTAATGGTTACAATTTATGTTTAACTCGGTTCCCGAAAATATAATCCACATGTAAAACTATGTGCAGCACATTTTGCTGAGGACAGCTTCCTCAATCTCAATCAGTTTAATGCCGGATTCGCACAAAGATTATTCTTGAAAGATGGAGCAGTTCCCTCTTTGTCTGGAGAAGGTGTTGTTTATGGATCACCACTGGTAAGTGTATTTTATTATTTAAGTTGGTGCATTTAACAGTTTCTGTAACTTATTACATAAAGGGCAACGCTTTTTAGCTTTGTTAACTAGATGTTAGGGCTGTGCAAGAAAACAAATGCGATTTATCTCGTCAGTAAAAACGCTCCTGTGCTTATAAGTACATCTCCAGCACACGCTCCTGCCCACTTGCTTCTCAAAACTACTCCAAAACTAGCGTTTGCAGGAGGGCAGTGTGCTCTAAGCTGCTGTCGAATCACAACACAGGAACCGCTGGCCCAATCAGAACTCGTTAGGTATTTCTGAAGGAGGGACTTTATAGAACAAGAAAGTCATCAGCCCGTTTTTAGGACAGTGAAAACAGTGGTAAACAGATAGGTGAATTGTGTGAAAAATACTGTTTTTTACATGCGAAACATGAACACGTTATATTGCACACTGTAAACACAATCAAAGCTTCAAAAAAGCACGAAAAACGGGACCTTTAAGTTCATGCAGCATTTTGATTTCAACCACCATTTATTTGAAAAATTTTGTATCATGAAATGTAGTTTTAAAAGTATTTCAGGCGAGAATGCAGTTGTTTAAAACTCAAATATGCAGTTTATTTCTAAAGACAGCGCCTATTTAAAAATGGGTTTGGCTGATTTCGGAGACAATGAAAAGAGGCAGAGGTGTTTATCATATTTCGTCATTGTAAATATACAAGTGAAGAAAGTTGCAGTAGCCAAGGCATGCTGACTGACGTTATCAAGAAACATTACGCTGCTGTTTGCAGAATTACAAGTCTTGCATTGTCTAATTGGTCCTGTAAAAAAAAGTTCCTGGTACAACTGTTCCAGGTAATTTTGGTGGAAACACGACACTATACCTCCCGCTTGATGCCTCCGCAAGAGGGGATACCCTGGTGATCAGGAAGCCTCTCAGGGTGACCTAGCTACCGTGTACCAGACAGGACAGCCTGAAAGCATAAGCCAAGCCTGGACATCCAGGACATTTTGCAGTGCCGTGCCAGTGGCCTTATGATCAAGACGACTCCAGGAAAAGCCTGTGATCTAGCCGCGTGATCCAGGAAGTATGAAGCCAGAACCAGGGCTATCATAACAACTTGATACAACATATACGAGTGAGGTAATCACTACAAGTCAAGCACCCGGTTTCTGAATACAGCAGATACCCTAGAAAAGAACAGACACCGGTCCGGGAAAACAATTCAAACTTACCCTTTCTTACTAAAGTTTTAGAACGTGTTGTTGTGGCACAGTTCCACTCACACTTGTCTTCCAACAAGCTTTCTTTCTGAACCTTTTCAGTCTGGGTTTAGAAAGGGATATAGTACAGAAACAGCCCTGGTTCGAGTTATGAATGATCTGCTTATCTCAGCTGACTCTGGAGCCTCCACCATCCTGGTCCTGTTGGATCTTCAGAATCAGAATCAGAATCAGAAAGACCTTTATTGCCAAGTATGTTTGCGCATACAAGGAATTTGTTTTAGTGACATAAGCTTCCAGTACACAGAGACACCAACACACAGACACAAAAAATAAAAAAAAATAAAAAAAAATAAATGTAGCCAAATAAATAAGTGTATAAACAATTGTGCTATAAATGATAATGGGATAGGATTGAAAAAGATGCAGGGATGTACTAGGATGGAGGGGTAACAAATAAATATAAGGATGTTGCAATTTTGTTTGCATAAGCATAAGTGGGGAACATTTAACTGTTCATGAGGTAGATTGCCTGGGGGAAGAAACTGTTCTTGTGCCTTGCTGTTCTGGTATTTGCGGCTCTGAGACGCCGGCCAGATGGCAAAAGTTCAAAGATGGGATGACTTGGGTGTGAGGGATCCAGAGTGATTTTCTGAGCCCTTTTCCTCACTCTGGATGTATACAGTTCTTGAAGGGTGGGCAGGGGAGCACCAATAATCCTTTCAGCAGTCTGAACAGTTCTCTGTAGTCTTCTGATGTCTGATTTTGTTGCTGAACCAAACCAGACAGTTATTGAAGTACACAGGACAGACTTAATGACGGCTGAGTAGAACTGTTTCAGCAGCTCCTGTGGCAAGTTAAACTTCCTCAGCTGGAGAAGGAAGTACAACCTTTGCTGAGCCTTTTTCACAATGGAGTCAATGTGAATGTCCCACTTCAGGACCTGAGAGATGGTGGTTCCCAGGAATCTGAATGACTCCACTGCAGTCACAGTGCTGTTCATGATGGTGAGTGGGGAAAGTGCAGGTGGGTTTCTCCTAAAGTCCACGATCATCTCCACTGTTTTGAGCGTGTTCAGCTCCAGGTTGTTAAGACTGCACCAGACAGCCGGCTGCTCAACCTCTTGTCTGTAAGCAGACTCATCACCGTCCTGGATGAGGCCGATGACTGTAGTGTCATCTGCAAACTTCAGGAGCTTGACAGAGGGGTCTTTAGAGGTGCAGTCGTTGGTGTAAAGGGAGAAGAGCAGAGGGGAGAGAACACATCCCTGAGGGGCGCCAGTGTTGGTGGAGCAGCTGTTTGATGTGAATTTTAGTGCTGCATTTGATACAGTGTGCCATTCTATCCTGATAAACAGGCTGGAGAGATGGCTTGGTATCACTGGTACGGTACTAAACTGGTTTAAATCTTACATCACTGATCGTACCCAGTTTGTTGTTTTGGGAAACAACAAATCTGAACTTGGACAGGTCTGTCATGGTGTTCCTCAGGGATCTATACTGGGTCCTATATTGTTTAGTGTGTATATGCTTCCTTTGGGACAAATTATTAGGAAATATGGTTTGGGGTATCACTTTTATGCAGATGATACGCAAATTTACATCAGCTCCAAGTCTGATCCTACTCTCACCTCAACAGTTCTTTCAGAGTGTGTGCTGGAAATAAAAACATGGATGCACCATAATTTTTTAAAACTAAATTCTTCTAAAACAGAGGTTCTACTCATTGGCACACCAGCAGCTATTCATAAGGGTAGCAATCTTAATTTGACTATGGATGACAGCGTAGCACTTCCATCTGCTCAGGCTCGTAACCTTGGATTAATTTTTGACACTCATCTGACACTAGACTCTCACATTAAGAGTATTACAAAATCTGCTTTCCATCACCTCAGAAACATTGCAAGAATTAGGCCTTTCTTCACTCCACCCGACGCTGAAAGGCTTATTCATGCATTTGTTACTTCCAGGATTGACTACTGCAATGCACTATTCATTGGCTTACCTGCTAAATTAATCAAACGCCTGCAGTATATCCAGAATTCAGCTGCTCGTATTCTCACATATACTCCATCAGGTCAGCAAATCACAGGCGTGCTTTATAGTTTGCATTGGCTTCCTGTACAGTCACGTATTGTTTTTAAAACTCTAACATTAACATACAAAGCTATGCATGGAACTGCCCCTTCTTATATTTGTGACTTAGTCACCCGATACATGCCTTCTCGTTCCCTTTGGTCTGCTGATTCCCTTACTCTTCAACAGCCTCCCTATAGATTAAAATCTATGGGGGAGAGAGCTTTCTCTCTTGCTGCACCCAGGTTATGGAACGCGCTTCCCATTGCTGTTAGAGAGGCTCACACAATAGCCAGTTTTAAGAAGCTGTTGAAAACTCATCTTTTTAAAATTGCTTTTATGGACTGTCAGTAATATTCTACTGTGTTGTACTGTAATGAATATTTTATGATTTATACTTTTAACTTTGTATTGCATTTATTGTAGTTTTTGAATTGTATTTGTTTGTAACGCTTTGGGTTCTAGAAAAGCGCATTATAAATAAAATTTATTATTATTATTATTATTATTATTATTATTAATGCAAAGAAACATGCAGATGGAATACACACAACCACCAGCGTATTAAATACATACATGGTTTTTTTGTGTGCAGCATAATCTGAGAAGGACATAATATTAACCATCTGTAAAAAAAAACTGCAGACAGAGCCACACTATACATTTCCTATATAAACAAAACTAAATTACTGACAGGGAGAAATTTCCCATCAGGTCCTGCAAGTTCCTCTTCACCACACACACACACACACACACACACACACAGCAAGTGAGCCATGTGAACTTATGAGAAACATGCACTCCTAAACACGTGTTCTCTCTGCACCTATTTCACTATAGTTGCACCGGTAATGACACCATGAGCTGTCACTGTACAACATGTTGTTGGTGTTTTTTGAATATATGCTTTAGACACTGGTCACAACGAGGTGTTTCCCAATAGCAGCCCCTAGAGGACGCAGTTCAAAGTTCCCTTGAAAGGGAACAACATTTACAAGAACTGAAATACAAATAATTTTTCCTCGATACTGCAAACGAAAACAGGTTAATGCATTTACACAACATTTTAAGTCATACCATTTTCAAACAACACAAGGATGAGTAAATGATGACATTTTCATTTTAGGGAGGAGTATCTATTTAACTTTTAATTGTACACAAGTATTTGAACAAGATGTGTTTATGGTTCACAACCTTTTTTCAAAACTTCTCAGTCAATCCAACATTATTTTATTTATTTATATTAAATCACAACTTCCATCACAATCAGCACGTCTTGTTTTCCAATAAATACACTGTGGTTGTGATCTCGGTCTGTGCACTTTAAATCGATAATTTAAATGAATATAATAACTAAAATGTCAAATAATGTTTGAAATATATCAAACAAATCCATCACTCAAAGTACCAAGTGTGTTTGAAAATAACACTGAAATTTGAATTATTACAAAACTGCAAATGAAAAGTCTTGCCTGAGGTTTGGTGAAGTTCCTGTCCATGCACCACTGGACAAAATACTTCTTAGCAGCTTCTAGGCTCCTGTCATCTGACTTCTTACAGTAAACCCTGATCAGCTGCTCAGCGAAGCACTCTGGCAGCAGTTTGGACACCTGTTACACCACACAGACATCAGGAACACAGGCTCGGAGTTTGGCTGGAGCATATATTGTTTTGGATTAGAATCAATACAAATCTAAACATACATATTCCCACCAATAGGGAAATAAATCCATAATCAACATCTGAGACATTTGTCTATATGGTTTGGGGGGGGGGGGGGGGGGGGTCTTATGACGGTATCAAATTTTCCTGTTGTGATAATTGCTAAAGCTTCTATCATGATATTTGGATTTTATTTTACTTGGATTTTATCGGCCTATAACCTACAAACTCTTTCATCTGTCCTGGACTGTGTTGCCTTTTCTTTTCTTTGAAGGTGGGGTTGAAGTGACATGACATTGCTGGCTGATAGTCACAATCTAGGTTCATCTTCTGGAATGTACCTGTTTTTTGCGGATCTTGATGGCTTTGGTGGGATCTTTCTTGCAGTAAAAGTGGACATTGTTGATGGGGTTTTTCTCTTTCATTCCATAATCCATGTGAATGACCTAGAAAATGAAAGAGGACACTTTACAAAATATAAGCAGAATTATCTTTGATGCTCTTTTACAAAAGACTTGATTTTGTTTTGGGGGTGTACTAGAATAGGGTCTCAGACTAGGTTGATCAAAAAACAAAGTATTTGTAATATTTTGGCATGAACGGCTCCTGCATCAAATGAAGGCCTGCCTTCTAAAATACGAAATGTGCTGTGATTGGCTAGCTGGGCCGGTGTGTGCTGTGATTGGTCAGCGGGGCCAGTGTGTGCTGTGATTGGTCAGCGGGGCCAGTGTGTGCTGTGATTGGTCAGCGGGGCCAGTGTGTGCTGTGATTGGTCAGCGGGGCCAGTGTGTGCTGTGATTGGTCAGCGGGGCCAGTGTGTGCTGTGATTGGTCAGCGGGGCCGGTGTGTGCTGTGATTGGTCAGCGGGGCCGGTGTGTGCTGTGATTGGTCGGCTGGGCCGGTGTGTGCTGTGATTGGTCAGCGGGGCCGGTGTGTGCTGTGATTGGTCAGCTGGGCCGGTGTGTGCTGTGGTTGGTCGGCTGGGTCGGTGTGTGCTGTGATTGGTCGGCTGGGCCAGTGTGTGCTGTGATTGGTCAGCTGGGCCAGTGTGTGCTGTGATTGGTCAGCGGGGCCAGTGTGTGCTGTGATTGGTCAGCGGGGCCAGTGTGTGCTGTGGTTGGTTAGCGGGGCCAGTGTGTGATTGGTCAGCGGGGTCAGTGTGTGCTGTGATTGGTCAGCTGGGCCGGTGTGTGCTGTGATTGGTCAGCGGGGCCAGTGTGTGCTGTGATTGGTCAGCGGGGCCGGTGTGTGCTGTGATTGGTCGGCTGGGCCGGTGTGTGCTGTGATTGGTCAGCGGGGCCGGTGTGTGCTGTGATTGGTCAGCTGGGCCGGTGTGTGCTGTGGTTGGTCGGCTGGGTCGGTGTGTGCTGTGATTGGTCGGCTGGGCCGGTGTGTGCTGTGATTGGTCAGCTGGGCCAGTGTGTGCTGTGATTGGTCAGCGGGGCCAGTGTGTGCTGTGATTGGTTAGCGGGGCCAGTGTGTGCTGTGGTTGGTTAGCGGGGCCAGTGTGTGATTGGTCAGCGGGGTCAGTGTGTGCTGTGATTGGTCAGCTGGGCCAGTGTGTGCTGTGATTGGTCAGCGGGGCCAGTGTGTGCTGTGATTGGTCGGCTGGGCCGGTGTGTGCTGTGATTGGTCAGCGGGGCCAGTGTGTGCTGTGATTGGTCGGCTGGGCCGGTGTGTGCTGTGATTGGTCAGCTGGGCCAGTGTGTGCTGTGATTGGCAGCACAGTGTCTGGTCAGGAAATGTCATGCCCCTTATCATAGCCACCTGCCAGCTTCAGTTTAAATATTGCGTCAATATCAAATCAATTTGAACGCGATTTAAACCCAGACAATAATAACAAAAAAATGTCTCTCACATAGTGATAACACTAGTCAACGCCTTCTCTAGTGCAGCTCAACTAGGTCTCGTCCCATTCGTCAATATTTGTGATATCACAAATCAAAGAAAACAAGCATTGTAGTCCAAATGAGTCATTCATTATAGTTGTTAAGTTTTTTCTGTTAAATAAAATATCTGGGTTTGAAGTGGACTTTAAGATTTGTAACTTTGCAGATCTTTGTTATGCTCAAACAGCAACATTACAGACTAAAGTTGAAAGTGAAAAAGCTAGATCAGACCCTTTGAACAGTGCTTGGCTGATCCTTTAATTACACACACTTTTGTAAGCTCATGTTAACTGATAAATGGGCGATTTCACATCCTGCCATTCCAGAAGTCCATTTCATGAACCATTTAAATCACATACATTTAAAATAAAAATCAGTATTCAAAAGTGTCTGCTTGCCTTTACAACAATAAGCTTATAATAATGGTTTATAATCTGAGCTGTTGGGTTGAAATTCATGGGAAGTGTCAGTTTTTCATGTCATCTGACTGCCCGGTTATGTATCATCTGTAAGCAGAAGCAGCTCTGAGTATTATGGTGCTGGGGTGTTGGGATCTGACAGCTTGTAGCAGTTAAATCTGAACGTACACTAACTACAAAGTCCTCCGCAGTCAGGTTGGCATCTGTGCCACTGGGCTTTGAACCGGCGACTTCCTTTGCCCAGTCAAGCAGCTTCTCCTGCAAAAGATAAGAGAAGTTATACCAGTTATCTAATCAACAACTCAGTCACTTTGCTCCTTTATCAGCTGGATCTACCATCTTTTTATAAAGACAAAACTGATATTTTCCAAGACCTTTCTCTTACAAAGGCTCATGGACAGTTCATTCTTTTGTTCATCTTCAAAACAAACGAGGACACTTTTAAAGTGCTCCCATCATTTATGTGCATCCACTGAAAGTCAGCTTTATTATTTGTGGTTGACCTGTGAGGCGTCCATGTGCGTCTCGGCTGTGGTCTGACCCACACACTTGTACAGTCGTCTGCAGACGATGTTGTTTAGGATGGCTCGTGCCTCAGACAGCTCCGGCGCAGACGAGTACAGAATCAGCTCAAATATGTGATCTGAAACAGGACACAATCCCTCATTTCATCACAATATCAGGGTGTAACATTTAGCCATATGCTTTCTAATCCTGCAATAAAGGACCGGTGTGTGAATATATTCACATAGCACAGCACTAACACTTTGACATGTCAGAGCACAAAATCATGCTGCTAAAAAGATTTTATAAGTGCATTAATCCATGCCAAAGGCCTTACTGTGGCCCTCATAATGACCCTCACAAGCACATTCAAATACACACTAAGTCATGTCCAAATGCCCATCATGTGGAGCACTGAGTCTTTACTGAATGTGCATCAAATAAATGATATCATATACATAGGATTTTCTACAATCATCCTTCAGCATCTCTTCGCTTCAAATATTTGATCTGATTATTATTTTTATTTTTTTTAAATTGATAAATTTTATTTCAGCAAATTTGCAAGAGAGCAGCATAAATAAGAAAATAGCATTTTGGTAAAAACGAAGCACAAAGATGACAATAAAACCTGAGGTTGTTGGGTTCAGCCAGCAGATTAACTAACACAGTAATTATGGCTGTTTATTTAACACCGCAATCAATGAATCACCTTTGGAGGAAAATAACATGTTAAAACTTCTGTTAGACTGATGCAGATGAATGCAGCTAAATGAGCCTAAACTCCTGGACCGGGACACACCTGTGAGTTTGGTGTAGGCCTCCATGTCTTCTATAGCTGAAGAGATGCTGAAGATCCTCCCAGCAGATCCCTGGATCTGAATATGAGGATCAGCTTTTACGAAAGCCTCCGTAATCCTGATTCAAGACAAGCACGACAGAACACTTCAGTCCGGCTGAAAGCATGACAATGTGAATGAGGCTAATACACACATGAGGCTAATACACACATGGTCTCGATGATGTTGCCCACTTTGTGCTGATACGCCCGGCGATGGAGGCAGTTACGAGTGTGGAACATGTCATAGAGATTGCCAACTTCCTGTAAACATAAAAAAAAACAAAAAAGCAAAATTAGAAAGGCTTTTTATTTCTTTGAAATTCTGACTGATACAAAACCCCCTCTGAACCTGAACAAATAACAGCTTTAGAAATGTTGGCGTTACACAGAGAAGCTGTCGAGCCACCGGAGGTCATGCACTCCTTTAGTTTTCTAATATACTGGATTAACATTACAATGAGAAAAGAAACAAATCAATGTGCTACTCGTGTTACAGGAATGGTTGTTCTGCGCCATACGCAGGGGTTAAAGCAAAATAAATCCTGAGCCTGGACTTTCTTCCGGGGACGGAGCGGAGCATGCAATGACTGTGACAACTTTAACATTTGAAAGGATACTATGGCAAAGTTATTGCTTTCTTTATTCAAACTGATTTTCTTTTACATGAATATATGATTGACCTGCAGAATGAAAGCTGTATCATACACTTTAATTATGAGCTTTATCATCGCTTCTCGACACTAGGGGTGTATCAATACACTTAGCTCGTGAGATGGAAGTACAGATACTTGAATGTGACAATATTTGAATACTGTTTAAGAAGTTTTCAATAAAATGTTTGTCTTTTTATTACAAAAAGTAAAACAATGCAGTTGTATTTAGAAATATTTTAAGTAATCTAGGGCTGTAACTAATGATTATTTTGGGAATCAATTAATCTAATGATTATTATGACAACGGAGTAATCCGAATTTATTTATTTGTTTAGTAACAAACAGACCTTAGTGAAAACCAGGCTTTAGTATGACTATTTATATGTAAACTAACAATGAGGCAATAATAATTGGCTCAAATAAAACATCAAAACCAAGAAATTACAAGATTGTACTGAACAACACTGTTAAAATACATAATGTAATATGCCTATATGTAACATGAACATAACTTAAGTACACTGTGTATTAAAACAAATATCTGCAGAGGGTGCCAACGGCCTGGTGACGTTTCACTTTACAGCTTGATTAAACAATGTTTAAATCCATTAAACTGTAATATTTGGCCACGTGCAGAAACATTTATTTTGGAATCGCGATGTACAATACGATGGCTTATTCAGTCATTCGGGGTTATCAAGAGAAAATGCCTCATAATGCGTATCTGCGTTAATCGACTGCAGAGGGTTTTAACCTCATCATGACTGGCACTGGGTTCTTATCTGAAATATATCTGTTGCAATGCTGCACAACAAGAACAGCAATGAGTGCTGGCAAATTTACAAGTCATTACTTTAACGTTTATTACGAAGATTAATTTATTTTACTGAGAAGCATAAGCATTTTCACCTATATTAGCCCATATATAATTTAAAAAATGTCATTGAATGCCACATGAGACATTTGATTTGGCTTGAGTTTAAATATCATTATCATTATCACGTCTCCCAAGTAGTAAAAAAGCCATGTGCTTATAAATTATATTATGAGTGATAAACTCTTTAGAAACTTGGACTTCAAACCAACCACAACCTTTCAGCAAACAAGAAAAAAAGCATATTGTGCTTTCAGGTGTCTGAATGCTAGCTGCTGTTTTCATGGGATGCTCGGCAGCTGCGCTACAGAACACTGAGCAGACACTGAAGTAAAGAGTCATCGCTATGGAGAGAGACACCATTTAAATGGTAAATGGACTGCGTTTATATAGCGCTTTCAACAGACCACATGGCCATCCAAAGCACTTTACAATTTGCCTCACATTCACTCACTCATTCACACACCGACTGCGGTGTCTGCCATTCAAGGCACATCCAGCTCGTCGGGAGCAGCTGGGGTTAGGTGTCTTGCTCAAGGACACCTCGACACCTGGTCAGGTGGAGCCGGGGATTGAACCACCAACCTTCCGGTTTGTAGACAACCTACATGAACCACTGAGCCACTGCCGCCCCTTTAGTCCAGTAGCACTGCTGTAAGCCGGCAGATAAGACGACATGCGTCCTCTGCTGTAAACTCACCTTAACCAAATGCCCGAAAGAACACCTCAACTCTCCCTGAGCAGATTTTAAACCATATCACGTAGGTCTACTGGAGCTGAACGGCATCTACGCTAATATTAGTCTGTTTCTCTCTTATTCTGAGGTCCAGTAGTCACCAGATCCAGTCTGTATCCAGATCAGAGGGTCACTGCAGTCACCCGGATCCAGTACGTATCCAGACCAGATGGTGGATCAGCACCTAGAAAGGACCTCTACTGCCCTGAAAGACAGCGGAGACCAGGACAACTAGAGCCCCAGATACAGATCCCCTGTAAAGACCTTGTCTCAGAGGACCACCAGGACAAGACCACAGGAAACAGATGATTCTTCTGGGTGTGTACAACACCCAATAAAGAGTAATATCATCCGAAGCAGCTCTGGCGGTGTAAACTGGGCTCGAAACAGCGGGGTTATTCCCAGTACAGTGTTTGCAGCTGAAGTTAGTGCTGCTGGTGGAGTGATATATTTGTTGGTTATTTACAGCAGCGGTCCTCAACCTTTTCAGCACCAAGGACCGGTTTAATGTCAGACAATTTCACAGACAGGACTTTAAAGTGTGACGGATAAATACAACAAAATAAAATGATACGACTGGCATAAAAACTGTGGTATATTGTACATATAATCATAAACATGAATTCACTGTGTATTCGTATGCAACTTTATTAGTAGTGTCCTCGTAACATTGCGTCAACAACATAACATGAATAATATATAATGAGCGAGCTAGCTACATCATGAATCCATTTCCCAAACCGTTTTTTTGGTCTTATTCTGAATCACTACAGTACACCTATAATTACTGTTTATATTCAGACTATTTTATTCTGGTTGGGGTCGTCAACGCTGCAGAGTAGCACAGTACCCATGTGACTCGCCATAGATGTAAACAGATGTAGTTCAAGCTACAATGTTTGTCCACCAGACGCGAGAGCCAAAAGTTACCGACTGCAGCTTTAATGCAGACTTTGTCACTAAACTTAGCAACTTTTCAGACCAGCTTAGCGACTTTTTCCAAAAAAGGGACTAGCGACAAATCAAGCGACTTTCTTGGCAAACATTATTTAGTCTCTGAGAGACTCCGGTTCTGCCGCACAAGCAGAGTTTTCTCATGCAAATGTGTTAGTTAGTGTTTGTATCCATGCCCTCGCGACAGACTTTACTTTCACTTTGTGTTCGTTCATATTTCAAAAGCAATATGTTTAGTAGTAGTTCAAATGACTACTTATTGGTTGAATATGGTACAGTTTGAACCAATCTGGGCTCAGGGGTGGGACTACGGGTCAACAATCATTTCTGTTTGGCTGAGAGGAACGAAAGCTTTGGTTTCTTATGACGAATCAATGTTGTCAAAATGTGATGACGTAATCAAGTGCACTACGCCGCCTCTGAATATCCAAATGAGATAAATAGGATATCTCCGAAACTTGGCATTCAACTAAAGCAATCAGATTGGATTAGCGGTTCAAAACTTATTAAACATTAAAAACCAACAGTTATTTTTAGCCGTGGCTATATCGGTCTTTGAGGGTTAAGAGATCTTCCTAAATTAAGGCCTGAGGAAAAAAACTCATTGGACCTTAAGACTTCTTTTGATGAACTTTCGAAGGCGGTCAAACAGCTCTCTACAGGAAAGTCACCAGGAATTGAGGGTTTGCCAGCAGAATTTTATAAAGCCTTTTGGGGTGTTTTAGGAGAAGATTTGTATAATGTATTTTGTGAATGTTTTAAAAGAGGTTATCTACCAAACAGCTGTCAAAGGGCTGTTATCACTTCTGCCAAAAAGTGGAGACCTAGGCTTGTTGAAGAATTGGCGACCAGTGTCTTTAATGTGTCTCGATTATAACATTTTGTCTAAATGTTAGCAAAAAAATATTTTGCATGTTGTAGTGATAAGTGAACAAAATTACTGTATTCCTGGGTGGACAATAATGGACAATATGTTTCTTATGAGAGATGTGATTGATTTATCTATTAGAAACAATCCTGATGTGGGTTATTTATCTATTGACCAAGAGAAAGCTTTTGACTGGGTAGGTCATGAACACCTTTTTACCGTTTTAAAAACCTTTGGATTTGGGGAGAATATTATTTCTTGGATAAAAATACTTTATGAAGATGCTTCAGTTATGCTTAAGATAGGAGGTGGCCTGAGTTGTCCAATCCCTGTTAAAAGAGGAATTAGGCAGAGATGTCCTCTATCAGGACAACTTTATAGTTTAGCCATAGAACCCTTACCGTGTAAGCTAAGAAAGGAGTTGCAAGGTTTAATGATACCAGGAGATAATTCAGGGCTAAGGTATTCTGTGTCTGCTTATGCAGATGATGTAAATATTTTTATTTCTGGTCAAAATGATATTCAGATACTTTTTAAAATTTAAACCTTTATGAAAAGTCTTCTTCAGCCAAGGTAAACTGGGCAAAGTGTGATGGGTTTGCTGTGGGGTCTTGGGATGGTACGGGACCACCTCAACTTCATGAAGGACTGAAATGGGGAAAGGAAGGTTTTAAAGTTTTGGGGGTGTATCTGGGCACTGATAAATATATAGAAAAGAACTGGGAGGTTCTGCTTGGAAAGTTGTCTAAGTGGAACTGGCTATTGCCCGAACTATCTTATAGAGGCAGAGTCCTAATTACAAACATCCTGACGGCCTGTATATGGCACAAACTGAATGTGCTTGAGCCACCAGATGACCTTATTAAGGAGATTCAGAGGAAACTGGTGGACTTTTTGTGGTCTGGTCAAAAGTGGATTCCTCGGCAGGCACTTTATCTACCAGTGATTGAAGGAGGGCAAGGCCTAATAGATGTACGAAGCAGCATAAGTGCTTTTAGATTGCAATCAGTCCAGAGACTATTGTACGAGGAGAATGGTGGGTGGATTAATGTTGCTTGTGCTCTTCTGCGGAAAACATCTGGATTATTGTATGATAAACAGCTTTTTTTTACTGAAAAGTGATGAAGTGGATTTGAAAGTTGACACATTTTTATAAGTCAATGATAACAGCTTGGAAAAAGACATTTATTATACATAGAGGTATTTTACAACCCGAGGACTGGATAAGGGGAGAACCGCTGTTCCACAACCCATTAATAAGAACAAGGATTTTGTCCTCTAAATCTGTGGAAAGCGGTTTTGTGATGGCTGGGTATGTCAAGTGGTGATGACTGGAAAACGGCAGTCTTTGCAGAGTGTTACGGGGTTGAGATCTCTTCGACTCATGAGACGAATAATGGAGGAGGTGTGGGCGGCTCTACCGGGGGCCTGCAGAGAGGCACTGTCACAGGACTGGGATGGGCTCTATACATTTCCACCCATCAAAATATCTGCTGCTGTGCCAGAGGAGATGGAGGAAACTGGACATTCAATTTTATCTTTTAAGTACCCTGAGTACCCTCACTTCTTTGTCCTCTCAAAACTCATCATTTTTAAATCACCCTACTACTTGCCCGCTTGATCCAATTCCATCTCATCTCCTTCATGCCATTTCTCCTGAAGTTGTACATGCACTCACTCACATCCCTCCACACTTGTGTTTTCCCCTCATCATTTAGACAGGCTCGTATAATTCTACTCCTTAAGAAACCCACCCTCAACCCATCTCTTTTAGAGAACTACAGAATAAAACACATGAACGAGCTGTGTTCAACCAAGTCTCTACATTTCTCACACACAACAACCTCCTTGACAGCAACCAATCTGGCTTCAGAAGTGGACATTCAACTGAGACGGCCTTGCTCTCAGTTGTTGAAGCTCACAGTTAACCACCAGATCCTCCTATCAACCCTACTGGGAAAAGGCATCTCAGTAACCACACTTCAATGGTCTGAGTCTTACCTATCAGATAGGTCCTTTAAAGTATCTTGAAGAGGTGAAGTGTCCAAGTCACAACATCTAACTACTGGGGTGCCTCAGGGGTCAGTTCTTGGACCACTTCTCTTGTCTGTCTACATGGCATCATTAGGTTCTGTCATTCAGAAACATGGCTTTTAATTCCACCGCTATGCTTGTAACATTTTTACAGTTACATTGGTCCCATTAGCTTTCTATACATGTAATATTTAATCATGTCACTAGGGGCACTCTAGCATGTGAGATGCCTGGTAACATAAAAAGGATAAGAGAACAAGTATGAGGTAGGAAGGATGTGTTAACCATATGGCGAAACTTTCTCAACAATGCTTTCTTGTATTTTTGGCCCTGGTTTGAGGAACCTGAGGTTCTTTAAGTCAAATGTAAGTACTCCTGTTAGCACTTTGGTTGTATATATGATGTTAGGGAATGTTTATGTAAATGAGATGGGTACATTTGTTAGTGGTGTCACTAAGTTTATTACAAGCTACAGTTTGTATGGTTCCAGGCAGATGTGTCCTCAACAACAGTGCACTTAAGTACTGTTTTATCTTTTCACCTACTATCCCCAAGACGGAGTTCGTGGTAGAGAAAGACGCCACTATGGTTGCCTGGACTGTTCAATGTCTCCTTCAAAAACAGCTAGAAGCCTTGGAGTTATGATTGATGATCAGCTGACTTTCTCAGACCACATTGCTAAAACTGTCCGATCCTGCAGATTTGCTTTATTCAACATCAAGAAGATCAAGCCCTTTCTTTGGGAACATGCTGCACAACTCCTTGTTCAAGCTCTTGTTCTGTCCAGGCTGGACTATTGCAATGCCCTCTTGACAGGTCTTCCAGCCAATTCCATCAAACCTTTACAACTAATTCAGAACGCGACAGCAAGATTAATTTTTAATGAGCCAAAAAGAAACACGTCACACATCTGTTTATCAATTTGCACTGGCTTCCAATAGCTGCTCGCATAAAATTCAAGGCATTGATGTTTACCTACAAAACTACCACTGACTCTGCACCCATTTACCTAAATTTGTTACTTCAGACTTATGTGCCTCTAGAAACTTGCGTTCTGCAAGTGAACGTCGCTTGATTGTGCCATCCCAAAGAAGCTTTTACAGACTTTTAAATTAAATCTTCCCTCCTGGTGCAATGACCTCCCCGACTAGGGCTGCACGATGTGTCGTTTCAGCATCGATATCGCGATGTACAAATCCACAATAGTCACATCGCAGGATGTGTGATGTAGGCTGTCGTAGTTGATCCGTTATTCATTAACTGTACGAGCGCGAGAGAGAGCGAGAGAGAGAGCGAGCGCGAGAGAAAGAGAGAGAGAGAGCCCCGGCCGCACGCTCACCGTCTTCAAACAACACAAGCGCTGTCTTGCTCTCTCTCCCTTGCGCATATTAATCAATTGACACGATGGTATCGATGTTTAAATCATTTAAAATGAGAATGTAAGTGTGCTCACCCCATTTCTGTTTGAAAAACTTTTTTGATTATATTTCATATCGCAATAGATATCGCAGAAAAATAAAATATCGCAATGTCATTTTTTCCCAATATCGTGCAGCCCTATCCCCAACTCAATCCGAGCAGCTGAGTCCTTAGCCATCTTCAAGAATTGGCTTAAAACACATCTCTTCCATCTTTATTTGACCCTCTAACTTTAACACTCACTATTCTAATTCTATTCTTGAAAAAAAAATCTAACTACCTTTCTAATCTTTTTGTATTATATTTTCCTTTCATTAACCCTCTGGAGTCTAAGGGTATTTTTGGGGCCTGGAGAAGTTTTGTCATGCCCTGACATTTGTGCTTTTTTCAGTTTCTTATAAATATCTAAATGGGTAAAGTCTAATATCACTGTAATCAGCACAAACTGGGCTATAATAATATGTGAAATGCATGTATGTACATGATTGTATTTTTGAGAAAAAAAATGTTATGCATGGTTAGTGAAAAACTAAAAATGTTAAGTCACTTGAATAAGGCAATAAAACACATTCATAAAATTGGTTGTCGAAAAAGTTGAGAACTGGAGCTTGTAGTCTAGAATTTTTCTTTCTAAATTATGTGAAAATCATCTTGTTTACTCATTCACAGAAAACAATATATTGATTTAAATTTTCTAAGACACTTTTTGTTGGTAAAAGTCATATGTGAGTAGGCGTCAACTACCATGGATATCATTGTGATTTACACCTGAGAAGACAAAGGCCTGCATAATGAGCTGCATAATGAGCCTCTCATTCAGCTGTGCCACTGAGAGGAAGGACTTACAAGAAAGAATGTGAGAACAAAATAAAAGTATATAATTTTATGTTTGTAGTTTATTAAGAATATATTTAATTATCCCACAACATAATTTAATATCCACTTGGGGGAGCAGTTAAACAGTTTATTAGGGACAATCAAAGCTGACTTTCAAACCAATTGTTTGGCATCCTTCAGTCACACAATCCTTCAGAAATCCTTTCAACAATCTTATTTTCTACCAAATTAATCCCATTTATTATTATCATCATCATTATTATTATTATTAATGTTGAAAAGAGCTGAGAATATTTTTCAGGTTTTTTTAGGGGGAATAAATCGAAAGAACTGCATTGTTTTTTACATTTGTTAGAGTTATCTCTATTTGACACATTTATATTATTTACATCAAGCTTTTGAATGGTATAGTATTGCATACTGTTATTGAAACTTCATAATGTTTCACTTGTTATATATAGTTATAGTTTGGAAAAAGTATTTGGAAAAAGTCTAACTAGTAAAATGTTTACACGTTATGTGAAAACTAGTACAAATAAATAAAAAGAGACTTACTCATGTTTATGATCTCTGTTGAATAAAGTGCTTCATTCTTTTTTCTGAGGAAATCCATTTCTCAAATCCTCAACCACATCACATCTTTCTGGGGTGAATTATGTCTTAGTCCTCTCATCGCGAAGCAAACAGTAAAATAAAATAAAAACTTTAAGAACAGTCTCAATGCTTTTTCTTCTGTGTGTGTGTATTCAAGCCGCGCGCTTCAGTTTGAATCTGAATAGCGCGTTCAGCGCGGGGGCGTGGTCACATTAGATATAATGAGCGGAGATATGAAAAACAGACATTGCGTTGTTTTCATATGGATTACTCTAACTCAGAATAAAGTAATTTCGGCAGCACTTGTTTAGTTTAAAAGTAGACATTCCAGGCTTTCTATAGATATCTCTCTCATGTCTCTTCGTTGAGTATTCACGGAGTTACAGTTCATTTTAATGAAATGTTTGTACATGACGATCAGCGGAGACAAAGACTGCAGACAGCGCACTTTGTTTGTTATCTTTATTTTATAAGTGCACAAAGGTTTTTTGTTATTATGTCTGTATCCAAAAAAAAAGTAGACCCTTTACAGATTCGATTGATGCATTGCTCTTATCTGTACGATTAAAACTGAGAGTGTAATTTTAAGTTCTTTTCGGGGTTATCAGGAGAAAATGACTCAAAACGCATATGCGTTTTGAGTCATTTTATGCAATTGTATGTGTGTGTGTGTGTGTGTGTGTAAAGACCTCTAACACTAGTTTGCTCTATTCTTTTTTTATTCTGAGACTTGTTATAGCACTTATATATCATTGCTCTTTTTGTTGTTTTTGATTGCTTCCACTGTCTTCATTTGTAAGTTGCTTTGGATAAAAGCGTCTGCTAAATTAATAAATGTAAATGTAAATGAGTATTTTATTTCATTAGTCAATTTCGTGAGTATGATTTTAGTGCAGATTTAAATATTTGAGAGCTGGTTATGTAGTCTTAATGGACTGCGTTTTAGTCATTATAATATTCATTCTGTTGTTTGACAACAAAAACATTAAAATATAGTAATAAAAAGTTTTATTGAGAATTTGGCTGCATTAAAATGCAGTACGTGAACACAGGGAGGCAAGACAATGTGACACACTTACGTTATGAAGATGCTAATTATCTATGGCCGTATGACGTCATCTAGCGACACCTAGGGACTTTTCAGGCAGGGTTTAGCTACTTTCCATTGAAAGAAGTTGGCAACGCTGCTTTAATTTAAGTTATTCAGCCAAATGACGCACAGACTGGTACCGGTCCGCGGCCCGGGGGTTGGGGACCACTGATTTACAGTATGTTTTATAGCACGCACTCATGATATACAAGATCCGCATACTGTCACATCTCTGTCAAACCCCAGTAAGTTCATTCTCCTCCAGCATTCTGCTACATTTTAGATTTTGGACAGGTTGTGTTTATCTTATTGTTTTTAACGGCATATGAAAACTAACAAACCGTGTGTGTAATAACTGCTGTCCGGGGGATGCATTTTATTTCCAGTCTTCAAGTACTTTTTCAGAAGTTAGCTCTGTGGCTAGTGAGTTGTTACGCTGTTCATTTTTGTTTGTAGAAACTACATTGTATCGCTACACACGTTTGACAGCTCTGGCGTGATGAGACCCATTTCAAAACCTAGTAAGCTGCCTAGATAGGCAGCATCTGAGCATCACTGAAAGAGAATATGTCAGTATTTCATTGAGACTTGAGATTAAATAAACTGCTTAAGTATTGTAGATCTTGCAGTATTAATTTTTTACATGCAGTTACACATTGTCGGTTAAAAACAAGAAAGTGGCTAGTAAAAACATTGAGTGGCTGGTAGATTTTGAAATCCAGCAGCCACAGTGGCCAGTGGACAAAAAGTTAATTTCCATCCCTGGACTGTTCGTTTAAACAGTAATAAATCAAGTTAAAAAAGAACGAGCACTGAAATCAGTCGAGCACTGTACAATAAACGAAATCAATGAATGTACAGTCGGTATAACTGCACAATGTACCTTGTCTCTGGTGCAGATGTGCTTCTTTCCTCTCACTTCACACACTCGTGCAAATCTGAGGAAGCGCTGATAGTCGAAGTTGTTCTGAATGCCGAGATGGTAGCAATCGCTGTCCAAAAGAACACTTTCAGTTAGCAACACACAAAGCATCATTAATAGCTTGGTGCAAATCATCTTACCGGGCAAAATAATCCCACTTATCCACGTCAATGCCGTTTCTTTTGTTAGCTACGATCTCGTACAGGAAGGATTTCTCCATCGGCCGGCCCTTATATGGCCACTGCAGGGTCAGAAGAATAATGCTGCATGTTACCTTTACTAGAGCAGAGGAGTCATTAACACACAGCTTGCAAACCTTTCAGGAAACACTAGATGTAATCCACACAGCTGCAGTGGTTTCTGAAGCCACGATGGGGGAAGAGAGCCCAAATCAAATATAGTGAATAAAACTAGCAGTGAGGCTGGATTTTGACTTTGATTTCAGTCTGTTCTTCATATCAAGTGTCTACATGGCTTCAGCAGTCTTGGATTAAACCAGTGTAAGGTTTACTATCCTGCTACTTGTAAGCTTTCCAGTATGGACAAATACAGTGCCCCCCAGAACAAGGAAACTGAGTAAATGACACAACTGAACCATTGGTATCAGGTCTTTGTCACCTTATTTCCAACAATAACACTTTATAAAATGGTTTGGAAAGAGTGGGATGAAAGTTATATTCACGTAAGTATTTGATTTAGTTTTGATTGTAAATAAATGCACAGACAGTATTTAAACTGAACAGAGATGACATAACTGAATTCAATGATGAACTGCCTTTAACTGTCATTCTGCATTATTGAGACACTGTTTTCCTAATGAATGTTGTTCAGTTGCTTTGACGCAATGTATTTTGTTTAAAGCGCTATATAAAGGTGACTTGACTTGAACGGCAATATCAAAGCTGTACAGAAACGAGTGTGCGATATCAAGCGATGGCTTGTCATAGATGTATTTTACAAGAGGCAGCAGGTGTACGTACCGAGCGGTTTAAGACCGAGTTTTCCAGTGGTCCGGCGATCTGCTCCTTAATGAATATCAGGTCGTTGGGAAGAGTCAACCCGTGGTGTACCATGACCTCCTCCAGACCGTTGACCCTCACCAGGTGGTCAAACATCTGAACCGAGGCCATCTCGTGCTGTAGAAACCAAACGTGCTGATCAGATCTACAGGCCAACAGAAGAAGACCACAGAGCTACAGGACAGATGTGCTGTGTTTGTCATCTGTGTGTCAACCCCATCACTTACCTCAGGTGCAAGAGAACGCCACACCCCAGGGTCAGCTATGAGACCCTTGAGGATTACTAACGGTGCACAGACCAACACAAGCTGAGGCTAGAGAATCACATGCATTGTTTTACGCTGGGGGTGATTTTAACACACCTACCTTCCATTTCTCACCAGGTCGAACTTTAGGGATGAACATGCCATCAAACATATGAGAAAAGGGGCCATGACCTGAACAAAAGACAAAACGCTATTTTAAAGAATGAAGATGCAAACCCAATAAAGCCATTAACACTTGCTCTTCGTTTAGCGGTCGTGAAACCCAATTCACCCATATGAATCCTGAAAAATGTCCAGTCACTGGCCTCATTCCTGGTTTGTGCTCAAATTACAAAGCAGTATGAGGCAGGGCTGTCAAATATAATGTTTGTTTGTTTATTACGTTTTTTACGCCATGTTAGCTTCATGGCTATTTACATGGCAAAAAGGTTCAGTATCATCCATAAGATTTACATTATATAAAACATTTCAACTTAACATAAGATAGAAAATCTAAAATACATTTAGGTGGTACATTTTCAAATATTCCATGCAAGCATGTTTCTGAATAAAAGCGTTTTCTAGCAGCATCATAAAAATTACAATTCAACAAAATATGCTTGATAGTCAAAGGAACTTTACATGAAAGACATAAAGGAGGAACTTCGCCTATTAATAAAACCCATGGGTAAGTCTTGAATGGCCCAGTCTACACCTAGTAAAGACAACTTGATCATGTCTTGATTTAAAATTGAATTAATATAGTTGAGCCACCAGAAGGTCGATGTATGTTTGGACCATATGCATTAAAGCTAACAAACTTTTTCAAAGACAAAGGACTGTCTGGTGACAAATGAGTTTCTTGGAGGCAAAAAGCAAAAAGGCTGAGAATCATAACTAGTCGTGGAAGTTCTTCAAAATTTGCCTTTGCTCCACAACAGTCCCACTGAATTATGTATTAATAGTATTAATTATGTTGGTAAAACCAGTACTTGGCCTTTACTCCTACTTTTAGGAGAGGAGCTCCGACTGCGGGAAATTGTGGGTTCCGCCATGTTTACATCTTTAAGGGAGTCAGCTTTCTGTAATCTATTCTCCTGGCTAAACTTTTGTTGTTGAGCTCTTGTGCTGTGCTGTGACTTCTTTCCTTTTGAGGTCATGGGAATCTCCACTATTACACTTTTATGACGGCAAATCAATGCCAATAATAACCGAGCGCACAGCTGATGCTGGCGCGCGCGCTAAATGGTTTAAGCGAGAGGAAAACTGAATCGGATGCGAAGAAACGGGAGCTCGCGAGCTCATTTCAAACTCTCGCGCGCGCATGGTCATTCCCCATATCCTCCATAGACAGTAAAAGAAATGGACACAGCGACCCCATTGGAACTCAATTGAGACAAGTGAAGCCCAGTTTTAGCGTTTTTTAGCACTTCCGTTTCTGACGCGCAGACTCAAACTAAGCTTGACGACGTCAGCAACCTGTCTGACAGATGTAAATCTTTTAGTAGCTGTGCGTGCAAACTGCCATCGTTAATCTTGCAGAGACGGCGAGCTTGAGCGGGGAGTTCTTTGTCGTGAGTGAGCAGGAGTAAGTATTCTGATTAATTATTTTGTATAGTATTTTAAAATGTAACGCCAGTACGCCATATTAAGTTAATTACCTGTGAGCTTCTCCTCCTGTCTGTACGGTAATGCGACAGAGAGCCGAGTGGTTATGACGCAATCGTTAGCCTATTTTTTACAAAAACTGTTTATACGGGGCCATAATGTAACATAGAAGGTAATGGAGCACTTTATACATTGTCGTGTATCTTTAGAAATAAATAATGGACAAACGGAGTCTTTAAACGCCTCAGATGTAAAGTTATTCGCTGTCAATGGGAATACTAACGCAAGGGAAGTTCTGCTACAAGATGGCAGCACCCACCCGACTTCAACTTCCGGTCGAGTTCCTTGCCCCCTGATATCCTCGCGCTCGATCATCTCACCTCTGCTCGCGCGAACAATGTTATTTTTGTCAGTCGTGGGGCGGGGCTTGCTGTTTTAGTTATCTCAAATGTCATTGGTTATTCCCCTTTTCCTAAAGTCAGTATTCGACGCCTGTTAGAAAATGATTAATAATTCACTTGACCCATAACTTCATCAGTGGACCAGATGCGAGTAATCATTTCATTTGCTTGTTTAATTTGTTTTTGTCTTTAATGTAATTTAATGCATTGTTTATAGAGTAGATCTTTTGTAGATACTTGATTAACTGGAATTCTTCTGATTGCTAGTGATTGCAGTCTTGTAATAAGAGATACACATATTTTACAGACTGTAATGATGCACGCACACACACACGCTTGGATAATAATGGCACTGAATCGACGCCATACACTTTGGTCTTCAATTGTTTCAGTTTGTGTTTGACTAGAAGTTTGGGTGCTTTGTGTTTTCTTTTTGATTGAAGATGAGGTTTTACTGATTAATTGTGGTTTTTCTCTTGTTAACCAGGTCAGATCAGTTTGGCACTCAGCCTCTTGCTTGGTCGGTAAAACCACTGCAGCAAAGGATTTCTCAAACTGAAAAATAGGAAGCTTTTCAACCTCTTTCCAAGCATCTGCATAGTTCACTCTTTTAAGACATTTCACTTTTTGAATTTCTTTTTCTTTTATCCATGAAGGACAGATCTTTGATGATGGATGATCACCTGTGCAATTCCTGCATTTTGATAATTATGACAAATAGACTTGTTATTGCAGCTAGCAGAACTATGACCAAATCTCTGACAGTTGAAGCATCTTAGAGGATTTGGGATAAAAATAACAACGGGGACTCTCAGATATCCTAAACGGATCCCTTCTGGTGGTTGGGATTTGTTGAAAGTCAAGATATATGTGCCAGTCTTTATTATTTGATCTCTTTTTCTGATTGAAATTCTCTTTACACTTGTAACACCTTCTTGTGTTAATTCTGTGGTTGTTTCAGATTCATCCATATCCTGAAGTTCTCTAATTATTCCTCTACTGCTGTTGAGATATGGATGGAAGGTGGCTTTTATTGGAACAATAAACAAATTATCAGCATGGGCTTTTTTTGAGCATTTGACCAAAATCTGACCTGATCTCAACTTTCTAACATCCTTAACAGTTCCTGCAATTCCTGAGATTCCCTTTTGGATAGCAAATGGGGATAACTTTGTAAGTACTTTCTCCGTTGAAAGAGATTCTAAAAGGATAAACCTCTGCCAGTGATCTTTTTTTTTTTTTTAGCAATTCACATCCAGTGTTTGTCATCATCCAAATTTTGTTCCAATATTCGCCTTTTTGAGGATTGTTTGTTAGCCATATTCTTTTTTTATCTTGTTTCATCATCTTTGCTCCCCACCCACCTCGGAGCCCAACTCCTGCAGATACGCATCAGGAATACAAGGATGATATACTCTTGCAAAAAGAACTGATGTTCAAATTGCTTGATTAACCCTTTGCCACCGCCTTCAGGGAAGAAAAACATATAGTTGGTTTAATTGCCAATATCTACCCAGGGCACGTCATGACTAGCCGCTTGATTGGATCGGGTCCCTCCAACTGCTCGTCTATATGAAGTTGGAACCAAAGCATTGTGTTGGTCCTGTAAAAGCCACAGCTAATCACATTCCTCAAATGCCAGGACTTCTTCCTCCACAGACACGAGTCGCAACTCACGGCTAACAAGTTGCCCCATTTGTAGCCTTTTACGAACAGCAAGGGGGTGCTAGGGACCTATTCTACCTCGGGTCCCCACGGGGAGTCAAATATAATGTAAAATATTTAAAAAAGCTGGATGGGGCGACACGGAATGAAAAAGTGTTCAAGAAGTAGCACAGCTCTTAGCCACACACAGCTACCACAGGACCTACAAACAGTGTAGGGACAAATTATAAAAACTAAAAAGTGACTACCGAGCAATAAAGGATCACAACGGCCGGAGTGGTGCAAACAGAAGAACGTGGAAGTGGCTCGACCAAATGGAGGCTATCTACGGAAGTCGACCTGCGAGCAGTGGGAGAGAGGGTGCCCTGGACTCGGACACCTCGTTGTTGGACAACACAATCGAGGATGGTATGTAAAGTTGTGTACAATATATTAAGTTTGAAAGCTTCACTTTATTGACCATCTATACTGTAAAGCTTTATTTTGTTTTTTTACTTGTATGCCTATTCCATTATTATTTAAATGTTCTGGATTTGTTATTGTTGCTGTAATTTGTGCATTAACCAACATTGTACAAACTTTTTGTTTCAGATGCACAGTCTACGATTGACTCGTTAGCACTTTCTCCATGCAGTGATGTCCCAACTGGTGATAGCAGCCTCCAGCAGGTGTGCTACCAGGTATGATATATGACAAACACTTAAGGTTACAGATCATCTATTTAGACTAAGCTTACCTAATCCTTTTCTTATGTCGTTTTGAAAGCCGTGATGTATCATGAAATTGTAAGGATGAAAGAACCTGAGATACTTTGATCTCCTGAGAAACAGACAATACAAACATACACGGGCATCTTGGAGACACCCCACAGAGTGGAGGAGCAGGAGACCTCCTCCCCTTCTGGCCATTTGTTTCATTATAAATCCCTTCACCCATTCTTCCTTCTACTCAGTCTGCTCAAAATGATTACATGAAAATGTCAATGCAAGTGATCTAACACTCATGTTTAGTATCATTGGAAATGTCTCAGTGCAACTGGTACAATGGTCTCAATCTTACAAAAGTAGATTAGAAGATAATACAGATCTGAAGAGTCAAGAGATATCTTGATTACTGTGATGGGAGTGTCCTTTCCTCCCTTTATTAGGGAACTACACTAACTTTTTCCACTAGTGGCAATTATGCAAATAACTTTTTCAGTTACTGACGCATAACATGATTTGGTCGGCCAAATTATTTATAGTAAGTTGCTCTTGATAATAATGAACAATAATGAAACTGTATTGCATACAGATGTGCTTTTTGTTTTACTTGCCATCTTTTAAACCCCATGCCTTGTTCTGTTTCTTACAGTACACACAGTGCATTGCTCTGTCTTGTAGCTGGGGTTAGAGGGGCCCCGGTGCAGGGGGTACTGTGGACCCTGTTTAAAATGGTTTAATTTGTACTGTATGTTCATTCTATTTATTTATTTGTGCTATTTACACAATGATTACATTTTTTTAAGTTTGTTTTTGTTAATTTAAAATAGCACTGCATAGTCTGCACTGTAAGATAAAATACACAATCAAACCAAAATGTATTCAGACACCTTCAACATTTCTCACATAATCACAGTTTATTTGCTGTAGTTTAGAAACTGGTAATAAAATATGACAATAACTCATTAATTCATCTTGATAATTTCGGATAACTTTGATAAAAAGATATTTAATTGAATCAACCAAAACTTCAGACATCTGTCAGTATGACAATATTTACACAACTATCAATACTTTGTTGAACAGTTAATAAGCAAGCAATGCTTAATTTGGTTCAGTCTGTGGTGTGAAAAGGTTGCATTAACAATTAAAGAAACAAACACTTAAGCAAAACATGGTCAGGTCCCTAATTATTATTATTTTTTTAATCAATTTCACTGGTAGCCTACAGTATGAAGAATTAGTGGGTATAATATTTCACAGATCACTATTTTGCCATACTCACTTACATAAATGAACTAGTGGCCTGCACCCACTAGTAAAACAATTCTATCTTATTTTTGGATTGACTTTGGATAAATTCTTGTACTACAAGGTAATTCAGTCAAGAGCAGTGAGTGATTTACTTTCATTTTCATACATTAAAGACACTGACAGCAGAGCTAGTAAATTAGGCGCGGTCCCTTTAAGAGACAAACGCATCCATTATAAAGATACACATCCGGTTTCTTTCCAACTCTTTACTTTCACTGAAGACATAACCACAGACTTTTCAAACACACTTTCCAAGACCGGTATTTCGACATATTTTGTATGTATTTGTTGTCGGTACAAAAGCAAGAAGACTTTGAGACGTGTCTCTGCTTGCTCCCTGAACACCAGAACACCGCGCTGCTGAATTGAGCTCTTTCACTTTTCGCTCTTTTTCTTAAAGCCAACCTGATGTGTTGAATGCTCGGAGCACGTTATAAAACGTATTCTTAAAATACACATTTCTATTTTAATAAATGCTCATATTAAAACATAGCATTACACATAAGTAGGTACAAAAATAATCAGTGATACATTTACGACCCCATAAAAATTTGGGTCGCAATGGCATTTCAAAAGGTTGCATATGCAAATTCCAATTGTTAGTTTCTGTCTCCATCTCGGGGGATGTTGGTCTCGGTCTGAGGTATTAAAGGATTGCAGCAATAGGATCAGGGCGATTCTGTAGCCAGAAAGACTGTAGTGTGGTGTGTGTCTAAGGTCAGGGATGCATATATTACTTGTAGATTCATCTTTGAGAATTTGATCTTTTGTACTGATATGATTTGATGTGTTTCAATTGGATATGTAATTGGCAAAATACATATCTACCTGACTGTAAATAAATTGTTAGATTTGATTTTATTCTGTTTTACTCTGTAATTATCGACTCTAGTAGATTACGCTGAATCCTTGTGAGACATGAGCACCCGAATGAATGAGTTAATATAAACTAAAGAGTTTAACCAGAATAATCCAATGTCAGAAGAATAGGTCTACTAATTAGAAACAGAGGTACAACCGATTTGCATTCCAACCTTAATTCGAGGTCATACTAAAATGGAGTCAGATCTGAGTTTAACCTAAATTGATTAACTCTACGTGCACCTTCCTTGGGCCGAGTGCCTGGACCTTACACAATCCTGTTGCTCACCAGAAATACTGTAACTCTGATTAGTTCACACTGTAATGAACAGTTCTTTCAGAAATTAATCGATGATATGTGATAAGCTTTATTTTAACTCAAATTACTCAAATATAACTCAAATATTTTTTGATTTTAGCAAAAACCTTTAGAAAAAAAAATCACAATTATAACTTTTCTTTCTGTGTGTCCAGGCAAGAGGAAAGGGGGCATGCACCATCAGGAGCATCTTGGTGTTTTAAGAGAGGTGCAGGTGCTGATATTGAACAGCAGGAACTGAACCGGACACAGAGGGAGCTAGATGAGGCCGGGCAAGCACGGGAGCAGGAAGCGGCCTGGAGGAGGGAGGAAGATGCTCAAACGACTGCTTTCAGTCAAACATCTCTCTACGTCCTGGGGAAGCTTGTACAGGCGATGAGGAACAGAACAGACAAGAACAGATCTCTCAGCCCGACTAAAACCTCCCTAGTCCACACCTCACCGAAATAGTTATTTTTTTAACTTGTTTTTCCTGTGAATGTTTTTCTACTACATACGTTTGTGCACAACATTTAAAGTTTGTTTAGTGTACATTTTTTACTTTTAAATGTTTAAATGTCTTATTTATATATATATATATATATATATATATATATATATATATATTTTTTTTTTTTTTTTTTTTTTTTTTTTTTTTTGCACTACATATATTTTCACATTTAAAGTTTGTTTAGTGTACATTTTTTACTTTTAAATGTGTCTTTATATTTTCTTTATATACATTTTTTGCCCTACATTAATACACATGTTTAACGTTTGATCGGTTTACATTGTTCTGGTCAAACGTGTACTTTGCTTTTTAATGGTGCATGTGGATTAGAGCAACAGGTATCATCAAACTAAATGTCACAATTCAAAAGATTAATAGTACACTTTTACTTTAAACTCACTTTAAACCACTACTGAGTATTTGTATCATATTCTTCTCGTGGTTTAAAATAGTGTTTGGGCATGAAATGAACAAAAATGCGATTCTGTATGACAAAATATTTAAAAGAACATGGTCTTTACAGGTAGCCATGTTTCTGCTAGATATAGTTTTTAATTTGAGAAAAATGTTTATCCCCTGGCCCTATTTAAATGCACTCTCTCAAATATGTGTCAGATGTCAGGCAGATGACAAGCTCAACCGCTCAACAGCTAGATGCTCATCTGTCTGAAGTCCCCATCCCCTCTTTCCTACTGGACAACTAATGCTCTCTCTCGTAATAGTCCTACAGAGACAACTTTCAAATGCACTTGGTTTTTGTGAGAGAACATTATTATTTCATATGCACATGAGTGGGGTCAAGTTAAACATTTTAGTTTGAATTTTATTTTATACTGTGCATTGTTGCAATGTGCTAAACAAACATTTGCTTAATTTATAAGTAATTTATTACATGAAACTTTAATATTAATTTATGAAATTACAATGCCTTGGTTTTAGTAAAGTTAGTATACAGTCATAGACATAAATGCCATGGTACTAATAAATGGCATAATTTATTTTGGTGTTTGGTTTTCAGCCTTGGTTTCCTCTTTTTGGGTTTCAGCCAAGGATTGTAATTTTGGTGCATCCCTAACTCAAACAGAGGGTAATCATGCAGATACATTCACATTCAACAAAACACACTCTCACATATATAACACTGTCGAAAAATAAAACAAAGAAAGGAAAAGGCGATGGCTGTAAGCTCCGCCTCCATCAGCTGACAGGTGCGTCACGAGGGGGCGCCAAATTCAAATATACTCTCTTCCGCCTATCTTTCATCCAATCGCCTCACAAAAAACAGCGATCTGTCGTCGATGCTTGAGGATTAGATCTTTATAATGATACATAGTTTGTCAAGACTAAATTTGTCCCGTTTCATTACATCTATTCGTAATCACTGACATGTGTGAGTTGAGAGGTGTTAGGGTTAGAGGTTAAATCAATCCTTGTATGATCAGACTGAGAGGAACATGAGTCACTTGCGCTGTGGACATGTGACTCGCTCAGGTCTCTAGCCAGACGTCACTCACCCAGGTCATGACACAGGCCGGCGATCTGCACACACAGAGCATCTTGCTTTGTTATGAGGAGCTCGGGCTGTCGTTCATGAAGAGCCTGCACTAGACATCCGGCCAGATATCCCACCCTGCACCACACAAACACAGAGCAGCACCATCAGAAACAGATCTTACGGAGATACTGAGCAGGATTGATGCCAGAACACTGGTTATATTCACAGAGGCTGATGCATGTGCGTGCACTCGTACCCGATGGAGTGCTCGAAGCGGTTGTGAGACGCCCCGGGGAACACCAGGTACGTCCCCCCCAGCTGCTTGATGTGCCGCAGTCTCTGGAACTGAGGCGTGTCTATGAAGCGCACCAGCAGAGGATGCAGCTCGATGTGGCCGTGGATGGGGTCGTTGAAGACCTGCAGCACAACACAACTAGCTTCAGGGCTGCACATTAGACACCTGCACTCTCTGGAAGCTGCTGCATACCTTCATGGACTCACTGGAGATCTGCCAGAGTTTCTGAACGCAGTGGAGGACTTGCAGGCGTGATCCCAAAGGGCTGAGTGAGGAAACACAGACGTTACTACGCTCAAAACAAACTGGGAATGAACAGCTAACTGTCAAAGTGAACTCTTACTCCTACTGTAATGAAGAAACACTTACGAAACACCCATCTTCTCCAAATGTGCTTCGCTGAGGAACGGCAGGCCTGGCCCGGTGATGCCATGTTCTGAGGAACAGACAGAAAATCAATAAAAAACAATAAATCATTCATTTCCATTGTAAAAGTGTTCCCGACATGTCTAAAAAAGTATTTTACTTCTTCTCCTGGTCTTATGACTACCACGACCCGAGAGCACCTGAGCTGTTTTGGCACACAGATATGGGAAACGGCTGTTTTTGCTCATAACCTCTGAATAATTGGGCTGAATGATGTCAAAAAATGCTTTGTTTCTGTTTTCAGATGTTGGTGTATTGTTGCCCTGGAGGTACTCCGCTGTCAGACTATAATTCAATGAAAAAATACTAGTAGTTTCCCTATTGTCCCGATTCCTTGGATCATGACGAGATCATTGATGCCAGTTACCCCATAATCAGCTGAACTTACTTTCCCCCATTTTGATTTTCTTTGAAAACCCACCGTTTCGAACTCCTCCTAGACCACTGGTCAAATATTCTCAGATTATTACTCATGCCAGCAAACACTTATGGATTGTGTGTGTGTGTGTGTGCCCTTTGGATGGGTTTGTAAGGTCCAGGCACTCGTCCCAAGGAAGGTATCCGGTGCTGGATGAAGGTTTCCTGCGTGTTCGGTCTTTCAGCGCGTAGAGTTATTCAGTTTAGGTTAAACTCAAATCTGAATCCATTTATTATCTAATCTGACTCCATTTTAGTATGATCTCGAATGTAGGTTGAAAGGCAAATTGGTTGTTTGTTGGTCTCTAATTATAATTGTTATTCTTCTGAGATTTGATTATTCTCATTTAACTCTTTGTTGAACTCGTTCATTAGGAATCTGTCGCTCAGGGTGCCCCACGACGGCCGTTCTTCTACGTGTGTCCCACCATCACAAACTCTCCAGTCTCAACAGTAGTCAGAGGTTATGACGGATCCGTTTAGTCCCCCTCAGCTACCCACGTACAACTTAAAGCTCCAACGATAATCAGCGGTTCTGCTAGCACTACCTGTCTAGCCCCCAACAGTTATATAACTACGTACAACTTAAAGCTGAGACAATAACCAGCGGTTATGACCAGTACTTTTACTAGCCCCCCATAGTTAATGCAACGCAGTACACCTAAACTAAAGTCAAGCGGTTTAGCCAGAAATCTTAAACCTCACCTGATGCTCCATCTAGTCTGAGTTTTAGGATGCACCTAACCCTGGACGCAGATTTGCGGAAACATAGCCTTCACTTAATCTACTTGAGAAAATAATTTCAGAGTAAGTCAGAGTAAATCAGATGTAACAATTTATTATCAGTCAGGTAAGGATTATGCCAATTATACATAGCCAATTCATAGATATCAAATCAATGCAAGAAATCACATTCTCAAGGATGAATCTAAGAGTAAAAGATGCATACCTGACTCTTAGACAAATACATGGACACACTTCATGCTATGGGCTCATCCCAGCTACAGAAGGCCCGGATCCTCTTGATTCTAATCCTTTAATACCTCAGACCAAGACAAACATCCCTGAGATGGAGACAGAAACTAACAATGGGAATTTGCATTACCTCGGGTCCCAGACCAGGGTTAAAGGGAACAGGGGTAATTTACATGGAGGACCCTGGGAAAGGACACTCCCATCACAGTAATCAAGATATCTCTTGACTCTTCAGATCTGTATTATCTTCTAATCTACTTTTGTGAGAGTGAGACCATTGTACCAGTTGCACTGAGACATTTCCAATGATACTAGACATGAGTGTTAGATCACTTGCATTGATGTAGACGGTTATATTCTACTATTGGCCGTTCTGAGGGAGCTATGTGAAGGGAAGGAAGTGTTGCATGTGAGAGGTGTTTCTGCATTTTCTCTCAGTGAGATGTGGGGACAGATGTCTGTATGTGAATGCACTGTGTGTCCTTGGTATGTCTCAGAAGATCAGAGTGTCTGAGCTTTCTCGAATTCTTACAGGTGAAATGGGTCACACACTTGGCTGTATGTATGTCACTTCACTTTATTACTAAGAGTCTAAATAATCGCTCTACTGTCACTAACTCTGGAAGTGTCTCATTTACTTTAACTAGCCTGTTTGAGCCAGTTTCTCTATCCGACCAAATATATATTATTTGTCATGTGAAACCTGCATCTTGTTTGCTGGATGCGATTCCCTCACTGTTTTTATTGTGGAAGCACTGGAAACTATTGGGCCATGCATCCAGTCTGTAATTAACAGTAGGGTTATTAGTGGCTGTGCCCTTCATGTTTTAAACACGCAGTGGTACAGGAAAACATCCACCAGGCTAGTGTTATATATTTTGTCCAGTTGATAAATCATGAGAAACTCCCCATTCTGGACAGTGACGCAGTCGCCTGTCAATCACGTCAGTTCCCCTTAGTTACCGTCTTCACTGACGTAGAAGCCAGTAGGCTTTTGAGTTGAGAGCATGTGGAAGCTGTGACATTACTGTGAGGAAAAAAACATCGAAAACAAACCATGGCTAACAGTCAGATTCAGCCATTTATTTATGATCCAGAATCAGATCCTGAGGCTGAAACTGAACGAGAGCAGCAGCAGCAACGACTCGCTCCGAGCGGGGCTCGAACCCGGGTCTCCGGCATGAGAGGGGATGCACTAACAAGGAGGCAGAGATATTTGAAGCAGTTTTACTCACCGCCTGCGGTTCCAACACACGATCGTGACCCTTTTTCGTTGGGATTGCATCATCCTTAAGAAATAAACGATACGCAAATCCGTCGTCAAACTGGGCTTTGTTTGTAAAACAAGCATCTTCAAAATGCAGGGAACAAACACAAACACTTGCACAACTCCGTTGATGCTCTGTAAAAATAAACTCCATCCACTGGTCCCTTAATGCTGTTTCTCTTTTGGTAATCTGTGCAGGGTTGTCTTGCCCTGGCAACCAAAAACACACTTCTTTTGTGACATTTGGCGACGCTCTCGCTCTGATCAGTGAAGTCTGTTGTGCTCTCAGTGCTCTGCTATACGGGAGCGCGCGCTCTTCCGGCAGAAGTGCCTCAGGACCCATATAAGGAAATTCCTCTCCATCTAACGTCACACAGAGCCATACTCGAAAAAAACTTTCCGAAACTTGTGACAAACCGGAAGGAGTATTTTGGGAACAGAAATACTCCTTCAAACGTACAACTTAGTTTTTGAAACTTTGTCCATGTTTAGCATGGGAATCCAACTCTTTAACAGTGTAAAAAACTCAGTATGCATGAAATAGCATTTCACCCCCCCTTTAATGGAGAGCTTGAACAGTGTTGGTGAATCGTGTCTCTGTCATTCACACCTCTATTAGTGCTCGAGACTGTCACAGGATTGTGCTCGCGCTCCGTTCTAGAGCTGAAGATCTTTGCCCGAACTCGACGGGACCCGACGGGTTCGGGCTTAATTTCTATCATCTTACTCGGGCTCGGGCCGGGCTCGGGCTTGCGCTCCGGTTTGTGAGGTAAACGAGCGGTCATGTGATGTGTTTCGATTGCGAGAAAGATGCGAAAATGAATGCTGAGCAGGTGTAACGGAGGCTTGCTTCTGCCGATTACGTTTTGGTTGCACCAGCAACTAAAGCAAAGTCTGAGGTGTGGAAAAGTTTTGACCATGTTTAAAATGAGAATAATGAGTGAATAATGATAATGACGCACCATCAGTGAGCGCAGGAACGCGCTGAAGACATCTACAGTGGATTCAATCATTTTCCTCCACAAAAACATGTAGACTTAGCCTAATCTCTGTAAGTAAATCAAATGTTAACTAAATCATTGAGTCTTAAATGCATAATGTTGACAGAGTATTTACGATAATGTTGGCACTATTCTTTTATTAAATAAAGCAAATCCGGCGGAGCCTTTATCTTAATTTCGTTATTGCCAAATACCCATCTTAATTTAAAATTTATCTTAATTAAAAATTGTTTTAAAGACTCGTTTTTATTGGTGCGTTGGTCTATTTATAGGTTAAATGAGCCTATGTCTAGAATGCTGAGATGTTACGATGTGACACAGGACTTATTTTATGTCTTTATTCCAACTTCCAAGTGGTCTAGTCTACGTTAGTTATGAGTAAATTATGTTAAAACATGCATAAATGACTCATTCTTGACAAAAGGCAAAAGAGCTGTGTGTGTGCGCACATTTGAATAATGTCGGGCTGTAAACGGGTTCGGGCTTTTAAAAAGCTGTCAATCAAAATGTACTTGTCGGGCTCGGGCCGAAACCTGTCGGGCTCGGGTCCTGTCAGGCCTAACTTTTAAGGCCCAATTACAGCTCTACTCCGTTCATCTCTGACGCAGCTGATCTGTGATCTATAGCACTCGTGGACGGTAATACTGAAGTGAAGAATATATATATAGATTTTATTTTCCTGTAGTTTGTCAATGGCTCTCTGCATCTTACCGACGGCGGTACCGGAGCAGTAGAAAGCTGTAATTATTGCATGGACGCAATCACGGTTTTTTTGGTACGAAGAGTCTTTTGACAACACTTTACGCGTGTATTAGCCGGAATGGGGCTAAAGACTGAAGCGCTGGACTCACTCAGAGACCTTGGCTACTGTAGCTAACACCACAGGCTCACGCAAGAAATCTGACAAACACAAACGCTTTCATCAAAACTCAATGTATTTAGGGGTCCCTCAATCTTGTCTGTCTCGCCTTTAGTTGTCCAAAACAATGCCAGATTCTTAACAAAGACCACTAAGAGGGGAAATATCACCCGTTTCGGTTGGTTTGCATTGGCTCCCCATTGAATGTAGAATCCAGTTCAAGATATTACCAAATTATTTATCGGATCTTCTGCCCCATTATGAGACCATTAAGGTCAAACACTTGGTTATCACGTTTAAAAGTTTTCCGGCTGTGGAACAACATGAGGGGGTGAACTAACCCTTTAAAATCATCTCCAGGTGTGTTTCTTTGGTCATTTGTGCAGTTGTCTCGTTTAGCCGTTTGTGCTGCTGTGCATTTATAATTATACATACAATAATACTATAATAACAGGCAGTTACCATGACAACACAGCCCATTCTAACATCAGGAATTTCTTCTTAGTGTTAATATAAATGTTGCAAATAAACAGGAGGCTTCAAAAAGTGAAACCCAGCTACAGTCAATGTAGAGTCTGAACTGCACTTATTCATGAACACAGAGATAATCACGCGAACAGAAACAGTCTTATAGGAGTGAAAACTGCTGCAGGATCTTCAAGCTCAAATGTAAAACTGTTTCCCAGCGCAGAGGGATCTTCAGCGGCGCGTCCCTCCTTCTCCAGGGCTTCGGCACCGGTGTAACACATTATAAACTTCACAATCATCACAACATTAATACCAACTGCAATATCCTTAGTGGGATTTTTTAATTTAAGCCTGCGCACGAGCTGTAATACCAGTGAAGGTCAGAGCAATGTCATTAAAGGTTCAATCGGTCCGCACTATTAAAAGAGAAGCACTTGCTCACTTCAGTACACTGTATGCACACAGCAGAAAACGGTTCAGTTCATTTCTATCGTCCTCTGAACTCAAACACAGGGTTAACCGTTACACCACAAGATTTAAACATTTCCACATAACAAAATATACAAACGTTTGCAATATTTCCTTGACGTATCTCTGTTTAGAGAAAAATTTACCAGCGTTCAGAAATCTTTTGAAGAGATTGCTGAACATTTAACCATTGAACACATACATTTCTGCCTGAACTAAATGTCTTACAGTTTTTTGTTTGTTTGTTTAAACGAGACACATCTGTTGATTATTAGTTAAACTTTTCCACGATTATTTTAATCTCCAAACTGTTTCAGCTAGTTCTGCTTTTCTAAAACAGTGTTGGATTGTGCTCGTTCGGATCATGAACGCATCTTCTGCACACTTCACTGCTTCAGTTTCATGGACACTACACACAAGGTCAACTTAAATATTAGTAGTGACATTTCAGTTGAACTCTAAAATAAAATGGTTGTTTTTCTTAAATACTTAATTTCTGTTTTAAGTTTGGCTTAAACTAATGCAAACGTGTTTTTTTTCTCAGATATTTTGGTGGGTCGTGGAATAGATGAAGCCTGGATCCCTGGAAACTATTGATCGTTTCTCTTTCAGTGTGAGCCACTGTTCACGGTGCTGCTGGATGATAGAAATTAGTATTCATATTCAAATTATCAGACACTTAAACTACTAATTTGTACTGCAATTGTTTTACCGTTTACTGCAGTTTAAGTGTGTCACACATCAGACGTGAAGAGCTGCGCTGGGGCTAATGAACTCAAGGCTCGCTTATACACAAGGATTTCTTATATTAATAATAATAATAATAATAATAATATTATACAGAATTGAATCGCAAGTGCTATACAATGAACCGCGTATGCATACAGTGCCCACAGAAAGTTATGTTGTTATTATTAGAGGTCGACCGATATATCAGTTTTGCCGATTAATCGGCATCAGTAGTTGATAGTTCAATCCATGCTGAGAGTTTCTCTGGAGCCGTGAGAAGGGTCAGAGTTCATCATACAGTGACAGCGCGTGCTGTGTGTTTAGACACGTGACGCCGAACACAGAGAGACACTTCAGACACAAAACACTGACGCTACTCGTTTTTGAACACTTCAAACTTATCTTATCCTCATTGTTTGTTCTTGAAGTCAACTTGTGTCCGTTTGACGAATAAATAAACGGTTTTAGAGCTGCTCGAGTTGACGTGTGTCCGGAGTGTGTGATACTGGTGAGTTCTGCTAGACTCAGCTGCTCTTTTACATCGATCAGACAATCATGAAGTGCTCAATAACAGAAGCGGTCAGACTGCGACAGTGAACACTGTGCTGGTGTAATTATATCTGTTTCCCGCGATGCACAAAACACGGGCGTTCCCAAGACCTCGTGACATCATAATCACGTCTTTCTGAGCAGTACTGGTGTCCACTTTGGACGGTTAGGCTACTTCGACGGATACATTTGATGGACAGAAGATTACTAAATAAATAAATAAATGAGTAAAGCTGTGACGACAGGCCACGCCCACTATGTGTGGAGACAGGACTTTCATTCACTCGCAGGATATGAGCTAAAGTAGTCTTGACTAGTTAAAATGCTCTTTCTTCGGCGACACTGAACGAGTGGAGATGAAAGTGCAGACATCGAGACTTCACATCGTGATCAAGGATTTATCTGCAGAGTTTCACTGCTCGGTGTCCTCGTGTCTTACCTCTGAAGATCTGCTCCCACTGATCGAGTCCCTCTCGGCGCAGATAAGAGACGGTCTCGGCCACGTCCCAGCGCCTGAAGTCCGCCTCACAGCCGTCTCCTGCTCCTCCTCGGGCCCTGAAGTCGTCTCCTGCTCCTCCTCGGGGCCGCTTCACTCCTCTCTCCATACTCTATACTTCCAAGAGAACTCACGCAAACTTTCGCATGGAAGCCGGCGGCTCGCTTCTTCTTCTGAGGATGCTTTACGGCGGATGACAAACCAACTTCCGGTGCATTTACCGCCACCAACTGGACTGGAGTGTGAATCACAAATAAATACATAAAATCTTATTTCTTTTAAGATATTTTATAATAGCAGCACTATATATTTTACCTTGTTCTGTATGCTCTTTAATAAGGCTTGTCAAATGATTTAGCACCTTAATTACTTCCTTGCATTTTTAATTTTATTAAAGGGTCATGAAACCCCAGAACACATTTTTTGCTGCACATCACTGACTGAAAAGACCAAAAGCACTCATGAGTGTGGATCTACGTCAGCTGGTCCAGATGTATTCACGAGAAAGAGCTCACTGTAGAATAAGTTCTAACGGCTACAACAGAACATATTAGGTGGAGGCATCCATCTCGCTGCCATTAATAACCGAGCATGCATACACCTGATGCTCGCGCGCGCCGTGAATCACTTCCGCCAGAGGAAAACGATAACGGGAGGCGAGGAAACGGGAGCCCGCTATGGGGAGTGGAATGTGACAGGATTACCAGCCGAAGTCGACAGTCGTGCATTGATGAGTACATCTCTGCATTACACTTACCATTTAAATAATACATCATCATCAGAAGTGTAATTTTTCCAAGTATTAAACAGTAACAAAATGAAAGAGAACATGTTTATCTGTAATCCAGTAATATAAGTTAAAATAAATAATATCTCAAATATACTTTCTAACCGGAGAAGTGCCACTCTCTCACTTTAGTTGTTTATCAATTTATTTTCTGTTATCTTTCCCCCCATTTTAATTTGTTGACTTCTGCTGTTTTCAGATCTCATCAAAGGCATTGTTCATACTCTGCTTGCTCAGGGAATAAGGCTAAGAATGAAAAATTGACACTGCTTTATTTAATATTGTGGGAAGAGGTCTTAAAGCCATTAAAAACTCACTGAATCATAATTTTGGATTTTGTGAAATCTAGATAAATGAAAAAAAAATACTAAGAATAAAAATCAAAGTATACTTTCATATTATGATCCAACTGTTTTAATGACTTAATACAAAATAGACAATATTTTTTAAATGGTTATTAAATATTTCATCATGAGTAAGTCGCAACAAGAACACCACATGATAGGTCAAATTAAAGTTTAATAATTTAATAACAAATATATTGTTGGTTGGTGTTATTGTAAATGTTTTGCAATAAAAGTACAAATAAAAGATTTTAAAAGATTAAATATGTATTTTTAAATATTTTAGATTTTGATGGCTGCAACACAATCCAAAAAAAAAATATTATATTTGTTTTAAATTGGGAAAGTGGCAAAATAAAATGAAAGTGAAAAAAAAAAAAAAAATCTTCTGCACAAAAAAATTATCAAATTAATAAGCAACCCATGAATGGAATAACAAAAAATAAGTTTAAATATTAGAATCTCTCAGCTCTAATGAATGATAGTATTATTAGGTTCAGGGCTTTGAATAAACTTGAGCGAGTTCATGGGTCTCACTCCCAGACCCATATGTAAGTTAATTGTCGATGTCACCATTTTGCTCATAACTTTATACAACAACATGACGCAAAAATAGACACCATTTTTTAGATTCTTCTGATTAAAAAGAGCCCAAAATCACTATAATCCACCATTATTCTCATTCAAAGTTTAACGGTTTAACTGCATATGCTACATGGTTCAGATTAAATAAGTTATCACTGAATACAAAACAATCTAATTATATAATTTTTAGTGGAAAAAAATCATATTCCAAGAACCTCTCAAAAGTCAAAATGGAGACTGTGGAGATATCCCAAGATTCCTCTGAATTTTTGTTGATGAGAACTTGAATTGGAAAACACAAATTGACTGGGTTAGCAAGAAAATAAATAAATCTATTGGTATAATTAAGAGGATTAGCAATCTCATTACTACAAATTGTCTTCTTACACTCTATTACAGTTTAATTTATCCGTATCTTTCATATTGTAATATAGTTTGGGCAAGCACTTTTCCTTCTACACTTCACATAATTTTGGTTCTTCAGAAAGGTTTTGTCAGGATTGCAACCCGATCTGAGTCACATTCTTCATCTGTGCCTCTATTTCATAATCTTCAGATACTTACTGTGTATGATATTAATATCACTCAAATATGTGTTCTTATTTATAAGGTACATTTTAATTATGAAAATATCCCAGAGCACTTTAAGGCTTATTTTAAATTTAACTCACAGGTTCACTCTTATTCAACTGGTCAATCCTTAGATCTTCATCTTCCAAAGTTTCTTACGTGCAGAGGTCACTTTACTATCAGATTTAGGGGTACCACATTATGGAACAGTTTTCCCACTTAGCAATAAACTCCTCCTCATTAAAATGTTATAAAAGATTTAACTGCTGTTCTAAGTTTTTTTTTATAGATATTATTCCATTTTTATGTTATGATCATATTTTTGGCTTATTTTTTCATTACTGTAATCGTCATTAATATTTGTTGATGTTATGTGTATGTATACATGTATGTGCATGTGTGTTTTGTGTGTGTTATGGATATATGTATCTCACTAGTTTGTTGTTACTTTTATGTAGTATAATGTATATATTTTCTATGTTTTTTGTTTTGATTTTATTGTAATTATGTTTATAGGGGGAGGCATAAAATAAGCCTAGTTGTTTTTTTTTTTTGCCTCATCCTGCACATCATTAAATTGATCATATTTGTCTTATTTTTGTTCATATATTTTATGTTTTGTTATTATTATTTTTGTCATTTTGCATTTTAAGGTGCAAATATAAATAAACAAACAAAATGCTAATCTTCTAATCGTTGTTTGTGTAAACCGTGTTTCTATTTCTTGCATTTCGATTTGTTCCCTGTTATTCGTTTCTGTTTTGTTTTTGCCTCGTTGGCCTTTTTGTTCTCTTTTATTAAAAAGTTATATTTCCCTGCATTTGGACCCAGACCCTGTTTCTTCCTCTGTGCGTCCTACCGGGCCATGACAGGCACCTCATTATTTGCAGAAAATCCATTTAGATATCATTTAGATATTTAAGATATCTCTCATAAAGTTATAATACATAAAAATAATGACATGAAGCTGAGCATAAAAAAAATAAATTAATATTGATCAGAAAGCTATACATCAATTCTGTGCGGTGATGCCACGGATTCTCTCAGATAGACAGAGAAAATGGAAATGTGTGATGTGCTCAGATGAGTCCACTGGGAAAAACAGATGAGTTCTCAGTCCCAAAGACCAATGGGCCATCCAGACTTTTACCAGTGACAGATGCAAAAGCAAACATTTGTTATTGGATGGGGGTTTATCAGAGCAAGGGGAATGGGTGACTGGCATGTGTGAGGGTACACTGACATGGAGGCATTACATGTCATTATTGTACAGAGACATATACTGCCATCAAGATGACATCTTTCAAGAGAAGTCCATGGTTATTAGACCAAGACAACACCAGCTCTCATTCTGTCCTTCTCTCATTCATGTGCTACAACAGCTTGGTTTCGAAGAGACAGAGTGAATGTGCCGGATCAGTCCAGATCTGTCTCCTATATTAAACATCATGAACCCTAACCCATCATGAAAAATGAAAGTAATGTTTTCCTAAAAACCTTACCGGCTCATCTTACACTTCTAACGTTATTCAACAAAATGTAAAGCATCTGGCAAATTAATGTTTCTGAGGTGATATTGAGCAGCTGTGATCACGTTAAATCTGAAGTGCGGTAACTTACAACTGTGTTTAGAGTGCTTTATGCCTTCAACAGGAGCTGGCAGAGTAATGGGCAAGACAAGAAAACACCATTAATGTTACGACTTTTTATTTAAAAGAGATTATATGACAGGAGAAGATCTGATATCATGGAGTTCTTCAAGGATAACACACCTTTTCTGCTAAACGAGGTAGGTTTAGACATTTTATCGGCTTGTTCGTGTTAAACACACACACACACACATATACACACACACACTCACTCAATAAGTTAATTCTGTAACTTTACTGGCACACTGTCCGTGCACACATCATGCACATGCAGAGCTTCAGAGAGTGCGCCAGGAGCACATCGAGTTCTCTCACTCTTACACAGACAAAAGCACGCAAAATTGTCAAAATTAGAATTTTTGGCGAGTGAGAGTCTTAAATAAGTCTTGACGGATGTAAAGAGTTGTTTCTGTGTCAGATGACCGTCGATGTGAGTCATGTTTGAAAGGGACAGTAGTTCATGACATTCATGGTGTTTCTGTTTCTTTTCGTTTTCTTTTCTAATGGCAGGTCATAATTGCTGCTGTACTTTGCGTCCCAAGCACCCTCTGCATTCTTATCATGGGTTGGTATTCTGATTTATTTATTTAGTTTTTATTTATGAAAGCATATGGGTATCAAAATTCAATTAGAAATGTAATATGCAAAATGGAAATGCAATATGTAAAACAGCAATATGTTTCTGTATTTTAATGTACATTTCCCATACAAATGTTTAATATTTAGTGCAAAATGAAAAATCTATTATATAGTGTGACGAGTCAGCTGCCTCCTCCCTGATTATCACCGGCACCCCGTCCTAAATCGCCGCCCTTCACCAGGCTCCCGACTGGAGTGGGTGTGTGAGAGGAGGGGCGCTGGACGAGTCAGGGCTGGCGGCGTGTGATGGGGCACACCTGAAGGAAGTGGAGCCTCATTACCGCCGCTGTTTAAAAGCCCAACGCGCCTCTCCTCAGGAGACCGGTCTCTTCCCCGTGCATGCACACTGGTGTCCTCGTGGGTCCAGGAAGGGTGCGTTGAGGGACTCCCGCGCCACCAAGACGTGAGCTGCCGGACCCGCGATCCGGATGGGAACCGCACCCGTATACACGGCCGACGGGCCAGGATGCCGGGCCGTCCATCCCCTACCAGCGCCGCGGCCAACGAGAGAGACGCGGCCGCTAGGAGAAGCCGCCGCCCCTCGCGCCCCGGACCAAGGAGGGGAGCGCGTGCGGCCGCCGGACTCCGCCCCTTGCCTGGACCCTTCCTTGATGAACACTGCCCGACCTACACAAATCCCGCAGCACGACGAGGACACCAGATTCCCTGTTATTTTGGACACTTTCCCCCTTTGGCCACTTTTATTCCCTTTGTTTTATGATTTCTGTTAATAAAAGCCTCTCCGAGGCCTGACGCCACGCCCACTGTGTCTGTCTTGTGCTCCTCCCGTGACACTGGTGGAGAATGCGGGCAGGCGGAGCCTAGACAGCGCAGTTGGGAAACGTCTGGTGACGTAACTCCCTCTCGCTTGCAAACGTTCGTGAGAACCCAGACTGGGACGGAGGAAAACTGGGGACAGCCTCCCAGCCACACAAGGGGTAAGTGACTTTTCCATTGTCATTTTACCCTGTGGTTGGTTGAGGCTGTCACTAAAACCCGGTTTCTCTGTCCCTGTTCTGGTGCGCTGCGAGAGGGAGGACCGCCCGGAGAGGAAGCCCCGCCCACTCCGACCGTTTGGAGCCTGGTTGAGGATGGTAGCACTCCCGTGTGGGCGGCGCCCTGATGACGGGGATGTCGCTTGGGAGGGGGAATGTGACGAGTCAGCTGCCTCCTCCCTGATTATCACCGGCACCCCGTCCTAAATCGCCGCCCTTCACCAGGCTCCCGACTGGAGTGGGTGTGTGAGAGGAGGGGCGCTGGACGAGTCAGGGCTGGCGGCGTGTGATGGGGCACACCTGAAGGAAGTGGAGCCTCATTACCGCCGCTGTTTAAAAGCCCAACGCGCCTCTCCTCAGGAGACCGGTCTCTTCCCCGTGCATGCACACTGGTGTCCTCGTGGGTCCAGGAAGGGTGCGTTGAGGGACTCCCGCGCCACCAAGACGTGAGCTGCCGGACCCGCGATCCGGATGGGAACCGCACCCGTATACACGGCCGACGGGCCAGGATGCCGGGCCGTCCATCCCCTACCAGCGCCGCGGCCAACGAGAGAGACGCGGCCGCTAGGAGAAGCCGCCGCCCCTCGCGCCCCGGACCAAGGAGGGGAGCGCGTGCGGCCGCCGGACTCCGCCCCTTGCCTGGACCCTTCCTTGATGAACACTGCCCGACCTACACAAATCCCGCAGCACGACGAGGACACCAGATTCCCTGTTATTTTGGACACTTTCCCCCTTTGGCCACTTTTATTCCCTTTGTTTTATGATTTCTGTTAATAAAAGCCTCTCCGAGGCCTGACGCCACGCCCACTGTGTCTGTCTTGTGCTCCTCCCGTGACAATAGTTTACATTTACCTTTTCCTACAGTCGTTTTAATATGCAAAATAAAAACATATTTTAATGCTTTATAAGTTGCAAAATTAAAATGAAAATATATTACAAAAATTAATTAGATATGGTTAATATGTCCAAGCAAAAACTGTAGTAAAAATAATAATTTAAATGCAGTTTTTCCTAAATACATTTTGACTTGGTGGCACAAAATGGTGTTTTCAATTTATTACATTTTATTCTTAGTGCATTGAAGAAGTGGATTGACACTTACATAAAAGATGTTTCAGTTGCATTTTTACTTAATACCTCGCAATGAATAAAAAGTCAGTGTGGATTTGAAATGCATTTGAAAATGCATCAATCGTCAATCGTTAGGCTACATCAAGTTGGGGGTCAGCAACAGGACACATAATAAGTCAATATTCAGGCAACCAAACACTTTCCACACTGACTTAAACTAAATTCACCAATGGGTATTAAATGAAATTGCCATTGAAAAGTCTTATATGTAAGAGTCTATGCATTTAAGAAAAATAAAATCACCATTTTGCTGCACATTTGGCTCAGAATGCATTCTGAAATTCTCACAGCATTTTTGCTACAATTATTATGAGGTATTATGATTAAAATGTGTCTAAATGCATTTAGAAAAAACGGCAATTAATAATGATTTTGCTACAGTTTTTGCTCGGACATGTTAAACATATCTAATCAAAACTTCATTTTGCAACTTGTAAAGTGTTTAAATGTTTTTAATTTGCATATTAAAACTAGTGTAAAAAATGGCAAATGTAAATCATGTAACAGAATTTTAATTTTAAACAATTTTGGACACATATGGTTAAATGTAAATTAAAACACAGAACTACATTACCATTTTAAGTGTTGCATTGCCATTTAGCATATTTCAAATTGCTACCCATATGATTCCATATTTATTTACCATTAGGGATGTTCAACAATTACAAAAAAAAAAAAGTAATTGAGTTGTTTATTCAGTTAACTTGGTTAGTGAAGTTGTTTGTGTAGGAAAGATTTAATCAATGTTTGGAGTGGCTTTCTGAATTTACAATGTGTTGTTTATAATTTCTTTGTTTATTGTTATTGGTGATTACAGATTGCTGTCATACAAGTTACCATTTCCTCTCCCATTGAGTCCATTTAAGGACTATTTTAATACCGGGCTGGATGACCCGGTTCCTCAAAAGGACCTGGCTCAATTGGACACATTCGGTTTCTGGGAATTTGTGTGCTACTTGCAGCATCGGCTTCCATGGGATGCCCTAGCCACTCCTGTCTCTTCCGGTGGGATGGCCGCCAGCCCAGCGCCACTGCCCAAGATGGCCACCAGCACAGCGTCACAGCACAAGGTGGTCGTCAGCTCAGCGCCACGATGCAAGATGGCCGCCAGCCCAGCGACACTGACCAAAATGGCTGCCGGTCCAGCGCCACGGCCTAAGATGGCTGCCGGTCCAGAGTCAGGGTTAGTCACAATTGACCCTCCAGAGTCAAGTCAGGTTCTCGTAGACCCTCCAGAGTCAGGGTTAGTCACAGTTGACCTTCCAGAGTCAGGGTTAGTCACCATTGACCCTCCAGACTCAGGTTCCAGTTGACCCTCCAGAGTCGAGTCATATTCCCGTTGACCCTCCAGAGTCGAGTCAGGTTCCAGTTGACCCTCCAGAGTTGAGTCAGGTTCCAGTTGACTATCCAGAGTTGAGTCAGGTTCCTGTTGACCATCCAGAGTCGAGTCACGTTCCAGTTGATCCTCCTGAATCAAGTCAGATTCCTGTTGACCTTCCATAGTCGAGTCAGGTGCCCGTTGACTTTCCAGAGTTGAGTCAGGTGCTCGTGGACCCTCCAGAGTCAGGGTTAGTCACCGTCGACCTTCCAGAGTCAGGGTAGGTCACAGTCGACCTTCCAGAGTCAGGGTTAGTCACCGTCGACCTTCCAGAGTCAGGGCTAGTCACCATCGACCTTCCAGAGTCAGGGCTAGTTCCTGTTGACCTTCCAGAGTCGAGTCAGGTGCCCGTCGAATTTCCAGAGTTGAGTCAGTTTCCGGTTGACCTTCCAGAGTCGAGTCAGATGCTCGTGGACCCTCCAGAGTCAAGTCAGGTACTCGTGGACCCTCCAGAGTCAGGGTTAGTCACCGTTGACCTTCCAGAATCAGAGCTAGTCACCGTCGACCTTCCTGAGTCAGGACTAGTTACCATTGACCCTCCAGAGTCAGGGCTAGTCACTTTTGACCTTCCAGAGTCGGGACTAGTTAACGTTGACCTTCTAGAGTCAAGTCAGGTCACTGGTGATCTTCAAGTACAGAGTCAAGTCAGCATTGATCTTCTGGAATCCAGTATAAACCCCATGGGATTACCAGAGTCTCGTCACTTCTCTGTGGAACTGCCAGAGCCTCTCCACATCTCTGCTGAACTGCCGGAGCCATTCCACGTTTCTGCTGAACTATCATAACCATTCCACGTCTCTGCTGAACTACCAGAGTCTCTCCTTGCCTTTGCGGAACTTCCAGAGGCTCGTCACGTCTCAGTAAAACTCTCTGAGCACCCGACTGATCCTGTTGTGGCCACGGAGGCTACCCTTAACATGTTCATGTTCTATGTTTCAGACTTGCCCAACCAGACTTGTTCTCCTGTTTGTCCGGCCACACGTATGTGGTGGTCTTCTGCTCCGCCCTGAGGGGCATCCGTCCCAACCACACGGTTGTGGTGGTCTTCTGCTCCGCCCTGGGGGGCGTCTGGATCGACCACACAGACGTGGTGGTCTTCTGTTCCGCCCTGGGGGGCTTCCGCCATGAGGGTTAGGTTAAAACACAGAACTACATTACCATTTTAAGTGTTGCATTACCATTTAGCATATTTCAAATTGCTACCCATATGATTCTATATTTATTTACCATTAGGGATGTTCAACAATGACAAAAAAATAAGTAATTGAGTTGTTTATTCAGTTAACTTGGTTAGTGAAGTTGTTTGTGTAGGAAAGATTTAATCAATGTTTGAAGTGGCTTTCTGAATTTACAATGTGTTGTTTATAATTTCTTTGTTTATTTTTATTGGTGATTACATATTGCTGTCATACAAGTTACCATTTCCTCTCCCATTGAGTCCATTTAAGGACTATTTTAATACCGGGCTGGATGACCCGGTTCCTCAAAAGGAACTGGCTCAATTGGACACATTCCGGTTCTGGGAATTTGTGTGCTACTTGAGTCGAGTCAGGTGTTCATGGACCCTCCATAGTCGAGTCAGGTGCTCGTAGACCCGCCAGAGTCAGGGTTAGTCACCGTTGACCTTCCAGAGTCAGGGTTAGTCAAGATTGACCCTCCAGACTCAGTTCAGGTTCCAGTTGACCCTCCAGAGTCGAGTCATATTCCCGTTGACCCTCCAGAGTTGAGTCAGGTTCCAGCTGACCCTCCAGAGTCGAGTCACGTTCCAGTTGATCCTCCTGAATCAAGTCAGATTCCTGTTGACCTTCCATAGTCGAGTCAGGTGCCCGTTGACTTTCCAGAGTTGAGTCAGGTGCTTGTGGACCCTCCAGAGTCAGGGTTAGTCACCGTCGACCTTCCAAAGTCAGGGTTAGTCACAGTCGACCTTCCAGAGTCAGGGTTAGTCACCGTCGACCTTCCAGAGTCAGGGCTAGTCACCATCAACTTTCCAGAGTCAGGGCTAGTTCCTGTTGACCTTCCAGAGTCGAGTCAGGTGCCCGTCGAATTTCCAGAGTTGAGTCAGTTTCCGGTTGACCCTCCAGAGTCGAGTCAGATGCTCGTGGACCCTCCAGAGTCAAGTCAGGTGCTCGTGGACCCTCCAGAGTCAGGGTTAGTCACCGTTGACCTTCCAGAGTCAGCGTTAGTCACCGTCACCCTTCCAGAATCAGAGCTAGTCACGGTCGACCTTCCTGAGTCAGAACTAGTTACCATTGACCCTCCAGAGTCAGGGCTAGTCACTTTTGACCTTCCAGAGTCGGGACTAGTTACCTTTGACCTTCCAGAGTCAAGTCAGGTCACTGGTGACCTTCAAGGACAGAGTCAAGTCACCGGTGATCTTCAAGGACAGAGTCAAGTCACCGGGGTTCTTCACGGGAGAATTCAAGTCACCAGTGATCTTCATGAACAAAGGCAATTCACCAATTATCTTCATGAACAAATGCAAGTCACCAATAATCTTCATGAGCAGAGTCAAGTCAGCATTGATCTTCTGGAATCCAGTATAAACCCCATGGGATTACCAGAGTCTCGTCTCTTCTCTGTGGAACTGCCAGAGCCTCTCCACGTCTCTGCTGAACTGCCGGAGCCATTCCACGTTTCTGCTGAACTATCATAACCATTCCACATCTCTGCTGAACTACCAGAGTCTCTCCTTGCCTCTGCGGAACTTCCAGAGGCTCGTCATGTCTCAGTCAAACTCTCTGAGCACCCGACTGATCCTGTTGTGGCCACGGAGGCTAGCCTTAACATGTTCATGTTCTATGTTTCAGACTTGCCCAACCAGACTTGTTCCCCTGTTTGTCCGGCCGCACGTATGTGGTGGTCTTCTGCTCCGCCCTGGGGGGCATCCGTCCCGACCACACGGTTGTGGTGGTCTTCTGCTCCGCCCTGGGGGCGTCTGGTTCGACCACACGGACGTGGTGGTCTTCTGTTCCGCCCTGGGGGGCTTCCGCCATGACACACGGTTGTGGTGGTCTTCTGCTCTGCCCTATGGGGCGGGGCGTTCGTCCCGACCACACAGTTGTGGTGGTCTTCTGCTCCGCCCTGGGGGGCGTCTGTCCCGACCACACAGTTGTGGTGGTCTTCTTCTCCGCCCTGGTGGGCGTCATGTGATGTCCTTCTTGGACTTGTGTTTTTGTGTTTATTTTTTGTTGTTCTTCTGATTGTGTCTTTCTTTCTGTTTCCTCCTATGGACCTGGCCCTCCGTCCCTCCCCCGATCCTCCGCCGGTCCACCTCCCTCCTGGGTTTCTGGTCTGTGTCTTTCGTTCTGTTTCCCTCTAAGGACCTGGCCCTCCGTCCCTCCCACTGATCCTCCGCCAGTCCACATCCCTCCTGGACTCCTTGTTTTGTGTTGCACTTCTCTTCTCTCTGTTTTCCCATTTTACCTGGTCGTCTCGTCTCTGTTTCCCCATTCTACCTGGTCCTCTTGTCTCTGTTTTCCCCATTTTACCTGGCCCTCCGTCCCTCCCCCTAGTCCTCCGCCGCTCCACCTCCCTCCTGGTCTCTTTGTGTTTTTGGTTTTCCCTTGGGTTCGGGTGGAGCATCTGGCAGCTGCTCCGTTGAGGAGGGGGTAATGTCACGCTGTCTAGTCTCTGTTTCCCTGGGTGTCCACTATTGGGCTCACTTCCCCTTAGGCACTTCACCGTAGGAACTAGAATTCCTCTAGTCTGATCCTGTCTTAACAGTAATTGCATTCCTGTTAATTGCACCAGGTGCAGGCACTTTATTGTCATTAGCCTCCCTATATACAGGTTCTTCTAAAAAAATTAGCATATTGTGATAAAAATTCATTATTTACCATAATGTAATGATAAATATAAAACATATAATATATGTCATATATTTTAGATTCATTGCACACCAACTGAAATATTTCAGGTCTTTTATTGTTTTAATACTGATGATTTTGGCATACAGCTCATAAAAACCCCAAATTTCTCAAAAAATTTGCATATCATGAAAAGGTTCTCTAAACGAGCTATTAACCTAATCATCTGAATCAACTAAATAACTTTAAACACCTGCAAAAGATTCCTGAGGCTTTTAAAAACTCCCAGCCTGGATCATTACTCAAAACCGCAATCATGGGTAAGACTGCCAACCTGACTGCTGTCCAGAAGGCCCTCAAGCGAGAGGGTAAGACACAGAAAGAAATTTCGGAACGAATAGGCTGTTCCCAGCTGTATCAAGGCACCCCAGTGGTAAGTCTGTGGGAAGGAAAAAATGTGGCAAAAAATGCTGCACAACGAGAAGAGGTGACCGGACCCTGAGGAAGAGTCTGGAGTAGAAAAATCCAGAGCCACCGTGCACAGGCGTGTGCACGAAATGGGCTACAGGTGCCGCATTCCCCAGGTCAAGCCACAGAAACAGCGGCAGAAGCGTCCTGGCCTGGGCTACAAAGAAGCAGCACTGGACTGTTGCTTAGAGGTCCAAAGTACTTTTTTCGGATGAAAGCAAATTTTGCATGTCATTCGGAAATCATGGTGCCAGATTCTGGAGGAAGACTGGGGAGAAGGAAATGCCAAAATGCCTGAAGTCCAGTGTCAAGTACCCACAGTCAGTGATGGTCTGGGGTGCCATGTCAGCTGCTGGTGTTGGTCCACTGTGTTTTATCAAGGGCATGGTCAATGCAGCTAGTTATCAGGAGATTTTGGAGCACTTCATGCTTCCATCTGCTGAAAAGCTTTATGGAGATGAAGATTTCGTTTTTCAGCATGAGACCTGGCACTATCGAAGCGGCCTTAATCAGAATTCCAAGATGGCGCCAGTGTTTGTAGCCGGCCGTCTGGTGCTGAGAAAATTGTTCGTGATTTTACTGCTTGTGTCACTGTTTATGCAATGTATTGACTCTCTGCTGGTTTATGATCTTCAAACGCTGATCGATTTCCGTCTCCCATTGGAGAAGTGTCACGGTTGGTACGGTCGGGGTGTTTGCACTTTGTGGTGAAGTCTGTGTGTTTCGCGTCTGCACTGATTAGCTTGTGGGTGTCACGTAACGTGCACTTCCTGTCTGTTGTTGACGGCTGTACTACGTTTGAGCTCCGTCACTATATTCTTTTCATTTACTATTTTTAACTTAAAAATCAATTTTATACATCATTGTTTCCGTTTATATAACGCGTGAATATATCCTCTATTGTATTCTACAACAAAAACAATCAGAGCGCCTCGCTATCACTAGTTTTATTTTGATCTCCCGGGTCCGCTATTAGCTTTTAGCCAGTTAGCATCAGCAAGCGTGGTTGCTGCTAACTGCGCTTACATTGCTAATACTCTATTCTCACACATTACCACTGCTGTACTCACTGTTACTTGCTTTAATGGCGGATGAATGTCTCCACTCTGTGCAGCTCGAGCTCGAGGCTGTGGGGAAGCAGATTCGCGACCTGGAACAGAAGCAGGCCCAGCTGAGAGAGCGGAGAGCCGCGCTGGAATCATCCCGGGCTGACGCTCACAAGTCCGGGGTAAGTATACAGCGTACTGTTAACAGTCCCACCACGTCTACTCCGTGTGTTTCTCTGCGCAGGCCCGGTGCACCCAGGACGCGATCTTCCCAGATGTCCTTCACTGCGACGCCGGGACACCACGGACCCTGGGTGCATCCACAGCGGAGGACGCGAGCTGGGTCCCGGGCGACTACTTCTCCCCCTCCTGCCTTCGAGATCTCTATCCAGAACCGCTTCGCTCCCCTCCGCGAGACAGGACGCGACGCTGTGATCATCGGAGACTCCATCGTCCGACACGTAAGTGCTACGTTAGCCGAAGGTAAAGTGCACACTCATTGTTTGCCTGGTGCTCGTGTTCTCGATGTTTCTGCGCAGATACCCGCGATCCTGAAGGACGGCGAGAGCCCCAGAGCGGTCGTGCTTCACGCCGGAGTTAACGAACCACGCTGCGGCAGACGGAGACGCTGAAGAGGGACTTCAGGAGCCTGATCGAGACGGTTCGCAGCACGACGCCCGCGGCGACGATCGTCGTGTCAGGACCACTGCCCACGTATCGACGAGGACACGAAAGGTTCAGTAGACTTTTTGCTTTAAATGAATGGTTGTTGTCATGGTGTAAAGAACAGAAACTGCTATTTGTTAATAACTGGAATCTTTTCTGGGAGCGTCCTAGACTGTTTCGCGCTGATGGATTACACCCCAGCAGAATTGGAGCGGAGCTTCTCTCTGACAGCATCTCCAGGACACTTCGCTCCATGTGACTAGTAAGACAATTCTCAAATAAGCATTATGATGAGTTTTGTTCCAACCGCTTAAATGCTAAAAGTACTTGCGCTGTAAAACCTATTAAGACTGTGTCTGTTCCCCGAATAGTGAGGTCAAAATATAAATATAATGTAGGATCTAGAAAAAATCTTATCGTAATTAAACCAGAAAAATGTAAAGTAAATGAACAAAAACAATTTTTAAAGTTTGGGCTCATAAATATTAGATCACTCGCACCAAAAGCAGTTATTGTAAATGAAATGATCACAGATAATAGTTTTGATTTACTCTGCTTGACTGAAACCTGGCTAAAACCAAATGATTATTTTGGTCTAAATGAGTCTACTCCACCAAACTACTGTTATAAGCATGAGCCCCGTCAGACTGGTCGTGGCGGGGGTGTTGCAACAATATATAGTGATATTCTCAATGTTACCCAGAAAACAGGATACAGGTTTAACTCTTTTGAAATACTTCTGCTAAATGTTACTCTGTCAGACATGCAAAAGAAATCTAATGTATCTCTTGCTCTGGCTACTGTGTATAGACCACCAGGGCCGTATACAGAATTCCTAAAAGAATTTGCAGATTTCCTCTCAGACCTTCTAGTTACAGTTGATAAGGCGCTAATCATGGGAGATTTTAATATTCACGTTGATAATGCAAATGATACATTAGGACTTGCGTTTACTGACCTAATAAACTCCTTTGGAGTCAAGCAAAATGTCACCGGGCCCACTCATCGTTTTAATCATACACTAGATTTAATTATATCGCATGGACTCGATCTTACTGCTATAGATATCGTACCTCAAAGTGATGATATTACAGACCATTTCCTTGTATCGTGCATGCTGCGTATAACTGATATTAACTATATGTCGCAGCGTTACCGTCTGGGCAGAACTATTGTTCCAGCCACCAAAGACAGATTCACAAATAACCTGCCTGATTTATCTCAACTGCTCTGTGTACCCAAAAATACACACGAATTAGACGAAATTACTGACAACATGGGCACTATTTTCTCTAATACATTAGAAGCTGTTGCCCCAATCAAATTGAAAAAAGTTAGAGAAAAACGTACTGTACCATGGTATAACAGTAATACTCACTCTCTCAAGAAATTAACTCGTAGTCTTGAACGCAAATGGAGAAAAACTAACTTAGAAGTTTTTAGAATTGCATGGAAAAACAGTATGTCCAGCTATAGACAGGCTCTAAAAACTGCTAGGGCAGAGCATATACACAAACTCATTGAAAATAACCAAAACAATCCAAGGTTTTTATTTAGCACAGTGGCTAAGTTAACAAATTACCAGACGCCACCTGATTCAAATATTCCACCAACGTTAAATAGTAATGACTTTATGAATTTCTTCACTGATAAAATAGATAACATTAGAAATACAATAGCGAATGTAGATTCTACAGCGTCTAACACTTCAGTTTCATCCATCGCACCCAAAGATAAACTGCAGTGCTTTACAACCATAGGACAGGAAGAGCTAAATAAACTTATCACTGTATCTAAACCAACAACATGTTTATTAGATCCTGTACCCTCTAAATTACTGAAAGAGCTGTTACCTGTAGCCGAAGAACCGCTTCTCAATATCATAAACTCGTCGTTAACTTTAGGACACGTCCCAAAACCATTCAAGCTGGCGGTTATCAAGCCTCTTATTAAGAAACCAAAACTAGATCCTAGTGTACTGGCAAATTATAGGCCTATTTCAAATCTTCCATTTATGTCTAAAATTTTAGAGAAAGTTGTGTCTGCTCAATTGAGCACCTTCCTGCATAAAAATGATCTGTATGAAGAATTTCAGTCAGGTTTCAGGCCCCACCATAGCACAGAAACTGCACTTGTTAAAATTACAAATGACCTGCTCCTTGCGTCAGACCAAGGCTGCATCTCATTTCTAGTCTTGATCTTAGTGCTGCGTTCGACACCATAGATCATGACATACTCATAGATCGATTACAAAACTATACAGGTATTCAAGGGCAGGCTCTAAGATGGTTTAGATCCTACCTGTCCGATCGCTACCATTTTGTTTACTTAAATGGGGAGTCATCTCATTTATCATCAGTAAAATATGGAGTGCCACAAGGATCCGTCCTAGGTCCCCTTCTATTTTCAATATATATGTTGCCCCTTGGTAATATTATTAGAAAATACGGAATTAGCTTCCACTGTTATGCTGATGATACTCAGCTATATATCTCAACGAGACCAGATGAAACTTCCCAATTATCTAAGCTAACAGAGTGTGTTAAAAATGTAAAAGATTGGATGACACACAATTTTCTCCAATTAAATTTGGATAAGACAGAGATACTAATTATTGGACCAAAAAACACTACACAGAATCTTGTAGATTACAATCTGCAACTATACGGATGTACTGTTACTTCCTCTACAGTCAGAAATCTGGGTGTTATATTAGACAGCAATTTGTCTTTTGAAAATCATATTTCCAATGTTACAAAAACTGCATTCTTCCATCTTAGAAACATTGCCAAGCTACGAAACATGTTGTCTGTTTCTGATGCAGAAAAGCTAGTTCATGCATTCATGACCTCTATACTGGACTATTGTAATGCACTTCTAGGTGGTTGTCCTGCTTCGTCAATAAACAAGCTACAGGTCGTCCAAAATGCAGCAGCTAGAGTCCTTACCAGGTCAAGAAAATATGATCATATTATCCCAATTTTACAGTCTCTGCACTGGCTACCTATTAAGTTCCGTATCAGTTACAAATTATCATTACTTACCTATAAGGCCCTAAATGGTTTAGCTCCTGCGTACCTAACTAGCCTTCTACCACGTTACAACCCATCACGCACCCTAAGGTCACAAAACGCTGGACTTTTGGTCGTTCCTAGGATAGCAAAATCCACTAAAGGAGGTAGAGCTTTCTCACATTTGGCTCCCAAACTCTGGAATAGCCTTCCTGATAATGTTCAGACACACTCTCTCTGTTTAAATCTAGATTAAAAACACATCTCTTTCGCCAAGCATTCGAATAATGTATCTTTTTAATTGTGAGTGTAGTTGCATCTGTTCAAAGGTGCATTTTTATTCATTAACTTGGGTTAAACTAATTTTACTTTGTTGGATCAGCAGCTATGCTAATGATGTCTGTATTTTGTTTCTATGTTTCGCCACGGGATTTACATCCCGTGGTAACTAGGATTTAAACAAGCTCCAGTCTGGATCCAGAACACCTGAGATTTTATTATTTTTAAAAAATAATTTTATTATTTATTTTTATTTTTTCTAAAATCCTGTCAAATGTGCACAAACTACTAGCTACTACTAAATATTGTAGAAACATAATTTTCTGTAAAGTTGCTTTGTAACGATTTATTTTGTAAAAAGCGCTATACAAATAAACTTGAATTGAATTGAATTGAATTATGGGAAACACAGGAGAAGGAACCAATTTGCAGGTACGTCGTTTATTAGGGATAATCCAAAAGGGTGAACAGTCCAGGCAGGGTCAAAACCAGAAGATCAAAGCAGACATAAACAAGACACTAACGCAAGGCAAGACAAGGATGACGGGCATGAAATGAAATAACATAACATTAAACAAGGACTCCGTAACACAGACTAAGACAGACTGGGTATTTATACACAGAAGGATAATGGGGAAACAGGAGACAGGTGGGGGGAACAATCAATTACGCAACAAGGAGGAAGGTGACCATATAAGGAAACAGTAAGTGATCTGGGACAGACACCGTGAGAAGGAGGACATCTAGTGGAACCCCGGGGAACAACAACCCAGACACTGTGACAGTGGGCATCTCCGTTAATTGTCATCAGCAGCAGCTGTCACTCATTACTCATCCCCTATATATTGGCTTGTCTCACGTCTTGTGTTTGTGAGATCATTGTTGAATGTCTTGTACCTTGTTTGTTAGCTTCAGTGTTGTCTGCGTTTGAATGTCTGTGTTTCCCCAGGACCTCATCCACTCTACGCACTTCCACTCAGCTACAAACGCTTACCTTTGGCTCTATTCCCCGCAGTTCCTGTGCCATCCTCTCCTGCTGCCTACTCACCGCCATCATCCGGATTACGCCATCATCCGGAGTGTCATCTTCTCAGCCTCATTGTTCCCTTGTGTTTGTTTATCTCATTCCATTAAAACTGTTAACTTGCATCGGTTTCCAGACTTTCCTTCACCCCACCGTCACAAGAAGTCGCCTAAGTATGACTGGGATGGTCAGAAAACTTTTCTCCCTCCCCTCTTGCTAAACATACCTGCTCATCTTGTATGCAATCCGGCTTCCCTTGTCCGGAGAGGACGCTCGAGGCGCCGTGGGAAGCGCAGCGGGCAGCTGGTGAGGTTGAAAGCTTACATAGCGGACTGTTCAGCCTGTGGAGCCCGGCGTCAGCCTTTGGTTTACTATTTATCCTGGCGTGCTATGGATCCTGCTAGGACCTGGTTGATACCAATTACCGGCTCAGATATGGAGTATTCTCACCAACGATCACCTCGCCCTAGGAAAGGCGGTGTTAACCATGGAAACCTTCGGTCTTTGAGTTATGTAACTCGTATTGGCCAGTTCCCCGGCTCCTGTCAGAGCTGCCCTGGTCAACGCTAGATCGCTGGTGAATAAGACCTTTATTTTAAAGGAGCTTTTTTCCCAGCATAACTTGGATTTTCTTTTTGTGACTGAAACTTGGTTAAATGTTGGTGAGTCGAGCCCTTTTTCTGAACTTCTACCACTGGATTGCACATATTTTAACTCCCCGAGGACTACTGGTCAAGGAGGAGGACTTTCCGTTATTTTTAAGGAAAAATACAATTGCAGGCAGTTGCCAATGATAACATTTTGAGATAACAATGTTTGAATTGGGCAAATTTCAGCCCGTTTTGTGTGCTCTTATCTATCGACCGCCTAAATATAGCAAGCATTTTATCAGAGACTTGACTGAATTATTGTCTGAAATTATGCCAAAATATGACCGGATCTTAATTTTAGGAGATATGAATATTCATGTATGTTGTCCCACAAATCTGTTGGCTAAAGATTTTTTTGAACTTTTTGATTCATTTAACCTTATACAGTTTGTAAGTGGTACTACACATGGCCACACATTAGATCTTGTCATGCAGTTTGCCTATTTTAAATCTTGTGATACAAAAGGCTGTTTTTTCTGACCATGCACCAATTTTATTTGATGTTTCCCTTCCATACAATATTGTTAATGGGGGGGTGAAATGCTATTTCATGCATACTGAGTTTTTTACACTGTTAAAGCGTTGGATTCCCATGCTAAACATGGACAAAGTTTAAAGAATTAAATTGTACGTTTGAAGTAGTATTTTTGTTCTAAAAATACTCCTTCCAGTTTGTCACAAGTTTGGGAAAGTTTTTTTTCGAGTATGGCTCTGTGTGACGTTAGATGGAGCGGAATTTCCTTATATGGGTCCTGAGGCACTTCTGCCGGAAGAGCGCGCTCCCGTATAGCAGAGCACTGAGAGCACAACAGACTTCACTGATCAGAGCGAGAGCGTCGCCAAATGTCACAAAAGAAGTGTGTTTTTGGTTGCCAGGGCAAGACAACCCTGCACAGATTACCAAAAAAAAACAGCATTAAGGGACCAGTGGATGGAGTTTATTTTTACAGAGCATCAACGGAGTTGTGCAAGTGTTTGTTTTTGTTTGTTCCCTGCATTTCGAAGATGCTTGTTTTACAAACAAGGCCCAGTTTGACGCCGGATTTGCACATCGTTTATTTCTTAAGGATAATGCAGTCCCAACGAAAAAGGGTCACAATCGTGTGTTGGAAACGCAGGCGGTGAGTAAAACTGCTTCAAATATCTCTGTGTTGTTAACTTAGCTATCGGCGCGTAAGCACATCAAGTAAACAACATGCGATGTTGTCATCAAACTGCACTTTCCACATGTACAGCTTAAAAAAAAAAAAAAAAAAAAAAAGACGACATAAAGTGGAACTTAGTCATTTTCCAAAACCGCTAAGCAAATATATACAGTTTCAGTACATTTTCAGTACATACCACATAGAGATGTCGTTGCTGATGCTGCTCTTGTTAGATTTCAGCCTCTGGATCTGATTCTGGATCATAAATATACGCTGAATCTGACTGTTAACCATGGTTTGTTTTGGATGTTTTTTTCCTCACGGTAATGTCACAGCTTCCAAACGCTCTCAACGCAAAAGCTTACTCACGCTCATGATTCTTTAGCTCCGCCCCTACGTCACGCCTCCAGACGGTCGTGTTTTTCCGGGAAAAATCGGTACAGACTATCTTTCTCTTATGAATATAATAAAACTAAAGACTTTTTGGAGTTATGAAGGATGCAGTACTACTCTATAGGTACTCAAGATTAACAGGATATTGAGTGAAAACATACATTTCACCCCCCCTTTAAGCAATGTGCTCCACCTCGTATCAGCAGGATGATTAAACCGGCCACTGCTGCACAATTTTCAGAAGCATTTAGTAATGTTATAGACACTTTAGAGCAGTCTGCTTTCCAATGTACAGATGAGCTTGTTTCCTGTTTTTCATCCACCTGTATAAATATTCTTGATAAAATTGCACCACTGAAGCCCAGGCGCTCCAAACCTAATTATGAACAGTGGATTAATGATTTAACTAAAGCGGCTAGGCAAAAGTGTAGGAAAGCTGAAGGACAATGGAAAAAAACATAAATTGCAGGTTTTTTATGATATTCTAAAGGATTGTTGGAATAATTATCAGAGAATTGTTCAAACTGAAAAGGCTAAATACATCTCTGATGTTATTGATAAAAATGGCCATAAACCTCATGTTCTTTTTAGAACAATTAATTCTGTTCTTCATACCCCCCCCCCCCCCCATCTATAATGTTGGAAGAATTTACTGTGGCCTGTGAAAAATTCCTCCACTTTTTTGTGAAAAAGATTAGAGCTAGCATTTCACCTCAAGCCTTTGATCCTTCCATTTCCATAGAGTGTGCTGCAGTCCTCACTGAGTTTGAGCCTGTTTCCATCTTGGCCCTTAATGATATTGTTACACATTTAAAACCTTCAATTTGTCCGACTGATATCATCCCATCACGTATTTTTAAAGAGGTATGGAACACTATTGGACCAAACATTCAAGCAATCATAAACAGTAGTCTGACTTTTGGTTATGTGCCACTTTGTTTTAAAGAGGCTGTGGTGCAGCCCCTTATCAAAAAACTAAATCTGGACACTTCAGTTCTTTCAAATTATCGTCCAATTTCAGAACTTTCTTTTGTGTCCAAGATTTTTGAGAAGGCAGTCCTAGTGCAATTACAAGCCTATTTAGATCTGCATGGTATTCTTGAGGTGTTCCAGTCTGGTTTTAAAGCATTTCATAGTACAGAGACTGAATTTATAAAAGTTTTTTAACAATCTTTTGATTTTAACAGATTCTGGAGATTCTACAATCTTGATGCTTTTAGATCTTACAGCAGCCTTTGATACGGTTGACCAGTGTTCTTATCTCGCGTCTCGAGCACAACGTGGGGATTAAAGGCACTGTATTAAAATGATTTAGATCATATCTCTCAGCGAGAGTGTTTAAAGTTGGGTATGGGGGCTCTACTTCACCAGCAGCACCAGTGACATGTGGAGTACCGCAGGGCTCTATTTTGGGGCCGATTCTCTTATCCCTTTACTTGCTTCCTTTAGGTTCCATCTTAAAAAAGCATAACATTAGTTTCCATCTGTATGCAGATGATTTACTGCCTATAAAATGAAAGGGTGAGGATTCGATAAAAAGGCTGTTAGAGTGTTTTTATGATATTAAAGCGTGGATGGCTTTAAACGTTTTACATTTTAATTAAAGTAAAACTGAAATTATGATTTTCAGACCTAGCAGTTTTACTAGCACCTCCAAATTGGACCTGGGACCCCTGACGCCCTATGTAAAGTCTATGGTAATGAACCTTGGGGTAAAGATGGATAGTATCTTCACTTAGAGACACAGATAAACTCTGTTGTAAAAGCTAGTTTCTTTCAACTTAGGCTACTTACCAAATTGAAGCCATTTCTATCTTTCAAAGATTTGGAGAGGGTTATACATGCTTTTATCACCACTTGCCTGGATTATTGTAATGCTTTATATATAGGAGTTAACCAGGCCTCTCTTTCTAGATTGCAAATAGTTCAGAATGCTGCCGCTCGACTCCTTACAGGAACCCGTAAACGAGAGCACATTATGCCTGTTCTTGCCTCTCTTCATTGGCTACCTGTTTGTTTTAGAATACAGTTTAAGATTTTATTGTTTGTTTTTAAATCTCTTCATGGTCAAGCCCCAGCTTACATAGATGATCTACTGAAGATGCATGCTCCTCTTAAGGTCATTGAGGTCTGCTGACCAACTACTCTGATCTGTTCCTAGGACTTAAAAATAGGGGAAATCGAGCTTTTTCACTCGTGGCCCCTAGGCTGTGGAATTATCTGCCTATGCGTGTCAGAGTGGCTCCCAGCCTTGACAGTTTTAAATCACGACTTAAAACTCAATTTTATTCATTGGCCTTTAAACCAGCCTGAGAGTTCATTTCTGCATTTTATTATTTTAGTTTGTCACTTGTTTAAACTGTGTATTGTGCTCATTTTATGTGCTTTTTTTAATTTGTTGCAATTATGTCAGTGTCCAGCACTTTGGCTAACCTCGGTTGTTTTAAATGTGCTTAACAAATAAATTGTATTGTATTGTATCGAAGCATCCTGGGCCTCCATAACACCTCAGCAGTGCCACAGGCTGATTGCCTCCATGCCTCGACGCATTGAAGCAGTCATTTCTGCAAAAGGATTCCCGACCAAGTATTGAGTGCATTACTGAACATAATTATTTGAAGGTTGACTTTTTTTGTATTAAAAACACTTTTCTTTTATTGGTCGGATGAAATATGCTAATTTTTTGAGATAGGAATTTTGGGTTTTCATGAGCTGTATGCCAAAATCATCAGTATTAAAACAATAAAAGACCTGAAATATTTAAGTTGGTGTGCAATGAATCTGAAATATATGAAAGTTTATTTTTTATCATTACATTATGGAAAATAATTAACTTTTATCATAATATGCACATTTTTTGAGAAGGACCTGTATATACCAGTCTTTCCCTGTTGTTTGTATGGAGTCCTTACCCTTCGTGTATCAACATTGTCGTCCCCCGAGATACTTCCTGTCTGCTCGTCCTCCGAGTCCTCTCGTTTTCCGAGTTCCCTTTCCCGTCCCTTTTCCTTTGTTTGTTTATTTTGGACTGTCGTTTTGGTTTTGACCTTGGCTGTGTTTGACAACGATTTGGATTACCCTTTTTTTGAATAAATACCTGCAATTGGATCTCTCTAACTCCCTGTGTCTCTCTGGTGCACGATCGTCACAGTATTTTGTAAGCAATGTTTAAACTGGAACTTAATAATTCAATCTCAACCTGTTCTGCACGTTATTCTATACTTTTTCATTAATTTTCTTTTCTTGCCATTAACAGTCTTCCTGTGAAGAAATCCTGAACGAGCATCACATGTTCAGATGAAGGCAGTGCACTTCCAAGACTCATGTATGAACTACTTCTAGATTCTGTGTTAATTTGAGTTTTTTTTTTTTTTTCAAATCTCAACTCAAACGGGCACATGGCAAGAGATACTAAATGCACACAAACACTTGGAGCCCTGATCTTAATTTGGATTGTATAGTTTTCTTGGTTTAATATTGAAATGTCAGGCATGAGTGCATACATTTTTATTCTTTATTTTCAAATGCTGTACAAGAAAGTTTTTTTTATTTTTTGATGTCAATTGTAGATGCAGATAATTTAACATGAATAAAAGGTTAGTAATCTAACTAGGTTTAGATCACCCATAATATATGAATAATCTCATACCAATCCTGTTAGACTTTTGTTCATTTTTGGAACACTAATGAAGATCCTTTTTAATGAAATCTGACAGCTGTACTGTATTGGACATTGAAATGGTAGTTGAACAGAGATTTCATTAAAAATACTCTTCATTTGTGTTTCAAAGTTGAATGGAATTCGTATGGATTTGGAACGGTATGAGGGAGAATAACTGATGACAAAATTCACATGTTGTGCTTTTTAAATAATATTGTGTTCTATGGGAAATCCCATACAGAAAGGTAATATATTCACATATATGTGAAGCACTGTTAAATATATTGAAATATACAAAAAAAAAATACATATGCTGTGTGTGTGTTTACATACTTAGGCTATTTGTGAAATGATATTCATGCCCCAAATAACTTTGAATCAATGTGTTTTTATAGTACAGCAATGCATTTAGTTTCTACACTATACCATTTTTAAAGCTGTTATTATATTATATTATGTTATATTATATAGATCCTATGTTCTAATTCAGTTTAGGCCTCCTATCCTTTACATGTTATTGACACGCTACTGTTGAATATTTACTTTGGTTCAGTGTCATGGGAATAAGTCCATTATCATCACAACCGTGAGCTAACAGAGGCTAACTATAAGAGGTAAGCTAGCTATAGATTTGAGCTCTTCTTTATGAAAGTTTGGGATTTTAATCACATATTATGTGTAGATGAGTTTTTTTTATAGCTGTGTAAATGTTTTGCTGGCGATTTGTTAATGGATGAATTAAAAAAGCTACTTAATTTAACCTAAAAGTATGCACTGTACTGTTAATTAGGGTTGCCAACCGTTCTGTATAATATGGAATCGTCCTGTATTTAAGGCATCAAAGAAGCATTATAAAAGCTGTACATGCCGCAGTTTGTCCCGTGTTTAAAGCATATGCCATATGACCACCTAGTCCATATGAATATCAAACTCTAAGGTGATAATCATTTGTTTCTTTTTTTGACAAGTGTTTGATGTGTGAGTATATCCGTTATGGTGTTCTGTTAGAACACCGGCTGGTCTCTTGCTCCCGGTTCTGCGAGCTGGACTCCCGTTAACGGAGTTAGGTGTTTATAACATCCGTGTTTTGACTTCAGCTAATCAATTGAGGAGAACGCAAACAACGTGATTCCAACATCCAGACATGCAAGAAAACATGCATTTTAACGTTACCTGAGGGAAGACATAATCAATAAGGAAAGTCGTCTTTCTTAAATGTAGGTAATGTTGTTAAATACCTAGATGAAACAATTTATATTTATATAAGTTACAGCGTACTCTTAACCTTTAATATAATTCTTAAAACACAAAATGACCAATGAAGTGTCAAGCACTCACAGCAGTCCATTAACTCTTTAAGTTATCTTTAATTGAAAAATAACCATTTCCATTTGTACTGTATCGCTATTACACACACACAAATCAGAGTCAGAAAGAGCTTTATTGTCAAGTATATTTGCACATACAAGGAATTTGTTTGTGTCACAAAGTTCCCGAACACTGAGAAAACAACAACACACAGATAATAAAAAATAAAATGTGAACAGATAATAAATGTTTTTGATAAAATCAAGAAAAAACTAATTTTGTGATATAGCCTATTATTGCAATTTAACATAACAGTTTAATATTTTAATGTACTTTAAAATATAATTTATCAGAATCAGAAAGAGCTTTATTGCCAAGTATGCTTGCACATACAAGGAATTTGTTTTAGTGGCATAGGCTTCCAGTACACAGAGACAACAAAAAAATCTAATCTAATCTCTTTGTTCAGTGTGTTCCTGGCCTGATTGTACAAGACCCTGTCCCCATTTCTGTAGGCATCCTCTTTGGCCTGACGAAGATGTCTGAGTTTTACTGTAAACCATGGCTTATCATTGTTGAATGTTAAATAAGTCCTGATAGGAATGCATATATCCTCACAGAAACTAATATAGGATGTTACGGTCTCTGTGAGTTCGTCCAGATCGGTGGTAGCAGCTTTAAAAACACTCCAATCAGTGAGGTCAAAACAAGTGTCCCGGTTCATGAATTCACTCTCTCGTCTAGTGTGCTGTTGTGTGTTTGTCTGTGGGCGTGGTCACTGATCAGCGATGATCAGCAGCGCCAGCTGGTTTCAATTGTTTGTTCCCTATATAAGTTCAGTAACTTGTGTTTCATGTTGTCAGATCGTTGTTTCTCCCTCGTGTGCTCCCGTACCTGTTCCTGTGTCCTTAGTTCCTGCCTGATTCTTCCTGTTATCGTCATTTGTTCCTGGATCTTCACTCAGCACTGGATTACCGAGCATTGTCATGAGGATTATTCACACACCGGGTTTCAAGGGATCATCACTGGACCAATCACCACCATCTGTTGTCCACCGAAGTCCCTGCGTCACCATTCCATCAGCCTTGTGTCCGCCCGCCTGTGTTTCCTGTGATTCTTCGTATATATCTGTCTCTTATGCTGTTTGTCAATAAACACGCCTTGCGATTACATCCTGTCTCTGTCATACGTAACAGAACGATCTGACCATAATGGATGTAGCAGGCGCTTCCACATGGGACGAGTTTGCGGCTCAAAGCATCGCTAGAATGGACACTCAGGAGGAGAACATCTCTCTCACAGGGAGGGCGCTCCAGGCGCTTGTGTCCGAGCTCACCCAGCCAATAAAACAGCTACGAGTCTCCACTGCACCACCCACACCGCCGACTCCACCCCCCCTTCCAGAGCCGCAGCTGCGGCGAGAACCGAGACTGCCGACACCAGAAGGTTATTCAGGTGAACCAGAGTTTTGCAGAGCTTTTCTGACCCGATGTTCTATGCACTTTGCATTACAGCCTCAGACGTTCAACCAAGAGCGATCCAAGGTGGCGTATCTGCTGACGCTACTTTCAGTCAGGGCGGCTCTCTGGGGAACGGCGGTGTGGGAGAATCAAGACCCATGCTGCGCCTCGTTCCAAGCACTCACCAAAGAGATGAGGAGGGTTTTCGATCGGGCAGTGGCGGGTAGGGAGGCGGCCAGACTACTCGCCGATCTTGGCCAAGGTCACGGTTCGGTGTCCGAGTATTCCATCCAGTTCCGCACCCTGACTGCAGAGTGCCGATGGAACGAGGAGGCGCAGTGGGACAGATTCCTGCATGGGTTGGCTGACCGTATTCAGAGGGAAATTTATATGCTGGACCTTCCCACTAGTCTCAATGGACTTATCGAATTAGCACTTCGAGTGGATGCTCAGCTGAGCAGAATGGGCCGTTTCCAACAAGACCATCCAGTTTGCGGCATGGAGACCAGACGTTCGGAATTCCTGGATACAGTCAGTCCCTCTTACGATCCGGAGCCCATGCAGGTGGGTAGAGCTTGGCTTTCCCGGGAGGAGAAGGAACTGCGGAGATCCCAAGGACTGTGCCTATACTGCGGGAGGGCCACTTCATCCACTCATGCCCATTAAAAGGATCTAGCCCGGTAGTAACTAGGAGGCTACTATCGGGTGGGATCTCCGCTGAGAAGAAATCATCATCACCATCATCTACTCTCCTTCCAGTAAGGTGGGCAATCAACACACATGACACCAAGGCCTTACTGGACTCGGGGGCAGAGGGTAATTATGGATTTTGAACTGGCTCACTGTCTTCACATTCCTATCACCCATCTCACGTACAAGATTTCTGTCAATGCTCTTAATGGACAACAGCTTCCCAACATTACTCATGCTACTGAACCCATCACTCTCATCACGTCTGGCAACCACACTGAGACAATAACATTCCTCCTCACGAACTCACCTCTGGCATCCATCGTACTTGGTCATCCTTGGTTCACACAACATAATCCCAGAGTCAATTGGGGGCACAATTCAATATCTATGTGGAGTAATATGTGTCATGAGTCATGTCTAGTATCTGCGTGTTCGTCTGTACCTGTCTGTTTTCCAGGAGGAGGCAGTGAATTTATCTAACTTGCCAGAAGAGTACCAGGACCTGAGAGAAGTGTTCAGTAAGTCTCGTGCTGCTTCTTTTCCTCCACATCATCCCTATGACTGTGCCATAGACATAGTACCAGGCGAGTCTCTGCCTAAGGGCAAGTTATATTCACTTTCTGTTCCAGAGAGGGAGGCTATGGAGAAATACATTTCTGATTCTCTAGCATTCAAATTCATTAGACCTTCCTCATCTCCAGTGGGGGCGGGGTTCTTTTTTGTGGGGAAGAAGGATGGGTCTCTGCGACCGTGCATTGATTATCGAGGGTTGAACAACATCACGGTAAAGAATACTTATCCTTTGCCGTTGATGTCTTCAGCTTTCGAATGATTGCAGGGTGTCACGTAACGTGTTATGGGAAACACAGGAGAAGGAACCAATTGCAGGTAAGTATCTTTTATTAAGGGATAATCCAAAGGGGCAAAAAGTCCAGGCAGGGTCAAAACCAGAGAATCCAAATCCAACATAAACATAAACATGAAAGCAAGACAAGACGACAAGGCAAGAGTGACGGACAATGAATAACATTCAACATTAAACAAGGACTCCGTAACACAGACTAGGACAGACTGGGTATTTATACACAGAAGGATAATGAGGAAACAGGAGACAGGTGGGGAAACAATCAATTACACAAGGAGGAAGGTGACCAAATAAGGGAACAGGAAGTGATCTGGTGACAGACACCGTGAGAAAGGAGGACATCTAGTGGAACCCCAGGGAACACAACCCCCCCTCTACGGAGCGGCTCCCAGACGCTCCAAGACAAGACACAACACAGAGACCAGGAGGGAGGTGGACAGGTGGAGGCTCAGGGGGAGGGACGGAGGGACGGAAAAGGAAAACATGGGAAACAACACCAGAAATGTAAACATAAAACAGGGATACCAGGAGGGAGGAGGACCGGAGGAGGTTCAGGGGGAGGGAAGGAGGGCCAGACAAACTAAAGGGAACAGACAGAAACATAACAGAACTCAAAAAACACAAAACAGAAGTCCATGAAGGACATGTTGAAGCGTCCACCAGGGCGGAGCAGATGACCACCACAGCCGTGTGGTCAAGGCCAGAGCCCTCCAGGGCGGAGCGGAAGACCACCACGACCTTGTGGTCAAAGTCAGAGTCCTCCAGGGCGGAGCGGACGACCACCACAGCGGTGTGGTCACCGCCAGAGTCCCCCAGGGCGGAGCGGACGACCACCACGTCCTTGTGGTCAACGTCGGAGTCCCCCAGGATGGAGCAGCCGGCCACCCAGTGACTTGACTTGGCTCTGGAGGGTAACCGGTGACTGGCCCTGGCCCTGGAGGGTCATCAGTGACTGGTCCTGGCTCTGGAACGGTCTCGGGCACCGCCTCGGTCAAGGCATCGGGCACCGCCTCGGTCAAGACATCGGGAGCGACCTCGGACACTGCATTGGGAATGGCGTCAAGCACCGCCTTGGTAACGGCCTCAGGAACCGCCTCGGGCACTGCCTCGACATCAGGCACCACCTCGGCCTCCGGAACCGCATCGGTCACCGCCTCAGCCTCCAGAACAGCATCGATCACCACATCGGGAACGACCTCGGGCACCGCCTCGGAATCGGGCACCGCCTCGGGAACTGCATCAGGAACTGCATCAGGCACCGCATCGGGAACTGCATCGGGCAACGCCTCGGGAACTGCATCGGGCACCGCCTCGGGAACTGCATCGGGCACCGCCTCGGGAACCGCATCGGGCACCGCCTCGGGAACCGCATCGGGCACCGCCTCGGCCTCCAGAACGGCAACGGCCTGTGCCTCGGCATCGGGAACAGCATCGGGCACCGCCTCGGCCTCGGGAACAGCATCGGCCTCGGGAACAGCATCGGGCACCGCGCCGACCTCCAGAACAGCATCGGGTTTCGCTTCGACCTCTGGAACAGCATCGGGCCTCGCCTCAGCCTCTGGAACAGCATTGGGCACCGCATCGGCCTCAGGCCCCACTTCGACCTCCAGAACAGCATCGGGCACCGCCTCGGGAATGGAAACGGTCCGCTCGGGAACGTTCTCCAGGCCTTGAGGGACGGTCGACGCCTGTCTCCTCGTCCTCCGCCCTCTATGACGGCGAGTCGGTGGCACCTGTACTGGCGACTCAGGCGTTGAATCAGCCATCTTGTGCTGTGGCTCTGGGCTGGCGGCCATCTTGTGCTGTGGCTCTAAACTGGTGGCCATCTTGGTCTGTGGCTCTAAGCTGGCGGCCATCGTGTGCTGTGGCGCTGGGCTGGTGGCCATCTTGTGCTGTGGCTCTGGGCTGGCGGCCATCTTGTGCTGTGGCGCTGGCTCAGCGGCCATCTTGAGCTGTGGCGCTGGGTTAACGGCCATCTTGTGCTGAAGCGCTGGCTCAGCAGCCATGACGTGAACCGTCTTGGGAACTTCTAGTATTCTCGATAGCATCTCGAAGTAGTCGAGAAGGGTATCAGCAGCCCTCTTGGGCGTTGGTGTTGAGCTGGCAGCCATCTTGCCCTGTGGGGTGAGGCTGGCTTCCATCTGGCCTCGTGGTGCGGGGTTGGTGGTTACGCACCACAGTGGCGCTGGGTCGGTGGCCATCTTGCGCCGTGCTTCCTCTCGCCCACCTCCTCCTCGACGACCTCCCCTGGTTCCGCGGAAAACCACCAGGCGAGTTCCTTCAAAACCACCTCTGTCCCGCTCTGTGACTGGGGTTGAGGCATGGGCAGACATACCTGCTGGTTCTTTTGGTGACGGAGTCCTTCTGTCACGTAATGTGTTATGGGAAACACAGGAGAAGGAACCAATTGCAGGTAAGTATCTTTTATTAAGGGATAATCCAAAGGGGTAAAGAGTCCAGGCAGGGTCAAAACCAGAGAATCCAAATCCAACATAAACATAAACATGAAAGCAAGACAAGACGACAAGGCAAGAGTGACGGACAATGAATAACATTCGACATTAAACAAGGACTCCGTAACACAGACTAGGACAGACTGGGTATTTATACACAGAACGATAATGAGGAAACAGGAGACAGGTGGGGAAACAATCAATTACACAAGGAGGAAGGTGACCAAATAAGGGAACAGGAAGTGATCTGGTGACAGACACCGTGAGAAAGAAGGACATCTAGTGGAACCCCAGGGAACACAACCCAGACACTGTGACACAGGGAGCATCCATCTTCACAAAATTTGATTTACATAACGCTTATCATTTGGTTCGCATAAGGAAAGGAAATGAATGGAAGACCGCATTTAATACCCCCAGAGGGCACTTTGAATACTTGGTTATGCCCTTCGGGCTATCCAACTCGCCCGCGGTCTTCCAAGCACTCGTCAATGAAGTGCTGAGAGATATGGTTGATCAATTCATATATGTTTACCTGGATGACATATTGATATTTTCCTCTTCTCTCCAGGAACACGTTCAGCACATCAGACGAGTGCTTCAGAGGTTGCTAGAGAATGGGCTTTTTGTCAAGGCGGAGAAATGCGTTTTGCATGCACAGTCCGTCCCCTTTTTAGGGTTCATCATCTCGTCTGAGGCAGTGCGTATGGATCCTGACAAGGTTAAGGCTGTGATAGATTGGCCAAGTCCAGATTCCCGTAAGGCCCTACAGAGGTTTCTGGGATTCGCCAATTTTTATCGACGTTTTATTCGTAACTTCAGCCAACTAGTCACTCCTCTGACCGTTTTGACCTCCCCCAGAATGATGTTCAGGTGGTCCGATACTGTTGATCTAAAATCAGTCTTGTCCCCTTACAATTTAATCACAGGGCCGAATAGCAGTTGCCTTGTCAAAAATCTTTATTGACATATGTATCAGGCATAGGAGAGAAACTTGTTTTCTTTGCCAGCTGTATGTTCATTTCTCCATTTCTCCGTTTCTCAGTCTCTCAGTTTCTCTAAGGCTTTAACAGTGACCATAGCTTATATACCACTGACCAAGTTCCTTACAAGGTACAGAAACATGTTGGTTTGTTTAAAATAGAATGTATACTTCATGCTAACATCAGTTGGTATATTTATGCATACATACATTGGTGGAAAGAAGAAACCACCCTATGCATCAGTGGAACATATTACATACACGTTCATGTAGACATTCTGGTATGGTCAAAATTAGTTCCTCTCCCTGTGTCTGTCATATGATCCTACATGTTCATGCAGACTTTAACTCATGCAGTAAACTTCATCATGCACTAAAACTTCACAAATAAATAAGTAATATTAAAATAGCAAATTTTTGGTCTTCATCTCCCCCTTCTGAAACTACGGCCGTCAGTTTCACACCATCATCGCCACCTAATGGAGTGATAGTAAGGAGAGAAAAAGCGAACCAAAGAACAAAAGACACACAAAGGACAGAAGAATAGAAACATAAGGAATCAGGAATAGAACAAAACAAACAAAATAACCCCAACCCATGATATGTTCCAGCATAATATGTGTGTAATTACATCTATGTGTATGTATTTAAAAAGAACCCCAGTTATCTAAAGGAAAGGAAAAATGAATAAATCTTCACCAGTGCCTGGACTTGTCCGGTACCTGAACTCCTCCAGTTCCTGGCCAAAATAACAAACTAACATAAAGGTTGATGTTAAAGAATCCTATCCCTTGGGGTTGAAAATCAGTAAGCAGGTGTTGATTGTTTGTGGGGTTGTGTTCATAAGTGTGCAATGTATGAAATATCCTATTTTACTCTATATTTCCCATTCTCTGCTTTATCCATATGGTTAGAAATAACTAGTTTGGCAGGTTTAATACCTCTCCTTCTAGTAACACATATGATGATGTGTATTATTAACATAAACACAAGAACTCCTACCATAGTAAGAACTATACAGTCTGACCATGATAAATTCCCTGGAATTTGTGTTAATTTCCTTTCAGACAATAATTTAGCTACTCCCTTTGCTACGACAATATGTCCCATTGCTTGAATTCCTTCCTCTTCAGCTGCTTTAACACTCTTTTTGACTATCTTAACCATTTCAAAGAGTTCATAATTCCTTTCCTCCACTAAATCATTATTCCACCACTGTGGTTCTACCTGCAGCAATTGCACGTGTGGAACATGTATTCCACCTTAATGAAGAGGATAGAGAATTTCAATGCAAAATGGATCAGGAGGAATTGGACACAACTTCCCCCCATATGTCATACTTTCACTTATTCCATTATGTAATATACACCACTGTGCTTCAGACACCTGCCATGCACCTGTGGCTTGATCTAAAGGAACTACCTCCCAAACTGCAGATCCATTAAGAGATAGACTAAACATTGTAGAACATGAACAAATTACCCACTCATGTTCCTCAACACAAAAGTCTGTGGTAGAAATCATCGGTGGTTTCCCCTCAGCCCAATATCCATTTTTCCCTAATCTAATTACTCAATTTCCTTGTCTAATTCCCATTGATTGGAATTTTCTAACTGTCTTTATGTTGCGCTTTCCATATTGAGGCCATACCATAATTAAAGGTAGTACTCCAGAACCTGTTAAAGATTTCTCATCTATTGCAATTTTAACTAATGGAATATGTTTAGCAGAAGTTAAATTAAGTTGATTACCAAAAACCAATAACAAAGATTCAGCTATTCGTTCAGGAACTTGAGCCATCCCAATAACTTGAACATCTTCCACCATTTGATCCTTTAAATTTTGAGCTAAAAATAAACACGCTGCACGGTGTGTCTCAAAATTAGATGATTTTGCTAATGCGTCTGCCAATTCCTTTGCAGCATTATTAAGATGTTGACCCGCTGCTATAATATGTATACAGTGTTGTGCCTGAACGCGTTCATTGAAGGATAGTTCATGAACTCGTTTATATATTTTGGCCGAACGTGAATTGAAAGTGCTGTATTAATACCTAATGAACGTTACTATCAACTCGTTCATTCTGGTGTCTGTGAACGGCACGCTCTCTCAGGTTAACTTCGTTCAATAGGGTGCCAGATTTCTATAGAGCCTTCCAGGCGAAAAACCGGCTAAAACACACCGTAAACGGGTCTTAATATGTAGCGGAAAAACACCCAAGCTGGCAACACCAGCCACCAGTGTCACACCACAGTCCGCCGCATGCGTGACGCGTCATCAAAAAAAAAACAAAAAAAGGCATCGAGGCGACAGCAGCATGTAGCAAGAAGGCGTATGATCATTTAAAATAATTTTATGATGTTTATGACAAGGTCGGTGAGAATGGGAGACAAAGCATTAAAGCAACAAGGGGGAAGTGCTGTCCCCTCAATGCTAATGTAAACCCTGGTTGGATAAGGATTCAAAATTGGATATGAAGATGAAATCTGACGCATAGCTTCATTGTTAAAACTGATAAAATAATTGCTTTCTGTGATTCTATATGGGCTGTTGCAATAATTTTGAAAAATAATAGCTCGTAGCAACATATGGAAAAAAGAACTATGAACTAGTTCATTTTTGGAACTGTGTGAAAATTTTGTAGTTTGAACTATGAACTGAACTAGTTCATTTTAAAATTTGTGAATTGAACTTTGAACTAGTTCATGTAGAAAGTGAACTTTCCCAACACTGTATGTATAGAACCCTGAAGAGCTTCAGTAAGTTCTTTCCCTGTCATTTTTCCCACCCACTGACCGATTTACTTAATTGACTCATTTGAGCAGTATTACTAATTGAATTGACAGAACCAAATACCCCTTCTATACCTCCCCATATACATAGAGGTTTACGATTTTGACTACTAAGAGGATCTTTGGAGGTATAATATTTAACTACTTTTTCCAACCAACTTATTTTTGTAAAATTTCCAGAAATAGGACTGATCAAAAACAGTATGCAGAGACATCAAATTATAATTGATACGTTGTCGCACCATGTGGGCTTCATTTATCAAGGTTTTGGTTTCTTTTGCTAACAAGATACCATGAACTGGCACATTAGTTGTGTTAGGGCATGTTTTTGCTTTGTTTGTCTTTTCTGCAGAGAGATAAAAACACTGTCCATTTTCTAGTTCAGTTTCACAATAATTGTTCTCATCTTCTGAATGCCATACTCTTAAATAATTTCCCTTGAATCTTGTCGTTCTGGAGCCAGTATCTCTTAAGAACCCCTCACATGGCAACACTATGGGATAAACACACCCTCGATCCAACGAATCCCATATTGTAAGCATGTAAGTACGATTCAATATGAAATTCATTTCCACATTACAAGAAGTTATGAGGTCTAACCCCACAATTTCACATTGTTCTTTTGAACATATTTCTTGTCTTTGACCACTATTAGAATATTTCCCATTTTGAACTGGCCCAATTACTGTACTTTTGTAACATTCATGGTGATAGTTACATCCACCATAGATGCCCTCTCGATATTTAGCAAGATTTTTATCATTACTTGGCACCCAATCCCATAATCCCCATTTGGAAATAAAGGGTAGAGTAAGATGTTGACGAGATTTCAGAGTTGCATTTCGAGTTATTCCTTGAACCCGAGGAGTCCATAAAGCTTGGCTTCCTTGGTAAACACCAAATAAAGTTAAAAACAAGCATACCATTGATGTTGTGTATCGAGAATAACTTGCAACCATCTCTAATCAATGTCAATGGAACTGATTCCTGAAAAGGAAGCAGAGAAATCATTAAACATCACTTCTTCTTACCCAATCTTTGAAAGTAATGGATGGACATTGTTCGATTTCAGGCCATAAGCTATCGCTGTCATTTTGTTCATTCACTAAACAAGGCTTAACTTGTGACCAATGGTACCATCTATCTGTTCCTACACCCTTCCCTTTAAGGCACACACTTGTATCTGTTGTTAAAAGTATCTCATATGGTCCTTCCCACCTAGGCTCTAAACCTTTCCTAGCAATTTGTTTGACCATTACAAAACTACCCAACTCAGGAATGTGTGGAATGTCAGTAGTGGTGTTTTTCATCCCACTGCTGCTGAGCTTCTCGCATCTTCTGGATGTTTTCTTTGGTAGCTCTGTCCAGCATAGTGAGATATCTTCTTAACTTTTCTTGGAATAAAGTGGAATCTCCTCCTGTTCCTGCAGGCGGCGGAGCATCAGGAGTTAGAACCATTGCTCTTCCAGTCATTAGTTCAAAAGGGGTTAATCCTGTTACTTTGTTTGGAGTTGCTCTTAAGTTCCACAATATAGCAGGTAATCATTTATGCCAACCTTGGCCAGTCTGCAGAATTGCTTTGGTAAGAGATGTCTTTAATGATCTGTTCATCCATTCGACCATTCCCGAACTTTGTGGTCTATATGAAATATGGAACTTTTGTTTAATTCCCATCAATTTCATTGCTTCCTTCATTAGTTTTCCAGTGAAGTGGGTTCCATTGTCAGAATCAATTTCACATGGAAGGCCCCAGCGAGGAAAAACTTCTTCCACCATTACTCGTGCTGCAGCTTCAGCAATGCAAGTTTTTGTTGGAAACGCTTTCACCCATCTAGTAAATCGATCTATGATAACTAGAATGTATTGGTACCCTCCACTGGGTGACAATGGTCCCCTGAAATCGATTTGAAGATGTGTCCATGGCCCTGTTGGTCTGGGTGCATTTGACATTCTTACCTTTACAGGTTTTCCCACATTTGCTTTCATACAGATCAATCATCTCCTACAATAATCATCAATGTCTCTCATCATTCGTGGCCACCACCAAGTCTCGCTGATTTGAGCTTTCATTGCTTTTGCTCCAGCATGCACTTTACGATGATACAACTGCATTAATTATTTTCTCGTTTCGATAGGCATTACCACTTGTCCTGTCGGAATTCTCCAGATACCTTGATCATCTTTTTTTGCTCCTACTTTTTCCCATTGTTCTTTCTCTTCTTTTGTCTCTGTTTGATATGACAGAAGATTGAGCTCAGGATTATCCTTTCTGTTTTCTTGAACCAAGGTGACAGGAGTAGGGGAAAGTAAAGCTGCTTCTCTAGCTGCTACATCTGCTGCCGTGTTTCCTTGACTTTCTTTGGATTTGTCAGATTGATGTGATTTTACCTTTATCACGGCTGCTTCTCTTGGTAAGTGACATGCTGCAATCAAGGGACGAATTATGGAAGCATGTTGTATTTCACTCCCATTGCTAGTGATGAGACCACGTCTTTTCCATAAGGCGAGATAGTCATGTACAACGCCAAAAGCATAACGACTTTCTGTATAGATGTTGACTCGATCTCCATCTGATAGTTCAAGAGCTTCCGTAAGCGCTATGATCTCAGCTACCTGTTCTGAAAATTGCCCTGGAAGTGCTCCTTTCTTCACAACAGTTCCATCAGCCTCCACTACAGCCCATCCAGTGTGTCGTTTCCCATCAATGTAATAACTGGATCCATCGACCCATAACTCTTTATCTGGATTTTCAAGAGGGATTGGATTAACTGGACCAAGGCTTTCTTCCTCTACTTGTTTTTCACACTCATGTGTTGTTCCCTCATGCGGTTCCAGCATCATTGTTGCGGGGTTAAGGGAAGTGTCTCTGATGATTTCCACTCTCAAGTCCTTGTTCAGCAAAGCTGCTTCCCATTTTGCTCTTCTCAAATCAGTAATTGTTTTGATGTTTGTGTTGTTCAACAGCGTTACTATACTGTGTGGGTTGTGCAATGTGATAGTTTGTGTACCTATCATATTTTCCACAGCATTCACTGCCCATGTGGCTCCATCAAGGGCTTGTATACATCGTGGTTGACCTATCATGGTAACAGGAATCTTTGTGGAAAAGTATCCAACTGGTTTGTATTGATCACCTGGTTTTTGACACAACACTGCTGAATAGGTCTCATCTCCCACTCTGGTCCACAAATGAAATGGCAAACGACCATCAGGAAGTCCCAAGGCTGGGGCTGAAATCAGTTTCTCTTTCATAGAGGTAAATGCTTCCTCAGCTTCTGGTGTCCATTCTATCTGTTCCACTCCAGGCTTCCCTCCTTTATACATATCAATAAGAGGACTAGTGAGTCTGGCAAAATCAGGTATATACTGGCGACAGTATTTGAAAAGTCCCATCACTTTTCTCATTCCTGTAACTGTCAGGGGTTTTGGAAGTTGCTGTAATGCATCTACACGCTCTGTTGTCAATCTCCTTCCCTCAGCAGATATTTCTTGGCCTAAATAAATAACTTTAGTTTTTGCCAGTTGTGCTTTGTCAGGGATAACCTTGAATCCTCCTTTTCTTAGAGCTTGCAGAGTAATATTTAGAGCATATATGTGACTATTATCATCTGGGCTTGCAATCAACAAGTCATCAACATATTGGAGTCAAACACTTCCTGAGCTCTCAATTTCAGCTTTTCGCTCAGTTAAGAACTGGTCCAGGGCTTTGTGAAATACAACAGGAGAAATATTAAGACCTTGTGGAAGTCTGTTCCATACATACTGGGTTGCGCCGACAGTGAAGGCCAATTTTTATTGAGATTTTTCATCAATAGGTATAGACCAGAAAGCTGACAGCACATCTAAGACCGTGAAGATTCTTGCATTCCCTGGAATATCATTCAAAATGGTAGCAGGGTTTGCCACAATAGGATGTGGTTTTGGTGTTACACTGTTAAGTCTTGTGTAATCAATGGTTAGTCTCCATGAGTTATCTGATTTCCTGACTGGCCATACAGGGCTATCGGTGTCAGGGTTTGGCAAGGGAGGACCCAGATGCAGAATTATCAAGGGGGAAACAGTTTATTAACAAGCATGAAACACGGATGATGTAGTAAGACAGTCCGCAATAGGGCAGGGCACACGACAGGAGAACAGGCTGGTCAGAAGGTCATGGCTCCAGACTCTGTGGCAAAAGGAGACCTGGTAGCAACTCAAGTAGGAAGACCCTGACCCAGTTGAAGGAACCCCTTGTGGCACCACAAGGTCTGTCAGGTCAGACGAACCAGCCACCAGGGAGGATTCAGGAAGCAGGGCAGGAACCAACACAGATGCAAACAAAGACAAAACAAGGGAGACAAGAATTTGACAGATGAAAGTAAACTTGCAAACCAATGCCTAGGGAGAAACGAAAACTAAAAAAGGAAAAACAAAAAAGTAATACTAGAAATAACTGGAATTAACTGAAAACAAAAAGGATAACAACTGGAAAAAGCTAGGTATAACTAGAACTACAAACCAAAATAAAGAAAATAGCAACCTTGCTGAAAACTAGAATGAAAATAAAAGGGTGGGAAAAACCCCAAAAGGGTCAAGAAAAAAAACTAAACTACAAAGACTAGAACTAGACTACACATGGGAACAAGTGAAAACTAGAAAACAAGAGGGAACCAAATAAGTTGCAAAATACTGATTAAAGAGTCCTCACAAGACTAAATATCTAAGCAAGAGACTGTACTCAAGGCACGCACAAAAACAAACCAGCAGTGAGGGAACAAGAACCAGAGGGAAATGAGCACAATATAAAGGGAGCAGAGCGCACAAGGATCAGCTGAACAATTAGACAAACAAAAGGACTAAACAAGGGGGCGTGGTGATTAGAAACGAGGAGGCAGGACAAGGGCCAACATAAACAAAGACACAACCATGTGCTCAGGCACAAAATGAACAGACACACATTAATCAAAGATAGGACAGACAAGACTGTCAGGGCAGGATCCTGACAATTGGTAGTAGAAGAAGCTCATCGGACAATTCCTTCAGCTTCCAAATTTGCCACAATTTCTACCACAGCTTGTCTTGCTTCTGGTCGAATGGGGTATTGTTTATGAGGGGCATGTATCGGTCCTTCAATAATAACAGGGTCAATGTTGGCTTTTCCACAATCCAATTTGTGTTTAGCCCAAACATCTGGATATAAACCACACAGAAGACCCCACACACCTTCTTTTACCCAGTCTCTGGTGATTGGTTTAACTACACCAATAAGACTTATATTACATGTGCGATCTTTATGTGGTATTATTCCAGCTGCTGTAGCTATTTGACGACTGTCAGTAAATATAATCATGTTTAACAATGGTAGAATGTCCATACCTATAAGACTTCCTTGTGAATTCGGCCCCACCCAGAAAGGTGTCCATAAGACTTCATCTTCATGTATCTGCAGAGGAACTGGTATACTTTTGTGAAATATCATGATATCTCCTCCAACTTCTATAGTTTCATGTGTTGTAGGTAAATTCAAATCAGTTATGGAGAGGGAGGCTCCCGTATCAATTAGACCAGGGGTTCTCAACCTTTTGGAAGCTGGGCCCCCCCAAAGCTGGATCATTGCAGTTGAGGCCCCAGCGCACCCCCCCCCCCCCACACCCCCCACATTAGATAGATAGATAGATAGATAGATAGATAGATAGATAGATAGATAGATAGATAGATAGATAGATAGCCCTAGGGTATTATTTTTAGGCCCACATTATTATTATTATTATTATTATTATTATCATCAGTAGGCCTATTATCATTACTAGGCTATTTATATATAATTATCACATGCTTTGCTGTTGTTACTATTATTATTATTATTATTATTATTATTATTATTATTATTATCAGTAGCGGTAGGTAGGCCTATTATCATTACTAGGCTGTTGTTATAATTGACAGTAGCACCAGACTGCTAATGTGAGCTTGGAGGCATTATTATTATTATTATTATTATTAGGAGTAGTAGTAGGCCTATCATCATTACTAGGCTATTGCTATATAATTAATTGAAGTTACATGCTTTTTTGTTGTTATTATAATTATTATTATTATCATCAGTAGGCCTATTATCATTACTAGGCTATTTATATATAATTATTACATGCTTTGCTGTTGTTATTATTATTATTATTATTATCATCAGTAGGCCTATTATCATAACTAGGCTATTGCTATAATTGGGAATTGCTCCAGACCTCTGATATTAATATATGCTTTATTATAATTATTACTAGGCCTAATAGTAGGCATCATCCGCATTTTTTACAGAAGCTTGCAGGTAGGTGATGTTAATGTGAGACCTGAGCCTGCTTTGCCTTGCAAAGATCCTCAATTCTTGGCTCAATGTTTGATAAACATAGCCTCAAATCATCCTCAATTTGTGCACGATTGCGGTATTTCGTTTTGAGTGCAGTTATTTTTGAGAATCCTGCCTCACACAAATATGTCGACGCGAAAGGAAGGAGAATCTTCAAGGCAATGTCACAGAGTTGAGGGTATTCCTGCATCAGTGCTGCCCAGAATGACGAAAGAGGGCAGGAGCTAAAGAGTTAATTCAGTCTACTGCCACTCTTCAGCTCAATAAGCTGTTCCTGCATATCGATTGATAGCTCGTTTGCTGTGCACACAAACGGATCTCGAACCCACGCAAAAGAGTGATAATCCTCTTTAAAGTATGTCGCAAATTGTTTTCTCATTGCTGACAAGTGCTCAGATGCTGATTGAAATACGGAGGAGAAATCGTGTGACGTGCCTGCATCAGTGATAAAGTCTGCGAGGCTGGGGAACATGTCGCAGTTCCCTCGACTGATACGGCCATGCCAGAGGTCTAGTTTTTGTGTGAAGGCGTGCACTTTGTTTGCAAGGAGCAAAATATGAGTTTCACGGCCTTGCAAAGACAGGTTGAGGCCATTCAAGCGGTCAAATATATCGACCAAATAGGACAGAGATGCAAGCCACATAGTGTCATCCAGATGCTTCGCCAGATCTGATTTGATTTCTGTCAAAAACCACTTCACCTCCTCTCGCAGCTCATACAACCGCTGTAACACCCGACCCCTGGAGAGCCAGCGAACTTCAGTGTGCAGAAGCTGCTCTTCGTGCTCTGACCCCATCTCCTGGCAGAGGACCCCAAACAAACGAGAGTTTAGCGGCCGTGATTTGATTAGATTTATCATTTTCACGGACTGGTTCAGCACGGAGTCAAAGAGAACTGGCATTTTTTTAGCAGCTAGTGCTTCGCGATGGACCATGCAATGTGTCCATTTCACAAGTGGAGCTACTTGCTGAACGCGAGCAGCTAGGCCACGCTCACGCCCCGCCATTGCCTGCGCACCATCCGTGCATAGGCCAACGCATCGGTCCCAAGCCAAACCATTTTCACAGATAAAAATATCAAGGACATTGAAAATGGCTTCTCCTGTAGTGTGTGACTGAAGAGGCCGGCAAAACAGTACATCCTCCTCAATCGCCTTATCCCGCAGATACCTGACATAAGTGAGGAGCTGTGCCTGCCCAGCAATATCAGTGGATTCGTCCAGCTGCAGCGCGTAGTAAGGACTCTTTTTTACAAACTCTATCAGTTGCTCTCTGATATCATTGGACATGTCTACAATTCTCCTAGCGACTGTGTCATTGGACAGGGGTATTGCACCAAGTTTGGGTGCTGCACTATCACCTATCATTATTCTGCACATGTCTTGCGCTGCCGGCAAAATAAGAGTCTCGGCGATTGTATGCGGTTTACCCAGTTTACCAATTCTTTTGGCCACTACATACGATGCCTCCAAACACTGTTTAGACACAGTGCTGTGCACTGAAATGGTTGCCTGTTGCTGATGGAGGCCATCAAACTTTCTTTTAAAATATTCAGCCGGTTTATTTTTAATGCCAGCATGCTTTGTTTCGAGGTGCCTTTTTAATTTGCAGGGCTTCATACTGTCGTTAGCCAGCACCTCGGCACACACGACACACTGAGGTCTCAGATCAGATACTGTAAACCCAAACTGCAGGTATGCTTCATTGTACCTTCGAAGCTTTTTTGCAGCTGGTGGTGCGTCGGTTGGCTTGTTGGTCCTCACAAGAAATTACTCCATTTTTGTTATGTGTTTTCAATAAAGTTTAGGCAATATGTAACTGTGTGTGTGGCTATGTTGAGAGATGTATCAGGGGCTAATCAGTCAGGACTTAGGCACGATCTTTAATTAACAAAATAATTATTTTGCAGACAATTCAGATTTTATTTTAATACTAAATGATTGTAGTCCTCGTGTATGTGTGTGTGTGTGAGTGAGTGTGTGTCTTAGTCGCGTGGGTAGTTTTAGCTAAGTGTAGCTAAAAAAATTACTGGCTAGGGCTGAGATTTAATATAATCTTTAAAAAGAATGTTTGTGGGTTTAGTCTTTAAAAAGACTGTTGGGGTTCTGTAGTAAAGGCCTATGTAATTCGAGACTGATAACAGAGCGAGAGCTGGCACAAACGAACTTGGCAAGAGACAAGACTAGAGTGAATGGAGAGCTATGTCGTGAGTCAATTTAAATGCAGTGATTTATTTATTTTTTATTAGAGTGAGTGAACATTTACATTTGCACCCCGCTCTGTAAGCCAGGGCGGGAACAGCGGCGGCCATGCGCATGCGTGATTCATTTGCAGCAAGGATGTGGAGGGGTGTGTGTGTCTGCGGGACTGCTGCGCGAGGCTACTGAGACCGCCTGTGAGTGCTTTTGGACGGGAGAGGGGCTCACGGCAGCACCCGCTGCTTGTTGAGCACAGTAGGCCTAACTGCAGAGTGATTCATACTTTCGAGTCTCCAAACACCACAAAAGTCTCCAAAAACATCAGTAAAAGTCGCGGTTCTCTCATTGCATTGGCAAATCATGACATTTTTACAGTGAGAAACAAGACTTGGAGATATTGCTGTTACAACAATTTATTGTTATTTATTTATTAACAACATAAATGTATTTAAACATGTTTGTGTGTGCGTGGTTGCGTGCGTGTGAGGATTCCCAAAAAACAAAGGAAAGCTGTAGCCTATATTCTGACTAGTTTATTCGTTCATATATATATATATATAAAACAAAATACGACCTCACGTTTGCAGCCTCTGAAACCTCCGTCCGTCATAAAAATTAATTCGGATGTTTCGATTTTCTGCATTTTTCGCATCCGTAGCAAATATTTTGAGGGGTGTTTTTGACCATTGACAGCCACCAAATGACGAATATGAAAAAACGAATACGACAATTTCGGACTCAGGGTGCAAGGACCTTAAACTTTTGAGGCTTGCGCAGCTTCTCGAGGAGAAATCAAACAAATTAGCGCCGTTTTCTAAAGTCTATGAGCGCAGCACACAAGTAAACTAAATTGACATACTGCAGTTAATTTTCAAAATGTGGTGTTTTTATATTTCTAACATGTGAATACAGTTCAGCAACATACATCACACGACCAGACGACCAAGAGAGCTGACAATTGACCATCACTTAATTTACCATCACCTCGCGATTGAAAATGTGACACTGATATGACAGTTCAACAAACAAGTTAATAATATTAAGTCACTTATATTTTAGACGAAATATTGACTGTTTTGGTCTATTTTAGCAGCGAAAATTGATCCGATGAATCCATACAAAGATCACAACATAGGGCATCTCACAGAAACACTCTCAATCGTGTTTTGAATGATTCAGTGTTTTGAACAAATCGTTTGAGTCAAAGATTCAATGACCCATTCACAAACATCTGTCTCATTCTGGATGAATCGGCCGTTTGAATGAATCGTTTAAAATGAACGACTCAATGACTCGCTTAATAAAACCGCAACACCTGCATTTGCGCTCACTATCGATAAACCAATCAAATTTGTTCAAAACTTTTTTTTTTTTTTTTAATCAGTGCAAACACATTTTAATTTTTATTCAGGAGTTATGTATATACAAAACTATAAATTTTATGACAGTAGTTTAGTGATACATTATTTTTGCAAAAATTTTTTCCTATCCTGTAGCCTACTCGCGCCCCCCCCTGGAGAGTGTCCGCGCCCCCCCGGGAACCAGTGAATTAGACAGTCACATGAATGGCCCCCTATCAAAGCAGGGATGAAAAGTCAATTGTCTTTTTTCTTACTCTTACAGGGGGCCGCTGATTCCTATTGTGGACGCAAAATTCCTTCAATGAGCTGACGAACTTGTGCTTCAGTCCACGACTTTCACTGAGATGTTTTATCATTATTTTTGGCATTTACCTTTTTAAATGATGGGCCTTTACCTTCTGCTCCACCACCTTTAGCCCAACAGTCTTTAATGATGTGGCCAGGCTTTCCACAATTTTTCCACAATACCTTCAACATCTTCTCTGCATCGCTGTCGGATTGAACGAATGCCACTCCTCTTCGATTCAGCCTGTTTCCTTCATCCTTGTTTGATCTAATAGCCATCTCTAGACGACCAGCCCATTGCAAAATTTGGTCAAATGTTTCTCCTGGATTGACTCCAAGTAATAAGGCTTGTTGATATTTTGTGCTAAAACCATCCACTAGTGTGTCAGTAAACTGTACATCATCTCTGTCTGGTTCTTTCTTAGCACAGCGAGACCATCTTTGATAAGCATTCCATTTATGCAGAGCACATTCATCTGGAGATTCATCATCTTTTTGCTTAATCAATGTTACTGATGTGAAAGGAATCTTACCGCTGCCCAGGATATTTTGGATTTCTTTTCGGAACTCATTTAAGGCTCTCCAAAGGCCCAGGGATCGTCCCTGGCCATCAACCCACAAGTCTATCCATTGGGCTGTCGTTATTGATGCTGGCAAGCCTTCCAATCTATCTCTTGGGATTTTAGCTTTCACAATAGTGTGTATGTCTTTTAGTGACATTTGATGTGCTTCAACCAAGGAATCTAATTCTCGCCAAAACTCTGTGTTTGGATCTTGTCCAAGGAGGCAAAGCTGTAAGAATGGCTTGACGTTCTCCTGGTGTGAATGGTCTATCTTCAGTCATCATTTCAGATTGTAATTCTTCCTTTTTAACAGCAGGTGAAGAGAATTCAGGACCGACCTTATCAACTGTGATCATGTCGTCTTCTCTTGTCTCATCACCCCAATCAGAAGCAGGTGCTGGTGCATATCGCGACATGTCTCTGTTTGGCTGGGCTGTTTTGGATCTGGTTATTACTGGAGCAGCATGTGCGGATGCAATAAATATTTTGTCAACTGGCCCTCCATTTGGCTTACTAGAAACTTTACATTGTCCAGGCAAAGCTGGATAAATTTGGTTGTATGGAGGAGGCATTACAGTTTTTGCTGAGTTTACTGGTTCTTGCAAATATTTTCTTTCAGCCTCGGCTATTATATTTGTCCAATCTGGATCAAATGAATCATCAATGGTTGTGTTATCTTTTTCTGAACATGTGATAGACATGATTTTATTCAAATTTTTATATGCTTCAATCTGAGGCGTCATTGCTTCAAAAAGTGAAACTGGACTCCCATCTGAACTGCAACAAATACCACCTTGCTTGACAATCCAATGAGCTGCCAGGATCGGAAAGGCTTTCAACTTGACTGAGTCTTTTTGGATCATGAACCATTTAAACTGTTCATCCAAAGAAGCATCAACATTCAGTCCTTTCTTCAAAAACTTTGCTTGCTTCTTGTTCTTCTTTTCCAAGTACCAAGCAGATATGGTTCTGCTGTTGCAGCCAGTCTCTGTCATTTCTGCAGAGGATCTGTGTCTCAGGCTCTCAGCAGCAGGGATATATTTAACTCTGTGTGTGCGTGTGAGTATCTGTGTGTGTGTGTGTTGCTGAAGGTATGGGTCCTGCCCTCCCCTATCTTCCTCTCTCTCTAGCTGACAACTCAAAATAAAACAAAGAAAGATAAAGAGAACAAAGTTAAATCCTAAATATTCCTATAATTCCCCTTTTTAAAGTTGAGCTGATCTGTCTCTTTCCCAAACATTGAACAGCTTTACTGTCAAAATCAGAAGGCCCACGATTCTAGCCACTATAATTCATAAAGGTACTGTACCTTTACTTTAGTGTGTTTAAACGTTTTAGGGTTCTCAAAACAGCACTACCTTTAGCGCAGACCCGCCACTTTAAACCGCTCCTATTCTTACAACTTATAACTTTCCCACACTTTCCTAAGTGCGGCTTTTTTTTTTTTGTGGATAGAATTGTTTTAGAGTTTAACCTGCCCCTTATTGCAGACTCGCCACATTCCACCACTTCTAATCATCTAATTGCTAAATCGCATTATGGCTTATTCTCCTGAAAATTTTACTAAATGGTCTTTTACTCTAAAAGATCCACTTTTACCCCAGCTTCATTCAAATATTTTGGAGGTCCACTGATCAGAACAACTCAATTAGTTACATCAAACAGAATTTCTTAAATTTGGCTATGTGTGACACATTTATTGGCAACACAACTGGTATTTTAAAATTACACAGTTCTTTTCAGCAGTTTCAGTCACAGTCTCAACATCACATATGTCATCAGGCAGACTTAGATTTATTTTTAGGAAAAAGAAAAATGTCTTACCTAATGAATCGTGATAATTGAGACAAATGTCTGAAATGGATATCCTGTTCGTGATACCAAATATTGATCTAAAATCAGTAATCACAATTGTATCAGGCATAGGAGAGAAACTTGTTGTCTTTGCCAGCTGTATGTTCATTTCTCCATTTCTCCGTTTCTCAGTCTCTCAGTTTCTTAGTTTCTCAGTTTCTCTAAGGCTTTAACAGTGACCATAGCTTATATACCACTGACCAAGTTCCTTACAAGGTACAGAAACATGTTGGTTTGTTTAAAATAGAATGTATACTTCATGCTAACATCAGTTGGTATATTTATGCATACATACATTGGTGGAAATAAGAAACCACCCTATGCATCAGTGGAACATATTACATACACGTTCATTTAGACATTCTGGTATGGTCAAAATTAGTTCCTCTCCCTGTGTCTGTCATGTGATCCTACATGTTCATGCAGACTTTAACTCATGCAGTAAACTTCATCATGCATAATACTTCACAAATAAATAAGTAATATTAAAATAACACATTTTTGGTCTTCAGATACAGCAGAGGCTGTATTTGCCAAACTTAAGAGCCGCTTCATTTCGGCTCCCATCCTCGTTGCCCCTGATCCATCACGTCAGTTCGTGGTGGAGGTCGACGCGTCAGAGGTGGGGGTAGGAGCAGTTCTTTCCCAACGTTCTGCCACAGACGATAAGATTCACCCTTGCACGTTTTTTTCTCATCGTTTATCACCTGCCGAACGTAATTATGACATTGGTAACAGAGAGTTGTTGGCAGTCAAGTTAGCACTGGAGGAATGGCAGCACTGGTTAGAAAGATCAGGGGTACCATTTATCGTTTGGACCGATCACAAGAACCTAGAATACATTAGAACTGCTAAAAGACTCAACTCTAGGCAGGCCAAAGGGTCCCCAATTTGTGTCCAAATTTTGGCAGGAGTTTTGTAGATTATTAGGGGCAACGGTTAGTCTCTCTACGGGGTTTCATCCCCAAAGCAATGGTCAATCAGAGAGGGCCAATTAAGATCTGGAGAGAATATTGCGATGTTTGGTTTCCAAGGATCCTTCCTCTTGGAGCCAACAACTTTCTATGGTGGAGTACGCACACAACTCGTTACCAGTGTCAGCTACGGGCCTTACTCCGTTTGAGTGTAGTTTAGGTTACCAGCCACCAGTTTTTGCCAGTACGGAATCCGAAGTCGCGGTCCCCTCCGCTCACGCCTTCGTCCAGAGGTGTCACCACACTTGGACTAGAGATGGTGAGACTCTTCTCCAAATGGGGGCGCTCACCAAGGCCAAGGCCGATTGCCACCGGTCAAAGCCTCCCGTATACGTCGTTGGTCAGAAAGTGTGGCTTTCTACCAAGAACATTCCTCTCCGCTCCGTCTCTAATAAGCTTGCTCCCAAATGTATTGGCCCGTTTCCTGTCACCAAGATCATTAGTCCGGTGGCCATCCCCCTCAAACTTCCTCCTACGTAAAGGAGAATTCACCCCGCCTTCCATGTATCAAAGATCAAACCCGTGGTTTGGGCACCTATTAATCTGCCTGTCCCGGTTCCTCCCCCGGCGCGTCTCGTAGATGGGGAACCTACTTATTTGGTTAGTCGTATTCTGGACTCGAGAGGGAGGGGACGCGAATTTCAGTACCTGGTGGACTGGGAGGCTTACGGTCCCAACGGAGAAGTTGGGTTCCTGCTAGAGACATTCTGGATCACTCTCTGATTGATGATTACAATCGTCAGGTAAGTCCGCCAGGGAACGCCAGTACTGTCACGGTTCATGAATTCACTCTCTCTCTCTCTCGTCTAGCGTGCTGTTGTGTGTGTGTGTCTGTGGGCGTGGTCACTGATCAGCGATGATCAGCAGCGCCAGCTGGTTTCAATTGTTTGTTACCTATATAAGTTCAGTAACTTGTGTTTCATGTTGTCAGATCGTTGTTTCTCCCCGGTGTGCTCCCGTACCTGTTCCTGTGTCCTTAGTTCCTGCCTGAGTCTTCTTGTTATCGTCGTTTGTTCACTCAGCACTCACTGGATTACTGAGCACCATCACGAGGATTATATACACACTGGGTTGCAAGGGATCATCACTGGACCGAGCACCACCATCTGTTGTCCACCGAAGTCCCTGTGTCACCATTCCATCAGCCTTGTGTCCGCCCGCCTGTGTTTCCAGTGATTCTTCCTATATATCTGTCTCTTGTGCTGTTTGTCAATAAACACGCCTTGCGATTACATCCTGTCTCTGTCTTACGTAACAACAAGATTGTAAATCCTGCTCTGTTTCGCTGGTCCATCTCTTCACAGTCCTTACTACAGGTTTAGCAGATTTAAGTTTCTGCTTGTAGGACGATATAAGATGAACCAGACAGTGATCAGAACGTCCCAAAACTACTCATGAAACAGATATGCATCCTTTATTGTGGTGTAACAGTGATCCAATATATAACTGTCTCTGGTGGGACATGTGATGTGCTGTCTGTATTTTGGCAGTTCACAGGAGAGATTGGCTTTAATAAAGTCCCCAAGAATGATTAAAACAGAGACCGGGTGTTGTTGTTCTGTGTCTGTGATCTGATCAGCGAGTTTCTGTAAAGCTGAGCTAAATTTTCAGCATCATTATGATCCTTCATAAATCATTAAATTATGCTGATTTATTATCAATGTTGGAAACAGGTATGCCGCTTTTTTGGACCTGTGATTTTATTTATCAAAGAATACATAAATAATAAGTATAAATAACAGTATTTATTCAAAATATTTTTTTTGTGTGTGTGTGTTAAATATACACTACTGCTTGGGGACAGTACATTTCTTTTTTTTTAAAGAAACTTTTAGAATACTTTTATTCAGCAAGGATTTAGGTGTTAAATTGATAAACAAATGATATTGTTAGAATATTGTCAACATTTATATTTTGAATAAATTCTGTCGTTTTTAACTTAATATTTTTTGGAACCTGCGTTTCATAAATAAAATAAAAAGCAGCACAACAGTTAATTATATTATCAACACTGATAATAACTAATATTATACTGATTTCTAAAGGATCATGTGACACTGAAGACTGGAGTAATGATACTGAAAATACACTGAATACGCTGAGTCACTGAATAAATTAATAAAAAATTATATTTAAAGTATAATGAGATAGGAAACTAATATTAGAAATTCTTTTTTCTGTATTTTTGATCAACTAAATACAGCCTCGATGAGCATATGAGACTCCAATAAAAAACATTACAAATCTAAAATATATATACCTGTTATATATGTATATAAATAATAGGCCTTTGTGTGTGTCCCTTGTTCTGTTGTTATTTTCATTTTCTAAGTTGGCAGCCATACTGTTAATCCACTTACATGAACTAAAATATGCTGAAACTATTCCAAACATGTTTTTATCTTTCATTGTAGAGTAGACAAATATTGATAAACAAATTGTACTGTGGTTTTAGTAATGTCAGATAAATGTCCTCTAATGGGAGCTGCTGATAGAGATATAGGAAACATAGCTGATCTGAGAAACATTATTAAATAAATTAAAATGCTTTTTTCCACAATTTATTTCACCTATATCATCAAAGCATCTTTAAAACCTAAAAACGTAAATTCTCTTTTCTTAAGATTATTTGTAGGATGTTCTATACATTATTCTTTCTCTTGTCTGCATGTCACCTCTGCTGTAGTTTATTTCTAATAAATCTGACATTGTATACTGCGTATTGTTGGCCCTGTGACAGACTGATTATTGTCCTATATTCTTCCATGCTGAAGACCATGCAGCAGAGTTGGAGTGGACCTCTTGTTGAACTTCTCCAGAAAAACATTCAAAAGTTTATCAGATATTTATAAATATTAAATATGTTTTGAGTCCTGTATGTCTTACAAGGCCATCCTGTTTAACACTGCACTGAGGACACTACAACCAGAGAGGTACAACTAGTGTTGTCACAGTACCAAAAGTCCAGTATTCGGTACGATACCAGTGAAGCTCCACGGTTCTCGGTACCAATTCAGGTACCAAAGCAAAAATATGCTAATAATAAAAAAAAAAAAACACACACTTTATCACTAAAAATATAACCAATTCCATGCTTTATCCTTATTTAAGTAATATAATTATGAAAAAATGTTAAACAAGTTATACCCAGATTTAATAAATAAAGGAGATTTGCTATTAAAATTAAAACATGGAAGAAATATTGTGTGATTTATTTCTTTAAAAAAATTAAGCTTTATTATTTTTTTCAGCAGTAGTAGCAGTATCACATACATTCTACTAAATAATAGTAATATTTCTAGCACAATGCCTTTATGTAAGAATGAACTTTTATTTTGACGGGATGCTGTGAATACCTTTATTAAATTGACACTGGTTTAACTCAAACTGTAAAATGCTTGTGAAGTGACCCAGAACAGTTCTGGTGATGTTGTTTATGTATTTAGATGGCAGATGCTGAAATTACTGCAAGTGTCACATGCTTCAGTCTATGTAGTAAACAAACCCGCATGTCTCTGCCATTCATTCATTCACAAAGAAATGCGCAGAACACAGATTCATATTTCAACCAACTTTTGAGGCTTAACATTTAAAGATACTGGTCCATATGTAGATTTGATTTGATTAATTTATAACTTTACAAATTCCGTGACTGTCCATATTAAAACGTAAGTTTCATTTTCATGACTGGATTTTGAGATTCTGTCTGCATTTTCTGATTCGCGGAAATGACCGGGTCCTCGGTACCACCGGTACTTAAAGAAACCTGGTACCTTGACATTTTCTTTTTTTAATACTGATTTGGTACCGAAGTACCGGGTCTTTTGACAACACTATTACATAGCTAGCCAGACAATGATGTGTGTGTGTCAGACTCACCGGGATGTCAGTCCTGTGAAAACATAGAAAATCTAACTTGATCCAATATTTTTTTATGATGGAAGTCATAAGTTTAAGAGGCATTGTGTAAACATGATTGATACGTGAGGTCATATTTATTTTGTAATGTGTGAAAATATCGGACTATAGTGTGCAGTTACCTTAAGGGTTAAGGGTACAAACACTTGACCAGAATCATGTCATGTAAAAACTGACTTATTTAAATGTTCTTTTATCTTCTTTTTGTTTGGTTTTGCAGATGCTGTCATGAAACACCATGAAAAGGCAACTGCTGGACACCGGGACAGACAATCAATTCCAAGTTGGAGGAACTGAGGTTCCAACTGAAGAAAAAGGAAACCTGTTCGAGTTTAGAGTTGTCTAATAGAGAGGGTGAAGGAAGAACATCCAAACCCTGACCCTGCTCCCTTCAAGATTTTTTCTGAATTTATATAATGGTGTTTTTTATAAAGTAAAAGCAGTGGCAAAATTAACATGACAATACTTTGATGTTTTGTTCTACAAATTAAACAACACACAAGCTCATTTCCAAGAACAAAAATCAAAGTATTGTCATGTTTATTTTGCCATGACACATATCACATCAGACAGTGCACTAAAGACCCCCTGAGGAACAGTTCCACTCATTCTCTACTATAGGAGAGGAAGAATTGTATAAACTTGTTAAATCATCTAAACCAACAACATGTATGTTAGACCCTATACCATCTAAGCTCTTAAAAGAGGTGCTTCCAGAAGTCATAGGTCCTCTTCTGACTATTATTAATTCCTCATTGTCATTAGGATATGTCCCCAAAACCTTCAAACTGGCTGTCATTAAGCCTCTCATCAAAAAACCACAACTTGACCCCAAAGAACTAGTTAATTATAGGCCGTGGGGAAGGAGATTCGCGACCTGGAGGTGAGGCAGGCCCAGCTGAAAGAGAATCAGAATGAGCTTTATTGCCAGGTATGTTTACACATAAGAGGAATTTGTTTTCGTGACAGAAGCTCCGCAGTACAACAGAATGACAGCGACAGAGCATAAAACACATAATAAAAGAATAAAAAATACAAATAAGTAGATAGTGAATGACAATATACAAATGACAATTGTAGGCAGGTATATTACAAAATGCAGTTATGTATGTACATATATATTATGTGCAAAATTTAAGTGTATACTAAGTATGTGTGTTAGATAAATAAAGTGTATGTGTATATAAATATAAAGTGTAGTGTGTTCGCCATTATTATCAGCTGTTCGTAAGATGGATTGCCTTAGGGAAGAAACTGGTCCTGTGTCTGGTCGTTCTAGTGCTCAGTGCTCTGTAGCGTCGACCAGATGGCAACAGTTCAAAGAGGGAGTGTGCTGGATGTGAGGGGTCCAAAGTGATTTTGACAGCCCTTTTTCTCACTCTGGATAAGTACAGTTCTTGAATAGATGGGAGAGTTGAACCGATGATTCGCTCAGCAGTCCGGACTACTCTCTGTAGTCTTCTGAGGTCAGATTTAGAAGCTGAGCTGAACCAGACAGTTACTGAAGTGCAGAGGATGGATTCGATGATGGTGGAGTAGAACTGTTTCAGCAGCTCCTGTGGCAGGTTAAACTTCCTCAGCTGGCGGAGGAAGTACAACCTTTGCTGGGCCTTTTTCACAATGGAGTCAATGTGAATGTCCCACTTCAGGTCCTGAGAGATGGTGGTTCCCAGGAACCTGAATGACTCCACTGCAGTCACAGTGCTGTTCATGATGGTGAGTGGGGGGAGTGCAGGGGGGGTCTCTCCTGAAGTCCACGATCATCTCCACTGTTTTGAGCGTGTTAAGCTCCAGGTTGTTAAGACTGCACCAGACAGCCAGCTCTTTAACCTCCTGTCTGTAAGCAGACTCGTCACCGTCCTGAATGAGGCCGATGAGTGTGGTGTCATCTGCAAACTTCAGGAGCTTGACAGAGGGGTCCTTAGACGTGCAATCGTTGGTGTACAGGGAGAAGAGCAGTGGGGAGAGAACGCAGCCCTGGGGAGCTCCGGTGCTGATTGTACGGGTGCTGGATGTGTATTTTCCCAGCCTCACTAGCTGCTGCCTGTCTGTCAGGAAGCTGTTGATCCACTGACAGACGGAGGTGGGCACGGAGAGCTGATTTAGTTTGGGCAGGAGGAGGTTTGGGATGATCGTGTTGAAGGCCGAGCTGAAGTCCACAAACAGGATCCTCACATAAGTCCCCGGTCTGTCTAGGTGTTGCAGAATATAATGCAGTCCAATGTTTACTGCATCGTCCACAGACCTGTTTGCTCTGTAGGCAAACTGAAGAGGATCCAGCAAGGGCCCAGTGATGTCCTTCAGGTGGGCCAGCACCAGTTTTTCAAATGACTTCATGACTACAGACGTTAGAGCCACAGGCCTGTAGTCATTTAGTCCTGTAATTTTGGGTTTCTTTGGGATGGGGATGATGGTGGAACGTTTGAAGCATGAAGGGACTTCGCACAGCTCCAGCGATCTGTTGAAGATCTGTGTGAAGATGGGGGCCAGCTGGTCAGCACAGGATTTCAGACAGGCTGGTGTAACACAATCTGGGCCTGGTGCTTTTTTCCTTTTCTGCTTCCAGAAGACCTGGCGCACCGCATCCTCGCTGATCTGAATTGCAGGTGCCCCACCTGAGAGGGGGGATGCAGGAGGTGTGAATGGTGAGAGTGCTTGATTGGAGAGGTGTTCAGGATGGGTTGCAGGAGCTGTTGATGGTGTGAACGGTTGTTTGGAGAGGCATTTGGGGCTGGTTGCAGGAGTTGTGAAGGGTGTGAATGGTTGTGTGGGGAGGCGTTCAGGGCAGGTGATGGGTGTTCTTTCAAACCTGCAGTAAAACTGCAGAGCATATAGAGCATATACACAAACTCATAGAAAATAACCAAAACAATCCAAGGTTTTTATTTAGCACAGTGGCTAAATTAACAAATTACCAGACGCCACCTGATTCAAATATTCCACCAACGTTAAATAGTAATGACTTTATGAATTTCTTCACTGATAAAATAGATAACATTAGAAATACAATAGCGAATGTAGATTCTACAGCGTCTAACACTTCAGTTTCATCCATCGCTCCCAAAGATAAACTGCAGTGCTTTACAACCATAGGACAGGAAGAGCTAAATAAACGTATCATTGTATCTAAACCAACAACATGTTTATTAGATCCTGTACCCACTAAATTACTGAAAGAGCTGTTACCTGTAGCCGAAGAACCGCTTCTCAATATCATAAACTCGTCGTTAACTTTAGGACACGTCCCAAAACCATTCAAGCTGGCGGTTATCAAGCCTCTTATTAAGAAACCAAAACTAGATCCTAGTGAACTGGCGAATTATAGGCCTATTTCAAATCTCCCATTTATGTCTAAAATTTTAGAAAAAGTTGTGTCTGCTCAATTGAGCACCTTCCTACACAAAAATGATCTGTATGAATAATTTCAGTCAGGTTTCAGGCCCCACCATAGCACAGAAACTGCACTTGTTAAAATTACAAATGACCTGCTCCTTGCGTCAGACCAAGGCTGCATCTCATTTCTAGTCTTGATCTTAGTGCTGCGTTCGACACCATAGATCATGACATACTCATAGATCGATTACAAAACTATACAGGTATTCAAGGGCAGGCTCTAAGATGGTTTAGATCCTACCTGTCCGATCGCTACCATTTTGTTTATTTAAATGGGGTGTCATCTCATTTATCATCAGTAAAATATGGAGTGCCACAAGGATCCTCCTAGGTCCCCTTCTATTTTCAATATACATGTTGCCCCTTTGTAATATTATTAGAAAATACGTAATTAGCTTCCACTGTTATGCTGATGATACTCAGCTATATATCTCAACGAGACCAGATGAAACTTCCCAATTATCTAAGCTAACAGAGTGTGTTAAAAATGTAAAAGATTGGATGACAAATAATTTTCTCCAATTAAATTCAGATAAGACAGAGATACTTATTATTGGACCTAAAAACACTACACAGAATCTTGTAGATTAAAATCTGCAACAAGACGGATGTACTGTTACTTCCTCTACAGTCAAAAATCTGGGTGTTATATTAGACAGCAACTTGTCTTTTGAAAATCATATTTCCCATGTTACAAAAACTGCATTCTTCCATCTTAGAAACATTGCCAAGCTACGAAACATGTTATCTGTTTCTGATGCAGAAAAGCTAGTTCATGCATTCATGACCTCTAGACTGGACTATTGTAATGCACTTCTAGGTGGTTGTCCTGCTTCGTCAATAAACAAGCTACAGGTCGTCCAAAATACAGCAGCTAGAGTCCTTACCAGGTCAAGAAAATATGATCATATTACCCCAATTTTACAGTCTCTGCACTGGCTACCTATTAAGTTCCGTATCAGTTACAAATTATCATTACTTACCTATAAGGCCCTAAATGGTTTAGCTCCTGCGTACCTAACTAGCCTTCTACCACGCTACAACCCATCACGCACCCTAAGGTCACAAAACGCTGGACTTTTGGTAGTTCCTAGGATAGCAGAGTCCACTAAAGGAGGTAGAGCTTTCTCACATTTGGCTCCCAAACTCTGGAATAGCCTTCCTGATAATGTTCGGGGTTCAGACACACTCTCTCTGTTTAAATCTAGATTAAAAACGCATCTCTTTCGCCAAGTATTTGAATAATGTATCTTAAACTGTTGAGTATAGTTGTATCTGATCAAATGTGCATTCTTAATCTTTAGCATGGGTTAAACTAATTAATTTTACTTTGTTGGATCAGCAGCTATGCTAATGATGTCTCTATGTGTTTCTCTGTTTCTGCTGGATCTTCATCCCGTGGTAACTAGGATTAACTCAAGCTCCAGTCTGGATCCAGAACACCTGAGAAGAGATGATGCTGACCCTCAGAGGACCTCAGATGATGCTAACCCTGAATCAACAACAGAACTAACAAATATTATTACAAGTGTGACTGAATCATATATTCATTATTAATAATATTAATAATGTTCATCATCTGGCTGACTACGACTTGTATACATTTTTCTACAAATCCTGTCAGACGTACACAAACTGACAGTCACCACTTATAAGATATTACTAAATATTGTAGAAACATAATTTTCTGTAAAGTTGCTTTGTAACGATTTGTATTGTAAAAAGCGCTATACAAATAAATAAATAAACTTGAGAGCATCCTGTCGAGCTGCATCACTGTGTGGTATGGCGCCTGCAATGCGTCCTGCCAAAAGACTCTGCTTCGCAGGTGATCCCACTCGAGTCTCCTCCCTGATGGTAGCAGGCCAGGACCAGCAGACTGAAGAACAGCTTCATCCACCAGGCTGTCAGGAAGCTGAACTCACTCCCGAACTTGCCCCCCCTCCCCTCTTCTGCCCCAGGCACCATTGAACTATGAACCCCCCCCCCCCCCCCCCAACTAATATAGGATGACATGCACCAGTCACTTTGTGCAGCATTGGTCTGCTCACTACCTCATTCAGCATGGAACTGACGTCATTCCACTACCTCATCAGTCAGTTAAATAAAATAACTTCTCTTGAGCCCTTTGTCACTTTAATCAGACTTAATAAGCTTTTGTTTTTGCGCTTTAATCTTTAATCTGCACTGTTGTTCACTTCTGTCATTTGCCTTGCGCTGTTTTATTTAACTTTATTTTTAATTTTATTATATGTCTTTTTTACCATTCCCTTATTATATAGTTGTATCTACATTTTTATATATTGATCTAAATTTTTAGGCTTTAATGTTATCTGTGTGCACCGGGGGTCTGAGAGTAATGCAATTTCGATTCTCTGTATGTATGTACTGTACATGTGGAAGAATTGACATAAAAGCAGACTTGAACTTGAACTTAATGTGGCTTACTGTACTAAGACAGTGATATTAAAAGACCAAACTCAGTACACATCATATTAAGCACCTTCGAAATGCAGGGAACCAACAAAAACACTTGTACAACTCTGCTGATGCTCTGTAAAAATAAACTCCATCCACTGGTCCCTTAATGCTGTTTTTTTTTTTTTGGTGATCTGTGCAGGGTTGTCTTGCCCTGGCAACCAAAAACACACTTCTTTTGTGACATTTCGCTCTCGCTCTGATCAGTGAATGTCTGTGCTCTGCTATACGGGAGCGCGCGCTCTTCCGGCAGACGTGCCCTTAGGACCCATATAAGGAAATTCCGCTCCATCTAACGTCACACAGAGCCATACTCGAAAAAAACTTTCCAAAACTTGTGACAAACCGGAAGGAGTCTTTTTGGAACAAAAATACTCCTTCAAACTTAATTTTTGAAACTTTGTCCATGTTTAGCATGGGAATCCAACTCTTTAACAGTGTAAAAACTCACCCCCCCTTTAACTTGTTTCTATGGAAGAAAAATGCTTAACGTGTAGTAAAACACATTCAATTTCTGGGCTCATCTGATGGGAGACAAATGCTTAACATGTAATTAAACTCGTTGTGTTCAATTTCTGAGCTCATCTGATTTTTTATACAAAGTATGGTTTATTAATATGATGTGTACTGAATTTGGTCTTTTAATATCACTGTCTTAGTACAGTAAGCCACATTAAACCTTTTCTTAAAACGGTTTTCTATGGGAGAAAAATGATTAACGTGTAGTTAAACGCGTTAAATTTCTGACCTCATCTGATTTTTTTATACTAAGTATGATTTATTAATATCATGTGTACTGAGTTTGGTCTTTTAATATCACTGTCTTAGTACAGTAAGCCACATTAAGCCTTTTCTTATAAAGTTTTCTATGGGAAAAAAAAAATGCTTAACGTGTAATTAAAGGTCCCCTTCTTCATGATCCTATGTTTTAAACTTTAGTTAGTGTGTAATGTTGTTGTTAGAGTATAAATAATATCTGTAAAATTCTAAAGCTCAAAGTTCAATGCCAAGCGAGATATTTTATTTAACAGAATTCGCCTACAAAAAACCACCCGTTTGGACTACAGCCCTCTAGTTCCTGTAGTAATGATGTCACTAAAACAGTTTTTTGACCACAGGAATTCACAAAGAGGGGGCGTGGTCTTGTTGCGCTCGCACGGAAAAGAAGGAAGAGCTGCATTTCTGTTTGTCACCATGTCGTTGAAACGCTGTTATTTTCATCTCGGAGTCCAATCATCTTTGTTTGGGCTTCCCAGGGACGCTGTACTTGGAGATTAATGGTTACAATTAATGTTGAACTCGGTTCCCGAAAATGATAATCCACATGTAAAACTATGTGCAGCACATTTTGCTGAGGACAGCTTCCTCAATCTGAATCAGTTTAATGCTGGATTCGCTTAAAGATTATTCTTGAAAGATGGAGCAGTTCCCTCTTTTTCTGGAGAAGGCGTTGTTTATGGACCACAACCGGTAAGTGTATTTTATTATTTAAGTTGGTGCGTTAAACAGTTTCTGTAACTTATTACACAAAGGGCAACGCTGTTTAGCTTTGTTAACTAGATGTTAGGGCTGTGCAAAAACACGAATGCGATTTTCATGTGAATCTCGTCAGTAAAAACGCTCCTGTGATTATAAGTACATCTCCAGCACATGTTCCTGCCCACTTGCTTCTCAAAACTAGCCAACAATCACGTTTCCAGGAGGTCTGGCACAATCAGAACTCGTTACGTATTTCTGAAGGAGGGACTTTATTCACCTTATTTTCCATGGCAACAACGGTGCCGCCATTGCGATCGTTTTGTCATCTTACTTCCGGCTGAGGGACCGGACGTAACATACCTAAGCTAGTGGCTAGATAACAGAACGCAAATATAACAAAGTATTATATGCTCAGTTAGGGGCTGCATAATAATTGTATTAAAAAAAACAATTGCACCAACGATGTAGAGAACACATTGTGAAGCGGTCTGAGTGTTGTGGTGCACTTTACAATTTATACCCACCACCTAAAGAAGAGAAGCACCTGAGGAAATGGATGAAGGCGCTTAATGTGAAGCGTCCACCCAAACGCTCTTATGTGTGTTCGTACCATTTCATGGACGGGAAGGCGACTGACGAACACCCTTACCCCAAGAAATGGCTCGACTACGATGTTCCGTTAAAGAGGTCACGCCGGGGATGAAAATGTTGTCAGATTCGGGTAAGCTAACCTTAACTAGCTGTGTTTGCTCGCCTAACGTTAGATTTATGAAGTCCATTCTATGAATACATATAAGATCTGTTACAGGCAGTTAACGAAGTTCAACGAATTTTGATTACCATTGTCCACCTATTTATTTAATATTTGCGGAAGTACAAGATATTATAGTACATTACAATAGCTCACATTATTCCTGCTACAGAGATTGCAGGTGATAGCAGGCCAGCTAGCTACATTTCTCATTCAGATACTGACCTACGTTTGAACACTACAGTTAAGAGTGTGTATACGGTTTTGTCTCTAATGCATCTCTCACACACACACATACACACACACACAGCTCTAAGTTCGGGTCCCATCATATATTAATACTCATGATATATTGTAAGTACCAATGTAAAAATGTTTAATTATTTCCACAGATGTATCGATGACCACCAGTGATGCAGTGGCCAACTGTGAGGGTGATCAGATCCACATGCCCCGCTGAAAGTCACCAGAAGTTACCTGCTGTAATAGTTATTTTTATGAACCTTTACAGTGTCATCTGACATTACCTGCTTTAAATAGTTTTTATTTATTTATCTTGATTTTATCTTTTTTTATCTTTAATCTCTGATTTGAAGGAATAAGTCATGTCAAGTTTGCAAGTTAATTCCATCTTGGTTTATTACATATGGAAATTAAATGTTGAAATTTTATAGGATGGTCAGTAGAAGGTGTCTCTTGCTTCCTGAAAACAACAAACACTGATCAACAAATCACAAATGTTCTAATACACAAATCACAGTCTGTCTCTTGTTTAACACAACTGATTTAAAACAACTTATTTCATATAGTTAGTCTTCCCCACATCCTCTACATCCCATCCCAATTACCTAATATCCTATCCTTAACCTAATTATTCTCATTCTTGCTTATTTACAAAGCTGCATCTATCTTGTTGAAAGCAGCAGGTCACCTGCCTGAAACTCATCTGACACGAGGAAGCATACACTTAAAATAAAAGGTTTGTAGTCTAGCTACAGTCTTGGCACAGAATTGCTGATTGTGTGGCACATGTAACTTGCTGTGATGGAACCCAGATGAGCAGCTTACACGTCCTCAGCCCTGTACAGAACATGGCAAACCTAAAATACATTTCAAAGCTTTCACCGTTGTCTTATTTCAGAATCATTCATTATTATTATTACACTTGACGTTTACCTACATTATTCATTGATTGGACTTAATGTACACCTACCAAATCTTACCTTTACCTTACCTTTTGCATATAGACTGTGCAGAATTAAGAGGCAAGTTGATTTTCTGTTCATATTTTTAGGTAAAATTGACCAATTAAAAAACCACACCAATCTTAACTATTAATTTTGCATTTCATATTTTATAAGTGTGTGGCGAGTGGGGCGGGGCCGAGAGGCGTGGGAACGAGGAGTGAGGCCAGGTGTAGTGATTGAATATGCGCTGCACCTGCGCCCCACCGCCGGTATCGAGTCCCACGTAGGAGATGGAAGGATATAAAACTGGAGCGACGACCGTGAAGGACGAGAGAGGACCAGGCCTGGGACATTATTTTATGTTTGCTTTTTATTTTGTGCGCACCAGTCATCCGTGAGGGGCTGGTGCGCTGTTTTGTGTTTATTTTTCAATTATCAAAATGTTTTGATTGTCCGCCGGGTTCCCGCCTCCTTCTTCCGGATGATTAGGAAGTGTGCATATCGTTACAGTGGTGCCGAAGCCCGGGAGAAGGAGGGACGCGCTGCTGAAGATCCCTCGCCGCTGTGGTGAATCCGCGGTGCCCTCGAGCAGGCGAAGTATGTGCCGCCAGGGACGCTCGAGGCGGTGGGCTGGAGCGAGTTGCCGGGGACGGGCGAGCTCGCTGACGGCCGCCCACGATATGGAGGGGCGGCTGCCGTCCGTGAGGGAGCGGAGGAGTTGGCGCCGTTCGCCAGGGGGCCGGAGCCTGCTGCCTCCGCGATGGAATCCGGAGGGGCAGGGAACGGGGGACTCCTGCCGCTGCCCAAAACCGGAGGAGCCGTCGCCATCCACCGGGTGGCAGAGGAGTGTCGCACCGTCCACCGAGGGCCGTCCAGTGCCACCGCCGGGCACCGCGGAGGAGATCACCCAGCTGGTGGAGGGCCGAGCAGCAGTGCTTTTTTTTTTTTTTTCTCTCTCTCCTCTCTCTCGTCTCTGTCGCTCCTCCTTCCACATCCATTTCTCTCGCCTCGTCTGTCCTACCTGCAGGTTCCCGCAGGTCCCCGTGAGCGCCCCCCCCCCCCCCCCCGGAGGGAGCTAGGGGAGGGAGGGGAGCGCAGTCTCGAGGGTACCCCCCGGCCTGCGAGGGGCAATGGGGGTATGTGGCGAGTGTGGCGGGGCCGAGAGGCGTGGGAACGAGGAGTGATGCCAGGTGTAGTGATTGAAGATGAGCTGCACCTGCGCCCCACCGCCAGTATCGAGTCCCACGTAGGAGATGGAAGGATATAAAACTGGAGTGACGACCGTGAAGGACAAGAGAGGACCAGGCCTGGATCTTATTTTATGGTTTGCTTTTTATTTGTGTGCGTCAGTCGTCCGTGAGGGGCTGACGCGCTGTTTTGTGTTTATTTTTGTAATTAAAATGTTATTTGATTTTCCGCCGGTTCCCGCCTCCTTCTTCCCGATGACTAGGAAGTTTTTATCATTACAAAGTGATATATAATCTTTTTTTGTCTTGTTTTATTTGTAAAAGAAAATCTGCCTAATAATTATGCATACCTGGATATACAGCGTTTTTCACTTCCAAGTTCCAGCCACCTCCTTTTCTAATGTGTAATTTATAAATGTTCACTTACCTTACTCCACTGTACATTTAAGTCATTAGACAAAATACTTTGTGTCTGATGATGGTTATCAAACACGTTAATATACTTTTAAACATTAATAACTTTGTGTATGTTAACATCACAGACCCACACACCATACTAAACTAACCAGCACCATGCTGAGAGGTTTAGACTGCTCGACTGTCTGGTTGCACGTTCAATTTTAAAATTAAAAAAAAAAACTTGCTGTGTAACGGTACACGATCTGTCTCACTATGTAGATACTGGTAAGCCTTGGTATTTTTCCTTGCTGCTCCATCAACTCCTTCTGACAGAGCAGTTAAACTCTGGCCACTTCTTCATATCGTCTAACATTACCCACGTAAACAGCGACAATGGATGGGACAATTTGAGACCATTTGATCGTCGTAAGACGTTTTCATCGTGCTCCCAATTTATAACGTTCTTTGTCATTTCGCCACAGTTATAGCTAGCTATAAACAATCTTACAACTACTAAACTAGTAACCGGATTTAGCGGAAGTCGGATGACAAAATGCGGAAATGCGAAGTATTAAAAGTGGGCGGGGCGGAATAAGGTGAATAGAACAAGGAAGTCATCAGCCCATTTTTGTGACAGTAAAAACAGCGGTATACAGATAGGTGAATTGTGTGAAAAATACTGTGTTTTTTTTACACGAGAAACATGAACACACGTTATTTTGCACACTGTAAACACAATCAAAGCTTCAAAAAAGCACGAAAAACGGGACCTTTAAATGCGTTGTGTTCAATTTCTGAGCTCACCTGATTGTTTCTACATAGTATGGTTTATTAAAGGGGGGGTGAAATGTTATTTCATGCATACTGAGTTTTTTACACTGTTAAAGAGTTGGATTCCCATGCTAAACATGGACAAAGTTTCAAAAATTAAGTTGTACGTTTGAAGGAGTATTTCTGTTCCAAAAATACTCCTTCCGGTTTGTCACAAGTTTCAGAAAGTTTTTTTCGAGTATGGCTCTGTGTGACGTTAGATGGAGCGGAATTTCCTTATATGGGTCCTGAGGCACTTCTGCTGGAAGAGCGCGCTCCCGTATAGCAGAGCACTGAGAGCACAACAGACTTCACTGATCAGAGCGAGAGCGTCGCGAAAAGTCACAAAAGAAGTGTGTTTTTGGTTGCCAGGGCAAGACAACCCTGCACATATTACCAAAAAAAAAAAAACAGCATTAAGGGACCTGTGGATGGAGTTTATTTTTACAGAGCATCAACGGAGTTGCGCAAGTGGTTTTGTTTGTTCCCTGCATTTCAAAGATGCTTGTTTTACAAACAAGGCCCAGTTTGACGACGGATTTGCGTATCGTTTATTTCTTAAGGATGATGCAATCCCAATGAAAAAGGGTCACGATCGTGTGTTGGAACCGCAGGCAGTGAGTAAAACTGCTTCAAATATCTCTGCCTCCTTGTTAGTGCGTCTCTTCCCTTGCCGAGACCCGGGTTCGAGCCCCGCTCGGGGCTAGATTAAAGGGACAATAAGTAACTTTTTAGGTATTTTATTATCTAAAATCAATATTTTTATTCATAAATATGCCCTCAATGGTGTACAAATACCTATGCCAATGTTTAAACTGATCCTTGCAAATGAAGAATTTATTATCTTTATATACATGGGACGGGTAGGTCGACGGAGGCTTCCATGTAGTTCCGCCATCTTGCAAAACTATAATAGCAGAGAGGGACAAAAAGTACTAAGCCAACGCGTTTCCACAGCGCGTTTTCGGTCAGAGCCAGAAACGCAGGTGCAGAGCAGTGAGAGGCGCTTGAAACTGCACCGGCAAGTTTAAAAGTCTGGATTGCATTCTTATTATGGACCATACATATGCCGCGCCACAGGAGAAGAAAACATCGTCGCCAAAACAGTCAAAAATAGAACGTAAAAGGAAACGTGACCGTAGATTACAGAAAACAAGAGTTAATGTCGGGGAAGCTTTTTCTAGGTGGAAAGAGCTAATGCTGGATAAGGATTTCAAAAGAGACACTGAAGTGGCCAATTTTCTTCTAGACAGGTAAGTCAGTGTTACAATCTATATTATAATATTTTTTTAATATCTAACAATGCATATAATTCAGAAAATATAACGAATAAATTAGACATAACTACTAATTACAATATTTCACGTTTTCCACAGTCAGTAATTCATACTGTAACATTCGTTTGTTAGTTGTCATGTTGCAGTTTGTTTGAAATAACACACCTGTTCACCTGAAGGAAAACTCGACGAAGTGCTATTAGAAGACATCCTGTCAAAGCTTTTTGGTACATATCGCCTACCGTAGATGCAACGCGCATTTGAAAAAGCGAGGCGCTGGAGAGCAAAATTAGTTTGAATGCAAAATACAATTTCACCACTAGATGGGAGTAATTCCTACTTACTGTCCCTTTAACAGGATATTGAGTGAAAACGAGCATTTCACCCCCCCTTTAATGTGATGTGCACTGAGTTTGGTCTTTTAATATCACGGCCTTAGTACAGTAAGCCACATTAAGCCTTTTCTTATAATGGTTTTCTATGGAAGAAAAATTATTAACGTTTAATTAAATGAGTTGCATTTAATTTCTGGGCTCATCTGATTTTTTCTACATAGTATGGTTTATTAATTTATTAATATGATGTGCACTGAGTTTGGTCTTTTAATTTCATGGTAGTGTTTGTCACATTACTGCTGCAGCTTATTTGCTGCATGCGTGAGGAGAAGAAACACTGGAAGCGTGCATGAAACATGAAATACTTCTCGTACAAATCTATAATGCAACCATAGTTTATATTCAGAGGGAGGTGAGAGCTGTGTTGGGGACTTCACAATGAAATGTTGGTATTGTGTTTTCAGTTACTCAAATACCTAGCGAAAGTGTTTAAAGCCATGCTTTTTTTTTTAAACATAAAGCCCACAAACATGAGACAGCCACTATATAAGACAATGATCTTTGTCGTGTTTTTGAAGTGCTGTCATACAAGAGATGTCGTAGGCATGGTTTATTTGCTAAGTGTCGTGGGTGAGGGAGCGAGTGGAAGCTGGTGGAGCTGCTCAGGGAGGACATCAAACTCCAGAGAGAAAGAAGAACTCAAGTTTTCTCTTCTTGAGAGAATGATTAAATACATTCTTCATTAGCCAAGAGAAAACCATGGGAAAAAATGGGTACATTACAGTTTTTCATAATGGTTTTTTAAATGTCATATTGTCAATGAAACAACCTAATTTCTGTAGATTAATTTTGTGATGCAAGATAAAAACGAAATGCATAAGTTATATTCATTTGTGTGTGTGTAATTTATTTGTGAATGAGCTTGAGTACTTTCTGTACATTTTGTATTTTTGTAGTACAGGGGTCTGCTCTGATTTAGGGAAAGAAGGAAAAGAGAAACTGTTTAGAGCTATGACAGAGTAATTAGTAGGATAAATAGAGATACTTTAGTAAACTACTTTTAATAACTACCAATACCGTATCGGGGAAAAACTACTAGCCGTCATATTTAAAACCTTTGTTAAAGGGACAGTTCACCCTAAAACAAAAATTGCAAACCTGGAACAATTTAAGGGAGATTAAATGATTACAGAATTGTCATTTTTGGATGAACTGTCCTTTAAGTAAAATTGCTATCTTTCATACTCTAATACACTATAGTATAAGGTATTGAGGATAAAGGTATACAGTATTGTTCTGAAAAATAACTTGTCAAGATGGTTTTACATTAACCCCTTTACTTGCAAGCATCGCTGACGGCCCCAGTTTATTATTGTTTCACTTTCACAGCACGTTAAATGCCACATTTTGAATAGCAGCGGTTTATTTGTGTTTACATAAGAGTCACTGAACAGCGTCAATAAGGACCAAAGATGCATATCTGTGGAGATATATGGATATATTTACTGATGTTTACTTTGTATTTCTTCAGACAGAATCGTAATTTCTATTCATTTTCCACTGATTTAGACCGCTTTGACCAGCGATCTGTGTGTGTGCAGTGATGTGTGCTCATGCTGTGTGTCAGACAGACTCTGATTGGTCCTTCGCCTTGTCAATCTTTAGAGTGTCATAACCGGACACCGCCGCAATCGTGTCACATGCTTCCTGTACACTTCCTGGTTCATATCTGCCCACAACAACACTGAAACACCTCTGTATACACGAAGTATCCGAATAATAAACCCGCAATTATGATAGTAAAGCTTGGTATGAGATTTTCTTGAGATCTGGGGCGTTTTTATAAAAAAAATTGAAAAAATTTACATCTGAAATGCTAACTTCTGCAACGATGTAAAAGGCTATAAATAAGCATATTTTTACAACAGTAAATGACCAAGTTCCACCTGTGATCGCAAAAGGAAGTTATTACAAACACTCGTTTGGGGTTTAGTTTGGAGTAAAAGTGTACTAATAATTTCATAAATTGTCTGATGTACTTTGATGTTAACATTAGCTCCAATGCTACTAATAGCAGGTGCATTTCTTCTTCATAATGCATGTTTGTCTCAATAATTCACGTAAGGTCTTAAGAACATTTTTTGTTGTATATTTATAGTAAGACTTTTGATAAATAAGGGCTAAATGCAAACAGAGACTGAAGTGAGATCGCTGCTTTGTTGCTTTGTAAACATTGAAATTCCACAAAAAAAGGCTGGTAAAGGTGAAATAAAACAAAAGAATAATAATAAAAGAATAATGCGGATAATGTGTCATACCTGGCAGGGGTGAAAGACTCGTTTGGTGAGAACAATAGAACAATGAAAACAGGGAGTTTTCAAAGCCAACACACATACAAAATACACAGGAGTGTTTACATGTGAGCTTTATAGAGATGACAAGGGCCATAAATCAATCTGATTAGCCTTCTCTAAAAACACACATGACAAGGCCTTAAAAAATTTAAATAAACTCATATCTTACATCAACAATTTTTTAATACATTTAAAATATGTTTGTAATATTTTTGTTTTTATGTTTGAGCTTATATATCTCTATTATCATAACAGTCTGAGTGATTCTGATTCCTGAACAGTAAACTTTTAAGTGTCAGCTTTGTGAACATATGTTGATTATGTATCTAGTCAGAAAGAATCATGAGCAGAAACCTTTTTATTTTGGGAATGTCATTTCTGTCTCCATGCCAAAAAAGGGGGGTTACTAGTATTCTGCACTACTAAATATACTGTTGGGTAATTTAATCTACAACAATGCATCATGTTGTAAAATACCATATTTTTGCAGTGCTGCTGTCCTGTGAGAAAGATAAAGAAAAAGAAAATACTTTCTTACAGTCCACCTCTGACTTTTTTTGAAAATGAAAGTAACATTTATTGTCAGAATATTAATAAATTATTGCTAACTATATGAATGACTGCATCTGCAGGACTGGGACCGGTCAAACAGAGCACTGTTAGCTGTCACAGATGCCACTGAACATTAAGCTGTACTATGCTAAAAAAAAAAGTTTCAGTTTTATTTTTATGGTGAACTCCCTAAAAAATCTAGGTTGCAAACCTGTTTACATATGATCACCATGTTCAAGACAATAAACTACATAAAATCGCACCTTTGTAAGATATCAGTAAGCATTTGAACTGCTGTGTGTGGGTGTATGTGTGTATTTTCTGTTTTTCATATGTATCATTACATTATTCATGTAAGCTCCAAGCCAATTCCTGCATTTAAGATTGTAATCCGACAAAGGACGCAGCAAACCAGTGTAATTTATCTGGCCTCGGTCTTGGCTAAGCCTGAGGTACATCACCTTCTCCACTCTGACATAAAAAAATGAGCAGTTCTGGCTCCTCCTATCCTGGCAGGATTGTGCTCTCGTCAGCTCTCCTCTCTAACCATTGCTATGCGACAGAGCGCTAATCGGAAACACCTGGTGGCGGAATTAGGAAATCCTGCGAAGGCGGAGCATCTCACGCACTTCGGAGGGCCCTTCCTGCACTTCGGGGACCTGGGGTGCTTCTCAATATCCCTCCTCATCTCCTCGCTCCTCCGTCCTCTATCCTATGACCCAGAAACCGATCGAGCACAGCCATCTTGAAGGACATCTCAATTCTCTAATTGCACCCATAGACAGTAAAAGAAATGGACACAGCAACCCCATTGGATTCAACAGAGTCAAGTGAAGTCAATTAGAAATATTCTGATTACTTATCTCCCTTGACTTTATACCTCCTCGTCCCCCCGATTGCCTCATAGACAGTAAAAGATTGTCTGCGAGCTTCTCCTTCTGTCCATACGGTAATTTCTCTACTGTGCGACAGAGAGTCGCTGGTTATGACGCAATCGTTAGCCTATTTTTTACAAAAACTGCTTCTACGGGACCATAACGTAAGATACAAGGTAATGGAGCCTTTTATACATGTTTCTTTAGAAATAATTAATAGAGAAATGGAGTCTTTAAATGCCTCAGATGTAAAGTTATTCGCTGTCAAAGTGACGCCTAAATGAATGGGAGTCAATGGAATGCTAACAGCAGGTGGGGGTCCGCTAGCCAATGGCGGCGCCTAGGGGTGCTTCAATAAAATATGAAACCCTGCCCCCTGATTGCACCACGAGGAGGCGATGATCGAGGAGGGAGGAGGCTTCATGAGGAGCGATGAGCGAGGATACACAGGTGTATCTTAAGCGGAAGTCTTTTATCAACTTAACCTGATGCACGTATAAATTCTCCTCCCCCCACAAGTGAGCTGAATCCCAAGAGAATGAACTAACCCCTAGCCTGTATTTCACGACAAACTTTCCAATCCATCCTTAAAAAATGGCTCGTCTTTTTTTTGTTTTGTTTTTAAGAGGCACATGGTGTGGTAATTGGTGAAAAAGAATCAGGTGCACGCAGGTAAACAGTTCGTTCATGTTTGGCTTCAGGAAGATCTAGTTATGAGCCGGATTGTATCTTATCGTGTTTAATGTTTGGTAAGTGTGTCTTATTTATCAGTTACTGTGTTTGTTTGGAGGTCGTGAAAAATGACTTTGTTAGAGGATTTCGTTAATTCCCCATCAGCAGAGAAATTACATTTGTGTTTGAAGAAACAATTGTGGGGGATTGTAAAAAAAATATAAATGGCTGGGAAACGATAAAGGTTTACAAAAAGACGAATTGAAAGCAGAGATCAAAAAGAAATTGATTGTGGCGTGATAATTGAGGTGCCAGACATGGCTGGTATAGAATCACCATTCGCGATGAGTAAGCTATCATTTGAACAGTGAAGAGAAATGTTAGAATTGCTGCAAGCTCATGAAAAGGAAGTGTATAAACAGACTACGGAGCGCGAAAGAAAAGTTAAGGAAAACGATGTTGAGTTGGAAAAACTTCGGGTCAATGATTTGATAAGGCAGTGTGAATTTGAATGAAAAACTTAGTGAAATTAGATTGACAAACCCAAGATCATCAGGTCATGGCTGATGGGAAACTATCAGCAGATGGTTCTGGAAGTTGTGATCGTTCCAGAGAATTAGTCATTTGAAATTGCTACCAAAATTTAATGAAAAATATTAAAAGTTGCAGTTCTTAAAGCTTTTGAATTAGCCCCGGAAGCATAACGATTGCCTTTTCACAATTGGAAGAAAAATTTGTGACAAACTCATGTTGAAGTACTTCGTGAATTAAGCACTCATTTTGATCATTGGTGTTCTACTTCTAATATGAAGATATTTGAGAGCCTGCGAGAATTGATTCTCACGGAGCAGCTTAAATGTATTATAATATTGCTACCTATATTAATGAGAACAAGCCTAAGACTACTGGGGAAGCTGCAGTGTTAGCTGACGGTTTTGTGATAACCCACAAAAATCGAGTTGGTGATTTATCAAGTTATGCTGCTTTGTCCCCAGATGAGGTGCCAATTGCAGCCACCGGGTATTTTGTACAAGAATGGATGCTGCTACGAAAATGGATGTCCCAAAGTGAGGATAGTGGTGAGATATTGAAACGGTTTACGAGTGAGACATCAATAGTCAATTGCATAACATCTGCAAAGCCAAGGCGCTCTGGAACATTTTCACCAGATGCTGAAAGCTCTATTGTGTGCCTGATGTACTGAATTGGGTTGCGATTGGGAGGAAGGAGTTCCGTGGCTTCTCTCGGCAGCCCTAGAAATAACTCTATCTAGTTTAAATTTCAGTCTGAATTACCTGGTTTTCAGGCATAAAGTCTGTCATCCTTTAGCCGTTCTGCAAGATAAGTTGAACAGAAAGGAGCCTCCAATAAGTCTTCTAGACTATGTGAATGGGTTTCATAGAAGGTTGTTTTTGGCTGGTCAAACTGTGCGAGAGTATTTGGAAAGAATGCAGAAAAAAATGAAGCAGTTATTTGATCGTAACTCTGAAATGCGAGAGTTTTCTTTAGGTGATCAGGTTTTGTTATTGCTGCCTTTTGCCTGCTTCACCATTTAGGGCAAAATTTTGGGACCATACACTGTCACCCAGCCTGTTTCAGAGTTTAATTATTGTATTGCTACACCAATCGAATGAAGTCTGTCATGATAATCTTCTAAAGCCGTATTTCCTCGTGAAGGTACAGAATCCAAAATTACTGCAGTGTTAACAGTTTCCGATGGGGACTGTATTGTGCTAGGGGAAACTGAGGATGTTGAAGCCCCTGCAGACTGTGTGTTGCAGCCTAGATTATCGAATTCGGCAACTTTCCTCATTGGATAGTTTAATGATCCATCTGTCAAGTTTGCAGCAGAGAGAGTTCATAAAAATAATACACAAATTTCAAACTTTAGTGATACTCCATCACATACACGTTTAATTGAGCACGATGTGGATATTGGTGATGCATTACCAATTCATCAACGTTTTTATCGTGGGCCAATTGTATAGCAATGAGCGTTAGAGGCTGAAGTTCAATTTTTTTCTGGATAATGGCTTAACAAAACCATCTTGTTCCAGCTGGGCCTCTCTGTGCTTACTGGTCAAAAAATCTGATTATTCTTACCAACTTTGTACAGATTACTTTAAGGTAAAAAAAAGTCACAAAGCCTGATGCTTTTCCCCTTCACAGGATTGGAGACTGCGTTGACCAATAGGTACTGCTAAATTCGTTAGTAAATTTGACCTTTTGAAATGATATTGGCAGGTGCTTTTGACCTCCAGTGTGCAAGAGATTACATCGCTTATAACATTATCTGGACTATATTCTTATTTCATTATGAGTTTTGGATTAAGAAATGCACCGGCAACATTTCAAAGATTAATGAACCATGTTGTGCGGGGACTTGCAGTTTATCTAGATGATGTAATTTATAGTGATACCTGGGAACAGCATCTGGGGCGAGTTCAGGCTTTGTTTTCTCACTTAGCTGAAGCTCAGCTTACTGTAAATTTGGCAAAATATGTATTTGCGTAAACAACTGTGGTCTACTTGGGAAAGGAGGTCGGGCAAGGTAGTGTCCGTCCGTTGCAAGAAAAAGTGCATGCTATAGAACAATTTTCTATTCCTGCTACAAAGAAAGAGTTAATGCGCTTTTTGGGTATGGATATTACCGGGCTTTTTGCCAAATTTTTTGGTCTGTGATGTGTCCTTTTAACTAATGTCGTGGCAAAATTTAAATCAACTCTCATCAGCATAAGAGACAGACTCATTCTCAGGTATAAGTAAAAAGAAAGCTTTTATTCTTTGCAAAGAAAGTCAGACAGTCATACAGCAACACTGAGTTCCTGCAGAGTGAAACCGACCCAGGAAGAGGGCAGTCCTCCACCTTATATACCTCTGCTGCATAAAGATTACAAAGTCTTAGCAGCTGTAAATTTTCCATGGATAACATAAAACACACTCTCTGTAGTTTGTAGGACTTAGGTGACACCCTCATGTCATCCTCATCCCCCCAATGACCCTCTCAGGTCATTCTCAGACATCTGCCCCCCCCCCAGGCGTCGCCCTTCTGAACCACACAGCAATTCTAAGAAAACACATGCAGATATAGGCATACAGAAGCAATGTCAAATTAATTTTTCCATCACACTAATTTACTGAAAGGCTCAGCCAAGTTTGTATGGTCCTCAGGTCAAATCTTTTGATAATGTTAAACTTTTGCTGTCCTCTGCTCCGATTTAGGTGCCGCTGCAATTTGATAAGCCTTTTAAAATCCAGGTGGATGCGAGCCAGGTCAGTGCAGGTGGCATCCTTTTTCAGGCAGGAGGGGATGGGGTGGATCACCCAGTTAGTTACTTTTCCCGTAAATGTAATACTTATCAAACAAATCATTCAGTAATTGAAAATGAAACACTCGCTCCCATATGGACTCTGCAATATTTTGATGTGTACGTAGGGGGCGGAGCTCACTGTAATTTATTCGGATCACAACCCATTGACTTTTCTAAATTCCTTACAAAGCCCAAGTCAGCGGTTGATGAGATGGGTGTTTTTACAACCATATAATCTGTGCATCAAAAATGTAAGGGCGTGGACCATGTGTTTGCAGACACTTTGTCTCGCGCTATTTGCTCTGACTGATTGGGGAGAGTGGTCTTGTTTTCTTTTTGCCTTCGTCAAAAGTGCTTCTAGGATTTGGATTGCTGGAGTGTGGGAGAAGAGGGACGGGGGGTAAGCTGAAAGTGAATGACTGTCACTTTACTGGTTGTTTTCCACTAAAATTGTACTTGGTTGTGACCAGTACTGATATTTTAAGTTGTGGGTAAGAAATTGGGGGGAGGTGTTAGGTCCCAGTTAGTGCTGGGACTGTGTTTTGTTTGTTTATCGTTAAGTTTTAGGTATGTTGTTAGTGGGGGTGTGGTCTTTCCACTTGCGGCTCATCATCGGGCCTATAAGAGCTCCAGTGCAGTGGATTTGCGGAGGCGCAACAATGTGACTGCACTTGAATGAGTGACTCCTTTTGTTTTCCTGTTATTATTTGTTAACATTCATACAGACCTTCAGCTTACAGTTCTCTTTCATGTATTCTTGACTACTGACGTCCATATAGTGACTACTGATTGTTTGGTTATCTTTTGTTAAATATATTCTTTAGTTAAATATACTTTTCTTTTTCCTACTTGCCTGCCTGTGTTTCCTCTCAATGTTGCAGCTACGCTGGTTGTAACAAATGGATTACTTGTTTGTGATTATGAATCCCCATGCCTTCCGATGCTCTCCCGGCTCCAGCCCACTCAGATCCCATCTTGCAGACTAGATGACAGCTTGAGCATACAAGACTAAAAAGGCATACACCCCTACTTATGAAATCCCCGGTACCAGTGAAAACTGCAAAATTACGGCCTTTACAGAGCCCTGCTATGGCCAGTCTGTTCCACTAAAACCGTCTGGTCTGAGACCCCCATATGGAAAAATGAGAAATCTCACAATTATCACACCATATTATAACCCGAACCCCAGAACTAAGGTTTTCAAGTGCTGGTTGACCTACCATCTAACATATGATGACGTGTCATTCTTGGGCCTTGTTCACCCTTCCTAATCCCGAAGAGAAATTATCGGGAGAAATGATTAAGACACATTCTCAATGGTGTACCTCAGGATCATCAGGTGTTTTGGTTAGACACCCTTCTACAAGGCAATCCGCCTAGGGTGATCAAACTTTGGCATGTGTCTTTATAATCAATTTCTATTCCGACCTCAACAAGATCTACAATACAAGCTGTCAGGTGAATATATATATATATATTTTTCCTACCCAGACAAAGGCAAAAATTCTGAACCAGAATCTTCCACTAGCCCTTTACACCCCTATATCCACCAAACTTAAGGTGAGTGCAACTCTGTTGGCTGCAAAAAGTGTCATTTGGCTGAAAGGTGCTAATCCCCTAGAAAAAGACAGGGTTCCAATTATGGCCTGTTAACACCAGGCCACCTTTCCTGCGTGCTGTCCGAATGGACCCAAGGAGGCTGGATACTCGCCATACAAGTGACCCTTTGTTAACATTGCAAGGTATTTGGGTTCCCTGAAAAAGGCTTGTTTGAAGCCCAAAACAAAGTTTAACCCCTTCACCCAATCCCAGTTGAGAGTGTGAGACTGGATGCACATCTCTGGACACCAAGCTTCTAGCAGTCCACCCCTCTTCGAAGTTTATGCATTTTAGAACTGAACAGACATCATCCTTACCAGGAAAACCACCAGATGCCACAAACATTTGCATGAAACTATGATGCATCTTTTGTGCAACCCATACTTTCCCCTAGTTGCTATGGTTACAGTAGGGAAACTTTTTATATTATGTCATTCATGCCTATATCCCTAGATCCCCCCCCCCCCCCACACACACGTGTGTATGTCTGTGAGTGAGTGTTATATACACACACACACACACACACAAACACACACAAACCCCCCCCCCCCCCCCCATACTACCTTCCTAATCCTCTTATACCCACTTCTGACCTGGCCCTCTATTCTATGAGGGGTATTTTTTCTCCTTTCTCTTCCTTTCCTTATTCTGGGAGCATCAGAAACTGAGATCAAACAGAAAACTTTGTTCATAGATCTCATGAACATCATATCTCCCAGGCCCTTATGTCAGGCACCACTGGATTAAAGATAAGCAAGAAAATCTTTCTCTGGACAAGTCCTTTTTAAAGGAAAAAAATGCAACCCTTCCAAAACTGAATCCCTTGATCCTTTTATTTAGATTTTATATATTCCAACCAGTGAGCAAACATGGCCGCCCCATTTGTGACCTCCAATGCAACTTAAACCGTCTTAAACAGTTCCTCCGGCAATAATGGATTACCCTGGCCCATCTCCTCAATACAGTCATTGATAATTTCCAAATTATTGACCTGTCTCCTCCGCAAACCCTTGTAATGATTAATTTTTGTGATATAAACCTGAGACTCTGGAAATTGTAGTTCTGCTGCTTCCTTGTAACCACTGGATCACCTTTCTTATGGTTGTTAGGCTACCCGCATCCCTGTTATTGATCCCGAAGGCCAGAACCACTTATTGCACCTTTGGCAGACACTGGAGTTCTATATTTAATAATATTATAAGCCTGGGCTAAATCAGGCTGTGTTTGTGTTTCTTCTCTTTAAGAAGAAAACAAACATAACCCCAGGTATTTATTCAATACAGTGGCTAAATTAACGAAAAATAAAGCCTCAACAAGTGTTGACATTTCCCAACACCACAACAGTAATGACTTTATGAACTACTTTACTTCTAAAATCGATACTATTAGAGATAAAATTGCAACCATTCAGCCGTCAGCTACAGTATCACATCAGACAGTGCACTATAGACCCCCTGAGGAACAGTTCCACTCATTCTCTACTATGTACATAATTTACGAGTCGAAAACATTAGGTACGTTATACTTTCACTGAAGCAAGCAAACAATCTCAGCGTCAGCTCGGAAAGTGAGGAACTAACTGATCTCTGCTTCATTACAGTTAGCACATATTTTTTCGGTGCAAACGTTTATCTTCCTTCAAAACAGCCGCAAAAAGAGTCACGCGATAACACGCGTCATCACTTCAACACAGCATTAGATCTGGCTTTTGTTCACACAGCGCTCGTCCCCGGTCGAACCCCGCAATGTTTCTAGGTCCCCGACCTGGGTTCAATGCTGGAATCAATCCCGGGACGTGGTTGCTTTCACACAGACGTTGACCCGGCAATGTTGTAGCTGTTGCGTCTGTGTGTGTTTGGCGCCGCTGGCGCAGCCGCGTGTGCTGGCATGTGTGTAAAAACACTGGCTCTGATTGGCTACCATGAAACACATGACTCTGCCTTAGCCAATCACAACCGCTTATCTCGTCATTAACCCACCTGCTCACTCGCTGTGTGAGCAGGGTCCATTCGGATTGCATAGTTTATTAAATCACTGCAAAGTAACGTACAGCATTTAAAGTTCAGTAACGTTAACGGCGTTGTAACGACGGGAAAAGTAATTAGTTAGATTACAGCGTCACTGAAAAATAACATCATTACCTAACGCCGTTCTTTTAAACGCCGTCATTCCAAACACTGGTGACATCATCCACCTATACAGATCACTGATCACCAGATCAGGTGGTTATTTTAGATTCAGGAATTCCAGGAGAAGATGGTGAGCTAAGAGCTCTCAAAACCACACTAAGCTTGTGCCAGGCTTTGGCCTTGTCTTTCCATTCATGAAGATCCTCTGATTCAAACTTGTTGCAGAGACCAACTGGAGCCCCAAAGTGCATCAGGATTCTTTTTTTTTCAAGCAGGCGAGACTCGCAAGTATCAACATTTGTCTTATTAATTGATACATTAAGTATCATATGCACCTTTACAAAGGTGTGTTTGAAATAAGAAACTGATGTTTCCTTCAGGCTGTAGATCTGCTGAATATCAAATTGTACCATAGCTCCATGTCTTTATTTATTTTCTCTTTACTGCTTAAGCTTTAACCCTATACCCTATGCCAACTGTATGCATGTGTGTGTGTGTGTGTGTGTGTATTAGACTAGTTTAAGTGTTTATATAGTTAATAACGTCTTATTCATATAACACTTGAGGTTGTTCATTGTTTGCTCATAACTGAAGTCCTTAATCATGCAGATTTTAGCTACATGCTCTGAGTAGTATTTTACAGTAAGAAAGTTATTTTCCTTAACCAGGAAATTAATCTTCTTAGAATTGACAGAAAGTTGACACTGAGAGGTCAAGTAAAAACTTACAGTGGATCTAAATATTTATAATTTATCATAACTAGTTCTGATTGATTATTCATATTCCCCCTTGAGCTGATTCGTAACAATATCCTCCAGGCCTTTACCACTCAATAAAAAACAAACCTGCAACTATCAGGGCCCGAACTCTGGTCTCCTTGTCAAAAGGATTGGTTAAGGCAGGGGTAGGCAAGTTTGGTCCTAGAGAGCCGCAGTCCTGCACAGTTCAGCTCCAACTCTGAAAAAAAAAAAACCTCACCTGCCTGTACTTTAGTAATCCTGAGTGGATTGAAGAGCTTGCTCAGGTGTGTTTGATTAGAGTTGAAGCTGAACTCTGCAGGTCTGCGAGTCTCTAGGACCGAACATGCCTACCCCTGGGTTAAGGGCTATTTCCAGTCATGAGGGTGGAATTTCATTCTATGAGGGTTAGGATTAGAGTGTGGATCGGTTCAGGGCTATTTCCTGCCTTTCATTCTATGAGAGTTAGGGTTAGAGTGTGGGTTGGTTTAGGGCTATTTCCTGCCTTTTATTATGTTTGGGTTAAGATAAAAATATGTTCAGGGCCATTTCTGCCCCCTATTCTATGAGGAATAGTTTTTCCCTTTTCCTGCTCTGTCTTATCAAGGGAGCATCAGAAGCAGAGTTTAAACAACATTGTTCTCAAATCCCTGGAACAGCATGGCTCCTGCCCCCTTCCATATATTTCCTGGGCTTCTCCTTCTTGAAAAATAATCCATACCCTACCTCACAATAGCCTTTAGCCTTTAGATGGCACAAATGCCAAGATTCTCCTCTGCACCATATCTTTTAGATCATTTGGAGCTCCCATATTTAGCCTCTTGATCCAAACCTGCTCTCTATTTAACTGGTGTCTGGTCATCCACCTGTAATTGTGCTCCAACCCTTGGATCCACACACTCTTGACCCCATGCCTTTCAAAATGTTTAATCCATGACCTCCCTGAACTCCCAGTGGACCCTGTTCTCATGACATATAGGTGTTGATACAGCCTCTTTGTAATAGCATTGCCGGTTTGACCCACATATTGTTTGCCACATTTGGCACACTGAATCACATAAATGCAATTCTTAATGGCCAACCCAAATGCTTCCCCCAAACCTTGAGGGTCCGTGGCTTCCTGACCCTCCCTAACCTTTTCCCCCTTGGTGGAAGGTGGCTATGTACCAACAAGTCCCCTCATCTGTATTTCTCCTATAGGCTGACAATACCTCCAGCCAGTTCCCTGCCAGGGTACCGGCCAAATTTCCCCCCAAAAATCTTCTTGAGCCTACCAATTACCCCCTTTGCACCTGATGAAAGCATACATATAGCAGAGACTCTAACCTTTCTCTCTGGGACAGACGAAGTACACTCACCTACTATTGCACTCTCATGTTCCCTATCTACTCCTCATAACCATGCCTTTGGATATCCCCTCCGTAAAGCCTTTAAACAAAATCTGTTTGGCCTTCTGAAAATCCTCCTCCCTGGTGCAAATCCAGCTAAAACCCAAAAACGTAAGACGGGCTTTTAGATAGCTAGGGTGTCTGATCGAAAGAGGGTTAAGAAAGTGCTCCAGATACTCAGCAATATAGTAAGTTTCACTGTTACAGTCAGAGACCATAGGTCTTACTGGAGGTATCTGAAAGGCGATACTCCAGCTCTAGGGTTCCTTATGTATTTTAGGTAACATAAAATCTTCTGGGCCTAGGTGGGCCGTCACCTATCAAATATTCCTTCTGAGGCCCATTAATGATTTTCTTTGAGTACATTTCTTCAAAAAATTTCTGACTTCGCTGATGGTCTCTGTATATATATTTAGGGCTGGTTCTAGACATTTGGAGGCCCTAGGCAAAATGTATGTTGGAGGCCCCCCTGCCACACCCTCCTCCCCTCCACATTTTAGAATTCATGAGTTCACATTTACACATAATAGAGTAAAGATTATGCGTATTTGGCGAGCTGTCCGGGGGATGGCTCCGGGTTCTGAATTTTGACCCGAACCAAGAGTATTGACCCGTTTGTGATAGAAATAATCTAGAACTAGATTGCATTGTATTTTGGATTGTGTTGTTTATATCCAATATCCAATAAGATATTATTAAAATGAAATTAAGGAGATGAGGTGGTGGAGGGATACTGATAAACTAAAAATAAGGTTTAAGTATCTGAACATGCTCCTCCCGAACTTTGTTTACAAAACAGCATTAAATAAAAAGCACTTGAAACAAATATGATTCCTAACCAGTTTATTTATACAAAACCTGTTATAAGTATTTTTATGTTTTTACTTAAATATGCATATTAATGACTTTCAGTTAAACAAAAAACAAAAAAAACATGTTTTTTTCCCTCATTGCTTAATGTTCATTTAATGACCGTTTTTCCTTTATTAGTCAGGATTATTTTTAATTTTTTCAGTAATTTGTTCAGTTATTTTCTTTATAGTAACGCACTAACCCCTTATTTGGGATAATGAACAGTTTTGTTTTTGATAGACTAAATATGTCATATTATCCCGCCTTCGCCGCTTTGTTCCGCCAGTCTGGCAGGCGGGTCTGTGACTAGCGCTTTCAAGCTGCTGGGACCGGATGGCTGTTTGCCTGCGCTGGATTACTTCAACCACCCCAAGTTCCGTACCAAGTTGCAAAGTCGTGTGTCTATGGTGTATTGATTATGTGCTTTTTTGTGCTGAGGTGTTTTTCCTGTTCTCATACTGTGCTCCCAGAAGGAGCATAGTCTGGGTGTTGTTTTTTTTCTCCTCACTTACCTAATGTTATGCTGTACTTATTTCTTCCTCAAATACCCTGTCTTCCTGTCCTGTCTACCCCACTGTCATATTGTATGTATGTATGTATGTATGGACAGGTTGATGGCTAATTTCGCTGGTACTTGTGACTAGTGACAATAAAGGGCTACTATTACTTATGTTTTGTAGACAAATACATTTAATATGAATATACATAAATCAGCTGCTAGTGGAAGTGATAGAAATAAACTACTAAATAAAAAGTCTATTTCTTCAACTGAAATTGGGTGTGCTTGAAAGGAATCGATTCCTTGATTCAGAGGCGTAATGAATCAAGATTTGATTCCACAGGTTTTAATCGATTCCATCGAGGAGAACCGACTCCTTTGTAAGATTCAGATCAACAGTTCATCATTAATTCGCCTCAGTGAAACATTCATGCATTGATTCATTTCCACAAACATATTCTTTCGGACGGTTCGTTAATTTACCGATTTTTTTACAAAATTCTGCACTGTATGCTCAGATTCAAAGTGTCAGAAGCGAATTGTCCATCAACGGTGATCGTGTTCTTTTGAACTCAGAATAACTATCTAACACTCGGGTGTGGCGCATGCGCGAGCGGCGACACGGTCTCTTTGCGCGTCCTTAGCTGTGTTTGTTTGTTTTTATTAATTGTTTTACAATCCATCAATATTGACGGTTAAAGTAAGTCTTTTTCTTTTTTTTTTTTTTTTTATTAGATGAATGTTCAGGGTTCAGAATGAAGACGAACTCAGTTATCTTGTTGGTGATTTTGATCACTTATGCTGCCGGTTACAATCAATGCATGCATAGTGACCAGGGAGCGCGAATCACCTACACACGGGACTTTCTGCTAAATTTTAAATCCCCTGCAATGCGATTTCATCCCTATGACACATCGTTGTAGCAAGAACGCCAAAGCAAGAAAACGTGGCAGGAAAGGAGGAATCCGGGAACGAGTGAAAAGACAGCCCTACAGACAATCACTTCCAACTGTCATGTTCGGCAATGTCCAAAGCCTAAGGAATAAGGCAGATGAGTTGCGGGCCTGCACTCAGTATCTCACCGAATACCGGCAATCCTGCCTTATCTGCCTGACAGAAAGCTGGCTCACTGAGACAGACTCCGACTCATCGGTCGAACTAGAGGGCTACACGCTGGTGAGGATGGACCGTAATCAGAACTCCGGGAAAAGGAAAGGTGGAGGTGTGTGCGTGTTTGTTAACAATACATATTGTAACCCTGGTCATATTACGATGAAGCATCAGATCTGTACGAAGGACATTGAACTTTTAGCGCTTTCCTTAAGGCCTCGTTATTTGCCTAGAGAAATACACCAAATCAGACTGTTTGTTGTGTATATTGCGCCCTCCGCCGACACATTGGCCGCTGCCACTACGATTCATGAACTTGTAACTAAAACGGAGGAAGAGGCCCCCGATGCAGCTAATTTTTTGTTGGGTGACTTTAATTTATGCAGTTTAAAGGAACATTTACCTACGTACCAACAATATGTTACCTGTTCAACACGCAATAAAGCTTGCCTTGATCATTGTTATGGAAATATCGAGGATGCGTTTTATTCTAAGGCCCTGCCCGGTTTAGGGAATTCGGACCATAATATGATTAAACTGATGCCAAAATATGTGTCCCGCCTACGGCGTGAAAAATCAAAAAAGGTGGAGGTTAAATGCTGGACTGCTGTTGCGACTGAGGCACTTCAGGATTGCCTGGAGAGCACAGATTGGAATGTAGTGACCGATGGGACTGACAATGTCAATGAAGCAGTGTTTGCTATATCGGGGTATGTACAATTCTGTGAGGACGTAATCATCCCCCGAAAGACTATTAAGATGTATCCTAATAATAAGCCCTGGGTTACCCCAGAGTTAAAGCAACTCCTTAATGAGAAAAAGAGAGTGTTTAAATCAGGAGGAAGTAGAGAAGAGAAAAAGACAGTGCAGAAAAAGATTAAAAGCAAAATCAATGAGTGCAAAGCAGCATATAAACATAAGTTAGAAAACTTTTTTAAAGGTGACGCTAGGAGAGCTTGGCAGGGAGTCCAATCTATCACAGGATATAAGTCCAAGAAGCATCCGTTGGTAGCAGAGAATAATTTTAATATGGCAAATGAATTAAATGATTTTTATTGTAGATTTGATATACATGATTTTAAAGTTGAACAGAATGAGATCATTACAGCAGTAAGAGACATGAAGGGTATAGATTTTGATATCCCCATGGATGAGGTCAAATTCTATTTTAGACGTGTAAATCCTCGTAAAGCATGTGGACCTGATGGTATTAGCTGCAGGACATTAAAGGTGTGTGCTGATCAGTTGGCACAGCCCTTCCATAGGTTGTTTCAGCTGTCATTAGATACAGGCGTTATTCCCAGCCTATGGAAACAATCCTTAATAGTGATAGTGCCTGTGCCAAAAAACAATAGACCTAAGGAATTTAATGATCTGCGCCCTGTTGCCCTTACCTCTGCAGTTATGAAATGTTTTGAAAAAATAATTTTAAAACAACTTCTCCAAGAGGTTTCACCCCTTTTAGACCCGAATCAATTTGCTTATCGTGCAGAGAGAGGTGTTGAGGATGCACTATTATCTTTGATTAACAGCACTCATGAGCACCTTCAACATGCTCAAAGCCTGGTCAAGATTGTGTTCATTGATTTCAGTAGTGCTTTTAATACGATCCAACCCCACCTACTGGTGAGAAAATTAGTGCATTTGGGAGTAAATCCCCAAATTATTTTATGGATCTATGACTTCTTGACAGATCGTAGTCAGCAGGTCAGATTTAATTCAAGCATATCATCCTCAAAAATTATAAATACAGGGGCACCACAAGGGTGTGTTCTGTCGCCTATCCTATATACATTATACACTAATAATTGTCAAGCTTCCTCTTCAGCTCACATTTATTTTAAATATGCTGACGACACAGCATTGGTTGGTTTTTTAAAGTCGGACATATCTTCTGTGAGTGGTTTTCAGAGGGAATTGCAGGGTTTCACTCAGTGGTGTACTGAACATTTTCTGGAAATCAATGTGAAGAAAACAAAAGAGATGGTTATAAATTTTAGCAAAAATAGAATGATAGTTCCCCCCTCTAATATTAATGGTGAATTAGTGGAGAGGGTTTCAACTTATAAATACTTGGGAGTTGAAATTGATTCTAAATTAACTTTTAATGAATGTGCACTAAACAAAATTAAGAAAATGCACCAGCGGATGTACTTCCTTAGGAAATTATATAATTTTAGATTAGAAAAACACATTCTTGTAATGTTTTATAAAAGCCTACTTCAGAGTGTTTTGTCCTTTGGCCTCATCTGTGTGTTTGGTAACATGCATGTTAAGGACCAAAAGAAACTGTAGCGCATGATTAAGATGGCCAGCAGGATCATCGGAATTGACCAGGTGTCGGTAGCTCAGTTGTACAATGAGCTTATTTCAAAAAAGACTGACCAAATCCTTAATGACCCTACTCACCCTCTATATCATAAATTTATTAGAAGTAATAGGTCAACTGGTAGAATTTTACAACAGAGAATTAGAACAGAAAGGTATAATAAATCATTTGTCCCCATAGCGATCAGATTGTATAATGATCACGCACATTGCAAGCTATCATAGTTTTAGTTATTTGATAATATTATAAATTTTTAACGTCAAATGTTGGATTGTAATTTTCATTCTTGTAGTACTGTTATTTTTTGTATAGATTGTGTTTTATGTGTTGTGTTTGTTTTTTGGAGAATATGTTGTGATAAGGGCGTGTAATGAATGAATGACCATATGAATTTCCCCTTGTGGGACAATAAAGTTCACCTTGACTATCAAATAATCTATCCCAAAACGACGCTTATCGTCAGGCTCAGTTTTTTTAACAATATATTACAATCACTCCAAAATCGATGATACCTGCATGACGAGCTGCACTTTCTTTGCATGCCTGCTTGGCCTTACGCTTAGTACCCTCTGAAGGATGCGTTCGTTTCGGCACCATTAGATTAATTTTTAGTAAAGTTGGATGTCATTCATAAAACCAGTATGTAATCACTTCATTCAAATATTCAGAGGGTGGGAGTGACTCAGGTTTTTTACGGGGATATTAATTTGTTTTACTACAGGTGAATGACAATTGTTATATCCAATGGACAAACAGCCTAGTATTTTGCTGCTCTTGATTGGTGGATAAGCATATAGGGATGATTTGCCCGAGGCCCTAGGCAACTGCCTACTCCGCCTATATGTATCGCCGGCCCTGTATATATTGGTTCTTCAAGAGCCCGATAGTGGTTCCTTACAGCTAGTTGTCTCTTAGCTTCATAAATATACTGATCTCTTTCTAGAATCACTGTAGAGTTACCTTTTATCCGCTTTTTAATACCACAGTTGATGTGTTTGTATACATATAAATCAGCTCTAATAATGTTTGATATTTCTTTGGGAAGGCTGGCCAACACAGCCGACCAATCTGAGGTACTGTATGAGTAAAAGGGAGTTTCTTTTTGAGATATTCTTTCTAATTCCATTCTGCGATGATACTCTTGTAGGTATTTCAACAATTCTATTCTTTGTGTCTTAAAACTGTGTGGAGTAGGAATATAAGGTCCTTTCATCAGTGCTGAGGTTTGTTCTTCACTGAGGGCCAGCGACCGTGAAAGGTTTATAATGAGTTTGTTAGGGCCACCTATTGGACTAGTACTGGACGGCAGTTTAACACTGTCATCCATAGTTCAAGAATGGCCCTCGCTGTCGCTGGTTTCCAGTGGACACCATCACCCTCAACATGAAAGAGTGCTGATGGAAATGCAGATATAGAACTCCATTGATTCTTTTTTATTAGTGTTCCCGTGGGGGAAGGTTCTCAAAGTTGATGAGAGGGAAGTGGATCTCCGTCCCAGGCAATCTCTTCTTTATAAAACTGTACACCCTTTGCAATTCAGTAGTGGCTGACATGTGGTACCTCTGTTGTTAAGACCAAATGCAACAATATTTTTTTTCCAGTACAGTTTTGAGTATGGCTTTCTCTATCAAAGCACCCGCATGGTGAATTTTGAATGAGAGGGAGCTCCAGTGCCTGTATAGGCGTGGACTATACCTAGCGTGTGTTCTATACCTCCTGAGGCAGAAGAGGTTCAATAGCCTGTATGGGCTGGAGCATTTCTTGAAGGCCTGCTGCAGGTACCTTCTCATCAATCCCCTCTAACTAATAAACCCGGAGAAGTCTTAAACTCAATAGTATGAGACATAATCTGAGGTTGAATCGGTGAGTCAGTGGTGGTTGCTCGTGGTGGTGTTACTGTGGTGCCTGCAGAAAAAGAGCGGTGGTAGTAACAGGTACACATGGTACGTGTCGTGGTGAAACTATGGTGCAAGCTGCCTGTGTGGTGGTAACTACACCACTGGTGGATGCGTGTCCACCCCGTGTCACTACTTCATTGTATATCTTGAACGTGTGGTCTCAGTTCTGAGTATAACAGAAGAGTTTGGCATTTCCGCTGTGATAAGAGCTTCTGCCTGCTCAATTGACTCTGGAGTGATTAGACTGTGAAAATTTCTATTAGCCCAGCTGGCAGCTATCTTAAATGCCTTGGTGGTGGTTCTGTGTACGGACATTCTGTAGATCACTGAACGACGCTCGTCTGAATATACGGCTCCTCTTCTGGGAGAACTTGGCACCTGAGCAGGCTCGTGGGCCCCCGAAGAATTCAGAGAATAAATTCCCACCCCAAAAGAACTAACCCCCAAATGAGAAACTGAAGCCAAGACAAGGCACATGAACTTCCCAACAAAGAGCCTAAGCTAACCCTAGCCAGTTTCTCCCATTATTTCTTTATAGAGTTAGAGAACTTCGGCCTCCTGGATTGTCAATCCCCGGGACCAATAAATACTAAATTCTTAAATTATATGTCTCCCCATGGGGAGGCGTCCTCCGTATATCTGGTCAGAAACCCCCATGTGTAAAGACTGATGAATCTCGCCACCGCCACTCCCAGTAATAACCCAAACCCAGAGCCTAAGGTTGTCAAGTGCGTGCTTGGTTTTCCTACCATCTCACCTAACTTGGGCCCAGTTGGCCTTTCCTAGTCTCCCCGGGGAAACCATCGGGAGAAATGTTTAAGACACATTTTCACCAGCATACCCCATCAGTTTTTTTGGTTCTTTAAATGCTAGACAACCTCCTCCAGGGCTAATCCCCTAATCCCCTCTACACCCCCCCCCCCCCACACACACATTTGGTGCAACAAATGTAGTAGGCAAAATGTGTGCTTCCCCATAGAAGATTGGCTCCAATTAAGGCCTGTTAGCCCCAGGCCACCTGCCCTGCGTGCTGTCCAAGTGGACCCAGGGAGGCTGGATACTAACCGTGCAAGTGACCCTTCATTAACACCGCAATGTATCCGGGTCACCTGACAAAAAGCCCAATTCCAAACTTAAACCTCCCGCTCCATCCCCTCAGGCTGGGAGCATGAGACTGGAGGATGCACATTTCTGCACAGTAAGCTTCTACCACTGAACTGACAATCCAATCAGCTGCCTTCCAATACCTATCCTCAAGGCCTTTACTGCCCAATAAAAAAATGAACCTGCAATGATCAGGACCCAAACTCCGGTCTCCACATCCAAAGACCATCACTCTACCACTGAGCCATCCAGGCCTACATGAAACCCTCCCCATAACTGCAAGAGGGCTATTCCCTGCTCTTATATTTTACCATACGTTCAACCAGGGTTAGAATAAGAGGTACAAAGTCTTCAAGGCTAATCCCTGCCTTCGATCATATGAGGGTTAAGATTAGGGTGTGGGTGGGTTCAGGCTAACTCCAGTCTGTCGTTTTCTATGAGGGTTCGGTTTAGAATGCGGGTTGGTTCAGGGCTATTTCCTGCTCTTCATTCAATGAGGGTTAGGACTGAGGTATAATCTGCTAAAAAGCTATTTACTGTCCCACATTCCCCAAAGGTTTAAATAGAGTATTGACCAGATCAGGACTATTCTTGGCCCCCCAAAAACCTGGTTGGTATTTTTTATATAATTCCTTTTTTTTGTTTTTTGTGAACAATTGTTTTTATTAAGCAGACATTCCAGCACAATACAAAATATGAGACACCAATCTAGACTGCGGCCATACAACCCACCCACCAACCCACCAGGCAGACCCACATTGTGCAGAGAGAAACAAGACCCGGCAGTGGCGAAAAGTGCAAAGTGCAATACTCAAGCACAAAAAATTAAAAAATAAATAAATAGATAACAAAATAAATCAAATTATACACAAATTCAAAATAAATTATACATCAAAAAGAAGATACAAAGATTTAACAATGTCAAAGATAACACTCCAGGTTTTCAAAGTTTTTGTCGTTGCTCCATGAATACGAGCTGTAGATAGTTCCATAGAAACAATGTCAAGCAAAGATAAGCCCCATACATGTCTGGTCATTGAATGGGGAGGAACCCAGCGACTAACTAACATTTTTTTTGCAGCAGTAAGAGCAGCTAGAAGTAAGTTTCTCTGTTGCGGAGACAGTGACAATGTTGAAAAATTATTTAAAAAGAAAAAATCTGGAGTCAAAACCACATCCTTTTCTAACAGGAATGCTATATCATGAGCAAGCTGAGACCAGAAAGAAGAAAGTGAAGAGCATTCCCAAAAAAAATGTAAATATGTACCGAGTACCCCTTGTGGACATAAATTGCAATTTGGGGAAGGTGACACATGCATATAGAAACGTTTTAAAGGGGACAGATAGAGTCCAATAATAATTTCCAATGGATCATCTGATGATTTGGATTTTTTGAGGATGATATGATTGTCTCCCAGATTTGATCAGAAAATAAAGTTTGTAAGTCACCACTGATGTCCTTAGACCAGATAGTTGTTATGGATAATGGTTTATATGTTTGTTTAAGGAGAAAAGAGTAAATAACTGAAGCAGAAATACTAGAATTATCAGTGGGGAGAATAACTTTTCGCAAGGGATGTACAGGCAATTGTGCATCCCAGGGAACTCCATACGCGCGAAGTGCCGACCTAATGCGAAGATACATGAAAAAGGAGGTACCTGGTAGATTAAAAAGAGTCTTAATATCTTAAAATGATTTCAGACCTTTGTCGTCAAAAATGTCAACCTATTACGCTGTAGAGTAGATAATTTAATTCGGGGGCGAATTAAATTATCCTAATATATTTAGAGATAACTGAATCAATTTTTTTCCAATAGCCAGCAGGCCGGGGTAGAGGAATCATAGAGGAATAGAAATTAACACGAGGAAGGATGTTCATTTTAACAACAGATATTCTTGCATGGAAAGAAGTAGGAAGATGTGTCCAATTTGCCAAATCTGAGGTAATTTTAGCCAAGTTTTTATTCAAATTATTTGAGACAATATCATTCAAGGATGGATAAATATCTATACCTAGGTATGTGAAAGAATGCACCACTGGAATAAAACCAAAAAATGTAGCAGACCCGACACAAAAATTAAGAGGGAGCAAATATGACTTTGTCCAATTAATTTTGTACCCTGATAAATTACTAAAATGGTTAAATAAATTTAAAACATGGGGGACTGATAGAGCTGGATTATCTAAAAATAGCAGTATGTCATCTGCAAATAAAGATATGTAATGTAACGTGTTCTTAACAGAGATTGGACGTATAAGTTCTGACTGACGTACAGCTTGAGCAAGAGGTTCTAGAGATAAAGCAAACAGTAAAGGTGAAAGAGGACAACCCTGGCGGGTGCCTCTTGCAATAGGAAATGATTGTGAACTAATCTGGCCAGTAAGAATGATGGCTGAAGGATTACCATAGAGGATTTTAATCATATTTATAAAGACAGAGTTAAAACCCAGATGATCAAGCACTGCCCACAAATAGTTCCACTCCAAATGGTCAAATGCTTTCATTGCATCTAAAGAGAGTATAGCAGAGGGAGAAATCAACTGATCAGATGAAGAGATTATGTGAAGTAGTCTTATCAGATTATCTGAAGCAGAGCGAGATTTAATAAACCCTGTTTGGTCATGATTAACAAGTTTAGTCATAAAGCCTTCTAGACGACTGGCTAAAACTTTTGCATAAATTTTTATATCTGTACCAATTAGAGAAAGTGGGCGGTAACTAGAACATAAAGTAGAGTCTTTATCTTTTTTTAATAGGAGAGATATAATGGCCATGTTCATATTTTGTGAGAAGCAACCATGATCGATCGAGTACTGCATCATATCTAGCATAAATGGCCCCAAATCGGACCAAAAGGTCAATTAGAATTCAACTGGTATGCCATCTAGGCCTGGGGATTTCCCCTTACTCATAACTTTAATCGATGATTCTAATTCAATAAGTGATAAAGGCCTAGATAAAGACTCAGAATCTGATTCTGCCAGATGTGGAAGATTAAGAGTAGATAAAAAAGAAGTGTAAGATGCAGATTCACATTTAGAGTTGGAACTATATAGATCATGATAAAAGGAACGAAAAATGTCATTTATGCTCTTCTGGTCAGTCAGAACCTCACCGGTTTGAGATTTCACCGCTGTAATGTTAGCAAATTTCTCACTATTACGTAGTCTTAGAGCCAATAAATGGCTAGGTCTGCTACCTTGAAAATAATAATTTTGTCTAGATCTTTGTCAAGTTCTTTCCTAACAGTTTCAATTTTAGTTGCTGTACAATCAGAAAAAGTGTGTTGGTTTGCATGTTCTAATGATCGGAGATTGGATTCTAAGTCAGAAATTTTCTTACGGTGAATTTTCTGTCGGAAGGAAGCAAATGATATTGAAAAATTTCTTATGAAGCCCTTTATCGCCTCCCACAATATCCGTGGATCATCCACAGAGCCTTTATTGATGTCAATAAATTCACGTAATTTACATCTGAATTGATCACAAAAAAAAACTAATTTTTTAATAAATTAGAATTAAAGCGCCATCTGGGGGCTCGGGAAGGTCTCTGGGTAATTGAAATTTTCAAAAAATTACTGCTATGGTCTGAAAGAGAAAGGGGAAAGATGTCGACTTCAAGTAGCATTGAGGTCAAGGAAGAGGAAGCGAAAATGTAGTCAATCCGTGAATATGTTTTGTGTCTACCTGAGAAAAATGTGAATGATTTTTGGGACGGGTTGAATAATCGCCTTACATCTACTAATGAAAAAGAGGCTATGCATTGATTAAGTTGCTCAGTAGAAAGAAAAGTTGCCACCAGATCTATCAAGTACATTGGACATTACAGCATTCATATCTGCTCCCATTACTATCTCGAAGTCTGTGAGATCAGTGAGACAGGTAGATAATTCTGAAAAAAAGGTTGGATCTGGACTACATGGTGCGTAAACTGAGACAAATGATAACTTCCTATTCCCAACCATAGTTGTCATATAAGCTATTCTGCCAGCATTATCACCATTTCTAGCCAAAATAGAAATATTAAAATTTCTTCTAACAATGATCAAAACACCTTTAGTTTTATTGTCACTCGCAGCAAAAGAGACCACCTCATAATATTTATTATTGCATCTATGGACATCATCTTTTCGCAAATGAGCTTCCTGGATTAAAGCAATGTCAACCCTTTTTCGTTGCAAAAGTTCTAAAAAACTTGTACGTTTATGGGGGCCATTTAAACCATTGACATTACAACTTAGTATATTAATTTCAGTCATAACTATCAAATGAGTAAGTGAACTGAATAGATAAAAGAAAGTAGTACCACTGCAAACGAATTATCTCATGTCTGCCTTTAACCCATCCCTCCCTCATCAAGAAACCCATTAACATAAAGAAAACCCATCCCACAGAACTTTTACAGACTGGGGTAAGAACAAACCCCAGGCTGTCGCCCTCCCCTGTCTTAGTCAATGACAGTAACATGACAGCCTGTGCAATATTCTAGAGCACCGCTTTTAGCCCTATTATAGGTGAACAGATTAACTTCGATTTCACGCGAGTAATAAAGTGGGGTAAAAAAAAAAAAAACACCCCGTATGTATGCTCTACATAACAAGGGGGTAAACTTTATTGCATAATTTGCATCGAAAACTGTATATGAGTGATGTCAAGTTTTCTAGCCCACATGGAAGAGAAAAAAAAAATAATTATAATAATAATAAAAAAAAAAAAAAGAAACACTGCCTGTAGGCCACCATCACAGGATGTTCCAGATTAATAAACCAGAATCAGAGTCACTAGGTATTATCAAACACTAGAATCAGAGTCACTCGGTATTATCAAACACTTGTGCCACGTCCATCCCAGGAGAATGAGGACTGGGAATCGAGCTTAGGAACTGGTGCCCTTCGTCCGGTGAGTGCATTAGTTTAGTCTCGCCGTGTTTCATGACGATCTTCAGCGTAGCTGGATACTGTAGAAAGGTCTGCAGACCTGCCTCTTTCAATTCCTTCCGTATTATATGGAAAGAGCTCCGCTTCTTTGCCGTCGAGGGAGAGAAATCGGGGAAGAAACTTAACATTGTACCATCATTTGCTTTTACAGGACTGTGGCGTCTTGCTTCATTCAGAATCAAATTCCTGTCGTTGTAGCGTAACAGTTTGAAGAGAAACACTCGCGGTTTGGAGTGGTCAGTTGAAGCTCTAGAGTAAACTCGATGTGCACGTTCGATCTCGATATCTTTGCCCGCAAGTGATGGGATCCATATCGGGAGTGACCGTTTCAAAAAACCAATTGGGTCATCTTTCTCAGCCCCTTCAGACAGTCCCAGCAACCGGAGATTACTGCGTCTGCTACGGTCCTGTAGATCAGTCACTTGTTGCTCGAGGGCATCCAGACGCCTAGTGTGTTCGTTAATCACTTTTCCCCGATTAAAAAGTCAACTTTTGAGCACATATTCTGGATTGTTGTCATGTGAGCGCCGAATTCGGTGCGCATTGCTGCCAATTCAGTTTTCAAAGTGTCCTCAAATCGCTTTATAGTGATCGCCATGTTGTCTTCCATGTCCACTCGGCCTGCTGATTTTGTTTTCTTCTTAATTGGCGAGGATGATGATGAAAGATAAGCGAGTTTCCGACTGTGTGACATCTACAAACTAACGGCAAACAGAAAAAATTACCCCTAATGACAGAAAATAAGTTGAACAACAGTAAAATAAGGGCTACAATACGCGGAGCTTAACTAATGTGCGTCTTGGCTCATGAAAGCGTCACGTGACCTCCTCATATAATTCCTTTTTAATCTATCTACAGAACATCAGAAACCGGGATCAAACAACAAAATAGTCTTTGTTCTCATCCCTGGAACATCTTCACTCCCAGGCCAAATTTTATATTTTAAAGTCTGGCTCCTTTTTAAATTACTTTTATTATTTTTTTAATATATCAAATCAAAAAATGACCACAAATAATATCCTTTTCTGGGCAAACTCTTTGTAAAGAAATAAAAACCAAAGCATACCAAACGAAAATTCTCCATACATCCAGAACCCAGAAAAAACCCTCACCAACTGAGTCCACTGATCTTATTCTGTAGTGATGTAATTCATCCCTATTATTTGAGCCAAACGCCAGGATAACCTGCTTCACCTGAGCCGACACCGGTTTCTTGTGCTGGATTATATTACATACCTGGGCCAAATTTCCCCCCGGGGTAACAGTGGACCTCCACCTCTCAATTATCTATGGGCACAAAGCGCCCCATGATGGAGTCCCCCATGATCACAATGGATCTGCTGGGGGCCAAACTCCAATTGGCATGTTTGCTACCCTGGTGGTCATGTTTTTTTATGTAGACTCTTAGCCCCAGCCTGGGGGCTTGTCCTCTTCTTTCTGCACCTCCCTTTCGGATGCTCCTGTACTTGCGGTCACCACCTGCCCTCCTTCCTTCCTCTTCCCTGACCTTACAGGTCCAGGTGACAGTCCGGGCTGCTCAGCCTGGTGGTGCCCCTTCTGTGCCCCTTGCCCCTCCTTCTCCTTGCTCTGTTCCCCGCCCCTTCATGATCTTCTCCACCTCCTCTGTTTCTAGGGCCAAGGTGAATTCTGTGATTGTTTTCATGTCTTTACGGGCCCACCTCATTGCCACCTGCCACACCTCCCTCCAGCGCCGGAATGAGGACTCTTGTAATTCCACCCTGACACTCTCCAGGGAATCCCAGAAATGGTTGTACAGAATATCCACCCCCGTGTGGAACCAATTACGGGCATTGCTGTAAATTAACCACCTGGTGGTCATGGAGGGGAGAGCCTTATGCACTCCCTCCTAGAGGTTACTGGCTATCCTCTCTAGGCCCATTGGCCCCCGATTTTGCTCCTGAAAAGCCTTTGATAAATCTATTGAGGCTGTACACCAGCCTCTGGGATTCCAAATCTTCCACCATCTCAACTGATATCTACAACACAAAATGACTTGTCAGAACCTCTCCTAACAACTGAACAAACCCCTCCTATCCCTCCCACATATGCACCCCCCCCCATAGACTATAATTAAATCTGCAGACAAGGAGAATAGACCTGTCCAGTCCACGCCTCCCCCCCTAGGTGCCTGTCCAGGCTCAGTCTGCTTCGAACCCGCGAACCCAGCCCGAGCCCGAAGGCCCAGACTGAGTAATCGCGGCCCGGCATCACACCCTCCTCCAATCTACAAATAGCACAAGCTCCCTGGGTGCAGAAAGTGCAAGGCTCTTGTGTGTAGCCATTGAAAAGAGGAGTGCAAGTCTGAAAAGAGTCAAAGGGGTAGCAAAAGAGTGGAAAGATAGAAGAAAACTTTGAATTTAAATCTCATTCAGTCCCCTCGGGTGCAAGGTATTAAAGAGTTTAATCCACCTACTCTCAGGTGTTCTTTCAGAGACAAATGTGGATTGGTTTGGAGCCCTGTAATTCAGAGGGAGTCGAGGCAATGAGCCAAAAAAATGTTTAACTAGGAGCCTACGCTTCTCTATTTTGTGTACTATATTGTGCGCATGTTGGTAGGCTCTTACTCTGTTTGTTCTTGGTCAGGCCTACATACTGCTTCCGACATTTTAACCCTCTTCTTTCTTCTTTTCTTTTATTTTCATTTTAACCCAGCGTCTTTTCTGTTCTTTTATTGAGTCTATTATTACGTTCTCCTTTGTTTGTTGGTTTCAATCCTTGAGGGTAAAAGAGAGGAACTAACTGAACAAGGTTGTTAGCTTCAGTAGTAAAATTATAGGGCTTCCACAAGAAACTTTACAGGATCTTTACGAAAAACAGCTCTTTAAGAAAGCAAACTCTATCTTGACTGACTTCTCTCATCCTTTATATCTACAGTTCCAGTTTTTACCATCAGGTTCATTGCTCAGACTCCCATTTGCCAAAACAAACAGATTTAAACACTCCTTTGTTTCCGTCTGCTGTCTCTCTTCTAAATGCTAGGAGGGTAAGGTAGCTTACACATTATTTTTTATTTGATCAGAATGTGCATTATATTTATTTTTATTTTTTATTTTTTTATTATACTATGTGTATTTGTGTTTGTAAGTTTGTGTGCTCCTATGCTGTAAAACTAATTGCCCCACTGGGGGACAAATAAAGGTATTGAACTTGAACTATGGAGTCGATTAACATAATGACTCATACACGTTATGAGTCATTTTCTCCTGATAACCTCGAAAATAACTTAAATTACACTTTCAGTTTTGATCGTACGGACAGGAGCAATACATCAATCGAATCTGTAAAGGGTTTACTTTTTTGTACACAGACATAATAACAACAAAACTTTGTGCACTTATAAAATAAAGATAACAAATAAGGTGTGCTGTCTGCAGCCTTTGTCTCCACTGATCTTCACTTAAAAACACGTCATTAAAATGAACTGTAACTCAGTGAAGAGACATGAGAGATATATTTATAGAAAGCCTGACATGTCTACTTTTAAATTAAACAAGTGCCTCCGAAAACAAATATTCTGTGATAACATGCAGGATGAGTATCTTCTAATGTGACCACACCCCCGCGATGAGCGCTCTATTCAGATTCTAATGTTCCACTGAAGCACGTGGCTTGAATACGCCCACACAACAGAAGACAACGTACCGAGACTGTTCCTCAAGTTTTTCTTTGTTTTACTGTTAGCTTCGCAATGAGAGGAATAAGACATAATTCACCCCCAAAAGATGTGATGTGGTTGAGGATTTAAGATTTGGATTTCCTCCGAAAAAAAGAATGAAGCACTTTATTCAGCAGAGATCATAAACATGAGTAAGCCTCTTTTTATTTATTTGTACTAGTTTTCACATAACGTGTAAACATTTTACTAGTTAGACTTTTTCCAAAGACCTTTTCCAAACTATAATTCCTGACTAAATGTATAATCAAGTTCAGAGGTGTCAAGTAACGAAGTACAAATACTTCGTTACTGTACTTAAGTAGAAATTTGGGGAATCTATACTTTACTTGAGTAATTATTTTTCAGCCGACTTTTTACTTCTACTCCTTACATTTTCACGCAAGTATCTGTACTTTCTACTCCTTACATTTTAAAAATAGCTTCGTTACTGCTATTTCATTTCGGCTTGTTTTCATTCTGCCTTGTCATCATTCAAAAAAAAAAAAAAAAACTATCCAGCTAAACTATCCTAACTAAATTGCGCCATTCGGATGGAGTGAATTTGATTGTGGTTGGATGAGAAGTATAAACGGATACCATTCCGACACCCTATTGGTTTGTACGCGATCCATCGCACCTGCACAGGACACAGATCACATCACACTCCAGCAAGGACAAAGCCAGTGTTGGGTTCGTTTATCAAAAAATATATTTCTTAAAAGTAAGGTTGGGTATGGAACCAGTATCCAATCGCCTCAGAGTCAGTCTGCTTAAATTTAATATGAAACCGGCGTCAGACCGGTCTCCTCCCCGTCTTTCAGCGCGCTCTTCAATCCGCAGACCATGGCGGAGCAGCGCGAGCTCAAACAGAGACAGAGGACACAAGGTGTGTGTTCATCGATAGATTGTTAGAATATCTGTATCTGTGCAGTTCTTTGTCATAAATACAGTTTACAAAAGGACACGAAGAAGCAGTCGCTTTCTCATCTTCTGTAAAGTTTTCGATTGTCACCGCTCATCACAGCCGTTTCCTCCAGCGAAAATCTAGCCCTTAACACATATGAACGAACACATACTTTAATTACACTTATTTAAATATACTTAATTTAATCATTACATTAATCATTACATTAATCATTACATACTTTATACATACACTAGCTACTGTGCAAAAGTCTTAGGCACGTTAATATTTTCACTTAAAAGAATGGTGTTCAGCCAGTTATTTATATATTTTGCTGTAGTGTGTCAGTAGAAATGATCAGTTTACATTTCCAAACATTCATTTTGCCGTTGTCAGACTGCTGGTGCATTCAAAATCGCACTAGATTATTATAAAAATTAATGGCAAACTGATATTACTCTACTGACACACTACAGCAAAAGATATAAATAACTGGCTTAAACCCCTTTTTTGGAGTGAAAATAATTTTTTTTTCTTTTCCATAAGACTTTTGAACAGTACTGTATTTTAAAAACGACATTGTTGCTACTTTATAAAGAATGAGCATACAGTAATTCACAGAACTGATTTAAGACAGTGAAAGACAGAACTCATCTTAACTAAATATCAGAGTGAGTGACAGAGATACAGTAGAAACATTATGTGTGCTTTTGTATTAAATAATGACCCAGATTGTGAAATACATTTATTAGCCTTAGAGTAAGGAAAGCACAACTTGGGAAATGAGAGCATCCAAGGTGAAAGCTATGGATTTATTTTAAATATTTGTAATGTTCTTTAAAGTTATCCATAGTCTTTTTTTGAGGTTCTTTTTTTTAAAGTATCGGTTCAGGCACCGTTTAGGCACCGGTACCATTTTAAAATTATCGAAAAGGCACTGGACCCAACTTAAAAGTTATTTTTTTTCACTGGCTCATTTACCAAATGTGCGCTTTCTCTTCCTCCTCCACAAATTAAGCTACTGTAGGTAGTTCGGTAACGAGACGTTTTAATAAATTATCGTTTGCGATTGATGACGCAATTGACAATGTTGTGATAATTAGGCTTTACCAACTTTGTAACTCGTTACCCCCCGAACACAGGACATAACAGACGTATGTAATGAATACAAGAAGCTATCAATCAAGAAGGTATCAGGATTATGAGTTATTTTTAGTTTTTGATTACTCACTTGGATTAATCATTCATTTTGACAGCACTATAATGTTTATTGTATATAGACAACCATACAAGAGTAATTGTTTCTTAGCCTGCACCAATGTTCTTGTCCATTGCCCTCGTAGATTCCTGCAGCTAAGCTTGGATGTACATTTACATTCCAAAAGTTATTGATGACAGGCTTCTGAAGTTTGACTTTTTGCACCAATACAATAATTAGAGGCAACTAGTCATCGTATCTCTAGCTCTTTAATGTATTTGCATTGTACTAAAATGTGTTCATTTTCAATGGTCATATATGCGGCTGAAACAGGTAGCCTAATGGATCCCAAATTTTTCAACATGAACATTTTAATATAACATTATAGTCATTATAGTCTTTAGAAAAATTTGTTTTTGAGGAGGTGGGGTAGTGCACAATAGGCTCCTGTGGCACGGCCCAAGCTTTTGTTCTTAATGGCATTTTTTCCCTTACATTACTTTTATACTTTAAGTAGTTTTTTAAACCAGCACTTTTACACTTTTACTTGAGTAAAAAGCTTGAGTTGATACTTCAACTTTTACAAAAGTCTTTTTAAACCCTAGTATCTATACTTCTACTTGAGTAATGAATGCCAATACTTTTGACACCACTGATCAAGTTAAATATCATGAAGTTTTAATAACAATATACAATACAATACCATTCAAAAGCTTGATATAAATAATATAAATATAACAAATAAAGATAACTGTAACAAATGTAAAAACAATGCTGTTCTTTCAATTTATTCCACCGAAAAACCCTGAAAAATATTCTCAGCTCTTTTCAACATTAATAATAAAAACAACACTGACAATAATAACAATAAATGTTTTTTTTTTTTTTTTGTAGAAAATAAGATTGTTAAAAGGATTTCTGAAGGATTGTGTGACTGGAGTAATGATGCAAAAAAATTAGTTTGAAAGTCAGCTTTGATTGTTCCTGATAAACTGTTTAACTGCTCCCCCAAGTGGATATTAAATTATGTTGTGGGATAATGAAATATATTCTTAATAAACTACAAACATAAAATTATATACTTTTATTTTGTTCTCACATTCTTTCTTGTAAGTCCTTCCTCTCAGTGGCACAGCTGAATGAGAGGCTCATTATGCAGCTCATTATGCAGGCTTTTGTCTTCTCAGGTGTAAATCACAATGATATTCATGATAGTTGACGCCTTCTCGCATATGACTTTTACCAACAAAAAGTGTCTTAGAAAACTTCAATCAATATATTGTTTTCTGTGAGTGAGTAAACAAGATGATTGTCACATGTTTTTGTGATGGTTATTGAAGAGAGAGGACTCAAATGCGAGGGCAAAATGACAGTCTTTAATTAAACAAAGGAAAGCCACAGGTAAATCCAACCAAGGAGTACAAACGATGAGAACCGAGGAAGACCCAAAGGCTAGGTATAAATAACACAGGTAACCTCTGTGGCTGGAACGACCAGCAGGCTGGCGAGGCGGAGGCTTGACCGGGCTCAGGGGAGAACCAGAGATCGGAGCTCGCAGAGCGGGGAGGCCGCAGCGTTGGACAGCAGGTAAGGTTCTGTGGGGTGCAAATGGTGAGCACAGAGAAGTATCGGGCAGTGATAGCAGTAAACTAACCCAACAACGATTATACAGGACAGGACAGGACAAGACCAACTTCTAGTGAAGACGCCAAAGACAACAGCTTCATTCGGAAGTAACAATCTGACAAAGAGACACGAGTACGAGAGGGTAGAAGTAGCCCACATAACGAGGCAGGATGAGAACCAGGTGGAGGGGAAATTATCTTAATGAGAAGTGAAGACAGCTGTGACACAGAAGCGAAGAGCGAGGGAGACAGGAGGGGAGAAACCAGCAGGGGGAGACAGAGAGAGGAAAAGAGAGAGATAGAGACAGGATCATGACAAGACCATGACAATTTTAGAAAGAACATTTCTAGTCTACAAGCTCCAGTTCTCAAAAGTCCCAGGAACCAATGTTATGTATGTGTTTTATGGCCTTATTCAAGTGATTTAACATTTTTATTTTTCACTAACCATGCATAACATTTTTTTCTCAAAAATACAATCACGTACATACATGCATTTCACATATTATTATAGCCCAGTTTGTGCTGATGTGAGTGAGATTAGACTTTATCCATTTAGATATTTATAAGAAACTGAATAAAGCACAAATGTCATGGCATGACATAACCCTCTGGAGTCTAATGGTATTTTTGGGGCCTGGAGAAGTTAAGACAGTATATGAGATAAATACAGTTTACACTGTCATGTAATGGTGAGACAGCTCGAAAACTTGGCCATTAAATCTGTTCTTGACCCATCTCGATGGGGTGAAATATTTGCACTTGCCTATACAGCCTTTAGGTGTAGGGGAGCTTGCTCTGAATGAAACATCTAAAATATTTTTGTTTCTTCTATAGGCCGTGATAGTTTATGGTGTTGTAGAAAATTTGTGGATGTCAAGAATTGTAAAAACGTAGATTTAATGGCCCGATTGAGCTGTGTACTGAAACACGAAAAATGCGTCACCAAAGAATAATTTTATTCCTGTTCGTTGTGTCCAGGGCGGGCAGAGGTTTAGGTGTGTCAAAAGATTTAAGTATATTTTCCAAGAAAGAGCGCGATTATCCACGCTGTCTCCAGGCCTTAAAAAGAGTAATTGTGACTTCACAATCCCCCTGAAAGTGTGTTTAGGGTGGAAACTGTGTTTATGTACTTTTTGACCGCCTCAAGGCCAACTTTTGTCTCAATGTCGATATCAATTGTAAAGAGAATGGCACTTGGAGGAATTTTTAATCTGCCAATTTTGGAAATAAAATCATATGTGTCTTTTAGATAACTGGGGTGTCTGATAGAAAGAGGATTAAGAAAGTGCTCCAATACAATACTCAGCAATATAGTAAGTTTCACTGTTACAATCAGAGACGATAGGTCTTCCTGGAGGTATCTGAAAAGGGATACTTCAGCCCTTGGGTTCCTTATGTATTTTAGATAATAAATAAAAACAGGGCCTAGGTTGGCCGTCACCTATCCAATATTCCTTCTGAGTCCCATTAATGATTTCTTAACCGGTTTTATGACGCTATCTCTGTTCTTTTGTAAATCTAAAATAGCTTTCATCTCTCCCTTTGATAAGTTTCTGTTTTCTTCGATACCCCAATTGATGTGTTTGTATGCATATAAATCAGCTCTAATGATGTTTGATATTTCTTTGGAGAGGCTGGACAACACTGGCGACCAATCTGAGGCGTGGGTAAAAGGGAGTTTCTTTTTCGAGATATTCTTCCCTTCAAAAAAAGTTTATAGTTTCAGTCTGCGATGATACATCTGAAGGTCTTTTAACAATTCTATTCTTTGTGTCTTAAAACTGTGCGGAGTAGGAATATAAGAGTCCTTTCATCAGTGCTGAGGTTTGTGCTTCACTGAGGGCCAGCGGCTGCGAAAGGCTTATAATGAGTTTGTTGGGAACCTAGCCAAGTTCCAATCACTGATAATGATTAACTTTTTGCTGATTTTAAGGTTCCAGTCTGTTAGTTTATGCTTCTTATTGATATGTCAGTTGGGTAGACCCCATGGAATCAAGGGTAGCATGGGGACTTTAGTCATCACACTTGAGTAATTATGGTGTTGTGGGTGTCTAGGCCAGGGGTTCCCAAACTTTATCATGACAAGGCCCCCATAATACCACTAGGTTCTGGCCAAGGCCCCCCTTTTGCATGATGTGTTATTGAACCCTTTGACAATACCTACTACGGCAAATGTAAATAAATAAACAAATAAAACATCTGGGTGAACATCCATTGACATTTATTAGCGTTGTAATAACAAAATTTGTATGTCAGATCATCATATATGGTAATTTCAATATCTTAAAATCTGGAACAGTAATTTCAACATTCAACATTGTATCTGTGTGTGTCAGTCAGTGAATGGAAAAAGAAAGATCTTAAAGAGAGAGAGAGTGTGTGAGTGCTTGGCCTGGTTGCAACATTCAACACTGAGAGAGCGAGAGAGAGGATATTAATGGGGCGGATGGGCCTGGTGGCTTCTACATAGTTTGTCCAGCCTGGGCTTTATGTCTGTCAGTGCAACACGCATGTCACTCTCCTCATCTGTTTGATGAGAGCTGTCACCCCACTGTTCTTCCCAGTCATAGCTGCGGCCCCGTCAGAACACACACCCACGCACCGAGACCAGTCAAGTCCATTTGAATTAATATATTCGTCCAGCACATGATAAATCTCTTTCCCGGTGGTTCTACTTTCAAGTGCTTTACAAAACAGTATTTCCTCAATGAACATTTATTGGGAAATGAATCTTATGTACACAAGCAACACAAATGCCACATCTGTACTTTCATCTAGCTGCAGCGCAAAATATTCGCTAGCTCTCACCTGGTCCAACAGTTGAGCAAACACATCCTCAGCCATGTCTCCAATACGTCTGCTCACAGTGTTATCAGAGAGTGGTACAGCGTCAATTTTCGCGCAATGTGAAAGGAAGCCAAAAACAATGCCCTCAATGCTCTCTCAGGGACAGTAGCTTGCCGCACGAATGTTGCTGACTGCCTGGTCAAATGTTCTTCCTTTCTTTTAAAAAAGTCAATTGGTTTTTCGGCCTCTGCTGGATGCTTCTGGTTCAGGTGACGTTGAAGTTTTGATGGTTTTAAGCGTTCGTTGGAGAGTATCTCAAAGCAGAGAACGCATTTGGGGCACTCGTGTCCATTCTTGTGTGTGACGCAGGTAAATCCATACTTAATGTTTGCTGCCTCATACCTACGAGTCTTAATCGGCCAGGAGTTTGTTTTTAGATTTTTTTTATCTGAGGTTTCGATTTGCTGACTCGTCAGGTTTTTTCCTTTTTAAAAATCTATCCATTTTGATAGAGGTTTGACAGAGTTAGCCAGCTAACTAAATAAATAGCTGAATAGCTGAGCACTGGCGGTTGTTACCAAGGCTACACTGACAGATTACGTGTACCAGCCAATCAGAAAGATTAGTATTAAATGTTTAATGTTCAGATATCGACAAATTATTAGAATGCTATTTCATAACAATACTCATAATAATAATTACAACAATATTTTTTTATATTTGTAAAATATTTATATAATTTTTTTTTTTTGCTTTTCTCTTCCAACTTGCTGCGGCCCCCACTTTGAAAACCACTGGTCTAGGCAATTCAGGTGATGAGTGTTCAGATGCTGTTTCCCGATGTTCTGACTCCCCGATCTGTTGTGCTGCTTCCTTTAAAAAAATCAGTTACTCAAGTTATTGGTCTGAGTGGTCAGTGAAGAGAAGGTCGCTGGAGTGAGTCAACCCCGTCTTTTGAAAGGGACAAGGATATCGTGGTCCTCCTCAACCGGAACCAAAACGGCCACCACAGGTTCCTCCAGCTGCTAAGGGTTGGAGAAATCTGTCTGTCATTCAACCTCAGCAGGAACAGGAACCCGTGTGAGCTCCTCCACCGGGGGCACGGTGTCCTTACAGTGCTTCTCTTTATGGTTTGTTTAAGCTGTTCATTGTCCGAGAGGGGCCTCTGTCGTTTGAATGAGAGGGAGCTCCAGTGCCTGTATAGGCTGGGACTATACCTAGCGTGTGTTCTATACCTCCTGAGGCAGAAGGGGTTCAATAGCCTGTATGGGATGGAGCATTTCTTGAAGGCCTGCTGCGGGTACTTTCCGAGGCCAATCCCAAAAATATTTTTGCGGTTTTCCAGCCAGTTTGTGTGTGTGTGAGTGTGTGTGTGTGTGTGTGAGAGAGAGAGAGAGCATCATTAGAAGTCAGATTTAAACTATTTGAGATAAAACAGCAGGTAGGTTTGAGCAATTTAGACTTTTGAACATGTAAAGGAAGAACATATTGTTCCCCTCAAAGTCAAGTAAAGTCACCTTTATTTATATAGCGCTTTAAACAAAATACATTGTGTCAAAGCAACTGAACAACATTCATTAGGAAAACAGTGTCTCAATAATGCAAAATGATAGTTAACAAAGATTGTTAAGTGTCAGGTGCTGGTGTGGAAAGGTATATAATTAGATAAAATTAGTGAGTCTAGGGCCAGTTTGTGTGTGTACAGGTGTGTGTGTGTGCGTTTTTTAATTATACTTTAATTATTTGCTTAGATAATTTTTATATTTTGTATATACATGTACACACACACACATTATATATTTTTGATATTAACGGTTCTTAGCTTTTTAAATATTTAAATGTTAAAAAATAATAATCCGCCATACTACAGAAATGCAGAAGCAACCGTTCCAACAGAGAGCAATAGACAGGCTCAAGAAAATGCTTTGTTACTGAGAAGTGGGCCTGTTATAGTAGTAGTATAGTACATCACAATCGTATACAGTTATCCCCACACACTCTACATATGAAAAAAAAATATATAGATTCCATTAATTGTTCAATAAATAATTTTCTTAACAATTGTCTTTCTTTCTTCATAAAGATAATTCAGCTTTATTGTTGAAGTACTTCAGTTTCTAATTCCATCAAATAAAATTTGTCCATCTTGTCGTCTTCCGCTGGGGGCGTGTCTCCAGGAGCGCTTGTCAGAGGAGCGGGAGCCCGGCTGTCACTCAAAGTGGACTTGTTGATTCCGCCGCATCATCTGCTCTATTTGGAGTGACGCCGTAGATCGGCCGAGCATCAAGGTAAAAAGAGAGCGAAAAGAGATAAACATCTTTGGTTTTCAATATCTGCATTGAATGAAACGGCTATTCCACAACAGATTCATTCGTTTTTGAAACTCGGTGACTAATAACAATTTTAATAATTGCTAATAATATTTCCAACCATATTAATATCACAATGGTCTAGGCCAAATATGTACTTTTATTTTATTATCACAGCATATTAATATTAGTGCACATTGCAATGCTTTCATGTTTGGAAAGCTTTAAGTAATTTATTATGGTAGGTACACCTTCTTCCCCTGAATGTGGTCTATGATCTACACACACGTACAGTTTCCATGAGATATTTACAATTATAACTTTCTGTTCTGTGTGTACCCGTCAGGACAATAAAAAGATGAGCAGCTCAGAAGGAGATAACCTGGGGTCTTTTGAAGGAGGTGTTAGTCAGTCGAGTCAATTCCCTCGAGAGATTTGCTATCGAGCAGCTCTCTGATTTGATGGAAACACACCGAGACCTCCAGGAAACAGTAAACGACAGGCTGATCAATAACATGGCTGCAGTTAAGACTGACCTGACCTCATACGTAGCAAACCAAAACCATAAGATAGAGGAGCTGAGAAAGCAGCTGAAAGGAAAGGTCAGCAATCCTGATATTTCTGTCAGAATCGGAAAACCTGGAGATGAACGCAGTGACGGTCCTCAACGAAGGGGTTTCCAGGGGCGTCTGGGAGGAGGACTGGACTCCTGCGGGGGGAAAAAAGCTCATTAAGAGGACCAGTGAATAAAAAAACACAAATAAACAAATGAAGAATTCTGATCTTGTCTTGTTTTTTTGTCAAGTCACCTTTATTTATCTAGCACTTTAAACAAAATACATTGCGTCAAAGCAACTGAACAACATTCATTAGGAAAACAGTGTCTCAATAATGCAAAATGATAGTTAAAGACAGTTCATCATTGAATTCAGTGATATCATGTCTGTGCATTTATTTACAATCAAGTCAACGATATCGCTGTAGATGAAGTGACCCCAACAACTCTCCCCTCCTTGGGAGAAACCAGGCTCAGTTGGGGGGCCAGTTCTCCTCTGACCAGAGAAACCAGTAGTTCAATTCCAGACTGCAGCAAAGTCAGATTGTGCAGAAGAATCATCTGTTTCCTGTGGTCTTGTCCTGGTGCTCCTCTGAGACAAGGTCTTTACAGGGGATCTGTATCTGGGCTCTAGTTGTCCTGTGGAAGATTTTTATTAGTAAGGTTTTAATTAATCAAGTATATAATCAATGTGAATCTAGCCCTTTTTGCTGCTAGTTATTATTCTATTAAAATCTTATAGGTCTAAAATCTAATAGAAAGTTGCCTATGCCCTGGAATGTACAAAACTGATGAGAAACACATGGTCAGACATATATACAGGGCCTTTCTTTAGAATAAATCAAGCAGAGGGCCTCTCCTCTCTAGGGATGTATGATAAGTGTAGTCGAAAGGAAAAGTTTGACTATGTGGAACCGCCCCATATAGTGTATATAAGGAGAAACCAAATAACATTCGAGAGATCTCCTTGCAAGGAACTCTCGGCTTTGTTTTGCTTAAAATAAAGTCTTTTCTTCTGAGAGAAAAATCCCTGACTGAGTTCGATTCTTTGGAGAACTGGCAAAATACACCACAGATTTGGCACCCCAGATGGGACTGGAAAGGAGCAGAGTGGACGACTGCTTTTGAGCTGACTGATGAGCAAAACACACAGTGGTGGCCACCATTGAATAAGGTAAGCATTTTTGCTTATATAATTAGTGTGTGTTGTTGACTGGTCAGTTCTGAGTGGTAAGGACACTTAAAATCTGCTCTTCCAAATTTAGAAAAATAATAGGATATCTAAATTGAAAAAGGGGTTTTACTCCAGAAGAAATAACTGCATGCACATATTTGGTTTATTAATAGGAAAGCCTTGGAAGGCAATCTTGATTTAAAGGGGGGGTGAAATGCTATTTCATGCATACAGAGTTTTTTACACTGTTAAAGAGTTGGATTCCCATGCTAAACATGGACAAAGTTTAAAGAATTAAATTGTACGTTTGAAGTAGTATTTTTGTTCTAAAAATACTCCTTCCGGTTTGTCACAAGTTTGGGAAAGTTTTTTTCGAGTATGGCTCTGTGTGACGTTAGATGGAGCGGAATTTCCTTATATGTGTCCTGAGGCACTTCTGCCGGAAGAGCACACGCTCCCGTATAGCAGAGCACTGAGAGCACAACAGACTTCACTGATCAGAGCGAGAGCGTCGCCAAATGTCACAAAAGAAGTGTGTTTTTGGTTGCCAGGGCAAGACAACCCTGCACAGATTACCAAAATAGAAACAGCATTAAGGGACCAGTGGATGGAGTTTATTTTTACAGAGCATCAACGGAGTTGTGCAAGTGTTTGTGTTTGTTCCCTGCATTTCGAAGATGCTTGTTTTACAAACAAGGCCCAGTTTGACGACGGATTTGCGTATCGTTTATTTCTTAAGGATAATGCTGTCCCAACGAAAAAGGGTCACGATCGTGTGTTGGAACCACAGGCGGTGAGTAAAACTGCTTCAAATATCTCTGCCTCCTTGTTAGTGCGTCTGCCTCCCATCGGAGACCCGGGTTCGAGCCCCGCTCGGAGCGAGTCGTTGCTGCTGCTGCTCTCGTTCAGTTTCAGCCTTCACAGCTGTCACAGCTTCCAAACGCTGTCAACGCAACTGGCGCTCGTGATTCTTTAGCTCCGCCCACACGTCACGCCTCCAGGCGCTCGTGTTTTTCCGGGAAAAATCGGTACAGACTATCTTTCTCTTATGAATATAATAAAACTAAATACTTTTTGGAGTTATGAAGGATGCAGTACTACTCTATAGGTACTCAAGATTAACAGGATATTGAGTGAAAACGAGCATTTCACCCCCCCCTTTAAGACAAATATGGTGTAGGCTAGAGCTGCACGATTAATCGTTAAAAGATCGCGATCTCGATTCAGACACCCTCTCGATCTCATTTCTAAAAGACAACGATTCCCCGAGTCTGTTAAACCTTTGACAAAGTCTTACCGGATCATTCAAATCCGTGCGCGCACTGCCGCTGACACAGAGAGAGCTCTTACCATGTTTGGTTAAGAAACATCTTCACAAACAGTCTTTTCAACTACACAGTATTATATCTGTCTTACAGTCATTTATATTATCACATAAATACTGGGATAAAGTTTATAGTTTAAATATAAACATTGATGTCTATATGGCAGCGATCAAAATATAACAAATCCCCTTTTGAAAGTACTGCGCTTTAAATAACGTTTGTGTCGATTGCATTGTTTCACCAATAGGTGGCGACAAGTGTCTTAATTTATTTGTCAATGAATTAATTTTTCATTCAAGAGAATCGTTCAAAAACGCTGATTCATCCAGAAATGAAACAAGTGTAGTATGTTTATGAGTGAGTCGTTGAATCAGTGATCTAAACAACTTTTTCATCATTCTAATATTAAAAAAACTGGGGTTTTAAATATATTATATATACACTACCAGTCAAAAGTTTTTGAACCATAAGATGTGTAATGTTTTTTAAAGTCTCTTCTGCTCACCAAACTATATTTATCTGATCCAAAGTACAGCAAAAACAGTAAAGTTTTGAAATATTTTTACCATTTAAAATAACTGCTTTCACTTGAATGTATTTTAAAATGTAATTTATTTCTGTGGTGTGCAGCTGTATTTTCAGCATCATTACTCCAGTCTTCAGTGTCACATGATCTTCAGAAATCATTCTAATATGCTGTTTTGCCGTTCAAAAAAAAAACATTATTATTATTATTATTATTATTATTATTATTATTATGTTGAAAACAGATGAGTAGATTTTTTTCAGGTTTCTTTGATAGAAAGTTCAGAAGAACAATAATTGTGTGTAATAGAAATATTTTGTTATAAATGTCTTTGTCACACTTGATCAATTTAAAAGAATCCTTTCAAAATAAAATAATTAATTTATATACTTGTGATAATGATAATGTTAATAGTAATAATAATAATAAAGAATCGTAGGAGTCGTGCAGCCCTAGTGTAGGCAGAAAGACATTGTATGCAATGGTCTGTGTTTATTGGATAGCTGTGCCAGGTAAGGACAGTGATAAACGGATAAGCAGATTAGTTAAGGAATCGCGAGGAAAAGCCCTACGGATACCGCTTTGAGAAAGTATAAGTGAAATTTACATTTAATCATTTAGCAGACGCTTTTATCCAAAGCGACTTACAAATGAGAACAATAGAAGCAGTCAGGTCAACAAGAGAACAACAACAGTATACAAGTGCCATGACAAGTCTCAGTTAGTCTAGTATAGAACGCATAGCCAGGTGTATATATATATATATATATATATATATATATATATATATATATTTTTTTTTTTTTATTATTAAATGAAAAAGAAAAGAAAAGGAAAAGTACTGGTGTTAGTTGGATAAGTGCAGGCGAAAAAGATGAGTCTTTAGATGTTTCTTGAAAATGAGTAAAGACTCCGCTGTACGAATTGAGATTGGGAGGTCATTCCACCAGCTGGGCACAGTCCAGGAAAAGGTCTGTGAGAGTGATTTTGAATTTCTTTGGGATGGCACCACAAGGCGTTGTTCACTTGCAGAGCGCAAACTTCTGGAGGGCATATAGGATTTAACCACTGAGTTTAGGTAAGTTGGTGCCGTGCCAGTGGTCGTCTTGTAGGCAAGCATCAGTACCTTGAATTTGATGCGAACGGCTACTGGTAGCCAGTGTAACCTGATGAGGAGAGGAGTAACATGAGCTTTTTTTGGCTCATTGAAGACAACCCTCGCTGCTGCATTCTGGATCATTTGCAGAGGCTTGACAGTACATGCAGGAAGAGCCAGGAGAGCATTACAATAGTCACTTTATATCTAATATGTGAAGACATCTAAAATTTGTAACGTGTTATCCCTGGGACACAGTATGAAAGTTAATCCACTACAGAGTCTCAGAGATTGGGCTTGTGTAAATGTAAAAAAATAAAATACATAACTTGTGCAATGTGGAATGAGAGCAAGATTGGGTGACCAAGTTAATAGACATTTTGATACAAAAGCTATAGGCATTTTATAATAGGAAGGGAACTAGATGCTTAAAGAATTAAATTTAATTATTTTATTTACAATAATAGGCATTATTTTATGTTGGTTAGGAAACATTAATTCACCAATACCAGATTATTCTGAATCATTTATGCAAACATAGAAGAAAAATGATGATTGAAGTCTTTATTTTACCATATGCATGTCATGCTGTTATAAAAGGAAGGTTTATTTTGTTTTATTGCAGTATACTTAGATAATAAAGGTAGCTGATTTCTGCATTTTGCAAAGAAGAAAAATGCTTGCTATTTTCCTGCAATGAAGAACTTGCTTAACTAACAAAGAATAAGAGAACTGCTGTTTTCAACCAGATGATTTAGTTTTTATTAAGGGACCACTGAAAGAAGAGGTTGAAAAGTGAAAATTAGAAAAAGAGCTGACTGCTCAGAAACAATTTGGTCAGAAGTTACATAGGTACATTTGATTAATGCAGTCTCTGAGTGTTAAACTTTCAGATGACTTCTGGAACAGTGCCTTGACAAAGGAAAGCAATGAAATGGAGTCTGTCGAGGAATGGCAAAGCAGCAAACACAGCTGCAGAGAGAAGAAGAGGGAGGGGCTGATGGATGTTCCCCTCCCCTCCTGAAAGAGAAGAACACTTTTCAGCATGGAGAAAGACTGAATCAAAGCAGGAAAAGGTGAATCTTTCACTTGAGACTTTTCCTGAGGGTAAAGAGAACATTATGAAATGCAAAACTCTGGCAGAAAGCAACCAGAAGCCAGACTGAGAAGCAGAGAAACAACGGAGACCGTACACCACAACATTAGGTCTTTGAGTGCCATCACAGACTGACGACCCAGTACAACAGCCCAGGCTGATGATGTCACCAGAAGGACTTCCATCCCTTCAGTGCACAGGTCCTGCATATTCAATGAACACTATAGAGACTGCTTCAAATGTTAATTATTTTATTTGATTATTTTATTTACTATGTTTTAATCTTGATTATTCACTGGTCTCACAGCACTTCCTTAAATTCTGTGTTTTAACTAACTCTCTCAATCTGCTTTTCAATAGGTACCAGTCCAGCCTCATGTCTTAAAGAAAAAATCATTTTGACAGACAGAAGTGAGTACTTGACTCACCAATCAGATAAACATGGAGCTGGATTTGGCATAGTAAGACTGTTTCATTAAACAACTAGGGGAAAGTGCACAACTGAATACTTGACAACAATGCTGAGTGCTTTGGGAAAGAAGAGAATAAATAAATTAATAAATAAATAAAGGTTATCTTGATGAACAATAGAAAAAATATATATGTTTGAAAAAATAGAAATATTGGTCACTCCATTTTGTTTAAAGGTAATTTTCTAAGGTAAAACTGAATAAAATAATAATGAATAAAAAATTATTCCAAAGATCCAAAATCATGTAATCACATATACTGTCATCACTGGGGATAACCAGATGGAAATGTTGATGGCCACGGATCCAAGATTTACAGAGATCTCCAATCCTCTTCTCAGAGTTGCTCATGAGTAATAACAAAAAAGTATTTGACTAAACTTTAAATTAGACAAACACATGACATTTGAGAAATGATAATTGGCTCTCTCAAATGCCTAATGCCTAGGCCTAATATTCTAAACAAATTAATCTATGAGATTTTGGAAAAAGTTTTTGGCAAAAAAGGGGAAGTGAAAGTGTGTGAAAAAGTATGAATGATGGTGTTGTAAGGCATGAAAGAGAGTGGCTGACGAGACACTGAGGCAATTCAATCAATTTGCCCAAACAGCTGTATACAAATTTGAATGTGGGCCCACAGGGCAAACTTATGCCCAGTAAAATAATGACCATGGAAGTATTTGGTTAAATTCCTGGTCATTACCTAGGTCTTTGTTGTGGCAGAAAGAAAAGCAGTGCCACACATGCGCAGCGTATAACATGGGAAGGCAGAGCAAAGCAAGCTTGCTCTGTCCACCCCATATCTTACTTTTTTTTCATATCATGATGGAGCTGATTGTGTCAAAAGGATGAAATATTATCTTTCTAAAAGTTAAAATAAAGTGGGTTGAGTGTTTTCCAGGTCAAAAGGCCTATGCTACTGAGCAAGATTGGACTAGATAAATTATCCATTAATCTAGTGGAACTCAGTTTACAAAACAAAGAGATAACTGAATAAGCAAATTGTTGAGAATAAAATTTAAATGAATTTAAAAATAGTAAGGATGCCAATAACGGAGTAAAACCAAATTCTTTGTTATATTATAAAAAATGGGTATTCACCCTTTTCTCATTATAAGGACAGCACTGGAATTGTGAAATCTCAAAAAGGGGCCAAGACAGCCCTCAACCCACATTACATTTCCACAGGTCACACCAAGAAGGACGACTGGCAAGATGAACAAATTAGCATGCTTGATAACACTAACAAAAAACTCGGAAGTTTTCCATTTACAGGTGACAGCAGTTCTAGTAAGACCAAGGAATGCTTCGCCCCATCAAAGAGAACCAGTGAGGGTGAAGAAATGATCTCGAGAGCCTTGCATTAATCAGCAAAACAGTTACAGAGTGACACCTGAGTTCACATCTCTAACCTTAAAATACCCCAACCAGCTTCAACAACTCTACACAACATGAAGTGAGGGATGAAGGGCGTGCTAGTAACGACCCACCCTTGCCAACGAGGGAAAGACCATTGCAACGACTCGCAAAGAGTCTCCCTGGTGAAGAAGGAATGAGACATGATGGGACTGCTACTGAGATCAAAATACTTGGGAGCAGATATGAGCCAACAAATAGAAAAGAAAAAGTGGAAAGAGAATTTTAAGTAATGGTAGATGAAGAATTGGAAGGTTATGAGAAGGGAAATATGGATGTAGGAAGATTTCAAGGGAGAATAGAGCAATTGAATGCAACAAATAGAATGAAAGGAGCAAAGTAGAAAAGCTCAAGAATAGAAAATTGAAGAAGGAAAAGTATGTGTTATGTTTTGGGGAAAATGCTGTATTTATAGAAGGGACCATTTAATGAAGTACTGATCAAATTGAAAAGGCTAAGAATGGTAGATAAAGAAAATGTTGTAAAAGAGAATAAAATGTAAGACTGGTTTGATTTACAGTTAGGAGCATGGGGAGCATAGTTTATAACTAAATTGGGAAAGTTTTTAGGAATTGCATTATTGACAGGAGATTTACTGTTTTACTGTGTACTCCCTATATTCCCCACAGCTAAGCAAATTAAATTAAAAGATGTCAAGATAATGGGAAATTGATACATAAGGTATCTAAGCTGAAGTTCAACTCTTATAATCTTGTGATATTCAATGTGTGATGTGATTTGTATGTGTATGTATTTTTATGCCTTTTATACATAACTGTGAAATCCAGGCAAATGCCAAGCCAATTGCATGTTAATGCTTTTAACAATGTCTACTATTAAAGAGGGGTTAGGGAGACTGGATCTTTTACTCACTCCATGTCAAATTAGGAGAGAGATGTTTGGTCCAGTAATCCCTCAGAGTGGAATTTCATAATCTAGTCACTGGTGATAATACAATGTGACTTATTTAGTCACTAGGTAGTGTAACTAAAATGACTGGATTATGGAGTAGCACTCTGGATAAGAATAATCAAATGTGAGACTTATTACGTCTCAAAGGGGAGAATATGTGGAAGATTTTATTAGTAAGGTTTTAATTAATCAAGTATATAATCAATGTGAATCTAGCCCTTTTTGCTGCTAGTTATTATTCTATTAAAATCTTATAGGCCTAAAATCTAATAGAAAGTTGCCTACACCCTGGAATGTACAAAACTGATGAGAAACACATGGTCAGACATATATACAGGGCCTTTCTTTAGAATAAATCAAGCAGAGGGCCTCTCCTCTCTAGGGATGTATGATAAGTGTAGTCGAAAGGAAAAGTTTGACTATGTGGAACCGCACCATATAGTGTATATAAGGAGAAACCAAATTCGAGAGATTCGAGAGATCTCCTTGCAAGGAACTCTCGGCTTTGTTTTGCTTAAAATAAAGTATTTTCTTCTGAGAGAAAAATCCCTGACTGAGTTCGATTCTTTGGAGAACCGGCAAAATACACCACAGTCCTGGTCTCCGCTGTCTTTCAGGGCAGTAGAGGTCCTTTCTAGATGCTGATCCACCATCTGGTCTGGATACGTACTGGATCTGGGTGACTGCAGTGACCCTCTGATCTGGATACAGACTGGATCTGGTGGCCAGCGTGCAGAACAACCACCCAATAAAGCATTACAATAATCTAACCTTGAAGTCATAAATGCATGGATTAACATTTCTGCATTTGACATTGAGAGCATAGGCCGTAATTTAGATATATTTTTGAGATGGAAAAATGCAGTTTTACAAATGCTAGAAACGTGGCTTTCTAAGGAAAGATTGCGATCAAGTAGCACACCTAGGTTCCTAACTGGTTTGTTCTGGTTGTTCTGCACGCTTAACCAAATCACACAAGATTCTGTTGAGATTATTAATGCAATAACCAATCAGAGGCGTTCAGATGTCATCGCTAAAATGCCGGTGCTTCCTTCACTCACTCACTGACTGAATACCTCTTTCTGGTGAATTCTCTTGTCAGAAACATCAAAGTGCAGATGTGTGTACGAATCTGTAAATAAGATATTGATTTCACAGTGTTAACAGGTTCAGTGATTTTAATGGGAGTTTCTGAGAGTGCTTGAACTCTAGACTGTCAGTGAAAATGTTCTTTGATAATGCAAATGTTATTTGCTCTCTTTCTGTACAATGAACGCTTAGTATCCTAACTTACAATGTTTTTATATCACATTAACTTCCACTGTTAAATTGACATTTAATATAAAGTCAGTCATATTAAAAATATATGTTATGGCATGACACCCATATCTGGTAAGTAAACATTATTAGGTTACTTTGACCATCACATATTATCTAACATAATCTATGTAGGTGAGAATCGAGATATTTCATGATATAGTTCATGCGTCTGAGAAGGTTTCTAATCAAATTTAAATAAAAATAAAATAATAATATTAAAAATAATGCTCAATAATGATTTGCTAATATGCTGTTGTAGCTCCTGTGTGTCACATGACCACCCCCCCCCCCACTCATGCCCACTCAAAAATAATGAGTGCATGACTCCCCTCTTATACATTAAATACAATATTATTTCATTATTAATATAAATAATGCAGCATACACAGATTGAGCAACCACTCTTTGATCTGGCCAGTCACGTGATCAGCGCACCTAGAATGGGAAAAAGAACAGTTCGATAGTGAGTGCTTCAGCACTATCAACCCCCCCCCCCCCCCAAAAAAAAACCCAAAGAAAATTTGGAAACAACTTTGTAAGAATAAATAGTTGATTACATCTTGAAAAAAATCATTAATCAATTATAATAAAATAAACTTTTATTGGCAAAGCCCAATACTTTCTGCAGACTTATGTTGTCCACCAGAGGGCAGCAAAGACTTATTCATGTGACGCATGAGCTCTCGTCTCTGACCTTATGTGAAAGATATTATAAACCGATTATAAACAGGAAAGAGAAGAAGCCTTAAAGTGGTCCATTCAATCCTTTTTACAACGTGTGGTTATTTCTACTTTTTTAAATTTCACTTTATTTATTATTGCAGTATATTTTCTTATGCATTTGCAGTAATATTTTACTTAACAATAAAATCTCAAGTCAACCTTAGAAACAGTCGTATAAAGCTACCATTGGCATATTGTTCGTACGTTGCTTAAAACATCCGAGATCCAACAAGACATCCAAGATAATATCATCATGCTCATCATGAACCAGCTAATTAGGTTATGATTAGTATAGCTGGATTAAGTTATCTGATTTAATTGCACGTTCATGTGCTGGCTTAAAAGGGGATATGTATCAATAGACGGATATTTTGTGACGTCATTGTTTATCGCGTTCCATCATGGGAGTCGTGTGGCAGGAAACACCACTAGAAAACTGTAATTTGATTGTTTTGCACGTTTGGAGGAGGATTTAGAGAAGAGGATGGTTCACTCTTGCTGTGTAGTCGATTGTACGGCTCGTTGGGGGCCTGATAAAAAGTTTTTTCGAATTCCCTCTGAAAAGGATAGTGAAAAACTAAATAAATGGTTGCGTGCAATTAGGCGATTGAACCTGGAAGCTCCGAAGAAACCCTGGATTCCTGCAGCTTCTGATCGAGTTTGTGAGGCACATTTTGTTCATGGTAAGTCTTAGTGACTATGTATTTATAGAAGATTGAATAAAAATTAAATAAAACTGAGTCAAATCAACCGAGTCATATGTTTTCGCGTGCTGATTCAGGTGTCCCAAACCGCGATCCACAGCACCCAGACGATGTTCCTCACATCAAAATGGGCTATTCTGGATCGCAAAACTTAAAAGCAAAAGAAAAGGAGAAATGTGTAAGCTGTGATTTTTCACCATTAGTACAGACGCCATTGAAAGTCTCACACTGAACACAATTGAATTGGTACAACAGTCACTGCATTTTCAATAAATACAGTAAGTAAATAAGAACACTGATCAATGAAGACTTACCCGGCTTTGCAGTCGCAGTGAGAAGTGATTATTTTGCCGTTCTCTTTGGCGATCACCCACGGGAGATGCGAATCACGGACGAGTCGGACCAACGTTTTTTTGTCATCCCAGATCTCATATGGGCTTTGAATAACTTCGATTTTGTCACCAATACAAATTTTGAGCTTCTCTCCAAACCTCCTCCGGTCTTCAGATGTTAAAGTGCTTATATATTGTCAATCTTGCCCGCTAACTCTCTTGAAAGTGCTCGTCGCGTCTTTACAGCCCACCATACTGTTAGTTTTGTTGCCACACAACCACTCGCGCATGCGTACAAAGATGTCAACAAAGATCCTCCTATAGTAGAAACACTGATCAGCAACACTGTGATTGGCTGCCCCTTTTGAAAAATAACAATTTTTTTAACTGAATGTGGCGGGGCGGTGTAATTTTTGGAACAGAATAGCAAATTTTTATTCCCTAATAAATAAAGTCAGACTACGCCACCCTAGGGGTTAGCCCCCAGGGAAAATACTCAAACAATGAGCACAGCACACAGGTTCGGTTCCCTCATAGAATTGGGCAAGAGACGGGAGTAATACAAAAATACAAATGTTTATTAATAGAAAAATACTTTAAAATGTTGGACACTGAAACCCACTTTAAACTAAACAATAAGAAAAACATGCAAAAACAGAAAATAAATACCGGCAGGCCTGGGGCTCCCAACGGCAGGAACACTTCTACACGCACACACACCCCGTGTCACTTAATCACACAATCACACACTCAACAGTGTACACTGCACACGATAAAGGACGACCACCACCAGGAGGAGGAAGAGCAATCCACCCGTGGGACCCCAGCGCCTGCAAAATAAAGATAAGAAACTATAAAAAATGTTCAATAAAAAAAATAACCAGATGGACAACAATAAAGCAAATCCTCACAACAATAAATGTAAATGACAAAAATAAAGAAAAACCATTCAAGCGCAGGAACATCAATTAGTTGGTCACCTAAATAATACAAGACAATTTTAGCTCAATAGAGGTTCACACACAAATAAAATTGTACTTATAGATGGTTGATCACATGAACCAAGCAATTAAATGGCTTAATTAAATATTACACGCCGGTTAATTGGCTTTACATAAATAAAGATGAAATAAAAATCAAGGTAACCAAACAAACTATACTTCCAAAAATTAGAGGTTAGTTAACAGAAAATAAACAAAAGAGGTTTCAAATCAAACAAAAGACACAAAGGGCAGCTAACTCCCCTACAAGTGGAAGGAACCAAATAGTCCCCCACACAATCCAGGGTCAAATATAACGCCACGATAAGAACCAAACGAGCAGTCCCAGTCTCTTTAGTGATGATCACGTCAGCGCGGCCGTATTAACCGCAGCACTTTAATAGTGTGAAGACAGTAGCAACAATCACAGCATAGAACGAGAAGGAGAATCCATCAGGAGATCACGCTAGATAGCACGCTTAAACACGGATTGGTCAGTCATGCCCACCGGTTATACAAGGGAATATAGGGAATCACGCCTGTGAAGTGAACAGTCATCAGACCCACTAAGCAGCACGGAGGGCACCGCACCAAAGCTGCACTACAACCACCGTCGACGCTAGCAAAACAAACGGGGAAATCGGATGTGACGCGTCCCAGGTAACAGCCAATCAGACTTAAATGCAAGGTACTACTTGCTGATAGGCTGACACTGCTGTCAATCACCTGATACCGTTACATATAGTAACCATGGTTTGTTTTATTTGTAGTAAAATTATGGTTAATTTTTGTAAGCTCACCATGGCCAAAGAGTGCGCTCAGTTTTTCACTGCAGCAGAGCAAGAGTTATCGCTAGAAGCATATGCTGAATTAGAAACCTTAATTAAAACGCCAGGAAACCCCTCAAAGTGTGCAAAAACCAGGAAAGAGGGCTGGCAAAAAGTAGCAGAAAAGTTAAATGCATAAGTGCTCCATGTTATGGTTCTACCACTTATAAAAGTGTATATATTGTTGTATTTTTTTATAATTTCATAATTGCTTAATGTCAGAGCCAGCTCAGGACCCACAAAAACATGGGAACAAGTAAAAGTCAAGTACAAGAACATTCTCCAAAATGGTAATCTTTTCTACTTCTACTGTTTAGCGTGTTTTACCCAAACAATGTTCAATGTTGTACACCAAGAAAAAGGTGTAGCAGAAAAAAAACAGGTGTTGGTCCTGCACCCTCACATTATACCCCAGCAGAAGAGCTGGCCCTTGGGTTAAATGAGAACTGACCCATCGTGGAGGGCATCCCTGGGGGCACCTCTTCCTTAGACCTAAAGCCAGGGACCAGTAACAGCAACACCTTCATTACTGGAAAGAGTTTTAAATGTGTCTTGCTACACTGTAAATACTTTGTTGCTGCATTAAAAATTAAGTATGTCTGTCATTTCAACTGTGTAATGTATTGACTGACTATTGCAGTAGTGAGGTTCCTTTAAGAGGCTAAGAGCTGGGGAGGGCGGGGCTGTTCTAGGGTAGGTGTGTTTTTTGGCCAGTGTGTTAGCTGGAGTTGGCCGAGCTAGATGTATGTCGCAACCCTCTACTGTGTCCTATGCAAACATTGTCACTGCCTTGAAACGTCATTATAGCCCAGCGCCATCAGAGATTGTTCAACGTTTTCATTTTCACAATTGTAAGCAGAAACCTAATCAAAGCATTTCAAACTACATTGCTGAGCTTCGACGTTTGTCTGTGCACTGTGCTTTTGGGGATCAGTTAGGAGCAATGCTGCGTGATAGAATCGTGTGCAGTGTTATGGATGAAGCGCTACAGCGAAGCCTGCTGGCGGAAATGACACTAAAATTTCAAGAGGCAGAAGAAAAGGCACTAGCTGCTGAAACAGCATTGTTAAACGCTCATCTACTTCGTCAGCATCAAAACTAATCACGGCTTGAGGACGATGTTCATTATGCGACCCATGCGCATGCATCAGTAAATAAAACAGCAATTTCAAATGAAAATCCTAAACGGGACAAGCAATGTTTTAGATGTGGTGGTCAGCATACCCCACAAGCATGTAGGTTTTCCACTGCTGTATGCCAGTACTGTAAAAAAAGAGGACACATTGCTCGTGTGTGTTTAACAAAGACTAAACATGGTGCTGACAAGGATGCAGCCAACTCAGAAGAACGTTACACAAATGTTGTAACTCGCAAAGAAAATGATGATTACTCTGTTTACAGCACCACAACTACTAAAGCAGAAAGAGGGGGGCAGAAGCCATATCTGGCCACTGTTATACTGAACAAACAAGCACACACAATGGAAGTAGATTCAGGAGCTGCCTGTTCTTTGATTAGTGAGCATACCTATCACTCATTGTGGCCCTCCCAACCCCCTGAAATACATGCAAACAATGGAATACTTAAGCAGTGTTCACAGGCAGCTTTGGAAGTGAAAGGGAAAATATTTGTGGAGGTAAGGTACAAAGGAACACGAAACACCCTGCCTTTGTTTGTCATCCAGGGCCAAGGCACTAGTCTGTTAGGACGAGACTGGTTTGATGCCCTGGGAATATCAGTGGAAGGAGTATACCGGGTACAGCTGCAGTCCATAGAGAAAATACTGACTGAATACTCTGAGGTTTTTCAGGACATTGGGGTTTGCCAGACCCCTCCAATCTCTATTGACATTGATTCCACAATTACGCCACGTTTCTTTAAGGCCCGCCCAGTTCCTTTTGCTTTGCGACCCCAGCTGGATGAGGAGTTGGACAAATTGGTGGCTCAAGAAATTTTTGAACCGGTTCACCATGCAAAGTGGGCCACACCCATAGTGACTGTTGCAAAAAAGATGGGGTACTGAGGATTTGCGGAGATTACCGCTGTACAGTGAATACAGCCGTTAAGCCTGATGTGTACCCCATACCCACAGCATCTGAACTGTTCTCGAAGCTAGCTGGAGGAGTAGTTTTCACTAAACTTGATTTGAAACAAGCTTATCAGCAGCTTCCAGTGGATGATGACACACCGGAATTACTGATTATTAACACTCACCGTGGGCTTTTCAGGTCTCGGCGCTTGCAATTTGGGGTGTCAACAGCTGTTTCAATATTTCAAAGATTTATGGAAAATTTGCTCGCAGGAATTCCAGGAGTCCAACCATACCTGGATGACATCCTGATTTGGGGCAAAACCATGGAAGAACATAATGCACGTCTACAGGCCGTACTAAAGTGCTTTGCTGAAGCTGGACTGCGACTAAAAAAAGAGAAAAGCATTTTTGCTGCTACTCAAGTGGAGTTTTTGGGGTTTAGAGTGGATAAAGATGGCATCGAGCCAACCCGTGAAAAAGTGGAAGCTATCCAAAACGCTCCGCCTCCACAGAACAAAACAGAACTTCAGGCATTTTTGGGGTTGCTTAACTTTTACAGCTGCTTTCTTCCCAATAAAGCCACTGTCCTAGAACCCCTGCATCGCCTTCTAGACCAGTCTGGTACTTGGCAGTGGGGAGCAAAGCACAAGATGGCATATGCTGAGGCAAAAGAGTTGCTGCAGACGGATAAAGTGCTGGTGCACTATGATGAGAAGAAGCCCCTGGCAGTGGTTTGTGATGCCTCGCCCTATGGGCTTGGGGCTTTATTGTTCCACGTGGAACGTGATGGTCAGGAGAGGCCCATTTGTTTTACTTCCAGAACAATGACCACCACTGAGTGAAATTATGCCCAAATTGATAAGGAAGCATTGGCGGTGGTGTTTGCAGTCAGAAAATTTCACCAGTATCTCGCAGGCCGCCATTTCATGATTTTTACAGACCACAAACCCCTGCTGGGACTCCTGCACCATGCCAAGCCCATGCCTGCCATCCTTTCACCACGAATGCTACGTTGGAGTTTGATTGTTGGTGCCTACAACTATGAACTGTGCTACAGACCAGGCAAACAAATGGGCAATGCTGACGCCCTGAGTTGTTTACCTTTGTCGGCATCTGATGCTGTGACACCACCACCATTGGAAGTGTTGCTACTTGAAATGGTGCCAGAAGCACCCATGCATGCTGAGCGAATCGCAAACCTTACACTCAAGGACTCTGTCTTAGCACAAGTAATGCGCTGGGTGCTACATGGCTGGCCGGCTGATGTGATGGAAAGCTGTTTCAAACCATTCCTTTTGCGCCGCCATGAACTCTCTGCACATAAGAACTGTTTGCTATGGGGAAGCAGTGTGGTTGTTCCTTGCTTGGCGAGGAGAGAAATACTGGCTATGTTGCATGATGCGCACCCGGGCATTGTACGCATGAAGGGACTCGCAAGGAGTTATGTGTGGTGGCTGGGCATGGACCGAGACATTGAGGAGACTGTTAAAGCATGTGGAACCTGTCAGATGTCACGTCATGCTCCTCCAAAAGCAAAGGTGCACCCATGGGAATGGACGACAAAAAGATAGTCCCGGCTGCATGTTGACTTTGCAGGCCCCTTTCGAGGCAAAATATTCCTCATAGTGGTCGATGCACATAGCAAGTGGCTGGAGGTCTCTCTGATGAGTTCCATGTCTTCATCAGCTGTCATCAACACACTGAGACTACTTTTTGCAACACATGGTTTGCCCGACGTCATAGTTTCAGATAATGGTGCTTCGTTCACCTCTGCAGAATTCCAAGCGTTTGCTGAGCGCAACGGCATTCGCCATGTGACTACAGCACCTTATCACCCAAGCTCAAATGGTCAAGCTGAACGCATGGTGCAGACAACCAAGGAGGCCCTGTCTCGCATCACCAAGGGCGAGTAGCAGACCAGGCTTGCTCGCTTCCTGTTGTCACAGCATGTCACACCAAATTCATCAACTGGGAAAAGCCCTGCCGAGTTGCTCATGAATCGGCAACTCACCACTGCCCTAGATCGTCTGCATCCTGATCATAATGGTGATATGCTTCGCAGACAGGAGCTGAATGCTGAAAAATGCTCTGGCACAGTCAGAGAGTTTAGACCTAAGGACTTGGTGTACATGAGAAGCTACACTAGAGGTTCTAAGTGGATGCCTGGAATCATTGTAGACATCACAGGTCCCCTGTCATACAAGGTCAGAGCAGGTGATGGACAAATGCACAGACGACATGTTGATCAACTGATGGACAGGACGGCACCCTTGTCTGACCAATCAAGGTCTGAGCCAGACGGCTACACTGTCCATCCGCCTGAGTCCCCAGGGACTGAAATGCTTGAGTTACAGTCGCCTGCATTAGATGTGGGAAACCCTGATGTTGAGCTAACCGAAGCTGGAGTTGAATGCATGTCTGATTGCCCTCGTTCTCAGAGGTATCCTGTAAGAGAGCATCAGCCTCCCAGAAGATTTTCAGACTTTGTGGACTGGGGAAAAGGGGTGTAATGTATTGACTGACTATTGCAGTTGTTAGGTTCCTTTAAGAGGCTAAGAGCTGGGGAGGGCGGGGCTGTTATGGGGTAGTTGTGTTTTTTGGCCAGTGTGTTAGCTGGAGTTGGCCGAGCTAGATGTATGTCGATGTTGCCTTGTTCAGTAAAAGTTCACAAGACTACGAACGTCTCCTCATATTATTCAAGCATATTACAAACTGATTATATATTGAGTAGTGATGAATTGCTTTGACTTGTGAAGTTGAAAACTGCATAACCTAATTCAAAAAATTGTTGCTGTGTTACTGATCTAATTTTCTCCTAGTGTATTTCATTGTAATGCCATTGTGTTCTCCTTTTTTGTGCAGTTTTACATAATACACCAACACTTTTACCTGTTCCCAACATTCCATCAAAAAGTAATGAGAGTGCAACACTTTGGAATACCCATTTGTTTCTTTTGCACAAGACAGTGAAGAAACCCTCTCAGATGACTGTCCTTTGGAGGAAGGAGTGCATAAAGAACTTAATTTATAGTTGTGTACATATTATTTCTGACTACGATCTGACTTGCAGGAGGAAAGGCCAGACAGGCCTACTGCACAAAGTGATGAAAAGGTGGACAGTGTAGTACTTTTCCTTTTTATTTCTGTTGCATGAGGCTTGTGTTTATTTGTTTTTGATAATTTGTATCCAAAAATGGCACAGGGTGATATCTGTAATCTATATAAACAGCATCCTAAACAGAAAATACAGTATTTTCACCTGAAACACCAAAAATTAAGGGTAGAAATAGAACTTGACACTTTAAAGAAGAGAAAACTGGAACTAGAAATTGAAGTGCTTCAAAAGGAACTCCAGAGTAGGTGCTTATTGCAGGCGATAGATGATCATCAGTGGCTTCTATTGACATAATCATTGAAATAAAACACAAGGAAGTAAGCACGTTGTCTTGTCTTTTATTAATTTAATGAAGGTTTTCGTGCAGCTCTGCCACTAGGTTGGTCCAAGTGCACTGGCTGGAGGTCATCATCAGGCTGCACCTCCACCACAGGGGTCCTCTCTTTCTGATGGTGGAAATATTGCGGAGGATGGCACATGCAACAATAATGTCACAGGCCCTGTCAGGTGCAACCCTCAGACCCTTCAGACACTGAAATGTTTCCTTTAGTTGCCCAAAGGTGGTTGCAATGTGTGCTCTTGTCCTGGTTAGAGCTGCATTGTAACAGGTTTGGGTCAGGGAATGGTGTTATGAATTATTTCCTGCAGGCATAACCCCTGTCACCAAGCAGAATCCCATTGTAAGCACCTGTAAAAATGCAGTTTTGTTTTTTGATTGATTGATTGTTTATTTAGCCACACGACAATGCCGGTGGAATTTGTTTTCGGTACAGTATGTTTAAGCTCTACATGATCATACATTACAAACAACAAATAGACAATACACTTCACAACATGTAACAATAAAAGATACAGTGGGTACATGACCATGCATAGTGTATGAGAGGAAAACTCTCTGAATGAATTTATGTAATACAGTGAGCTTGATATTAAATTGTTCCTTAACACGTTTAAATAGTGTGCATAAATCAATCAATCAATCACCTTTATTTATATAGTGCTTTAAACAAAATACATTGCGTCAAAGCACTGAACAACATTCATTTGGAAAACAGTGTCTCAATAATGCAAAATGATAGTTAAAGGCAGTTCATCATTGAATTCAGTTCATCATTGATCAGCAATTCATCATTGCTGATCCACCATCTGGTCTGGATACGTACTGGATCCGGGTGACTGCAGTGACCCTCTGATCTGGACACAGACTGGATCTCGTGGCCACGGTGACCTCGGAACAAGAGAGAAACAGACAAATATTAGCGTAGATGCCATTCTTCTAATGATGTAGAAAGTACGGTGTTATGTGAAGTGTTTCCGGTTCCGGTTTACCTAATTAATGCAGCCTAAAAATCCTTCAACGGATTTGGATATTAAAAGCATATTAGTATGTTATGTGTATGCCAGGTTAAAGAGATGGGTCTTTAATCTAGATTTAAACTGCAAGAGTGTGTCTGCCTCCCGAACAATGTTAGGTAGGTTATTCCAGAGTTTAGGCGCCAAATAGGAAAAGGATCTGCCGCCCGCAGTTGATTTTGATATTCTAGGTATTATCAAATTGCCTGAGTTTTGAGAACGTAGCGGACGTAGAGGAGTATAATGTAAAAGGAGCTCATTCAAATACTGAGGTGCTAAACCAATCAGGGCTTTATAAGTAATAAGCAATATTTTAAAATCTATACGATGTTTGATAGGGAGCCAGTGCAGTGTGGACAGGACCGGGCTAATATGGTCATACTTCCTGGTTCTAGTAAGAACTCTTGCTGCTGCATTTTGGACTAGCTGTAGTTTGTTTACCAAGCGTGCAGAACAACCACCCAATAAAGCATTACAATAGTCTAACCTTGAAGTCATAAATGCATGGATTAACATTTCTGCATTTGACATTGAGAGCATAGGCCGTAATTTAGATATATTTTTGAGATGGAAAAATGCAGTTTTACAAATGCTAGAAACGTGGCTTTCTAAGGAAAGATTGCGATCAAGTAGCACACCTAGGTTCCTAACTGATGACGAAGAATTGACAGAGCAACCATCAAGTCTTAGACAGTGTTCTAGTTTATTATAAGCAGAGTTTTTAGGCCCTATGATTAACACCTCTGTTTTTTCTGAATTTAGCAGTAAGAAATTACTCGTCATCCAATTTTTTATATCGACTATGCATTCCATTAGTTTTTCAAATTGGTGTGTTTCACCAGGCTGCGAGGAAATACAGAGCTGGGTATCATCAGCATAACAGTGAAAACTAACACCATGTTTCCTGATGATATCTCCCAAGGGTAACATATAAAGCGTGAAGAGTAGCGGCCCTAGTACTGAGCCTTGAGGTACTCCATACTGCACTTGTGATCAATATGATACATCTTCATTCACTGCTACGAACTGATGGCGGTCATATAAGTACGATTTAAACCATGCTAATGCACTTCCACTGATGCCAACAAAGTGTTCAAGTCTATGCAAAAGAATGTTGTGGTCAATTGTGTCAAACGCAGCACTAAGATCCAATAAAACTAATAGAGAGATACACCCACGATCAGATGATAAGAGCAGATCATTTGTAACTCTAAGGAGAGCAGTCTCAGTACTATGATACGGTCTAAATCCTGACTGGAAATCCTCACATATACCATTATTCTCTAAGAAGGAATATAATTGTGAGGATACCACCTTTTCTAGTATCTTGGACAGAAAAGGGAGATTCGAGATTGGTCTATAATTAACAAGTTCTCTGGGGTCAAGTTGTGGCTTTTTTATGAGAGGCTTAATAACAGCCAGTTTGAAGGTTTTGGGGACATATCCTAATGACAATGAGGAATTAATAATAGTCAGAAGAGGACCAATGACTTCTGGAAGCACCTCTTTTAGGAGCTTAGATGGTATAGGGTCTAACATACATGTTGTTGGTTTAGATGATTTAACAAGTTTATACAATTCTTCCTCTCCTATAGTAGAGAATGAGTGGAACTGTTCCTCAGGGGGTCTATAGTGCACTGTCTGATATGATACGGTAGCTGACGGCTGAATGGTTGCAATTTTATCTCTAATAGTATCGATTTTAGAAGTAAAGTAGTTCATAAAGTCATTACTGTTGTGGTGTTGGGAAATGTCAACACTTGTTGAGGCTTTATTTTTCGTTAATTTAGCCACTGTATTGAATAAATACCTGGGGTTAAGTTTGTTTTCTTCTAAAAGAGAAGAAAAGTAATCAGATCTAGCAGTTTTTAATGCTTTTCTATAGGATATGCTACTTTCCCGCCAAGCAATACGAAATACCTCTAGTTTTGTTTTCCTCCAGCTGCGCTCCATTTTTCGGGCTGCTCTCTTTAGGGTGCGAGTATGCTCATTATACCATGGTGTCAAACTGTTTTCCTTAACCTTCCTTAAGCGTAAAGGAGCAACTGTATTTAAAGTGCTAGAAAAGAGAGAGTCCATAGTTTCTGTTACATCATCAAGTTGTTCTGAGGTTTTGGATATGCTAAGGAATTCGGATACATCAGGAAGATAACTTAAAAAGCAGTCTTTTGTGGTAGAAGTGATGGTTCTTCGATACTTGTAACAAGAAGTAGAATTTACAATTTTGGCTATATGAAGTTTACACAGAACTAAATAATGATCTGAGATATCATCACTTGGCTGAATAATTTCAACACTATCAACATCAATTCCATGTGACAGTATTAAATCTAGAGTATGATTTCGACAATGAGTAGGTCCTGAAACATGTTGTCTAACACCAATAGAGTTCAGAATGTCTATAAATGCTGATCCCAATGCATCTTTTTCATTATCGACATGGATATTAAAATCACCAACTATTAAGACTTTATCTGCAGCCAGAACTAACTCGGATGTAAAATCACCAAACTCTTTAATAAAGTCTGTATGGTGCCCTGGTGGCCTGTATACAGTAGCCAGTACAAACATAACAGGGGATTTATCATTAACATTGGTTTCTCTGGATAATGTTATATGAAGCACCATTACTTCAAACGAGTTATACTTGAAGCCTGCCCTCTGAGAAATCCTGTAAACGTTGTTATAAATTGAAGCAACACCTCCCCCTTTGCCTTTTAGACGCGGCTCGTGTTTATAACAGTAATCTTGGGGGGTGGACTCATTTAAAATAATGTAATCATCAGGTTTTAGCCAAGTTTCTGTCAAACAGAGCACATCTATATTATGATCAGTTATCATATTATTTACAAAAAGTGTTTTCGTAGAAATGGATCTGATATTCAATAAGCCAATCTTTATCATTTGTTTATCCATATTGCATTTGTTTTTTATTTGTTGAACCTCAATTAAATTGTTAACCTTAACTTGGTTTGGACATTTTTTGTATTTTCTAGTTCGGGGAACAGACACAGTCTCTATAGTGTGATATCTAGGTGAAAGAGTCTCTATGTGCTGAGAATTAACTGACCTCTGTGACGGGAGGCAGCTAGCAGACGGTCGGTTTAGCCAGTCTGTCTGCTTCCTGACCTGGGCCCCAGTTAGTCAAGTATAAACACTAAGACTATGTGCCATATTTCTAGACAGAAGAGCAGCACCACCCCAGGAGGGATGAAGACCATCTCTTTTAAACAGGTCAGGTCTGCCCCAAAAGCTCGTCCAATTGTCTATGAAACCTATGTTATTCTGTGGGCACCACTTAGACATCCAGCCATTGAGTGATGACAATCTGCTATGCATCTCGTCACCACGGTAAGCAGGGAGGGGACCAGAGCATATTACAGTGTCTGACATCGTGCTTGCAAGTTCACACACCTCTTTAAAGTTATTTTTAGTGATCTCCGACTGGCAAAGTCGAACATCATTAGCGCCGGCATGAATAACAATCTTACTGTATTTACGTTTAGCATTAGCCAGCACTTTTAAATTTGCCAAGATGTCAGGCGCTCTGGCTCCCGGTAAACATTTGACTATGGTGGCTGGTGTCTCTATATTCACGTTCCGTACAATAGAATCACCAATAACTAGAGCACTTTCATCAGGTTTCTCAGTGGGTGCATCACTGAGTGGGGAGAACCTGTTTAATGTTTTGATCGGAACAGAAGAGCGGTGTTTTGACCCACGACTACGCTGCCTCACCGTCACCCAGTTGCCCTGCTGCAGGGGCTCTGCTGGAACCGGACAATGTACAGGAATCCCTGAGCTAGACGCATCCAAAGCCATATCTAGAGCCCTAACATTCTTACTGTCCTCAATTAAAGTTTGGATGCGTGTCTCTAATTCTGAAATCTTCTCTGTCAGCCTAACTATTTCCCTGCATTTATTACATGTGAATCCCTCATCAGCGACAGAGATAGATAAACTGTACATGTGGCAAGAGGTGCAAATAACAATTGTAGGAGAAGCCATTACTCACCGTGCTTGATGAAATATTCTTACTGCGGTTGTTTGATAAACTTGTGGAAAACTGCAGCGTGAGAGAGGAGAGGAGAAAAGAAAACGCTAATGACAAGCTAACGAGTGCTAACGCTTTGCAGGTGTACTGCAGTCACGGAAGAGTGAACGATCAAAGTTAATCTGATAAGATTGATCGATAATATCAGAAATATGGTGTGAATTAAGTTATATTTTACAATATAAAAAACAAACAAACAGACAGTGATAGTAAGAAAGATTATAGAGAAAAAAATATAAAATAAAAACGGCTACACAGAGCTATGATTAGCTACAGAAGGCCAACAGGAAGACTCTCTGAAAATCCTGGCATGATGCACAGAACCAGGTAATGTGGCTTCCACATTTGAGATGTGGAACATGGAGTCACACCATCTAAGATATTTTTAATTAGTCAACTGCATACTTTTTGTTTACATTACTTTTGTTTTTTCATATATTAGTAGTGTGGAATAAGAATAGTAATTTACCTGCACATTTACACTGTGAAATCCCTTTCGGTTCACAAAATCCCCTTCATTGGGGCCTGGTGGAACCTTGATGGGGACGTGTGTGCAGTCAATGGCATCAGTCACGTTAGGGAAGCCTGATGAAGAAATACTGAAAGTCCTACTTTTTGGCATGATCATGGTTGCATGATCTTAATAAACAATTATAATGTACCTGCAATTCCAAAACAAATTCTGCTTCACAACCTGTGGTCTTAAGTGGCTTGGAAATACCACCAAACCCCCTAAAAACAGTTTGAGTGCCAGATAAACTTTGCGAATGGCATGACAGACAGCACTTTTCACCAAGTTTTCTGCATCTCCAATAGTGTAAAGGAAAGTGTAATTCGCAAAGAATCTCAAAGAAATACAAACTGTTTGTGCAGTTGTTAAAGCCCGACTCCGACAAGTCGAACATTTAACATGTGGCTCCAACAAGTTGATAAATGTAGATTACACCCTCCCTAGAAAAATGATATCTCTCAATGAATAGATTAACGGGCTGCGCTAAAGGATCCTGTCGATCTTGCAAACCGCGATTCATTCGAAAAGCTCTTCGAATTATTCTGGCACCTTCAGCAAGAGGACATGGCTGCAAAAGACTTCCCGTATCACATCCGCTCATAAAGCCGGGATCTAATCCTGTTAACATGAAATAAGCCTGCTCGCGAGCAGCTTCAAGATTGCGCACCTGTTGCTATGACAGCAAGTCCAGGATGAGCTTCCAAGAACCAAGTAATCCAAGATCATGCCAAATCACCAACAATCAAATCCAGCTATGTAAAACAAACAAACAAAAATAATAAGAAAACTGGTTGGCCAATTTTTGGAGTTTTAATGAAACAACTATCCAATAATAGAAAGTTTAGTAGAAGCTTAGTTAACCTGAAATGAACATGAGCCAAAAAAATAAATTTACCAATCAGGGGCCTGTTTCACTAAGGAGGTTCAACCATCTCTGAGTTTAAACTTGAACTCCGAGTTGACTTACCCTGAGATGGTAAACTCTGAGTTTTTGGTTACAGAACAGCTGAAATTAGTTGGTTTAATCAACTCTAAATTGACTGACTCTGAGTTAAGCGCATGCACCACAACTATAAATGGAGCGCCGATATTACGATTCACCATGGCAACAGCTCCCCCCAAAAAATCCATCTGCATACTTCAGACTCAATACAAATCTAATTCTTCTCAGTGTTATAATATCACAGGTGAAAACTGGCAGAACGTTAGATTAATGAACTAATAGTTAATCATGTTATGGTATCTCATGGGCAAAAAAAATAAATAAAATAATAACAATGATAATAAAAATAACAATAATAATAATAATAATATTTTAAGTGCATTTTTCTTATTTTACAAATGATCTGTCAATAGAGTAAGAAAAATACGGCAGTGGCTATTTACACTAAGTGGAATTAACATACTTTCTTAGCATACTGTAAATAGGATCTATTGCTAACTGCAAGTAGCTCTAGATGCTATTTACAGAAAACATGTACAGTGAAAATCATGATATATTCTATGTACCATGTAAAAGTAGCAGTTCTGTGCAACAGGCTAAGTGTAAGTAATAATTAGATGCTAGTTATACTTTATACTGGCAGATACATTTGCACCTCAGTATTGTTATACATTAACAGTATTCAATAATAACTTGAAAATTGTAAATTATTATATTTATTACAATTATAAATAGTTTTATCATTATGAAACACTCGTTAGGCACTTTACTTACACTTTTAGAACATTTTGTTCATTTTTATTGAAAATACATTCTTATGTGACATGATGAGAAAAGTGAGAAGAACAAGCTCTGTAAAAGCCAGACTCTAACCCAATCAATCGCGTTACAAGCTAGTTTTCCGTGCCCAAAACATTACTGCCTACACCACTGGAGCTGTTATTCACGTGTCATATTTAACCTTATGTGTCGATGGAGAGCGGAGCTACAGTAGATTTGCTCTTAGTAATAGTCATTCAGAATAATCTTGTTTTCCATTTGCATTAAGATTATTTTTATTACCACACTGGCATATAATTTTACTTAAGTAAAATGCACTTAATTTAGACCCCCTCCCCTATTATTTCTCTTATATAGAAAATCCATCTTTATTTTATTAATTTTTTGTATTTGTACTTGGGGAAAAAAAACACTAAGTAAGGAGCATTTTTCCAGCGTGCATCAATGAAGTGTTTAAAAAGTACGAGGAGACCAAAAGAAACGATGGTTTTATCGAAGAAAACCTGCTCCTGACCAGGTTAGGTTCATAGAGTAAGTTACCATGCTAATTGACTCTGAGTAGTTAGCTCTCTTTCAGAAACAGCTTGACCTTACCCTGCTTTCTCGGGTTTGACAAACCTCCCATTCTGAAACAGAAGGCAAGGCAAGGCAAGTTTATTTATATAGCACATTTCGTACACTATGGTAATTCAAAGTGCTTTACATAAAAGAAAGTAAAATAATCATGAAGAAAAATAACAAAAATAAAACAATCAATTTTACAACTTTTAAAATGATTTAAAAACAGTTCGAAAAGGATTTTACATTAAAAAAAAACAGTGAAAATATAGTGCGATCAGTTCGGACATTGCACAGTGCTCATTCAATAAATGCACAGCTAAACAGATGAGTTTTGAGTCTAGATTTAAATGTGACTAGTGTTTAAGCACATCTGATCTCTTCTGGAAGCTGATTCCAACTGCGGGCGGCATAGTAACTAAAGGAGGACTCCCCTTGTTTTGTGTGGACCCTTGGTATTTCTAACTGACTTGATCCTAGTGATCTGAGTGCTCTGTTAGGCTTATATTCAGTGAACATATCTGCAATATATTTCGGTCCTAGGTCATTTAGTGACTTATATACGAGTAAAAGTACTTTAAAATCAATCCTAAATGTAACTGGAAGCCAGTGTAAGGACCTGAGGACTGGTGTGATATGCTCAGATTTTCTGGTTCTAGTCAGAATCCTGGCAGCAGCGTTCTGGATGAGCTGCAGCTGTCTAATGGTCTTTTTGGGGAGGCCGGTGAGGAGCCCATTACAATAGTCCACCCTGCTGGTGATAAAGGCATGAACAAGTTTCTCCAAGTCTTGACTGGAAACAAAACATCTAATTCTTGCGATGTTTTTTAAATGATAGTATGCTGATTTAGTTACTGCTTTGACATGACTACTGAAACTAAGATCTGTTTCCAGAATCACATCAAGATTCCTAATTTGATTTTTAGTTGTTTGACCCCTAGAGTCAAGGTACGCATTCACCTTGAAAACTTCATCTTTTTTTCCAAATGCAATGACTTCAGTTTTTTCCTTGTTTAACTGAAGAAAGTTCTGGCACATCCAACTATTAATTTCATCAATGCATTGGCAGAGGGAGTCAATGGGGCTGTAGTCATTTGGAGATAAGGCTAGGTAAATCTGGGTGTCATCAGCATAGCTGTAATAAGCAATTTGGTTCTTTCTCATTATTTGACTCAGACTGAGATCTAGCAATACCTATATTTTTGATATTTCACCAGAGTCACAATTTAAGCGAATATCATTTATTATCTTAATGAGTGCTGTCTCTGTGCTGTGATGTGGTCGGAAACTAGATTCAGAAAATTGTTCACATATCCATTTGAGTTTAAGTAATTGTTCAGCTGTCTAAAAACAACCTTTTCTATAATTTTGCCTATAAAAGGAAGATTAGATATTGGTCTAAAATTGCTCAAAATTGTCTTTTTCAACTGCAGTTTTTATGGAGTTTGGAAATGTCCCAGAAAGAAGTGAGGCATTCACCACTTCTAAGAGATCTGCTTCTAAGCAGTTAAGCACACTTTTGAAAAAAGATGTGGGAAGTGTGTCAAGACAACAGGTTGCTGCTCTTTGTCTTCCAGAATTTTGCTATCAATTGTTTCAAAAATAGATATAGTATCTTTTTGATATAAAAAACATAGTTTCCCTCATTTCAGGGTTAACATACTCAGACTTTTCACTTAACCTCCTTTCTGAAATGGGCCCCAGCAGTTACAGCTCGGTGAGAAACCTAAACACAAGGGCTCTGCAAATTTTTATTCACGTTCATGCAATCTCACTAATTGGATCCAGGTTCAATGAGTTAGGATAATTTGATGTGCACACTTAGAATTAAGCAGCCCTTAATGTCGATCATGGATCAAATCGATTCAACATGGGAAACAGTAAATATTTGTGCAGTCTTAATGCATTTGAGACCTAGTGATTTCCTTTGTGCATAACTGACATGCCACTGGTTTATTTTTCATCTATAAAAGGATAGAAAGTTTTGCAGATAAATATATAAATTTTGCTGTCAGGAGTGGGGAAGGTTTATGCATGTGCGCTAAACAGAAAAAATAATTCTGAATAAAATATGCATTCTGTCAAAATATTTGTTGTACATCAAATGTGACATGTAGAATTTTAATTCTACATATAAGTGTATTTTTATGATCGTAGTAACTGTAAATCAAATGTATGCTAGCTAATACAGCTCTAATTACAAGCTCAAATGAGTTTGTGCATTCCTCTTATCATATAAAATATAGTCTGTTTTATATTATTTATTTTCATTTTTAATTTAGTGATTTTAAAATTTAAATTTACAAAAAACAAAGTCATTAAATCTTGGGCACCTAAAATACATTTGGCTTAAGCCTGTATTTTAATTTAGTTAAGTTGCATTTTTGGTATACTTTTATTTTTTGACTGATAACGTCAAATAATTGTGAATGAGAGAGTCAGCGCAGTAATATCAATGCGTTCCTGTTGGTCAGTGTTAGAGGAGCTCAGCTTTTATAGCCTGACAGTTAGCCTGCTATGGACCAGGGTTAGTTTCGCAGCATAAGTTGCCACAGTGAATGAGCTTGAGCTATGTAGCTCAGTAGGCTGTCGCATTACCTTCTGATTAAGGACGCAAAAGTGTTTGTTTACGTAGGTCCTGTCTCTCGTGGAAGTGAAGTCACGCCCACACCGGATGGATGACAAGACAGCTAAACTTAATTCTTACTGATGTAATTTCAGTTTGACAACAGTAGGAGTAATAATTGCATGGACTGTGATGCATTCAGTTGCTGCCTCATTTGTTATTTAGTCATTCAAATCATCAATTAAAGATGCACATGAATGCATGCGTTTTTAACTATTTGTAATTGCTAATGAAGGAGAGTGAGTTTTCAACACACTTTATTTATATCGTTACAACGTCAGCAAAAAACATCACTTTATCCAGAAAAAAAGAAAAAAAACCTTATTGTAACATGGCGGTAAAGATCAACATTTCTTCATTAACTGTACAAATAGCTCCATTAAAACACCTTTTGGGCATTTTCCATTTTCACCATTTGCCTTTCATCAGTTTATAGAACTTTAAATCAAACAAAACCCTTGCTTATACCATATTTTTAAAAACAGTAACCACATGTTGTCCTTCTCTACCTTCTATTTTGTTTTTCCTAGTTATATAAACCGCAAGTTTGGCTTGTCGAATTAAAAAATTCAACAATTTACTTTTTACTCTTTGCGCCACACTATATTTTGTTCCAAGAATCCAAATTTTGGAAGACAAAATCTCCCCAAAATTCATGAAAACAACATCCATAAAACTAAACATGTCATGCAGTCTTGAAAATTCTAAAAAACAATGTCCTTTCTGTGAAATGAGGGAGACAATTTTTTAATCACTTGATACATTAGGATTAATTAGGCTCACTAATGCATTTACAACAACTGCGCCGTGTAACACTCTCCATTGAATATCACCTGTACGTTTTTCAATTGGTGGTTTGTATAAAACTCTCCAAATAGGTTTATGTCCATCATTTATTTTCAATTTCTCTCTCCACACTGTATCACTCTGCTCTTTTAATTTTGCTTTATTTAAAACTTTTACAAGACATTTATACAAAACTTTACTCTGAACATCCTGCAAACTTAAACCTTCTAGTCCCTCAAGTTCAGAAAATGTCCAGACAGTCTTGGAAAATGAATCTGTACTATTAGGAACCAGTTTCCCATTATAATAATCAATTATCCGATTATTTTCTGTCTCTGTGAGTTTCTGTTTAAAGAAATCCAGAATTTTTCCTAAATGCCATACCAAATACACACCTAGACATGAGGCCATGGGCTGAGCATTATTCAAGCCAGAACCAGCAACATCCAACAATTGATGTAGTTTTAAAGTCTTAGTGGTAATAAAACAATGAGTCAATCCAGGTGTAACTTCACAAGTAACATCGAACCGAGCTCCATGTACAAGAGGTTCCTCCAAAAGCCAGTACAACGAGGATGTCGGCTCCAACCTTATCTTTTCAAATAAGTCCCACACTTTAAAAAGTCCCTTATAAAAAGGAGTCAGTCCGTTGAACTGTAGCTTACTTGAGTCCATCATAAACAAAACCGAGTTCAATCCCAGCCTGCCAGCTTGATTAAAGATAACATCAGCCACTTTTCTCCAGACTAAATCCTTAGGCCCTGTGAGGTACCTTCGAATAAACAGAAGTCGAAAAGCTGCCCCCCTGCTGGGCAAATGGATAATTCCTTGTCCTCCTTCATCTCTGGGTAGAAAAAGTATGCTCTGTGGAATCCAGTGAAAAGTACCCCCCAAAAAATCCACCATACTGGCTTGAATTTTACTCAATTTGGAGGGTCAATGTAGGCCAAACAATGCCACAAAACTGAAGCCACCAGGTTGGTAAAAATGGACTGCATTTATAAAATGGACTGCATTTTGTTAATTATGATTACCCTCCCTCTAAAAGACATTTTTGGTAAATTTCCATTTGTCCAATCGCCCCTTTATTTTTTCTACTTATTTTTTCTAACTCCTTCCCAATTTTTGCTTATCATTGAGTCATTGTCAACATGTACTCCTAAATACTTTAACCCATCCCTTTTCCAGAGCAAACCGCCTGGTAATTTAGGAAGACCATGAGACCATTTACCCCTCACTATGGCTTCACTTTTGGACCAATTAACTTTGGCAAAAACTTTGAGGAAATTGTACCAATCTTGTTTTAAATGTCTTTGAGAAGATCAACATCATTTTGCCCTTTAACCAAAAAAAACAATGTCATCTGCATATGCAGATACTTTAAAATTGGCTCCAGAGCAAGGCATGGTCCAACCTTCAATGCTCGCTCTAATTTTAACCAATAAAGGTTCAACCGCAAGAGCATAAATCATTCCTGAAAGTGCACAGCCTTGTTTAATGCCCCTGTTGATAAGAAAAAGCACTAAGACCACCATTAATTTTTAGTACACTCTCAACATCCCGGTACAAAACCCTTATCATGCCGATAAAACCAGAGTTGAACCCAAACTCCTCCAGTGTGCGCCAGAGATAGCTGTGTTCAACTCGGTCAAATGCCTTTTCCTGGTCTAGAGAAATGAGACCAGTGTCTACATCCAATAGCCTAGAGACATCCAAAATATCCCAAATTAGATGAACATTATCATCAATAGACCTATTAGGCACACAGTAAGTTTGATCATGATGAATAACATGCCCAACTACCTCCCTCAACCTAATGGCCAAAGCTTTAGAAAAGAGCTTTAAATCAGAGAACAAAAGTGAAACAGGGCGCCAGTTCTTTATTTCCTTTAAGTCACCTTTTTTGGGAAGCAGGGTAATGAGCGCCCTCCTGCAGCTCAACGGTAGCAACCCTCGGACCAGACTATCATTGTGCACAGACAGCAAGTCACCCCCCAGCATTGACCAAAACGTTTTATAAAACCCAATTGGTAAACCATCAATTCCTGGGGATTTACCGCAATCCATGCTCCGCAGAGCAACATGCAGTTCAGATGCTGATAGCGGCCTCTCAAGCCAAGAATTTGTCTCATCTGGAACTTTAGGCAGACCCATATAAAAAGAGCTGTCCGGCTCACCTTCCTCTTTTTCTAATTCCCTTAAGCTCCAACATTTCTACACCCTCCAATGAGTATAAAGAGTGTAAAAGTCTGCTTTGGCCATTTTTTCTTTCCAGACCGAAAAAAAATTTAGTTGGGCCATCCATCTCTACTAAACTCTGAAAACGTGAGCGGATCCAAGCTCCCTGTGCTCTAATGCCAGGTTAGAGCTAACAGGTTATCCAGAGATCTTTTTTTTACTTTGAGGAGCTCAATATTTCCTTGATTTCCTGTGGACTCTACCAAATTCTGAAGTTCCACTATTTCAATCTCCAAGGCTTTCATTGATTGGGAAATGTCCTTGGATATGTTGAGAGTGTACTGACGACACAATTGCTGTATCTCTTTTTTCCCATGATCCCACCATTGTTGTAGGAAAAAAAACTATATTTTTCCTGGTACTAAGCTGTTTCCCAAAAAAACTAAAAACATCCTTAAAAAAAATTGTCTTGTAACTGTCACGGGGTGCGTACTGGACAGAGTACTCAGATGCAGAGTTTAGAAAAGGAGAATCTTTATTCTTGCCACAAAACACAAAATAACATAAACAATAACAAAAAGCTCTGGCGCACACAGATCTCCGAGCTGGCCGTCACACTGCAGACCACTCGCGCTGCCGGATCTCCGAGTTACGGATCCTTTGACACAAGAACAGAAGGTGAGACTGATACTGAGAAACAGTGCAAAACATGGGCAAAGACAAAACAATCTATTCACGACCACAGACAGAAAAGCAGAGACATATAAAGGGAGTGGGGGAATGAGCGACCGGTGGGGATTATAAGCTCGTGATCTGCACAACCCCACCATGATTAGCGCTGATTGCCCAGACCACGAGCTACTGAACAGACAGGACAACACAGACCACAGGGGAAGCTGAGACGGCACCCTGCACCGTGACAGTACCCCCCACCTCAGGGACGCCTCCTGGCGTCCCCGGAGGACTCACCATGACGCTGATGAAATTGATCAATGAGAGTGCGATCCAGAATATCGCGAGCCGGAACCCAGCATCTCTCCTCCGGACAATAACCCTCCCAGTCTACCAGATATTGATGACCTCTACCCCTACGCCGAACATCAATGAGCCGCCGTACAGTATAGGCAGGTGACCCCTCGATGAGCCTAGGAGGCGGAGGGGCAGAGGTCAGGGGCTGAAGGGGGGAGCGAAAGGCGGGTTTAATCTTAGAAACATGGAAAACCGGGTGGATCCTTCTAAACTGAGGGGGTAATTTGAGCCGAACTGACACCGGACTAAGCACCTTGGCTATGATAAACGGTCCAACAAATTTGGGTCCCAGTTTACGTGAGGGCAGTCTGAAATTAATGTCCTTAGTAGACAACCAGACTCTCTGACCACACACATAAAGTGGGGGCTTAGTACGGTGACGGTCCGCCGATACCTTGTTCCTCTCGCCAGTCCGAGTGAGGGCTTCTCTGGCGATCCTCCAAGCATGGAGGCATCTCTGAATAAACACATGCGCGGAGGGAACAACGCCATTGGATTCTTGAGAGGGGAATAGAGGTGGCTGGTAGCCTAAACAGCACTGGAAGCCGTAGATGAGACCGGGAGGGAGTTATGCGCATACTCTACCAAGGTCAACCTGGAACTCCAAGATGACGGTTCAGCAGATGCCACACAGCGCAGGACTCTCTCCAAATCTTGGTTTGCACGCTCGGCCTGACCATTAGTCTGTGGGTGATAACCGGAAGATAGGCTTGCAGTCGCCCCCAGCTGTCGACAGAACTCTGTCCAAAACCTAGACACAAAATGGGGACCTCTGTCAGAAACCACGTTCACCGGGAGGCCATGAATACGGAAAACGTGATCTAAGACCGTAGTCGCTGTCTCCCTCGCTGACGGCAATTTGGGGAGGGGAATAAAATGGACCGCCTTTGAGAACCTGTCCACCACAGTGAGAACCACCGTCTTGCCCCTAGATGGAGGCAAGCCAGTCACAAAGTCCATCGCTATGTGTGACCAGGGCCGCGAAGGGACCGACAACGGCTGAAGTAGCCCTGCAGGGGGTCGATTGGATCCCTTACCCGAAGCTCAAATTGGACAGGCCGACACAAACCGTCGAGCATCCTGAGCCACGGACGGCCACCAAAACCGCTGCTTGATTAACCTACAAGTACGAGTCGCTCCAGGGTGGCAAGCTAGACTAGAAGAGTGGCCCCACTGAAGTATGCTAGTTCGGACTGACTCAGGTACAAAGAGCAGACCCTCTGGGCATCCAGTGGGAACAGAAGCATGGCGTTGTGCCGCGCGGACCTTGGACTCCACCCCCCAGGTGACCGCAGCCACAACCCGTTCGGGATGCAAAATGGCCACCGGGAGGGTGGGACTAGCCTCAGCCTCAAAAACCCGCGACAGCGCGTCAGGTTTACCATTCTTAGAGCCTGGGCGATAAGAAATGGTAAACCTGAAACGTCCGAAAAATAATGCCCAGCGAGCCTGCCTAGAATTTATTCTCCTGGCCGTGCAAATGTACTCAAGATTCTTATGATCAGTCCAAACGATAAACGGAAATCGTGCTCCCTATAACCAGGGATGCATTCTCTCGTCCGAAGTTGATCTTTGAGACAAAACTGCCCCCACCCCTACCTCAGATGCATCCACCTCCACAATGAACTGACGAGATGGGTCAGGGGTCGTTAAAATGGGGGCCGAAACAAATCGACACTTAAGGTTCTCAAACGCAGCTTGGGCCTGCGAAGACCAACAGAATCATCTCTTTGTGGAGGCGAGATCAGTCAGAGGAAGGGCGATTTGGCTAAAATTCCGAATGAACCGCCTGTAAAAATTGGCAAACCCCAGAAAGCGCTGGACCGCTCTACGACAATCTGGGGTGGGCCAATCAGCAACTTCCTTTACCTTGGCGAGATCTATTCGGATACCTTCAGGCGAGAGAATAAAACCCAGGAACGGAACCGACTGTGCGTGAAACTCACACTTCTCCAACTTAACGAATAAACGATTCTCCAGCAGCCGCTGGAGCACTCGCCTGACGTGCTGGACATGATCGCGCTCATTCTGGGAAAAAATAAGGATGTCGTCGATATAAATAAAAACAAACCGATCGACCATGTCTCGGAGCACGTCGTTGACGAGTGCCTGAAAGACCGCCGGGGAGTTGGAAAGTCCAAACGGCATAACTAAGTACTCAAAGTGCCCTGTATGGGTGTTAAAGGCGGTCTTCCATTCGTCCCCCTCCCTAATCCGAACCAAGTGATAAGCACTGCGTAGGTCCAACTTCGTAAAGATGGTTGCCCCCTGAAGGAGCTCGAAGGACGATGACATCAACGGCAAAGGATAATGATTCTTTACCATGATGTCATTCAACCCCCGATAGACAATACAGGGGCGCAGCGAACCATCCTTCTTCTCCACGAAGAAGAACCCCGCCCCGGCTGGAGAGGATGAGGGACGGATAATGCCTGCTACCAGAGAATCATGAATATACCTCTCCATGGCCTCCTGCTCCGGACCCGACAGAGAGTAAAGGCGCCCCCTAGGTGGAGAAGTGCCAGGAAGCAGGTCAATCGCACAGTCGTACGGGCGGTGTGGAGGCAGAGATGAAGCTCGGGACCTACTGAAAACCGCTCTCAAATCATGGTAAGCCTCCGGTACATCCACCACGTTGGTCAGCTCCTCCTGCAACACAGAATGAGACAAGACGGGGAAAAGCAGCACCCAAACACTGAGCTAAACAAAAAGGGCTCCAAGCCAAAATAGAACTACGGGCCCAATCAATATGAGGTATATGTTTAACCAACCAGGTGTGACCCAACACCACTGGAGCGGTGGGCGAGTGAATGAGGTGAAATCTAATCTCCTCAGCATGATTACCCGAAGAAGTTAATGTGACAAACTGAGTGGTGTGATTGATATTAGTGAGATGGGTGCCACAAAGTGTCCTGGCAGAAAAAGGTTCGGCCAGTGCAACAGCCGAAATCCCCAGACGAGCTGCCAGTCTGGAATCCATGAAGTCGCCCTCCGCTCCAGAGTCAATCAATGCTGAAACCTGGAAAACAGCTCCCCCAAACTGTACTGAAGCTTGGAACTCTGAACGGCCACAAGGTGGCAGTCGAGTTGTAGTGACGCTCACCATGCGCTCTCCCTTGCGTGAAAAGCGTCGCCCTGCCACAGGGCACGCCGCTACCACGTGACCCGCCTCACCGCAGTACAGACAGAGCTGATTATCCAGGCGATGGCGTCGCTCTCCTATAGTCAGCCGTGCTCTCCCAATCTGCATGGGCTCCTCCTCCGGGAGGATGCGGCGTTGAGACATCGTGTCACAAGCTGCAGCATACGGAACCCCAGTGACGTGTTCATGGGGAATCCCCTCTCTACGGTGCCGAGAACGGAGAGTAATCCGGTCATCGACCCGAATGGCGAGATCGATAAGCCCATCCAAGCCAGGGGGCAGCTCTAGTGAATAGATCTCGTCCTTCACCTGCTCAGCCAGGCCGTGAAGGAAGTGATCCCAGAGAGCCTTCTCATTCCAGCCGCAGGACGCGGCGAGCGTGCGGAACTGAATAGAGTAACCGGACACCGACTGCTCTCTTTGCTGAAGCAGCGACAATGCTCGTGCTGCCTCAATACCGTGTGCCGAGCGGTCAAACACCTTGCGCAGCTCCCTCGAGAATGCCTCAAATGATGCACAACAGTCATGTTTGCTGTCCCACATAGCCGTTCCCCACTCTCTCGCTTGACCAACCAGGAGAGTGATGACGAACGCCACCCGGGATTGCTCCGTGGGGAAACAGGAAGGCTGGAGAGTAAAAGTCAGCGAACACTGGGACAGAAATGATCGACATGAGTCGGGCTCACCCGAGTATGGAGCAGGTGGATTGAGTCGCGGTTCCGCATGGCGAGGAGCAGGTGGGACAGACGGGCATCCGGAACAGACGGGGCAGCTGAGGGGTTGGCCTGCAGCTGGTCAAGCCGTTCGGCTAGCCGGTTGAGCTGGAGAGCGATCTCCGAGTAGGCGCGACGAGAAGCTGCAATTTCCTCCTGCTGTCGACCCAGAAGAGAGCCCTGCTGCTGAAGAGCTTGGCGCAGCTCCGTTTCCTCTGCTGAATCCATCCTGGTGAGTAGATTCTGTCACGGGGTGCATACTGGACAGAGGACTCAGATGCAGAGTTAGAAAAAGGAGAATCTTTATTCTCGCCACAAAACACAAAATAACATAAACAATAACGAAAAGCTCTGGCGCACACAGAGATCTCCGAGCTGGCCGTCACACTGCGGACCACTCGCGCTGCCAGATCTCCGAGTTACGGATCCTTTGACACAAGAACAGAAGGTGAGACTGATACTGAGAAACAGTGCAAAACATGGGCAAAGACAAAACAATCTACTCACGACCACAGACAGAAAAGCAGAGACATATAAAGGGAGTGGGGGAATGAGCAACAGGTGGGGAGAATAAGCTCGTGATCTGCACAACCCCGCCATGATTAGCGCTGATTGCCCAGACCACGAGCTACTGAACAGACAGGACAACACAGACCACAGGGGAATCTGAGATGGCACCCTGCACCGTGACAGTAACAAAGAAGTGTTAAAATGCCAGTAGGCACTCTTAGACCTTATATTACTAATGAAAACACAGTCTAGCCATAGAAATATAATTTTCTCTTGTTTGCACCCATGTGTACTGCCTTTGTCCTTTATTTAAAGTTCATATATTACACAAATCATGCTCTTCTATAAGCTTTCTTATAGCATTTTGAGAAGCTAGATGTGGCTCTTTATGTTTCCTATCCATTTCATCATTTGCCGTACAATTAAAGTCTCCTCCCATAAATATGAACTCTTCCTCTTTACAGTTCGACAAAATATTACCTAATTTCTCAAACATAACCCTTTCAGGACCGACAACAGGAGCATACACATTTATGAAAACTAAAACCATTTTTTCTAGTTTTGCTGTTATTTTCATTAGATGTCCATCAACAACATGTTCTGTTTCATATGAAATTGGTTTAAAGTTTTTCTTAAAAAGTACAGCTAAACCACCACTACAGTGATTTTTGTGGCTTAAAATAATCGACCCACCCCATTCCATTAACCATTCATTTTCATTAATTACAACACTATGAGGTTCCTGAACCAGCATTACATCAATTTTCTTTTGTTCAATCAGTTCATAAAGCATTGCTCTTTTCTTGCTGTCCCGTGCACCATTTAAGTGTGCCCAGTCGTATCTTAATCATAAAAAAGTAATATATGCACACCAGTAACAAACATCTCAAAAAACGAGAAGAGAAGCTAGACTGGTTCAAATTCATCGGTTAAAAAATTTAGTTTTAACTTCTGGACAATTTTCCTCAGCCTAAAGACTTCTTGTTCAGTGAAGGCTCCACCCTCCTTCATTAAAGCCCTGGTAGAATTTATAAACAGCTCACGATCTGGGAAGTAATCCTCTACATTTACCCCTTTCATGCCTTTCGTGGTCTGAAGAAACTTTTTAATTTGGTCCAAAACGTAAGCACTGTGGCCAGTTCGCTGCTGTGAAGCTGATGATTCTCAATCACTATCATAACAGACTCCTCAACATTACTCGACTCTGAGTCCACCTCGCTTACATCAACAGCTGCTTCAGTGGCTTTCTGACTAGCCCTGTTTTCTTTTGCTTTAGTCTTAGTTTTCCTTTTTAATACCGGTGTTATAAAAATACTCTGATCTTCTGTCATGTCAACATCCACAGCATACTCTAATAAAGCCTGCTCACTGGCCTCAGAAACATCACCTTCATGCACAATTTCATTTGTGACCACACTCTCATTTTTATTGCTTTCACGATCGTCACTTCCACTTTTTTAAACACAAGATACTGTATCACTTGTTTGTGCCTGATTATGCATTTCGCTTGTATTGTGATCCTGATCTGCATTTTTCTCAGGGCATATGCGTATCACGTGACCTTCTTGTCCACAAAAAAAAAAAAAAAAAAACTTCATCGAATCTGAGGTAGCAAAAATAACAAAGAAAATAGTCAATCTTAAACTTCATTGCCAAATTAAGCTCTTCATTCTGGTTATTCAAGATCATGTGCAACTGTCTCCGAAAAGATACAACACTCTAAAAAATGCTGGGTTGTTTTTTCAACCCAAATGCTGGGTTGAGACTGCTGGATAGGACTTTGGGATGTTTTAACCCAAGTTTGGGTTGAAAGTTGTTCTCCGTTTCAACCCTGCGGGACTGGGTTGAGAAGGCGTACGTGAAGGAGAGCACGCCACATCAAGATCATACGTCATCTCCAGTGCGAGAAGCGAGTGAAAGACTATGGTAAATATTCTAAATTTAAAGTTATCGTTTGTTTACCCAGTTGTATGAAAGGCGGAAACAAAAAGCTTAACGTTATATATATATATATATATATATATATATATATATATATATATATATATATATATATATATATATAAAAAACTGAGGCGGTTTTCGCCTCAGACACGAAGGTCTTAACGGCATCATTTAACATTACTGAACGGAAGAGGTCATTTTAATATAACATCCGTGAATGTATTTTGTCATATTTACATAAGATTTTACATTATCTGTACTTTTTGAGGCGTTAATAGATGGTCATGGTCACTTACACTCGTGTATGTTAATCTCCTAAAGGAAATGCGATTGTGTAGTAAAGGTTAGCATAATTATTTTGAGGCTGTTGAAGTGGTAACATTTCAGACTTTTCAGACTTTATGTAATATTTCAGACTTGTCGAGCTCCTGTCTTCATTGTCCTCTCACCGAGAGTTAAAGACACAAGCTGTTTGTGTGAGAGTCTCAGAGTGTCTGAGGAGGAGACGGTGTTCTTCTGAAGAGAGGGACAGCTGGGTTTAAGGAGAGTTATCTTTATTTTTACTAAGACAAATAATGTTTGTTTTTGTAGATGTTGAAATCCAGAGATAAGATAACTTCATTCTTTTGAGACTGATGTGTTTTTTTATTTATTTAATGTTTCTCGTGTCCTGCCTGTTTGCTTCACATTATTATGCAACAAAAGTGTGATTATATGTTCATATTTTATTGAAACCATTGATGTCCCTCTTTGCAGAACTCAAACTAGCTGGAGTTAAGGACACACAAGTCTGCTTGTGTGTGGAGGAGGTTTTATCAGCTTCTTTGGAAAAGAAGGAAAGATTGTTTAAGGCAAGTAAACTTCATAATTTCATGTTATCAGTTGTTGTTGTTTTTACTAAGAGAATAATGTTGTTTTTTTGTTTTTGTAGCTGTTAAAAGCCAGAGACATGGGAGAGCATCATTCTTTTGAGATTTTATGTAAGTTATTTTTAGAGAATAAATGTTTCTGTTGTCTCCTGCCGGTTTACTTCACAGTGATGCAACAACAGTGTGATTACATGCTCATTCCATTAAACCATTGATGTCTGTGTGTTTCATTGCAGAACTCAAACCAACTTTGGAGTTGTCTTGTCTGATTTGGAGAGTCATCATTCTTGGTCTTCCCTCTTAAAGGTAAAGTTCACACACAGAAATCATTTACTTGCCCTCATGTCATTCCAAATCTATAAGACTTAAATATATTGAAATTAATATATTTTTAATTTTCTCATAATTTTTGTTAATCCATTTATAGTTTAGATAATCAGTATTTTCAAGCCTCATAAATACAGAGTTTTTGTAGAAGTAATTCATTCCGATTTTTATATATGAATAAGTCTTAAATTATATGATAGCAAACGTGTGTTAAAAATAAAATACTGGTCTCCCAGAATAGCAATGGAGGACAAAAATTAAGAGAATATTAAATATATTTATTTGTGTTCCAAAAATGAGCAGAGTTTGTGTTAGTCTGGAACAACATGGGGAGAGTAAATCATTTTTATTATTTGGTGAACTAACCCTTTGAAGAGCAGCCCTCCACGAACATGAACATTTGTGAGGTATGTGAAGGTCATGACCGTTTTAATGTTCAGTAAAGAAGCTTTCTGAAAGCAATATTCATTCAAACAATATCACCTGCCCTCACACTAGTGCTGCCATTATAGACTTCATGAGAGCTGTGATAGACAGACATTAAACAACTTTAACACAGATTATTTACCTGTCCTTACGGATGTGAATACACCTCTTCCTGAAAATGGATAGTTTAATTAAATGTTTAATTTTTTCAAAAGTGTTCTCTTAGGCCACTGATGAAGAGCAGGCGGTGACGGGATGAATGCTGATCAGAGAAGAGGACATCCTTTTCCCTAAACTGATGCAGCGGTGGTCTTAAAGGAGGACGCTGCCCTGGATGATGTAGAAGATGTGCTGATGGGGCTTCTTCATGACTACATCAATTATGATAAAGAGATCATTAAAATTGACTGTGATGCATGATCTGTATTCATGGACTATGAAACAAACTGTAAGTGTATAATTTGTAAAAAACAATGTTAAATGCTTTTTCTGTGTTGTTTAGTAGAAGAGTTTACACTGTCATTCATACACTTGCTCACATTCTTTCACTCACACACACACGTCTGTTAAATGTTATAATATCAGAGTTAATGTTGTGGTTTATTTGTGTACTGTCATGCCAGAATAGTTTGTAAAAAACCTAACTAATGTAAGTTTATTGTATAATAGTGTTTCTGTATATTTTTATACAATAGAACAAAGTCCAATGTGATCTTAAGTTATATTCATCAAATGTTCAATGCTTTATTTATGAACTCTGTAGCTGTCAATGCCATCCTTTTCTGCATTTCTTCTTACATGTTACTTTTTTACTTTACTCTTGTTTTTAATAAATATTTTCCTTTTCATAATTATTATTTGTGTGTAAAAGTGATATTTAAAATGAACAATATTTGTAGGTTTAATGCCTAGCTCAATTTGGGTTAATTTTAACGTAGCATACGTTTCCCACATCCTTACACTCAATTGGTGGCAGCACTCTGCGAGTTAATTTTCTTCCAGCAGGAGGCGCTAAGAGCGGGAGAGGTAGGTTTCTCCGGTAACGGCTGCAGAGCAGCGCTAAGCTCACAAACGCTGCCTTCATTAAGCACATGCGAAATGAATTTGAGAATTCCTTCTGAAATACACTGATAAAAAACACCCGCTCTGTTTTTTGAAACCCTGCAATGTAGTCATTTTAAACCATAAAAAAGCAACCTAGCAGGCTGGGTTAAACATGATAACCCAACTGGTTGGGTTAAAATAACCCAGCGTTGGGTTCGTCCCTTTTTGACCCATTGCTGGGTTTTCAAAATAACCCAAATCGGGTTGTTTTCAACCCAGCAGTTTTTAGAGTGAACGTGCTTCAGCTGTGGCGATTTACAACCGAGTGGGATTTTCTTCATTTTTGACACAAGCTTTCCGTGTCTGGACAATTCCCTTTCAATCATTTCATTTTTAATAAATGGCAGGACATCTGACAATACTATTCTCTTTGCCAGCTGCACCAAAGGCATGACTGGAGTGAGGGAGTCATGCAGAAAGAATGCAATCATGACCGACAACAGCAGCAACAGCGAGGACGCAGTCCTCGACTGAACAATGCTCTGCAGGTGCCGTGCCGGCGTGTTAAACTTTCCAAACTCGCGTGCTGAGACACCGCCATAGCGATCAGTACACACTTACCGACGACGCTCCTCACAAACACCTACAAACTTTCCACTATTTACCTCACAACAGATAGATAAAAAGATAGAAAACTCACTCACACCATAGAGCTCACTCCAGTACACACTCGCGCTCTGCCCACAATTCCCCAGCATGCACGAGAGAGAGAGAGAGACATATTTAATAAAAAATCTACTTTTAGACCTTTGCTGTCTGCTGGAGAGGAGCGTATACAGTAGGATGATGAATCAAACCAGTTCTAATATTTCCAAGAATCTTGGAATATCAAAAGGTTTGTAGGCTAAACAGATATCCATAACTCCAGTTCTTCATTTACATGTTAACATGATTCAACAATAAACTAACTTTACACCCAGCGAATAATTTTTTCCCCACTTGCATTCATTAGGTCATAATTTGCTTTCAAATGTTCACACCAGTAGTTAGTTGTAAATAAGAACTCTTTTTTTTTTTTTTAATACTTACATCCACAGAGATGCTTTTGCTGGACAGTGGCGTGGACAGCCCTGGTTTCAGTAGTGTAAGTAAAAAAAATTAAAAAAATGCTGCATAAAATAAAAAGATAATAAAACACTTGTTAAAATTGCCTTTATTTCTAGACAGCACCCACCGAACTCCTAAGCCGTACAGTAAGTTGAGCTTCGTGCATGTGCATTTACACTGAGACTATTGTATGATGTGCAGTTTGACAATCTGTTGAGTTGTGTTGTTCTGCACGACAGTGAGCACACCTCCTCCGCCGACGAGTGGGTCCAGCAGGGCCCCAATCTTCCCCCAATCTTCCTCCCCTTGCATTATTTTGCCGATGATGAAGAAGATTTAAAAAATATATATATATTCTTAAACTTAAAGATCACTATGGTGTCCTTCTCTCATTATTATTGATCATATAACACTATTACTGGTCTATACACATATTTCTCTGAAAAGGAAACCTGAGACAATTTAAACTGATCTCTTTTTATTATTTATTTTTCAATGTAAACAATGTGCCAGGAGAAGGTTCTTGGGGGTCCCAGTACATTACTAAATATCAATTTTATTCTTGGTAATATACTTGCTGGATAGATTAATAGGAGTTGTGCAAAGAGACATACAGATATTCACAGAAGGTGCTAGAACTCTACAGGTCATACTTAGAAGGGAGAGGCTATTATGTGAGTCTAGGAGAGCATAAGTCCAAATGGACGTCCATGACATGTGGAGTCCCACAAGGCTCAATTCTTGCCCCGCTTCTGTTTAGCCTGTATATGCTCCCACTAAGTCAAATAATGAGAAAGAAACAATTTGCCTATCACATCTATGCTGATGACACCCAGATTTACCTAGCCTTATCTCCAAATGACTACAGCCCCAATGACTCCCTCTGCCAATGCATTGATGAAATTAATAGTTGGATGTGCCAGAACTTTCTTCAGTTAAACAAGGAAAAAACTGAAGTTATTGCATTTGGAAACAAAGATGAAGTTTTCAAGGTGAATGCATACCTTGACTCTAGGGGTCAAACAACTAAAAATCAATTCAGGAATCTTGGTGTGATTCTGGAGACAGACCTTAGTTTCAGTAGTCATGTCAAAGCAGTAACTAAATCAGCATACTATCATCTAAAAAACATTGCAAGAATTAGATGTTTTGTTTCCAGCCAGGACTTGGAGAAACTTGTTCATGCCTTTATCACCAGCAGGGTGGACTTTTGTAATGGGCTCCTCACTGGCCTTCCCAAAAAGACCATTAGACAGCTGCAGCTCATCCAGAACGCTGCTGCCAGGATTCTGACTAGAACCAGAAAATCTGAGCATATCACACCAGTCCTCAGGTCCTTACACTGGCTTCCAGTTACATTTAGGATTGATTTTAAAGTACTTTTACTCGTATATAAGTCACTTAATGACCTAGGACCGAAATATATTGCAGATATGTTCACTGAATATAAACCTAACAGAGCACTCAGAACATTAGGATCAAGTCAGTTAGAAATACCAAGGGTCCACACAAAACAAGGGGAGTCCTCCTTTAGTTACTATGCCGCCCGCAGTTGGAATCAGCTTCCAGAAGAGATCAGATGTGCTAAAACACTAGTCACATTTAAATCTAGACTTAAAACCCATCTGTTTAGCTGTGCATTTATTGAATGAATGTATAATTATTTTCTGTTCTTAACTGTTTTAAATTCATTTTAAACTTCTCAAAATCAATTTTTAAATAATTTTCAAAGTTTCCTTTATGATTGTGATTATTTGTTTATTCAAAGCACTTTCAATTACCACTGTATATGAAATATGCTATATAAATAAACTTGCCTTGCATGGCCTATAGTGTTTGTGTTGTTTTTCCAATATAACTTTTTTTAGCAATGCATACAATAACACCTTTTTTAGTTTTCTGATAAATCTCCTTTTTCAAAGTCCTTCTAGATCATTTGTCCAGTTAACTTGACCCAAATTATGTATCATCTAGAGAACCAGAAGAAATGAAAGCTATTGTACTATGTTGCCTACTAGTGAGAGCCACAGGATAACAAAAAAATGTTTGTTAGAGAGAGAGAGAAAGAGAGAATGAGAGAGTAGTGGGTTTCATACTAGGCTGCCAGACATTACAGTGCCGTAGTCTTTCGCTGGGGGCGTGTCTCCAGGAGCGCTTGTCAGAGGAGCGGGAGCCCGGCTGTCACTCAAAGTGGACTTGTTGATTCCGCCGCATCATCTGCTCTATTTGGAGTGACGCCGTAGATCGGCCGAGCATCAAGGTAAAAAGAGAGCGAAAAGAGATAAACATCTTTGGTTTTCAATATCTGCATTGAATGAAATGGCACAAAGATGCATTTGTTTTTTAAAATTGGCGACAGTCGATTGCTGTAATTGGACTAATAACAATACTTGTAATAATAAAGTAACAGTTACAATTCATCATTAAGCAGGCTCTTTTATCCTGTTATTCAAGTTGGGGTGCATTTCTACTGTCAACCTTTTTTGTGCTGACAATCAAGCATCTTAAACTTTCCGCGCGTGCGTCTGTCGAGGGTGACCCGTGTTACATTGTAACATGCTGCAGAACAAGCACGCACGCGCAACAGAGAACATTTCCATACAGAAACGACGGGACTTATTTATTATCCTTTATTCACCAGTAACGACGGGCTTATAAAGGGGATGTGTTGATATGTGATCGATTATTGCTGAACAAATGCACAATCACGTGTTATTCGTTGTTGTTCTACCGCTCGTCAAAAACACGTCACCCTAAATCTAAGCACTCTTTATGCATTGTGTACACTTGGTTTTCAATACCGTTTTTGCATCTAATGTTAATGATAAATCCCGTTATGTTTGTACTGGCTACTGTATACAGGCCACCAGGGCACCATACAGACTTTATTAAAGAGTTTGGTGATTTTACATCCGAGTTAGTTCTGGCTGCAGATAAAGTTTTAATAGTTGGTGATTTTAATATCCATGTCGATAATGAAAAAGATGCATTGGGATCAGCATTTATAGACATTCTGAACTCTATTGGTGTTAGACAACACGTTTCAGGACCTACTCATTGTCGAAATCATACTCTAGATTTAATACTGTCACATGGAATTGATGTTGATAGTGCTGAAATTATTCAGCCAAGTGATATCTCAGATCATTATTTAGTTCTGTGCAAACTTCATATAGCCAAAATTGTAAATTCTACTTCTTGTTACAAGTATCGAAGAACCATCACTTCTACCACAAAAGACTGCTTTTTAAGTTATCTTCCTGATGTATCCAAATTCCTTAGCATATCCAAAACCTCAGAACAACTTGATGATGTAACAGAAACTATGGACTCTCTCTTTTCTAGCACTTTAAATACAGTTGCTCCTTTACGCTTAAGGAAGGTTAAGGAAAACAGTTTGACACCACGGTATAATGAGCATACTCGCACCCTAAAGAGAGCAGCCCGAAAAATGGAGCGCAGCTGGAGGAAAACAAAACTAGAGGTATTTCGTATTGCTTGGCGGGAAAGTAACATATCCTACAGAAAAGCATTAAAAACTGCTAGATCCGATTACTTTTCTTCTCTTTTAGAAGAAAACAAACATAATCCCAGGTATTTATTCAATACAGTGGCTAAATTAACGAAAATAAAGCCTCAACAAGTGTTGACATTTCCCAACACCACAGCAGTAATGACTTTATGAACTACTTTACTTCTAAAATCGATACTATTAGAGACAAAATTGCAACCATTCAGTCGTCAGCTACAGTATCGCATCAGACAGTGCACTATAGACTCCCTGAGGAACACTTCCACTCATTCTCTACTATAGGAGAGGAAGAATTGTATAAACTTGTTAAATCATCTAAACCAACAACATGTATGTTAGACCCTATACCATCTAAGCTCCTAAAAGAGGTGCTTCCAGAAGTCATGGGTCCTCTTCTGACTATTATTAATTCCTCATTGTCATTAGGATATGTCCCCAAAACCTTTAACCTGGCTGTTATTAAGCCTCTCATCAAAAAAACACAACTTGACCCCAAAGAACTAGTTAATTATAGACCAATCTCGAATCTCCCTTTTCTGTCCAAGATACTAGAAAAGGTGGTATCCTCACAATTATATTCCTTCTTAGAGAAAAAATGGTATATGTGAGGATTTCCAGTCAGGATTTAGACCGTATCATAGTACTGAAACTGCTCTCCTTAGAGTTACAAATGATCTGCTCTTATCATCTGATCGTGAGTGTATCTCTCTATTAGTTTTATTGGATCTTAGTGCTGCGTTTGACACAATTGACCACAACATTCTTTTGCATAGACTTGAACACTTTGTTGGCATCAGTGGAAGTGCATTAGCATGGTTTAAATCGTACTTATATGACCGCCATCAGTTCGTAGCAGTGAATGAAGATGTATCATATCGATCACAAGTGCAGTATGGAGTACCTCAAGGCTCAGTACTAGGGCTGCTACTCTTCACGCTTTATATGTTACCCTTGGGAGATATCATCAGGAAACATGGTGTTAGCTTTCACTGTTATGCTGATGATACTCAGCTCTATATTTCTCCGCGGCCTGGTGAAACACACCAATTTGAAAAACTAATGGAATGCATAGTCGATATAAAAAATTGGATGACGAGTAATTTCTTACTGCTAAATTCAGAAAAAAACAGAGGTGTTAATTATAGGACCTAAAAACTCTGCTTGTAATAACCTAGAACACTGTCTAAGACTTGATGGTTGCTCTGTCAATTCTTCGTCATCAGTTAGGAACCTAGGTGTGCTATTTGATCTTTCCTTAGAAAGCCACGTTTCTAGCATTTGTAAAACTGCATTTTTCCATCTAAAAAATATATCTAAATTACGGCCTATGCTCTCAATGTCAAATGCAGAAATGTTAATCCATGCATTTATGACTTCAAGGTTAGATTATTGTAATGCTTTATTGGGTGGTTGTTCTCCACGCTTAGTAAACAAACTACAGCTAGTCCAAAATGCAGCAGCAAGAGTTCTTACTAGAACCAGGAAGTGTGACCATATTAGCCCGGGCCTGCCCACACTGCACTGGCTCCCTATCAGACATCGTATAGATTTTAAAATATCGCTTATTACTTATAAAGCCCTGAATGGTTTAGCACCTCAGTATTTGAATGAGCTCCTTTTACATTATACTCCTCTACGTCCGCTACGTTCTCAAAACTCAGGCAATTTGATAATACCTAGAATATCAAAATCAACTGCGGGCGGCAGATCCTTTTCCTATTTGGCGCCTAAACTCTGGAATAACCTACCTAACATTGTTCGGGAGGCAGACACACTCTTGCAGTTTAAATCTATATTAAAGACCCATCTCTTTAACCTGGCTTACACATAACATACTAATATGCTTTTAATATCCAAATCCGTTAAAGGATTTTTAGGCTGCATTAATTAGGTAAACCGGAACCGGAAACACTTCCCATAACACCCTATGTACTCGCTACATCATTAGAAGAATGGCATCTATGCTAATATTTGTCTGTTTCTCTCTTGTTCCGAGGTCATCGTGGCCACCAGATCCAGTCTGTGTCCAGATCAGAGGGTCACTGCAGTCGCCCGGATCCAATACGTATCCAGACCAGATGGTGGATCAGCACCTAGAAAGGACCTCTACTGCCCTGAAAGACAGCGGAGACCAGGACAACTAGAGCCCCAGATACAGATCCCCTGTAAAGACCTTGTCTCAGAGGAGCACCAGGACAAGACCACAGGAAACAGATTCTTCTGCACAATCTGACTTTGCTGCAGCCTGGAATTGAACTACTGGTTTCGTCTGGTCAGAGGAGAACTGACCCCCGACTGAGCCTGGTTTCTCCCAAGGTTTTTTTCTCCATTCTGTCACCGATGGAGTTTCGGTTCCCTGCCGCTGTCGCCTCTGGCTTGCTTAGTTGGGGACACTTCATCTACAGTGATATCATTGACTTGATTGCAAATAAATGCACAGACACTATTTAAACTGAACAGAGATGACATAACTGAATTCAATGATGAACTGCCTTTAATTATCATTTTGCATTATTGAGACACTGTTTTCCAAATGAATGTTGTTCAGTTACTTTGACACAATGTATTTTGTTTAAAGCACTATATAAATAAAGGTGATTGATTGATTGATCTAAGGATGTTCCCTCTAAAACATGATACTTCCAACTATAATTTTCTGTTCTGTGTTTTCCTGTCAGGATAAGAAAATGATGGATTAGCAGCTCAGAAGATGACCTGGACTTGCCTTTTGAGGAGTCGACGATTGGTCGGCTGAATTCCTTAGAAAAGTTTGCAAGTGAAAAATTCCACAAATTGAAAGAAAGCAACAAAAGCCTCCGTGAATCACTAGATCACCAGATGATCAGTGACATAGCTGCACTTAAGAGCGAGCTCAGCACCTTAAAATCTCACGTAGCAGACCAAGGCAAAGAAAAAGCAAAAAGCAGCTGGAAGGAAAGGGCAGCGGTGCTCCTGCCCACTCTGGAGGCCAGAAGAGACCAGCTTCCTCGGCCGAGTGTGCTCCTGAACCGAAGCAGAGATCCTGGAGCCATTCTGGCCAGAGAGATCAGATGCACGAGATACGCTGACTAAAAGGTAGTTATGTGACATTTGAACCGAGGCGTCGGAGATAGTGTAGAGAAAAAAGGGGTGTTCCAGATGAAGCCGCGATTCGAGGCTTGTGTTGTTAACATAGAAATCACGTGACTGATGACAAACGAGGCCTCGGTTTGTGTGGAGTGTCGGTTCCGGATAAAGGGGGTTCGAAACTCACGCCACCTTGTGGGTGTTGTCAGGAGTAGATGAATCAGTTGTAGGAGAGTCAGCGAGTCAGAGTTCGAGTAAGATAGTTGTGTCATCATCGTTATTGTGTCATATATGTGTTAGAGCTGTATATTATTAGATTATATCAGGTTATATTTAGTTATAGTATATTGTTATTATTAAATAAAGTAGTTATATTATAGTATTTTTATATTAATTAGATAAGATTTTTTGGATTGATTTCTTTTTTTTTTTTTTTTTTTTTTGGGATTTGGACTGGACTGCTTTTTGATTTGGATTGTCTTTTTAGATTTGTTCGCTTTTTGTGACCTCTTCCTTCTTCCTTGTAATGGAGCCAGCGAGAAAGAGAAATCCTCCTCTGTCTGGGAGTTTTTTTAAATGGTTGGTCACAATAAGGTATGTGTATTATTATTGTTTTACTGTCTTGATCTAATAATAATACTCACTATAAGGCTGTATTATATTTCATGTCTATTTGTTTATGTTTCTAGGTGAAATGCTTGCTGTGCCTAAAGGAGCAGACATACAACAATAACACCTCCTCCATGCTCAGGCATTATCGAGCACTGCACGAGCATGAACAGACTACTAACAATCTCTATCAATCAAATCAAATCAATATTTATCCGAATTGAATCTCACAAGATCTGAGGATCCACTAGTATATTGGGCTCAACATAAACATCTGTATCCTCATTTAAACCAGCTGACACCGACATTCCTCTGTTCCATGCGAAAGGACCTTTTCCAAGGCTGGAGAGGTTCTGTCCAAAAGGAGGAATCGTCTAAGCCCCAACACAGAACAAATTCTGTTCCTCAATAAAAAGAATGTGTGATCCTTCCTTCACCCACCCAGTGTTGCAGTATGTTCCTTTAAATCCATAGTCCCCTAAGCACAACACTGCACTAAAACTAGTAACAGTTCAATGCACAAAACACACCAGAAACAATTCTTAACCTTTCCCATCCCACACTTTTCTGTTGTAATTTGCGTTATTACACTCCCTCCACCATAAGAACTACACTCAACACAGTCTCACTTTTGTTGTTCCTACTGTCACTATCCAAACAATTTATGAATAATGAATGAACTGTGTGTGACAGTTGTCTCTGCACAAGTAAATCAGACAGAGAGAGAAACATATTTTATTTGATACCCAGGCAATGGACAAATGTCTGCTCAGGTCATTGATTCAGTATGTTTTTATAAGTCTGCTATTTCTTTGCACAGTAGCTAGGTGTCACTAGTGAGCAATAATGAATGAAGCTTCGAGTAATGAACCTCTGGGCTTGGGCTGCGAGGTCTCAGTGGTTCAGGAAGCCTCATTTTGCCTTCACTACTGAAAGGCAGCAGGCCTTCTTCAGCTATATGATGGACGTGTTGAAAATCAAAGGTGAGCATGCTTTAAGACTCTTAACTGTTTGACAGGTTCTCTCAATAGAAGTCATATCATGTGAAACTAAAAAAAGGAAGAACTGCTGACCAGAGACTCATGCCTACTATCTGACCTGGTTTGTTCTCTTGAGGATTTAAATAAACACCACAGTTCATTCACAACTGGATCCAGTGTTTCTGTCAGATCGGAGAAACCTGGAGACGAACGCGATGACGGTCCTCAGAGAAGGTGTTTCCAGGGGCGTCTGGGAGGTGGACTGGACTCCTGCAGGAATTACAGGGACATTCCAGCAACACCTTGTAGAAAAAAGAAAAAATAATATTACAGAGAGACAAAAGAAACTCTTCCAGAAGAGAGAGCTAGACGGGATAAGAAAAATGGTTGTTTAGGAAGAAGTGGACCTTCTCCATTGGCTTTATTATTTTGCATTCTGCATTATTTGGTTAATCCTGTTTGAGTTAATTATATAGTTTATGTATAAAAAGCGTTGCAGCATTCAGAAGAACAACACAACGATAAACCGTTACAGCCACGCTCTCTAAACATTTATATGTACGTTTATTTGATCTATTTTATTTACCTGTGACATTTAGTATTTTATTTTTGATGTTCCTTCCAGTCTGTTTTTATAATTTCTTTTGAACATTAAACAGTTTTTGTAGCAATATTTGTGTCAAACTGTGTGTTTTCCCGCAAATTGCACTACTGTTCAATAATTTGTGCCATATACATAAAGTTTCACTTTAAATTAACTGAAGTAAATTACAAATCAAGTCTAAAATGAAATGCACCTGTGCTGGGGAAAACATCAAGTAATCTTCAGCCGTGCCCACAGGTGTCAGTTAAAGCTATATTACAGGGGACTCCTCTGTGACCCCCAAATCAATCCTGTTCACTTGTGCTGCTGTTCGGTCACTGACACGATCTTCTGCTGATCAAGGTAATAGACCATTCGCTCATTTTCCATATTCCAACTGATGTTTGTACATATGCGTTCATACACGTGTGGTTTTGAGACTTCTGAGTGGATAAGTAAGTTACATGGGTAGCAGTTGGCCACGCAGATGATTAACTTTTAAACGTTATTACCCTGTAGTACTTTGACTATAGCAAATGTGCAGTAACCGTGAAACACTGATTAATTTATCCCTCTAGATCAAATTGTATATTATTATAAACACCCCTGGATCTTTATCATTTGCACTTTTTGAATGGTGCTTATTTGTAATTTTTCATGCTTGATCTGACAGAAATGAACTTTGGAACAGAATATTTCAAAGCATGACAATGGATGAAGGTAAGACTTGATTTAGTTGAAATGATACTGCCATGCAAAATTCGGTCCCACTCTATCAAATGTCTTTAAAGTATGTCATCAAATGATTGATTGAATGAATAAATGAATGAACTATTAATTTCAGGTTAGGTAAGTCGTAGCTTGCGTGCTGTGTATCAGGGATACATTATTATTAATTATATAAAGTATTATTTTATTGTGTTTTTATTTTTATTCTGTGTGTTTATATGTTTACACAGTTGCTGTATTGCTGAAGGATAACCAAAAGGAATAAGTTACAACTAGGGCTTCTTGCACAGAAACCCCTTTCCTAATTCACATTCTCCATCACTTTTTAGAGACAATGAGAAGACAGGTCAGCAGGCGATACGAGGAAGTACAGCATCATGTTGTGCGGCTTATTAATGAGAGCAGAGTCGAAATGAAGAGGCTTGAACATCGTCTGCTGTCTCTGACCACACCTCCACGAACAAACAGTAAAATATAGATGCACACACATTTTCACCCATATTGTGTACAAGTTGTTTGTTTTGTTTTATTTAGTTAGTATATGGAAGGCAAGACAAATTTCTAATTATTGTGTAGTCACCTTGAATTAAATAATTTATCGCTGTGTTATCCTTCACCTTTTAACAGCAAAAACAGAAGCTGCTGAGCCAATTTATGGAAAACCACAAGAATTCAGTCCAAGCATAGATCAGTGTGAGTTACATGCGTTGTGTTTGTGATTAAACTCTGGGAAAGTTATTTGAAAGGTGACCTTATACATTAAATATGTCTTTTAATACAGGCATTACAGATGCATGGAGAGGAAAGATTTTTGTGCTGCTTTCAAAAATAGGGCCCTACAAAATCTTCTTTTCTGACATACATAAAACTTCTCCTGGTGAGGGCTCAAGAGTGAGGTACACAACATTTTTTATTTTTTACTTTGTCATAATGCACAATAAACACATGTTTGCACTTTCATGTCGTTGTCAGCAGGTCATCAGTGCACGTTTAGATCAAGAAATTCAATGTTCGGTCAACAGAGCGCCCCTTTTATATTCACCACTTTAAAAATTATATGAAACTGAATTATTTTGGAAGCTTGATCCTAAGTTGTCCACTAGAGGGCAGCAGCGGTGTTAGTGTGCCGCTCCTCTGACACTGCCTTATTCTTCATCTGCTCCAGAATAAAGTCTCATGAAGTTACGGATAACTTAGTGCTCACTTTCTTTTCTCCTAACGCACACTTCCAGTGTGAACTGAAATGTTAGAGGAATGAAACGTCCAAGGTTCAAACCTAAGGTCTGAACCAGGTTCTGCTCGGTCTATCCATCCACTGACCAATAAAGACCGATCCAAGTCAGGCCGAGTTCACAAGCACACACCTCTTCTCATTCTTACCTCTGATTAGGAATATGACCTCTTGACCCCTCAGAGAACCGATATAGACATTCAATGGCCTTAAATATTTTTAAACCACATTAATTATGTTCCAATGATTTTAAATAATAACATGAATTATGCACAAAAGAAAACCACATGATGTGTTCTCTTAGTAAATCATTAATTAAATTATAGCTCCGGGGTACCTGATGGAGGACTACGAGGGGGATCGTTAATGGTTCAGAATAAATGTGAAATTCAGAACATTTAGGTCAGGGCTAAGAAAACCCGGACTATCACCTAAAGGGCAATGTGACCCAGGGTTAGAGTGGTTAGGTTAAGGGCAGTGAAAGGGGTATTTTCCCCCAGTTTAAACAACAGTGTACTATTGGGTAGATTTAGGGCCAGGGCGGGTATAGCCATAGAGATTACTGATGGTTAAGTTTTGGTTTGTGGTGTGTGTAGCCATAGAAAAAAAGGTGTGCAAGTCTGAAAAGAGTCAACGGGAAGCAAAAGAGTAGAAAGATAGAAGAAAAAAAAAATCTCAAATGTATGTCTCCTTCATTCCCCTCGGGTGCAGGCTATCCAAGCGTTTAATCCATCTACTCTCGTCCCTCATGTGTTAGGAACGCATGAGATCCAGAAGCTGAAACATAGCTCAACATCAGTAAATGCACTGTCCTTCTTATACTCCTCATGGCCACCTGTTTACACCGTCCGAGCAGAGCCCCACGGCCTAGGCCCACTACTGCACCACCAATATATTTGGTCTTTTTAATCGCTGAACAACAGATCGTGAAATTTTTAAACATGTGAACGTGTATTGTTTTTAATAATAAGTGTTATTTATTAAGGTTTTTATATTATTTATTAATACTTATGAGTAATACTTCTCCATGTAATTTATTAGGAGTAGAACGAGTAGGGTTAGGATGGATGGGGTAAAATGATGTGTCTGGTGGTGGAAAGGGTAGGTTTCGGGACGGTGGGGTTGTTCTCCATGTAATTTATTAGGGGTAGGACGGGTAGGGTTAGGATGGATGGGGTAAAATGATACGTCGGGGGGTGGAAAGGGTAGGGTTAGGGACGGTGGGGTTGTGTCCATAAGTGGTGAAATGGGTAGGTTTTAGGTATGGTAGGGGTCAGTCAGTCGAGGGTCCCTTATGTGGGTCTGTGACGGGTAAGGTTAGTGGATGTTTTGTTGTTCCCCTCAGTGAATATAATGTTGCTTTACCAATAATAATTTATATGTATATAAATAAATAATCTCACTATCTTAGAAGTCAAGAATCCAAGTCTCCTCAATGGCTCTCACCCATTTCTCAGGCCTCATTCAATCCTCTTGGATACAGAGTGTTGAGTCTGTTTATCCAAAGTCTTTCTGTTCTTAGTCTGTCCCTTAGACACCACAAAGGGTTAGTTTGTAGTATAGTAGCTCTAAGAGAGGGGAGGCCATGTAATAGGAAATGTTGGATCAAAAACCTGCGCTTGTGGATTTTATGGATGATGTTGTGAGTGTGCTGGTATATTCTTGTTCTCACCTCATTTTTAGTTTGTCCGACATACTGTTTGTTGCACTTTGTGCAGAGATAGTACTTGCACGGTCTTTGTTTCCCAGTTGTTCTTTTACTTTTAACTTTACTGTGTACTAGAACATCTAATAGGTTTTTATTCCTTCTGTAGGCCGCGATTGGTTTATGTCTTTGTAAAATCTCTGTGTCTTCTAAAAATTTGGAGAAATTCTGTTTAGCAGTCGAATTGAGTTGTTTGCTCTGAAATGAATAAAAAGCCACCAAGGGAAGTATTTTAGTTTCACCCGTTTGAGTTGGCGCTTTGGGGTCACTTATGGATTTAAGGAAGTTTCTGAGGACGGATCTTAAAAAACTTCTACCGTATCCTCTATCTTTCAATGCACCGAAGAGTGTTTTTGTAGCTTTTATGAATTCTTCTTCCTCCGACCAAACTGTGTTCAGAAGATAAACAGAGGTCTCACATTTTTGGAAAGACATGAGGGTTATTAATTACATAATTTAGATTTTTGGGTGAACTAACCCTTTAAGTGTCAGTTCATTAGTCATGAATGGATTTTATTCGTAAAGAAAAAAAAATTTTAGTCAGGACTATTCCAATTCCAGGAAGTGACATCATCTGCCTTTCATGAAGTTGATGGTAGAAGACAAGTAAGTGTTCTCTTCTTTTTAATGAATTTTATTTATGTTTATGTAATGTCTGAAGACAGGGAAACATTAATTGTGTCAGCCCTGTTACCAGAAAGCATACGTTAAAAAGTAATTTGTACATGTTTAAAAATATACAACAATCACCATTATTTATATAGTGCTTTAAACAAAATACATTGTGTCAAAGTAACTGAACAACATTCATTTGGAAAACAGTGTCTCAATAATGCAGAATGATAGTTAAAGGCAGTTCATCATTGAATTCAGTTATGTCATCTCTGTTCAGTTTAAATAGTGTCTGTGCATTTATTTGCAATCAAGTCAATGATATCGCTGTAGAAGAAGTGACCCCAACTAAGCAAGCCAGAGGCGACAGCGGCAAGGAACCGAAACTCCATCGGTGACAGAATGGAGAAAAAAACCTTGGGAGAAACCAGGCTCAGTTGGGAGGCCAGTTCTCCTCTGATCAGACGAAACCAGTAGTTCAATTCCAGGCTGCAGCAAAGTCAGATTGTGCAGAAGAATCATCTGTTTCCTGTGGTCTTGTCCTGGTGGTCCTCTGAGACAAGGTCTTTACAGGGGATCTGTATCTGGGGCTCTAGTTGTCCTGGTCTCCGCTGTCTTTCAGGGCAGTAGAGGTCCTTTCTAGGTGCTGATCCACCATCTGGTCTGGATACGTACTGGATCCGGGTGACTGCAGTGACCCTCTGATCTGGACACAGACTGGATCTGGTGGCTATGGTGACCTCGGAATAAGAGAGAAACAGACTAATATTAGCGTAGATGCCATTCTTCTAATGATGTAGCAAGTACATCGGGTGTTATGGGAAGTGTTTCCGGTTCCGGTTTACCTAATTAATGCAGTCTAGAAATCCTTTAACGGATTTGGATATTAAAAGCATATTAGTGTGTTATGTGTAAGCCAGGTTAAAGAGATGGGTCTTTAATCTAGATTTAAACTGCAAGAGTGTGTCTGCCTCCCGAACAATGTTAGGTAGGTTATTCCTGAGTTTAGGCGCCAAATAGGAAAAGGACCTGCCGCCCGCAGTTGATTTTGATATTCTAGGTATTATCAAATTGCCTGAGTTTTGAGAACGTAGCGGACGTAGAGGAGTATTATGTAAAAGGAGCTCATTCAAATACTGAGGTGCTAAACCATTCAGGGCTTTATAAGTAATAAGCAATATTTTAAAATCTATACGATGTTTGATAGGGAGCCAGTGCAGTGTGGACAGGACCGGGCTAATATGGTCACACTTCCTGGTTCTAGTAAGAACTCTTGCTGCTGCATTTTGGACTAGCTGTAGTTTGTTTACTAAGCGTGCAGAACAACCACCCAATAAAGCATTACAATAGTCTAACCTTGAAGTCATAAATGCATGGATTAACATTTCTGCATTTGACATTGAGAGCATAGGCTGTAATTTAGATATATTTTTGAGATGGAAAAATGCAGTTTTATAAATGCTAGAAATGTGGCTTTCTAAGGAAAGATTGCGATCAAGTAGCACACCTAGGTTCCTAACTGATGACGAAGAATTGACAGAGCAACCATCAAGTCTTAGACAGTGTTCTAGGTTATTGCAGATTTTTAGGCCCTATAATTAACACCTCTGTTTTTTCTGAATTTAGCAGTAAGAAATTACTCGTCATCCAATTTTTTATATCGACTATGCATTCCATTAGTTTTTCAAAATGGTGTGTTTCACCGGGCCGCGAAGAATTATAGAGCTGCGTATCATCAGCATAACAGTGAAAGCTAACACCATGTTTCCTGATGATATCTCCCAAGGATAACATATAAAGCATGAAGAGTAGCGGCCCTAGTACTGAGCCTTGAGGTACTCCATACTGCACTTGTGATCGATATGATACATCTTCATTCACTGCTATGAACTGATGGCGGTCATATAAGTACGATTTAAACCATGCTAATGCACTTCCACTGATGCCAACAAAGTGTTCAAGTCTATGCAAAAGAATGTTGTGGTCAATTGTGTCAAACGCAGCACTAAGATCCAATAAAACTAATAGAGAGATACACCCACGATCAGATGATAAGAGCAGATCATTTGTAACTCTAAGGAGAAGAGTCTCAATACTATGATACGGTCTAAATCCTGACTGGAAATCCTCACATATACCATTTTTCTCTAAGAAGGAATATAATTGTGAGTATACCACCTTTTCTAATATCTTGGACAGAAAAGGGAGATTCGAGATTGCTCTATAATTAACAAGTTCTTTGGGGTCAAGTTGTGGTTTTTTGATGAGAGGCTTAATAACAGCCAGTTTGAAGGTTTTGGGGACATATCCTAATGACAATGAGGAATTAATAATAGTCAGAAGAGGACCTATGACTTCTGGAAGCACTTTTAGGAGCTTAGATGGTATAGGGTCTAACATACATGTGGTTGGTTTAGATGATTTAACAAGTTTATACAATTCTTCCTCTCCTATAGTAGAGAATGATTGGAAGTGTTCCTCAGGGAGTCTATAGTGCACTGTCTGATGCGATACTGTAGCTGACGGCTGAATGGTTGCAATTTTATCTCTAATAGTAACGATTTTAGAAGTAAAGTAGTTCATAAAGTCATTACTGCTGTGGTGTTTGGAAATGTCAAAACTTGTTGAGGCTTTATTTTCGTTAATTTAGCCACTGTATTGAATAAATACCTGGGGTTATGTTTGTTTTCTTCTAAAAGAGAAGAAAAGTAATAGGATCTAGCAATTTTTAATGCTTTTCTGTAGGATAGGTTACTTCAACATCAATTCCATGTGATAGTATTAAATCTAGAGTATGATTTTGACAATGGGTAGATCCTGAAACGTGTTGTCTAACACCAATAGAGTTCAGAATGTCTATAAATGCTGATCCCAATGCATCTTTTTTCAATATCGACATGGATATTAAAATAACCAACTATTAAAACTTTATCTGCAGCCAGAACTAACTCGGATGTAAAAACACCAAACTCTTTAATAAAGTCTGTATGGTGGCCTGGTGGCCTGTATACAGTAGCCAGTACAAACATAACAGGAGATTTATCATTAACATTTGTTTCTCTGGATAATGTTATATGTAGCACCATTACTTCAAACGAGTTATACTTGAAGCCTGCCCTCTGAGAAATCCTGAAAACGTTGTTATAAACTGAAGCAACACCTCCACCTTTGCCTTTTAGACGCGGCTCATGTTTATAACAGTAATCTTGGGGGGTGGACTCATTTAAAATAATGTAATCATCAGGTTTTAGCCAGGTTTCTGTCAAACAGAGCACATCTATATTATGATCAGTTATCATAGAAATGGATCTGATATTCAATAAGCCAATCTTTATCATTTGTTTATCCATATTGCATTTGTTTTTTATTTGTTGAACCTCAATTAAATTGTTAACCTTAACTTGGTTTGGACGTTTTTTGTATTTTCTAGTTCGGGGAACAGACACAGTCTTTATAGTGATATATATATATATATATATATATATATATATATATATATATATATATATATATATATAACAACATTTAAGCCTCTGATTAAGGCATGTAATGTGGTGTCATTACCTATACCTTATGGCTAGTAATGGCCGCCAATAACCTTTTTTGTCAACCATGTTACGATTCCAGGGTAACAGGGTTGACACAAGTATGCTTTTGTGTGTCTTACCCATGTTGTATACCCAAGAAGGGTTAAATCAAGGGCAATTGGACTTGGTTCTTCCATATTTGAAGATATTGCCTCTCATCCAAGGGGTTTCTTCAGTTCTAAATGACTGACGAGGAGTGCCAGGTATTTAAAGGGGGGGTGAAATGCTCGTTTTCACTCAATATCCTGTTAATCTTGAGTACCTATAGAGTAGTACTGCATCCTTCATAACTGCAAAAAGTCTTTAGTTGTATTATATTCATAAGAGAAATGTAGTCTGTACCGATTTTTCCCTGAAAAACACGAGCGGCTGGAGGCGTGGCGTGTGGGCGGAGCTAAAGAATCACGAGCGCCAGTAGGCTTTTGCGTTTAGAGCGTTTGGAAGCTGTGACTTTACCGTGAGGAAAAAAACATCCAAAACAAACCATGGCTAACAGTCAGATTCAGCCATTTATTTATGATCCAGAATCAGATCCAGAGGCTGAAACTGAACGAGAGCAGCAGCAGCAAGGACTCGCTCCGAGCGGGGCTCGAACCCGGGTCTCCGATGGGAGGGGACGCACTAACAAGGAGACAGAGATATTTGAAGCAGTTTTACTCACCGCCTGCGGTTCCAACACACGATCGTGACCCTTTTTCCTTGGGATTGCATCATCCTTAAGAAATAAACGATACGCAAATCCGTCGTCAAACTGGGCCTTGTTTGTAAAACAAGCATCTTCGAAATGCAGGGAACAAACAAAAACACTTGCACAACTCCGTTGATGCTCTGTAAAAATAAACTCCATCCACTGGTCCCTTAATGCTGTTTCTCTTTTGGTAATCTGTGCAGGGTTGTCTTGCCCTGGCAACCAAAAACACACTTCTTTTGTGACATTTGGCGACGCTCTCGCTCTGATCAGTGAAGTCTGTTGTGCTCTCAGTGCTCTGCTATACGGGAGCGCGCACTCTTCCGGCAGAAGTGCCTCAGGACCCATATAAGGAAATTCCGCTCCATCTAACGTCACACAGAGCCATACTCGAAAAAAAAACTTTTCGAAACTTGTGACAAACCAGAAGGCTTCAAACGTACAAATTAAGTTTTTGAAACTTTGTCCATGTTTAGCATGGGAATCCAACTCTTTAACAGTGTAAAAAACTCAGTATGAATGGAATAGCATTTCACCCCCCCTTTAACCTCTGTGGGGTTGTCACCCCTGAACTAACCCTTCTTGGATAACTTTGACCTGGATGACTGAGAATTTTAACAGACATACTTTTCTTACTAATAGTATTGACATAATATACGTCTTTTACAGTTTTCATCCCTAAAAATCATGTAATGTATTCTACTGATAGGTAGGCTAAAAGGTGTTGAGGTTACTGATCTATACTGATACACACAAGTGCATTGGGTTTAATAAATATGCTTTATAAACCAGAAGTCATTATTTTTATTATAAGTCAAAAAATAAACAAAGTTGCTGTTAAAGTGTTTTATGTATTTTTATTTGATTTGCCTCAAAGATTTTCAAAACAGTACTTTGAAAACCAAACATTATAAGTGGGATATGGCACGTTTTTGTATAATGACCCTGTGGGTGCTCGGTTTTAGTCTCTCTTTGTTGTGCTACATAGGGTCTAGAGTTTAAAACTCCCTTCCCCTAAAAAGCGGGAGGATTATTTAAGTGAATACGTGTGCGAGATGTTTCACCCGTCTGTGTTCCTAATAATGATACATCTCCGCTTTGTCTAAGGTAGGGAGTCAGTTAAAAATGAGAACTAGAAATATATATATATTTTTTTAATGAATTTGTAATATGAAAAAACTTAAAAGAAAAAGGAATTTCTCGATTTGAAACAGACGCTTTCTCTGTGCCTCTGCGATGTTTCGAAGTGTGATCACTTCAGACTAGCTACAGTAAAAAAAAAAAAGTGTTGTAAAGTGTCTTTTTTTTCTATTGATCTGCAACCATTAACACGATTTAGACGTCGACTGCTCGAGCGATTCGGAGAGAATGGCTGTGAGCTCGCCCCTGCGACTATATATACTCTGTGGTGACGTCATCTTCCTGCGACCCCTTCCCTCGCTGATTTTTCACAAAACATGAATAAATATATGTTTATAAATACGCCAATTTCGCCAATAAAGGTATCAAAAAATTCCTTTATTCATTCTGCATCACATCATGTGCTTTTTACGTTTTTAGAAGGCTGCCCTCGATCGCGATCCCGGAAATACTGTTTCTCCCGGTGTTAAACTGTGGCAAACTAGACTGGAACATTGTATGGATAATTTATATAATTTTCAGTTGTTTTATCTTCGAATTTGAGTCGATTGAAAGATGGTGTAAGCATGCTGTTTTCTGCCCTTGGGCTCTGTTTTCTTATATTACCATGCTCTTTTGGCGGTGCACGTACATATCCAAATCTGTAAACAAATATCTTAGGGTTAGGTTTTGGTAAAGTACAACAGCTCCCCCCAACCTAGCCCTCGTCTAGGCCGGTTTGGGATAGGGAGACTGAGGGAAAGGTGCATGGGCTATATATCCTGTGAGATCATCTCCGGTCAAGGAGCTGCGCTTGACTAAGCATTGGGCCTAAAAAAGTGATGTTTTTAAACGCTGGGTCTGTGATGATGGTTAAGTTTAGGCTCTGAATTCGTTCACCCTTAAGTTTCACAGTGCTCGAGTTGAACCGGCTGGGTTCATAATTGCTGAGGTTATGGCGGTTAGCTTGAGAGTGCGGTGTTAAGTTTAGGCTGTGGTTTCATTCACCCTTAAAGCTGCAATATGTGATTTTTGTAATTGACCACAAGAGGGCGCATTTCCAACAATAACAAAGGCGAAGCTTGATGACGTTATGAAGCAGGTGAGGATGGGAGATGTCGTTTTTAATGCGTTTTCACCATAGCAATGTATCTAAATTGGATAAACGGATCATGATCACGGATGAGGTAATTTATTCGTTTTTCTATTACCTGTATATCTGAAAGTATTATTTTATGTAATACCCCTCTCTCCCGGGTCCTCTCTGACGCTCCTCGCACTCGCTCCGAGTGGGGCTCGAACCCGGGTCTTCGGCATGGGAGGCGAACGCACTAACAAGGAGTTGTGCAGTGTTACGTGTTTATGGTTAATGCTGTGTTGTTTAACGTGCTCAAGCCAATCGTTCTAAAAGTAAATTTGAACGAACATTTGCAAGTAATGATTAAATATATTTTTAACAACACATATCCAATTGTATTTAATTGTACTGCCATAATCTCGGTCACCACACGTGATAAAAATCTTAAAATAAATAAAAAATCTTTGGAGACTTTTGAGATATTGTAAGTACACAACTGGAGGAAATATATCACACTGTGCAAGTTATTTTCGGAAATTTTATTACAAAATTCCTCCATATTGGAGCTTTAAGTTTCAAAGTGCTCAAGTTGAACCGGCTGGGTTCATAATTGCTGTGGTTATGACGGTTAGATCTAGATTGAGTGCTGGAACAAACTGCACTCTCAAGCTAAGTAGATATGAGAACACAAAGTTCTTGACTGAACTTGTTCCAGATCGGCGAACCAGACCACAATTCGAAGGTCGCAGTCTGATAATCCCGACCCAGCATCGTGCTCTGTCAAAAAGTATTGTTTCAGCCAGACTGCCATGTTATCAAAGACGGTTAATGTCATAGTTAAATTATAATCGTTGGGTCTGTGATGGTTAAGTTTAGGGTGTGGTTTGTTTCAGCCTTAAAAATCGCAGTACTCGAGTTGAACCGGCTAGGTTTTTGAAGGCTGTGGTTATGGTGGTTAGGTTTAGAGCGCGGTTGGGTCCATCTATAGATTTAACAGTACTCGAGTTGAACCGGCTAGGTTTTTGAAGGCTGCGGTTATGGCGGTTAGGTTTAGAGCGCAGGTTTGGTCCAGTGCTAAAATTAGATCTGAGTAGATGTGAGAACACGTTTTGTTTCAGGCAAATGCCTTGTTTCAAGGACGATATTTGTTATAGTAGGACATTTTTTTTCATTATTCTTTCCTGCTCCCCCAAAAACAGGAAATGTTCAAGACAACCTCTTCAGTAGTGTACCTCAGGATCATCGGGTGTTTCGGCCGTTAAACACTATACACCCTCATGCTGAGGCCGGCTCGCTTGGACGATCAGCCCCAAGCGCGTGTCTTGTATCCAATTGCTATTTGGGCTTGACCAGATCCACAATTGCATGGTTTGGGTCTGGATTGAGTTAAATGGGTTTTCAACTTAAACCAGTAATTAGTAGAGACCAGGGGTGGTTCTAGGGTGAGTGGAGATCCGGGGCTTAGCCCAGAAAAATCCATGTGACTTTTTATTTTAATAAATCAGAAAGATTTACCTTGTTTAAAATATACAAAAACAATAAAAACAAAATTAAAACATTTTATTTAAAGTATTGAGGAAAATACATTTTCTTTTTGCAAACAAAAATTAAGAATTGCAAAACAAATGAAACAGCGCGAAAGCAATGATTTTGTAATACATATTTTCCATGGTCATATCTATTAATTTATTTGAAACGCTGCTTTTATTTTGCGTGTCAGTCTAGTTTGTGCTTGCGATACCATTTTTGCTTTGCGCTTCACTTTTCTGCACGTCTCTCTTTGTGGCACTGTTTTGACTTGGGGGCGGAGTCAATGGACGGGGGCGTGTACAACATGCCTTCATGGAAGTGACGTCATCGGCCCAAGACGCAGCTCACTGATCCAGGTCCTGTCATGATGAGCAGAGACTTTCGAGTGGATCGTTTATTTTTATTCAGTAGCATTAAAACATTCATGTTTTCGTTTTATTTACTTTATTAACAAATGTATATGTATTAGCAGCGTTTGCTCAAGTTAAGGAAGTTGTTAACATGAACATCTGCTGTTTATTTCTCTCGATGTTCACACTTTTATAGCATTATGTGTATTGGGATAGCTAATCATTTGAGTCAGTTCGGGAGTTCGTAGCGGGATCATTTGAGTCAGTTCGGGAGTTCGTAGCGGGATCGCGAATCATTTGAGTGAAATTTGGGGATCGTGAATCATTTGAATCAGTTCGGGAGTTTGTAGCGGGATCATTTGAGTCAATTCGGGAGTTCGTAGCGGGATCGCGAATCATTTGAGTCAGTTCTGGAGTTCGGAGCGGGATCGTGAATCATTTGAGTGAAATTTGGGGATCGCGAATCATTTTAATCAGTTCTGGAGTTCGTAGCGGGATCGCAAATCATTTGAGTGAAAATTTGGGGATCGTGAATCATTTGAATCAGTTCGGGAGTAAAAAAACTAAACAAATCATGCCTAAAAAGTGCACGCATCTAGGCTAATGAAAAGTTACATGATGAAGTCATACTAGTGCGTGTGGCGCGTGTGTATTTTGAGTGCGTTCTTTCACTGCATTATTCGGTGTATTCAAATGCATTTATGAATGCATGTGAATGAGCACAAAATTCAAGATATAAACCCTTTGTGGGTTTCTTACTTGTCATTATAGAACCTTTTTAGCATAAAAGGTTCTTTGGAGTTGAGTAAAGAACCCTATGGTTCTATATAGAACCCCAATGATCCAAAGGACTTTAAGTGTACATAAACACAGAGATAAAGACAAGTATAATTTTAAACGCAGGGCTCTGTACACTTATATTTTTGAAGGAGCACTTACACAGCACTTACAAATTGCATAAATAATCGTATGAGGCTAATGCGATAATTTGGAATACAGAAATATGAAATTATGATAAAAATTAGAATGTTACACTATGATTATTTGATGGCATGTGAACTACTTACATTTACAGTATGCTACATAATCATAAATAATCAGGGCTGGGGTGTAACGAAATACATGTAACAGCGTTACGTATGTAAAATACAAAATATGAGTAACTGTATTTCGTTAAAATTACATTTTAAATAAGGGGTAATCAGATTACAGTAACATCTGAAAACTATTTTAGATTACCAGTGATTACTTTTATTTTGATGTAATTTATTAATTTAATATTTAAGTTTGGGGATTTCAAACAATACCGCGACTGATTTTTTCCCGTTACAAGCACATAACGACACAAACATTCCCCTAGAAATCACACTATGCATTCAGTCAACAGATCCATACGAAGCATGCATAAAATAAAGGTTTATGAAGTCAAACAATAGCTTTATGTGGTTTACAGATGAACTTCTTTATTCATTCGAAATGTTCAGTATCATCTTTGGCTCGGTAATGCAAGTTCACGATAAAATTCGTGAACAGATAATTCTTATTCGTGAATCTTTTAAAATAATAATTTCCTTTATTTATTTATTTAATGAAACCAGTGTGGAAACCAGTGCTTCACTAACGGGATAGATCTGGGTCAGGGTATATTCTGGCAAACCGTTTACCAATCAAGTTTCTCAATTGGCAAAGCAAACTGTGGTACACGCCACTACCAACACAGAATGGGTAAATCTGTGTTTTCTCAGCACAATATCATAGAAAGTATGAGGTTTGAGAAGTAGGAGGCGGGGCAACAGTTTAAAACATTTTAAAGTTAAAGTTCATGCAAACAGATAAGTTTCAGTTTTTCATCATTTTTATGCTAAAATATCTCAATAGAGCCGTCTACATAATATGCTGATTAGTCATGTTGAATTAAAAGGTTTATGAATGTCCAATTAAGACTCCATTACAACCATAATTGTAACTCAAACAAGCAGTATAATCAATACGGTAGCTGTTGTCAACCCTGTAACTGATGTGTCAACCCTGTTACTTGTATAATATTCTAATATAACTTAAAAAATGTAAATAAAAATGTAATCAATTAATTGTAAATGTTTAGTAAGAGAGGCTAATAATCCACTCAAAATTGAATTGAGGTGTTTAATTTTTGTTTCCATACATTTTTCTTAAAACAGAAGATGCTGGGAGAGTGTAATTTGGAAATGAACGTATTCATCCCCTTAAAAAAATAAAACTTTCAATATTCTCAATTCACAAACACTCTTAATGTAACAAGGGGGAGTATATCTTCCACAGTATAACAGATTTGTTCTATACATGTATTTAAAACCTTTTCAAAAAGTAATTAATATGTTGGTAACAGGGTTGACCAAAAACACACATTTAAATTAGTTAAATGAAAAAAATGAAAAAAATAAGATAGCCTGAGATGGCACGGCACATTTTCCTGAGAGGTAATGATCTACTTAATCCAAAAAGGGGCTTAAAGATTTTCAAAACAGAAATTTGAAAATCAAACATTAAAAGTGGGAAATGGCACGTTTTCGTATAATGACCCACATATACTCTGCTGTATAATAAACCAAAGTAGGTCTGAAATATTGAAAAACTTGGCATAGAATACTCCTAAAAGGTCGAAGGTTGAGACTGGCGGATGCGGGGCATCAAGCTTCTACCAGACCTCCCTCCTAAAAGTTATGGCAAACCAATCAGACATCACCCTCACACAAGGGTAACCGCTGGATGCGATAACTTCTGAGGGAGAAAGATGTTGCAATAGCCTTCGGAGAAATAGGGATTTAATTGTATTTTTCTTAATTTAAAGCCGGTTTTCTGATCTCTGTCACCTTTTTGTTCCATTGTTAATATTCAATTCACTTACGTTAGCGTGCTAATGCTAATATTACTCTATTAATCATTAACACATTACCATTTAAGGTTTAATAGTTACCTCTTGAAGTGAATCAGAAGGCATTAAAACGGTTGGCTCCACGTACTTCCTATATTTTGAAAGTAAGTTTTATCAAGCTCAATAAGTATCAAAATTGCTGCTCCAAACACATTTCTAGGCTTACTCCGAGGGGGTTTTAGATACACTCTTCCTTTTTAGTTTAGTAAAATTAGTTTTCTAATACCTCTTTCTTTATCTTTCTGTAAGTAATATCAGTACTTTAAAGTTAGCCTGTAAATAACATCATAAAAATAAAATAAATATAAAAAATATGAAAACCTTTAAAGCACTGAAACTCAGCCCTCTGATGTGGAACCCATGCAACTGGGTCGTCTCCGGCTTACACCGCAGCAGAAGCAGGAGCGTCTCTCTCTGGGGTTCGCGTCACTTCGTCCTTCAGTGTCCAATAAAAGCCAGGGCTCACCAGTGAGGCGGAGAGTCCTTGTGGGCACCTTTCACTGTTCTAGCTCTCAGCTGCCTTTTAAACTCTCCTTTCAGGGGGGTTCACATGCTGGTCTCGCCCATCTGGATTCATGGGCTGAGGGGAACTTCCTCGACTCTGCATCTGCTCACAAATGGAACATTCTGATTATTCCCCTAAACCTCTTGCAGCATGGTCATTAGCCCCCTTACCACCATCACTCATGTAACACCCAGTGTGAGTCTTTACATCGCTGGCAATCATTGTGAGCTGACTGAACTGTTTATCATCGATTCCCAAGAAGGCCCCACTAATACTGGGACATCCGTGGTTGCATAAGCACAACTCACACATTGACTGGGTCAGTAATTCTGTTTTAGCCTGGAGTCAGTCTTGTCATGTGTCATGTTTGGTTTGGGTGCTGCTTTTCCTCTTGTCTCTGTGTCTTGTGTTTCACAGGGGGATTCCTCTGATCTGACAGGGGTCCCGGCGGAGTACTATGATCATCGAGCAGTCTTCAGTAGGACCCAGGCCACCTCGCTACCTCCGCATCGTCCTTATGACTGTGCCATTAACCTTCTCCCGAGCTCTTCTCTGCCTAAGGGTCGTTTATATTCCCTTTCGGGTCCTGAAAGAGGATCGAATATGTAAAGGGTCTACTTTTTTTGTATACAGACACAATAACAACAAAACTTTGTGCACTTATAAAATAAAGATAACAAACAAGGTGTGCTGTCTGCAGCCTTTGTCTGCGCTGATCTTCATTTACAAACACGTCATTAAAATGAACCGCATGCGCGAATTTAACTGCTAATTTGTGACGTTCTACTTTAACGGTCTACTACGGGAGAACAGCGGATTTGCTACAACGTGAGAGATTAGGTAAATAAATGTTATGTTTTATGGCATATGACACTGTAATTTGAATCAGTTTATGATTGTCTGATCACAAACGATCTCATTGGGAATGCCGAGAACATCTATATAGGTAATAAAAAAATATTTTATTTTACCATGATAGGTAAAAAAAAAAAAAAAATGATAGCTTGAATGCACTGTAAGTCGCTTTGGATAAAAGGGTCTGCTAAATCCATTAAAAAAAAATCTACCAGAATTGGTGGGTCACATTTTCTGGCACGAAATTCATTTACGCATTCGTCTTCCTCCATGTAATCAAGGTTAAAAGGCAAGTATTGCTTACATGGTAAATCTAGGTTTTTAGACTTATTTACATCATACAATATTAAAAACTCCTCTTCTGACAAAAGATTGCCATTTAATGCCAAAAGCAATCCTTCTCTTGCTTTTTTAAATGACATTTTTTTGTATCTCAATAAGTGAATTAATGCCGCGTTGCGCTGTCCTGTTTACCGTTGCTTAGTGATTTTTACGTTCTTGGCTACGGTGGTGTGACAGCAAACTTCCGGTCGCTGTAGCCGTTCCATTCACAGCTGTTGCTTAAAGTCCCTATTCAGATTCAAACTGAAGTGTGCGGCTTGAATACGCCCACACAGAAGAAAAAGCAGCGAGACTGTTCTTCAAGTTCTTTTATTTTACTGTTTGGTTCGCGATGAGAGGAATAAGACATAATTCACCCCAAAAAGGTGTGATGTGGTTGAGGATTTGAGAAATGGATTTCCTCAGAAAAAGGATGAAGTGCTTTATTCAGCAGAGATCATAAACATGAGTAAGCCTCTTTTTATATATATATTCATTAAGAATTTCCAGCCAACAGAAAATGTTATAAAATTGCCTGGAAGAAGACGTGTGTCTATATTGTCCTAATGTGAGGTGGGAAGGAGAGTTTGAGTAGCTAAAGACTCTACAAGGGTCACAGCTGGAGAATTGCAGAAAACCTTTAAAAAGAAATGTCCAAAAGAACCTACATCAGCACATGTTTTTTGGGATGGTTACAAGAAAAATTATCCTAGCTCATCCAAAAACAAACTAAAGCACATTCAGTTATCAGACATGACTGGAACTTTAAATGGGAATGGCTTCTATGATCAAATGAAACAAAAAAAACTAGCTTTTTAGCAGGAAACTCTCAAGATGGGTTTGGTGAACACAGGGAAAAAAGTACCCCATGTGTACAATGAAATATACTGCTATATTTTTGATGTTGTGGACCTATATATCTGCTGGAAGTCCTGGACATCTTGTTAAGATGCATGGCATCATGGATTCTATCAAATACCAACAGATAAAAAATCAGTAAGTGACTGACTTAGAAATCTTATATTGGGCCATGTTTGAAATTTCCAACTGTACATTAACCCAAACACAAACCTCAAAAACAACACAGAAATGGGTCACTAACCTCAAAACCAAGCTTCTGCTTTTGCCATTCCAGTCCTCTGACCTGAACCCTACAGAAAATGAGAGGAGTGAACTGAAGAGAAGAAGCACCATGAAGCTGGGAATCTGAAGGGTCTGAAGTGATTAATTTATTTCATAATTATACCCCCCCCCCCCCCATTTTAAATTCTTATTATCCAATGAAAGAATACATTTTTGTGAATTCTTTTAATAAAAGATCAATAGGATTAACAATGCAGATGAAGAGCCTTCTTTGATCATATTTACCAAGGGTGCCAATATTTTTGGGCAGGACTGTACATAAGAGCACAAAGTTGTCATATAGCAATGGTTAATTGAAGCTATAACAGCAATATGTATTGTTGCATGAATAATAAACAACCTTAAGTATTAACACATTTTAATGCAAATAAATATGGCACAATTTAACAGTCTTTCTCTTTTAAAGTGTTTATAATGAGCTGTACTTTTTCGGGGTTAATACAATTATTAACCCCACCCAGATCTCCCCCTATTTTTCAAAGCCTGGCTAGCCATGGTCTAAATGCATTCTAAAAAAAAAAAAAAAAAAAAAAGAACACTACAATCTTTAATAATTACCAAAGGCCTATCTTTAAGCTGCTGGGTACTTTATAACTAACCAATCAAAAACTCTGCTCTTTACCATCTAAAATGCTATCAATTGCGCCACTCTTTACCATCTAAAACGCTGTCAATTGCGCCGCTCTTTACCACCTAAAACGCTGTCAATTGCGTCGCTCTTTACCATGTAAAACGCTGTCAATTGCGCCACTCTTTACCATCTATAAACGCTGTCAATTGCACCACTCTTTACCATCTAAAACGCTGCTCTTTACCATCTAAAACGCTATCAATTGCGCCACTCTTTACCATCTAAAACGCTGTCAATTGCACCGCTCTTTACCATCTATAAACGCTGTCAATTGCACCACTCTTTACCATCTAAAACGCTGCTCTTTACCATCTAAAACGCTATCAATTGCGCCACTCTTTACCATCTAAAACGCTGTCAATTGCGCCGCTCTTTACCACCTAAAACGCTGTCAATTGCGCCGCTCTTTACCACCTAAAACGCTGTCAATTGCGCCGCTCTTTACCATCTAAAACGCTGTCAATTGTGCCGCTCTTTACCATCTATAAACGCTGTCAATTGCGCCACTCTTTACCATCTAAAACGCTGCTCTTTACCATCTAAAACGCTGTCAATAGCGCCGCTCTTTACCATCTGAAACGCTGTCAATTGCACTGCTCTTTAACATCTAAAACGCTGTCAATTGTGCCGCTCTTTACCATCTATAAACGCTGTCAATTGCACTGCTCTTTAACATCTAAAACGCTGTCAATTGTGCCGCTCTTTACCATCTATAAACGCTGTCAATTGTGCCACTCTTTACCATCAAAAACGCTGCTCTTTACCATCTAAAACGCTGTCAATTGCGCCACTCTTTACCATCTAAAACGCTGCTCTTTACCATGTAAAACGCTGTCAATTGCGCCACTCTTTACCATCTAAAACGTTGTCAATTGCGCCGCTCTTTACCATATAAATGCTGTCAATTGTGTCACTTTTTACCATATAAAACGCTGTCAATTGCGCCACTCTTTACCATCTAAAACGCTGTCAAAAGAACCAGACTGACTTTATTTCTATCAGATCAAAGATCAAAAGATCTTGTTGAGAATTACAGAGATTTAGATGAAAATGTCACTGTTTCGTTTGACGTCACCATTGTGGAGATCAGTGTTTGCTTTAGTTGGGCTCCTGACCCTTGACTTTTGTACTTTAAATTTTGTTTAATAGCTGTATTTGTATCTTTATGGTACATCTGTTATAGCAATATTAATTTTGATAGTCAAGTGATTATGGCTCTTCCTGTCAGGCATTATCTACTAGACTGACTTTAAGTGTTGCTATAGTAATCAAATATTAATTTGGTGTTGAAATATGTGAGTGAATTACACAATTTTTGTTTCTTCAATTTAATAAGATTGAAAGGAAATGTGATAACCAGAACATATGGATTTAACGACAGTTTGAGTTTTTAATATTTTGGGCAGCGGTGTCCACAACACTCAAAGCGAGACATCACCAATCAGCATATGGATCTCAACAATGGTGACAATCAAAAGGTTCATGATGCAATGCATGCTGGGTACCAGCACAGGATAAAACTCATCCATGATTCCCAGCATGCATTGCGGCATGAATAAATTATGCCCCTGAATTGTTCACTTATTTTCTTGAATTCTTATGTGCTTATAATTTTGCTTTTGTCTTAAATTTTAGTAGCATGTTTTGTGATGTTCAGAACTTATCTGTTTATTTATTTTGTGGATTGTCACCATTGTTGTGATTCATACGCTGATTCTTTATGTTTCTGTCTAAATTTCAGCAATTATTTTTTAACAGTCTTCACAGTCTATGTGTGTGGTGTGGGGGGTGTTGAGGGGTGTCAGAGGGCAGAGTTCAGCAAGGAGACAGCTTTAGGGAAAAAGCTGTTCCTGAATCTTGTGGTCCTTGTCCGGAGGCTCCTGAAACGCCTCCCGGAGGGGAGGAGGTTAAACAGCCCATGGTCAGGGTGAGAGGAGTCCTTGAGAATGCTGCGAGCTCAACGTAGACCGCGTTTCCACTGGATGTCCTCAAGAGCAGGAAGCCTTGCAGTCAGCCACTGAACAGTTCCCATATCAGACTGTGATGCAACTGGTCAGAATGCTCTCGATCGCACAATGGTAAAAGTTCACCAGGATGGTTGAAGACAGCTGGTTCTTCTTCAGTGTCCTGAGGAAGAAAATGCGCTGGTGAGCCTTCTTGACCAGGCTGGAGGTGTTTGTGGCCCAGGACAGTTCCTACGAGATGGTGGTTCCCAGGAACTTGAAGCTGGAGACACGTTCAACAACCATCCCGTTAATGTGGATGGGGTCATGCGCGCTTCCTTTCTTCTTCCTGAAGTCCACAGTGAGCTCCTTGGTCTTATTGGTGTTAAGGAGCAGGTTATTGTCAGCGCACCATGTGGCCAGGTGCTGTATCTCTTCCCTGTAGGCAGTCTCATCGTTGTCTGTGATGAGGCCAATCACCGTGGTGTCATCTGCAAACTTAATGATGGAGTTGGATCCATGCACAGGCTTGCAACCGTGGGTGTAAAGGGAGTAGAGGAATAGGCTCAGCACACAGCCCTGTGGTACGCCAGTGTTAAGTGTGATGGTGGTGGAGTGGGTGTGGCCTGACCGAACAGGCCTGTTGGTCAGAAAGTCCATAATCCAGTTGCAGAGGGAGGCGTTACTGTCCAGGTCTCCAAGTTTTGTGGTCAGCTTGGAGGGAATGATGGTGTTAAATGTTGAACTGAAGTCAACAAACAACATCCTAATATACGTGTTGTTATGGTCCAGATGTGTGAGTGCAGCACTATGCATACTGCATCCTCTGTGCTCCTATTTGTGCGGTAGGCAAATTGGTGTGGGTCCAGTGTGGGTGGGAGGCAGTCTTTGAGGTGTGCTAGGACCAGTCGCTCGAAACACTTCATAATTATGGGTGTGAGTGCTACGGGGCAATAGTCATTGAGGCACGTTGGGGAGGAGTGTTTCGGTACTGGCACAATGGATGTGGACTTAAAACATGTTGGCACAGTTGCTTGGGTGAGGGACAGGTTGAAAATGTCTGTGAAGACCCCTACAAGCTGCTCTGCACATGCCCTAAGCACACGTCCAGGAATGCCATCAGGGCCAGCAGCCTTGCGTGCGTTGATCCGAGTTTGAGAGGTTGGTGGTCTGAAGAGGCTGAGATTTTGGTGGCCGTCTCCTTGCTGTCGCTGTTGAAGCGAGCATAAAAGTAATTTAGCTCGTTAAGGAAGGAGATGTCCGTGACCGTTGGTGTGGAGTTGCTTGAATTGTAGTCACTGATGATCTGGATGCCCTGCCACATGCGTCGGGGGTCAGAGTTGGAAAAGTGTTCCTCTACCTTCAGCTTGTAGCAGTACTTGGCCTTTTTGATGCCTCTTTTCAGGTTAGCCCTGGATTTACTGTAGGCCTGAGTTTCATCTGACCTGAAGGGGGAGGGGGGTCGTGATTTAAGCTCTATTAATGTTTGTGTAAACATGATCCAAAGTTTTGTCTCCTCTGGTGTGGCAGGAAATATGCTGGTGAAATTCGGGGAGCACTGTCTTTAATTTGCAGTGATTAAAATCACCTGCGACAATAAAAGCAACCTCCGGGTAGGCAGTCTGTTGTTTACTAATGGCTGCATGAAGTTCGTTCAAAGCAAGCTTGGCATTAGCATCCGGTGGAATATAGACTGCGGTTATTATGGTGGAAGTGAACTCCCGTGGCAGATAAAAAGGTCTACATTTAACCATGAGAAACTCTAGGTTAGCTGAGCAGTGTCTCCCAACAATGACAGTGTTCGTACACCAAGCTTTGTTGACATAAATGCACAATCCACCACCTCTTGTCTTGCCGGAGTCATCTGCCATTCTATCTGCCCGGAGCGTGTAGCGTCCGGCTAGCTCAATAGCATTGTTGGGTACGTCGCTGTGTAGCCATGTTTCTGTGAAAACCATGACATTGCAGTCCAGAAGTCTCTTACTGTGGGTGATGCGGAGTCGTAACTCATCCATTTTGTTCACCAGTGACCGCACATTAGCGAGGAAAATGCTGGGTAAAGAGAGCCGGAGCGGTGTTAGCTTTAGCTTGACTCTTAGACCTCCGCGCTTCCCCCGCCTTTGTTTACGATCTCGACACCGCCTGCGAGCAATTCCAACCGGCCGGGTAGAGTGCGTAGCCTCGGGTGTTCTAGCGATCTCAGGGATGAGTCGAAGATTGGTGATAAAACTGCTGGTAAAGTCCTAACCAATATCCAAAAGCTCCTGTCGGGTGTATGATGTTAACTCTCTTGGCGCCACGGTCGAGTTTACTCGACAAGATGCATCACTGAATAAAACGGCCGATTTTGTCAAATAAGGTGTCAAATTTCATGCAACCTCCCCTGCACCAGATAGCAGACATGTAATACTTCATCTCTGACTCGAAAAAACGTCATGCTCCTATACAAAATCTTGGAGCTAGAGCGCACTGAATCAGTGCGAAAAAAGCGGAGCTAGTGTGAGAGTGAGCCATTTTATCAGAGTAATCTTGTCAATGTCAGCGAGTATTGGCATTAGATTATTATTATTATCATTATTATTATTATCTAATGGCATCAATAAAGCTTCAATAAAGCCACAAAGAGGTGTTGGAACTTCTATTCGCGGACACTGATTCTGAAGGGGAATATCTGTATTCAGAAGCTGACGGTGATACTGAAAGTGAAAGTATAGCCCTACACCAAGCACAAACGATGAATCCTTTGCCCAATGTAAATTGTCCTTTGCCAAATGTCAGAGGTGTGAACACTGTTTGCAGGGGTCGGAGTGTTCATTGCGAAATTAGCTGGCGTGTTATTGATGCGGGGACGAGGCGGGAGAATTTTACCGCGCTAGACATGTATATTTGTCTTCTGACCGCACCTCTCCGCAATCGCGGGGACAGTATTGCAGGGGAGACTTTGTCTAATGCCACTGGGTATGTGAGACGAGGTGGAAGTATTCATAGGACAGTTAGGAGGCAAGGTGGGGAGTCGCAATGTCACTGACAGTAGTCCGAGCTGTGTACTCTCGGCGCACGCTTGAGGCAGATCTGGCCGCGCTGCTCATAGCAGAAGCAGAGGCGATATGACACTGGGCATAGCTTTTGAACTAAACAGGTCTTGTCTACTTGTGTCTTTGTTTTATATGAATAATATATATGTGCCCCATACATGGAATCAGAGTGCCTGCTGCATGTAGTAAATTGAAAATCCCAACCGCTACATGCATTCGGTTTGTTTCTACCATTTATTAATAATGATTTACACAGTTTGTTTACTACTTACTATTTACCTGAGTATTCAGTAATGTGCAATATAGCACACAGAAGGTGAGGGAAATTTTTTGGGGGAAAGAAGTGCTGCATTTTATTATTTAAACGTGACTTTTCATGAAAAATCTATAATTCAAGATGGCCACCCCATATAACGTCATAATATGCAAATTAGATGGGAAAATGTAATCCCTACATAAACATTGGGTCATCCTTAATATTTTTATATTTGACAGAAAGTCTCTATCTTTTATACATTTTAAGATGTAGCCTTTTGAAATGAAGATGTCAAAATCAAAAGTTTTAGGAAAAAACCTCTGGCGCCTAAAGGGTTAAAGCAAAGCTGTTCAGTACGAACAGACCCGAGATGAGAAGGAATAATACTGCAAAATTGCAGTAAGGCAATTGTCTTTCTCTTTGTTGTGTTTTTGAAGTGCTGTCATGCAAGAGATGTCTACAAATGTTTTAACCAAACTTTAGCACTTCAGTACTCAACCTCAAGGTACTTGATGTGCTTGGCTCTCCAGTGTTTGTGCTGTTTTTGTTTGTTTTTCCTGTTTTATGTTTAACAAACACGATCAGTTTCACCAGGGATGAACTGCTGAACATTCGGCAGAACACACCACAAGATCTTTTACCGGATTTAAATTATTCAGAAGTTTTACTGAACGTTGTTATCGGAGGAGCGGCGGCGCTGATCAAACGCTTCAGGACGCGCAGACGGGGGAAGCGAGCGGGAGCGCTCGTCAGACTCAGGAAGCGTGGATTTCGAACGCTGTTGCCTAGCATCCATCTGGCAAATCTCCGCTCTCTACCCAACAAAACAGACAAACTCCTTCTGCTCTCTCAGACAAATAAGGATTTCTCTCACTCTGCTGCTCTGTGTTTCACGGAAACCTGGCTGAATGACGCCATACCAGACAGCGCGCTCCATCTGCCGGACTTTCAGCTGTTTAGAGCGGATCATGAATCAGAATCACCTGGGAAATTGCGCGGCGGCGGGACATGCTTTTACATCAATGAACGGTGGTGTACAGATGTAACTGTGTTAAAGAAGAAGTGCTGTCCTGGGGACTGTTCTTCGTACGTCGCTTATTACATCCGAGATCAAATGACACATCCAAGATGATCATCGTGCTAATCCTGATCCGGCTAATTGGGTTCTTCGAACACACCTGTTGTGTATGATTAGTATCGCTGGATTGAGTTATCTGAGATAATTGTGTGTTCATGTCTGTCTTAAAAGGGGATATGTATCGATACTCGAAACCATGATCAGCAGTGCAGCGATTGGCAGGTGGCAAGACGGCAATGTAATGACGTCATATAAAAGTCCAGAAATTTGTCAAGATTTTCGTCAGGAGTCGTTTAAATTATAAGGAAACAGCCAAGCAAACAAAACTACATAAATGTTATTATAGATACATGAAACAGACAATAGATACATGTTTTCATTTTATTATACATTTTTTCATGATTCCCAATTCTTTAGATTCACAATTTATAGTTGTGCAGTCTTTACATTTTTATTTCAATGTAGAAATTATCTATTCATTTCATTTTATATTGGGACAGATTTGTTACGTGTCAGCATTAATGAAAGTTTCTTAAGGGTCAATATCATGTTATCTGCATCTCCTGCGCTCCATCAAGCCACTCTTATAATAGCAGTCATCACTCAAAATAATGCACGTCTCTATTATCTGTATAGCATGTGTGTACGACTAATACAATTATGAAGTAATAATTTTATGACAAATAAATATTTCAGTGAGTAAAACTGGCTGTCTAGTAAGCTATTATGGACTACACAGCATTTTATATTATTTTTTAATAATTTTTTAATGATTATTATTTTAAATCATTGTCCCTAGATCAGTACGATATACTCTTGTAATAAAGTAGCGGTGGTAGCAGACATATTTTGAGTATCAGTTCTGGTTGAAAAGAAGCGATCTAATCCTATTTACATGAAATAAGCTGCTCCCAAGCAGGTTTAAGCTAACGGACCTGTTGCTATGACAGCAGCTCCGGGATGAGCTTCGAAGAACCAAACGATCCAAGATCACGCCAAATCATCAACAATCAAATCCAGCTAACTGAGTTAGCGACGTACGAAGAACAGGCCCCTGATCTAGAAATGCAATTTGTCAACTGCAAGCCGTTCTATTTGCCGCGGGAGTTTCATTCGTTTATTCTGGTCAATGTTTACATTCATCCTCAAGCGCATGTGAGCTCAGCTTTACAGAAACTCGCTGATCAGATTACAGAGACAGAACAACAACACCCGGACTCTGTTTTAATCATTCTTGGGGACTTTAACCAAGCCAATCTCTCCCGTGAACTGCCAAAATACAGACAGCATGTTACATGTCCCACCAGAGACAGTAATATATTGGATCACTGTTACACCACAATAAAGGATGCATATCACTCTGTTCCACGAGCAGCTTTGGGACGTTCTGATCACTGTATGGTTCATCTTATACAGTCCTACAAGCAAAAACTTAAATCTGCTAAACCTGTAGTAAGGACTGTGAAGAGATGGACCAGCGAAACAGAGCAGGATTTACAATCTTGTTTTGACCTCACTGATTGGAGTGTTTTTGGATGTGTTACCACCGATCTGGACGAACTCACAGAGACCGTAACATCCTATATTAGTTTCTGTGAGGATATATGCATTCCTACCAGGACTTATTTAACATTCAACAATGATAAGCCATGGTTTACAGTAAAACTCAGACATCTTCGTCAGGCCAAAGAGGATGCCTACAGAAATGGGGACAGAGTCTTGTACAATCAGGCCAGGAACACACTGAACAAAGAGATTAGAGCGGCTAAAAAGACCTACGCTAAAAAGTTGGAAGACCAGTTTACTTCCAACTTACTCAACTTCAGTGTGGAGAGTTCTAGGAGCCATCACGAACTACAAGACACCATCCCCTTGCACTGAGGCTAATCAACGACTTGCTAACAACCTGAATGATTTTTATTGCAGATTTGAAACCCCCAACACCCATTCTGACAATCTCCCTACACAACCATTAACACATCCTGCAATCCCACCCTCCACACCTCCTGCTCTTCAAATCTGTGAAGATGATGTGCGCCAGGTCTTCAAGAAGAACAAAAGAAGAAAAGCACCAGGCCCAGATGGTGCTACACCAGCCTGTCTGAAAACCTGTGCTGACCAGCTGGCCCCCATCTTTTCACAGATCTTCAACCGATCCCTGGAGTTGTGTGAAGTGCCCTATGCTTCAAACGCTCCACCATCATCCCCATCCCAAAGAAACCCAAGATAGCAGAACTTAACGACTACAGACCTGTGGCTCTAACATCTGTCGTCATGAAGTCGTTTGAAAAACTGGTTCTGGGTTATCTGAAGGACATCACTGGACCCTTACTGGACCCCCTGCAGTTTGCTTAATGAGCAAACAGGTCCGTGGATGATGCAATCAACATGGGATTGCACTTCATCCTGCAACATCTGGACAAAACAGGGACTTATGTGAGGATCCTATTTGTGGACTTTAGTTCGGCTTTCAACACCATCATCCCAACAACCCTTCAGACCAAACTGACCCAGCTCTCTTTTCCTACCTCTATCTGTCAGTGGATCACCAGCTTTCTGACAGATAGGCAACAGTTAGTGAGACTGGGGAAATTCACATCAAACAGCTGCTCTACCAACACTGGTGCCCCTCAGGGATGTGTTCTCTCCCCTCTGCTCTTCTCCCAGTACACCAACGACTGCACCTCTAAAGACCCCTCTGTCAAGCTCCTAAAGTTTGCAGACGACACTACAGTCATCGGCCTCATCCAGGACGGTGATGAGTCTGCTTACAGACAAGAGGTTGAGCAGCCGGCTGTCTGGTGCAGTCTTAACAACCTGGAGCTGAACACGCTCAAAACAGTGGAGATGATCGTGGACTTTAGGAGAAACCCACCTGCACTTTCCCCACTCACCATCATGAACAGCCCTGTGACTGCAGTGGAGTCATTCAGATTCCTGGGAACCACCATCTCTTAGGACCTGAAGTGGGACAATCATATTGACTCCATTGTGAAAAAGGCTCAGCAAAGGTTGTACTTCCTTTGCCAGCTGAGGAAGTTTAACTTGCCACAGGAGCTGCTGAAACAGTTCTACTCAGCCGTCATTAAGTCTGTCCTGTGTACTTCAATAACTGTCTGGTTTGGTTCAGCAACAAAATCAGACATCAGAAGACTACAGAGAACTGTTCAGACTGCTGAAAGGATTATTGGTGCTCCCCTGCCCACCCTTCAAGAACTGTATACATCCAGAGTGAGGAAAAGGGCTCAGAAAATCACTCTGGATCCCTCACACCCAAGTCATCCCATCTTTGAACTTTTGTCATCTGGCCGGCGCCTCAGAGCCGCAAATACCAGAACAGCAAGGCACTTGTTGGGCTTATAAACGTGCAATATCCTTATATTTATTTGTTAACCCTCCATCCTAGAACATTCCCGCATCTCACTCAATCCTATTCCATCATCATTTATAGCACAATTGTTTATACACTGATTTATTTGGCAATTTGTAATCCTTTTTTCCAGTACTCTGTGTACTGGAAGCTTATGTCACTTAAACAAATTCCTTGTATGCGTAAGCATACTTGGCAATAAAGCTGTTTCTGATAAAGCTCTTTCTGATTCTGATTTTTGCGCTTCAGTATTTTGTATGCATGTCCTGCTGTGTCATATTTTCTAATGTTAAGATCTCTTTGTTTTGTTTTTTGTTTGTTTTTTTCAAAAGTGTTTCCATTTTCTCATTTTAGTACTATTCTGGAGAAAGTGAGCCTGCTGGGGAAAGACATAGTACAAAGCTAATAGACAACTTTTTGCTGAAATTTATTGTGCTGTTGTTGTTAACAGGCATGGTTTATTTGCTAAGTGTCCTGGGACAGGTGAGAGAGCGAGTGAAAGCTGCTCAGGGAGGACATCAAACTCGACAGAGAGAGAGAGAGAGAGAGACTTTTAGACTTTTAAGCTTCTTTTATTCACAGACACTTATTAAAAAAACAATAAATATTATATTAAACAAGAACAAATAAAATCCTATCTACATATACATGAATAGGATATTAGCTCACATTAAAATTAATTTAATTTCATAACATTTTAACACAACCTCTCTCTTCACTTGGTTGACGTAAAATACCTTTAGCACCCCACAAAGAAAAAAAGAATCAGTATCAAAGTGTTATATTCTTGCTCGTCAGCCATATAGACATTTTTGCCTTACCAAACTAAAAATTTATCAAAAGACCGTTTGTAAAGTTGAAACCAAAACTATGACACAATTCTCTTAATACACTAAACATTTCTTTTAGCCTTGAACAACCAATAAAAATATGAAACACAGTTTCTGAAATTCCACAAAAACAGCACTCTTCCTCCTGCATAGGGTTCAAACGTGTCTTATATCGATTTGTTGCTATTATCATATGTGAAATTTGCCATTGCAAATCTCCATTTCATTTCTTATATAAGGACCTCCAACTACCTTTTGGGGAAGTACCAGACTCAACAAATTCAGTCCACTTAGTTTATGGAAGTTCTTTTAACGCTCTTAAATTGAGATTTTTCACACAAACACAATAAAGAGCTTTCTTAGAAGTAATATAAAAACAAACAAGTTCAGGCATCCTGAAAGAGAGCAGACTTCCTTCAAATTCCTGCCAGTCTCTTACATCCACAGTCACACTGATCTTGGGGAATACATTCTTCGACTTTACAACTTTTAGTGGCAGAACAGGAAAAAAGACTTGAATTTCAGTTAGCAGCCTTTGGACAATTCGAAGAGAACGTATACCAGTCTTTATGGCCAGTTTTTCTGCACTAATCCACTGGTCATTTGACCTAAGATGGCAGATCTTATAAATTCCTGCTCTCACCAAACTTGTGCGTACAGTCTGAGAATCCAATATCGCACTGGGTAGGTGAGAGTTAAAAATTAAGGGTTCTTCAAGATCCCAAAGAGTCTGTGTTTCAGAAGTCTCCCTTTTGACAATAAAAATCTGCCATGCATTGAGTACTGAGGCATAAAAAGATGGGAGCCCACTAAGATCCATCTCCTTTAAATTCATTAAAAACAGATGCCGATCCAAATTCAACCGTCTTCCTCGATTCAGTAAGGTACAGGCCACTTTTATCCAGCTCTGAGACTGATGATAAAGTAGTTTCTGAGCAGTTTGCAGTCTAAAAGCAGGCACTTTAGACTTAATATCCATAAGACCTTGACCTCCTTCATGAACCTGCAGATACAAAACTGACTCTCGTAGCCAATGTTGTCCAGACCAGAAAAAATTACAAACAATTTTTGGATAACTCCAATAAAATCTTCTGGTGGATTCAATACAATTAATCGATGCCATAGGATAGAGGTGACAAGATTATTTATGACCAGCACTCTTCCCCTATAGGAAAGTTTAGGCAAAATTCAGTTCCATTTTGACAATCTGGCACAAACTTTGTCCTTCATACCTTCCCAGTTTTTTCTTTGGTAGTTTTCAGAACCCATAAAAATTCCTAAAAACTTAAAACCAGTTTTTACCCACTTAACATTCTCAGGGATAACTGGTAAATGCATTTTTGTTTTATCATTACACCAAAATGCTTCTGTTTTACCCCAGTTGAGTTTTGCGGAAGATGCTCTCTCATACAATCCAATACTGTAATCATTAATATCAATATCGTTTTGTTCTTTCACAATTACAGTAATGTCATCCGCATACGCAGTCAGTTTAACAGAATTCATATCATCACCAATCCTTAAACCAGACAGATTTTTTCTTAGTAGACATAAAAGTGGTTCCACTGCTAAAGCATAAAGCTGGCCTGATAGTGGACACCCCTGCCTAATACCCTTCTGTATTCTTATTGGTTGGCTTAAACCAACACCTATCTTTAAAATAGAAGACACTTTCATATACAAGAGTTTGATCCAAGATATACTAACATTTCCAAACCCAAACGCATGCAATGTTTCGAACAGAAAACCATGGTCAACTCTATCAAAGGCTTTTTCCTGATCCAGGCACAAAAAACCTACATCTACTTCATAAAGTTTAGAGTAGTCCAAAATATCTCAGAAAAATTATCAGAAAAATGTTATCATGTACCGTTCTTTCTGGAATACAATAGGACTGGTCTTGATGTATTATATCCCCCAAAACAGATTTCATTCTATTGGCCAATAACTTAGCTATTATCTTATAGTCAGATGTTAGAATTGAAACAAGCCTCCAATTTTTTAGGAAACTCAAGTCTCCTTTCTTAGGTATCAGTGACAACACTGCCCGTTGACAACTTTTGGGAAGTAGTTTATCTTTAAAACATTCTTGAACCACCCCATAAAAGTCTCTTCTAATGATCTTCCAAAAAGTCTTATAAAAGTCCACTGGTAGTCCATCGATTCCAGGTGCACGGCCAGCATTCATCTGCATTACTGCATCAGTTAACTCCTTAAAAGAAACAGCACTGTCCAGAGACTGACTCCGCTCTTTAGAGATGGTAGGAAGTGGTGTAATAATTGTGAAATGCATCCAGTATCGGTGTCCTCCTTTTTATATAGTTCTGAATAAAAATCCACTGCAATCTTCCACATTTTTCTTGAATCAGAGGTCTTTAGTCCATCTGGTGTTGTTAAACAGTGCATTTCATTTTGTTTCTTTAAGACCTTTTCTAAATTATAAAAATATGCAGTGGGAGCATCCATGTCATGTATAGACATAATACGCACCCTTTTCAGGGGACCTTTAGCCCGAACTTGCAGTAAAGTTTCAAGATCTTGCTTCTTTTCAGATAACTTTCCATTCAATGATGGATCTGACTGTTGGATCATTTCAGATGTAATCTAAAAAAATCTCTTGCTCTGTTTCAGATATTTTTTGTTTATTTTTTCTGGTAGACAAGAAAGTAAATTGTTGACAAAAAATTCCTATTCCTATTCCTTTCCTATCTCCCACCACTGTATCAAACTTTCAAAATCACCCTTTTGGGAAACCCACTCACTCCAAAACAATTCAAATTTTTCTAAAAAAATATTTTTCTTTTAAAAACGCTACATTAAACTTCCAGTAAGTACTTTTATATTTTTGATTTGTCAAAGCAATATTCACAGTAATAAAATGATGATCTGATACACAACATGGAAAGATGTTACACTCCATTAATCTGTTATTTTCTGTACGCTTGACATAGAACCGGTCAAGTCTAGCTGCGCTAATCCTCCCTTGTGAAACTCTGGTCCGTGTGTATTGTTTTACTACATTATTCTTTTCTCTCCACACATCTATTAAATCGTGTTGAACAATAATACTTTTTAAGAAAGAAGCTGAAACACTATCTGGTTCCTCATTATTTCTGTCTACAAGGAAATCAAGAGTACAGTTCCAATCACCACCGACAATTATAAATTCATCCAGGGTAAAAGTTTTTAAAAATCTCCCAACTTTTTAAATAAAGTTCTTTCAGTACCTCTATTTGGAGCATAAATATTTATAAAAACAAATACTTGATTATGAATTTCAGCTTTCATAATCAAAAGCAGCCCTTTCTCCAATTCTGTTACTGATAAAATATTAACATCAATATTAGCTGAAAATAGGATCCCTACTCCAGCACTGATACTAGTGCCATGGTTTAGAATGCTTTCCCCCTCACCACAAATTCAACTCCGATTCATTATTTGAATCACTATGTGTTTCTTGAAAAAATATTACATTATTTTTTTTAAGCCTAAGAAATTCGGATAGTAAAGCTCTTTTACCACCATCCCTCAACCCATTAACATTTAAAGATCCCACTCTTAGAATCTGCATAATAGGAGAGAGAAAAAAGAAACAGAAAAAGAAAAAACAGAAAAAAGAAAAAGCAAAAATAGATCCCACACGGTCCGTGTATCTTTTGGTCATTGGATTTTCCTATCAGAAACGGATATCAAAAAAACAAAAAACAAGTGGTTATTTGATTTTTGTTTTAAAATACAAAATGTAAAATTAAAATACAACGCTTTTCTCTTTTTCAGTGTCAAAAAGAGATGAGCGAAATTTTAAAAATGATTTGAATTTCAATTTCAATTTCGGAAATCCAAAAATAAAATTACTTTAAAACAGAAACCAAAAAAGGCCCGTTTGTTCATATTCCGAGACCGGATGTGGTTAGCACTCACGTGACAAGACCGCCACATTTGACAGAGTTGTTAAGCAATTAATTACGTGCTGTGACTGTCACTGATGTGCTAATTGAGCGTGATCATTGAGCAGACATGGAGCAATACGTTGTTTTTCGAAACAATAAAAGAGTCTCCTTAAGGGAAGAAGACATGACTGCAGAAAAAATAAGTCGCATTTTCCAGGTAAAAAGTGTTTTAAACTAACGTACTAACGTTCGCTGGCTAAACCCTAAAACTTCTCTTTTAACGCAAACATGGTGGTGTCTGATTTTAAGAAGTTAACCTTTCAGTAGTCCCTGGAAAATATTAGCACTAATTGAGAAAAGTTTGGAAATAAACACTAGCGGTTATTTGACTTGAATTGATTTCTTGACAGGTCTCAGCACATAGTCTATATGTGACTGACGACGCAAATGTGGCCATTTTTCCTGGAGCTTCTGGTTTTTTTAGTACATTGGACCTTACACCAAGAGCTCACTATGAGGTTCACGGTGAAGAGGACGCCTCATCAGCTTCAAATGCCACAGCTCGTTTTTCATTCATGCGATCACCTGCAACTGCTACTAACGTTAATCCTAGTCCATCATCATCTGCTCAGCGGGCTGCCTCAGCCCCCCTTAGAGCCACTGCCTCTAAAACATTTCAAAGGTAACGTTAACTTCTAAAATGACTGTGATACGATTTATAACTTTCAGGGATGCAAACGGTCGTTGTGGAGAGCGCAGTGCATGTTTGCATAGCAACGACAGACGCCACGGGAAAGTCTTAAATATAATTAGATATAAATGAAAAACACCATCACATTTGATGATGATATCATCTCCAGTTGCCTCCTTTGTGGTTGTAGTGTAATAGTTAATACTACTTGTACTTTTCATTTATATTTTAACTTTGCCCCCTAACTTTCATAACCTCTGCCAAGAAAGTGGTGGGGGAGGTTATGTTTTTGCAGTGTCTGTCAGCAAGCTTATCCAAAATGTTATGAAAGTAATATGTACATGGAACTTTGTGTATTGTTTGATCCTGTTCCAAAGAAGAGATTGTTACATTCTCACACCAGTTAACCCAAAGATGCTATAAAAGCAAACTGAGTGCATTTTATTGATATACGAAATATATAAGACTATTAACATTAAATAGGATTCTGAATGCAGTGTGTGTCATAATGATTATTTTAATATGATGTTCTTCCAGATCGGTTTTTCTTGCTGAGGTGGTTGGTGGGAGGCTGAGTCCCAGCAGAATGGTGGTGGTCCGGTTTTTGGAATGTGAGGCTACCCTTCAGGGGATCACTGGTAAAGTTCAAGATGCTATTGGATGTCATGACCCAATGGTATTGACTGATGTGCAGGGGAACGCAATTTTGGAGTCAGAAGGCACAACTGGTGACAAACATTAAAGGGTTAAATCACCTAAAAATGAAAATTATCTCAGTTATTACTCACCCACATGTTGATTTAACCCCATAAGACTTCCTCCTTTGTCCCATCATAATTTAAGATTACTTATAAGGTATGAATAGTCTACACGCAGGCTCACTATTGGTCTACACCGGTCATTTGAGTGGTGCGTGTGACGTTCAACCCAGAAGCTCTACGCACATAGACTAAAAATTGTCTAAAAACACCAGATAAACACACAAGACCAATGCTGAAGAGAATGAATGGTGGAGTAAAGTCATTATTTTGTTTATTTTTGCACACAAAATGTATTCTCGTTGCTTGATAAATGTATGGTTGAGCCACTGGAGTCACTTTGGCTATTTTAACAATGTCTTAATACGTTTTCTGATCGAGCAAGTTTCGGCCATCTATAACACTACTGAGGAGTAATTTAGCTATCAGATGTCATCATAAAAATCTTAAATTATGATGCGATGAAGAAAGGAAGTCTTACGGGGTTAGAAAAACATGTGGGTGAGTAATAACTGACATTTTAATTTTTGGGTGAACTAACTCTTTAATTTTGTTTTATTATTAAGTCTTTACTTTTGTGATTTTAAAATTAGAGGGGATGAGATAACTCATGATGATTTAACCTTTTTTCTGGTTTTCACTCCTAATGTAAAGGGTCCCAGTACTGGAAACAAAATGCAAGAAAGATTCTTGCTATACAAGAACAGGCCTTCCAGGAGGTACAGGGCTCTAAAAGGAGGAGAATGAGGTAATCTTAAGTATTCGTATTTCTCTTATTTGTCCAAATATTGAAAGGCATTGTTTATTTACTTATTTGTCCTTACCTTTGTTGTCCAGACTATTGAAACTTTATTTCAAATCAGCACCGGTTTGCCAATCCTTTGGCCATTAATGCTTCTGTATTTTAGTGGCGTCTATAATGTTGGGCCAAAGATTTATTTGGTTACCACAAGCAAAACCACTAAAACACAAACAGCATATATCTATTATGTTTTTTCCTTGTAATAGCCGAAAAGATGAAGATGCTGCCGGAATTGGAGAGGTCACTGAGAAGATAGAAGAGCTTGTACTGGCATCACAGACCTTACCAGATATCACTGCAGCAATCAGAGAGCTCACCAATCTAGCTGCCACTCAAAGAGTGATCCTGACTCCTTCACAGCTACAGACCATCAAGCAAGGATTCTGCTGTGTTATTTGTATGAGTGAGTACACAATAGCTAGTCATTGTCCCACATGTACACTTATTTTGAATCCATTTTGATCCAGAATTGTAATTTTCCACGTACGCATTACATTTTCGAACCATGGTCACCTATGTCTCATCCACTACAATTAATTACATGTCAAATGCAGACCTTTGTGTTCCAACCCATGGTGTAACGATACATTAACAAAAGGTGTGTCTGAAATCGCTCCCTATCCACTATATAGTGCACTATTTAGGGTGTCCGAAATCTGAGTGAACGACATCATTCCCTACATTCGTTTACTACTTTTACCCACAATTCTCTCTGATGTACACTTGCTGAAGCACTATTTACCACAATTCAATGCCTAGAGGACTGAGCTTGCATGAAAGTGAGGGAGTTGAAACCAGAGATTACTTTACAGCTATCTTATTTCCGCTTTAACATTTATTTAATCCTTTTTTTATTTTTTATTAATCATTACTTGAATAAAACGTATTAAAATATTGAGACAATATTATATACAATATTATAAAATTAATAAAAGTTTCCAAGTAGTTAAAAGGTTTGAAAACCAAGCCAATGGTTTTCAAACCTAGTCAGCAAAGTTTTGATTGATGGGAGTAATAACCAACCAAAATCGATTGCAAGTGTCACAGTGTGACAAATGGCATGTGGAACTTATTCCCGCTGAAGCAGTGTTCCCGGGGGAACGCTTTGAGTGTAACCCTGTTCCCAGGCCTGTGTGTGCGTTTGTTGCTGTGACAACCCCAAATGATGGATTGGCAACAGGTGTGGGGGATTTACTCAGAGTTTGCGTGAGGCCTCATCAACAGTGGAGAGGATAAAAAGCAAGAGAGAGAGGTGGTGCGTGTGGTTTTTCTCCCTTGTGAAAAGTCGTTTTATTGGGTGGTAATAGTTACTGGAGGACGGGTGAATGAAGAGGACAGTGTTGCTTGATGAGGGATTCGAGAACAACAGCAGGAGAGTGAATTACCCTGTTTGCATTGGAGAGGAGCTGAGTAACTGAGAACTGAGTCTTGTAATTGCACACGTTTGACACTGAATTGGATGTGGTTTGGAGTGTTTGGATCACGATCATAAATATCACTGAGTGGATTGTATTGATTCATTACCGATCTCTTACCTCTCCCTCCTCTATAAATGGTGATGTGAACTCTGCCTGTGACTGTGAAGAAAAACACCTCAGAACATCCTCAGTGGCAGTGAGGATTGCGCCCTCCCCCTTCCCCTCGGACAGAAACCCGAATGTGAGTGCTGGCTTTAAATTGCACGTCGTGAAGTGAGTTTGCAGTGGCTAAAATTGATGTTTTCCCCCACAATATATGTTTGAAGTGGAATTGTCGTGTGTGTGTGTAAGCTACATTCCTGTTTGCCATGCACTCTCTATGTGTCATGAGGGCTGACTGTCAATAGTAAGAGTCCTGCGACACTGATTTGTTCCAACTGTCTGGATGTTGAGGATTTATCATCTGGGATGTGAATTAACCCCTCTGTTGTGCTAATAGGAGAAGAGATGCCCTGTTGAAATATTTACTATCTGCCTCAGAAAAGCTCTGTGCAACCTGTTGACTTCGAGTCTGCTGTATCCCTGCCATTCAACTGTATGGTGAGAGGTGTTCGCTCCTTCCAATACATGTGAATTGTATACTTGCCTGAAACATCCATTCTGTCTGTCTCAGAAGAAGCCCATATTCAGCCTGTTGACTTCGAGTCTGCTGTATCCCTGCCATTCAACTGTATGGAGAGAAGTGTTCGTTCCTTCCACTGCCTGTGAACTGTATACTTGCCTGAAACATCCATTCTGTCCGTCTCAGAAGGAGCCCCATTCGGCCTGTTGACTTCGAGTCTGCTGTATCCCTGCTATTCGTCTGTATTGTGAGAAGTGTTCGTTCCTTCCAATGCATGTGAACTGTATACTTGCCTGAAACATCCATTCTGTCTGTCTCAGAAGAAGCCCCATTCAGCCTGTTGACTTCGAGTCTGCTGTATCCCTGCCATTCAACTGTATGGTGAGAAGTGTTCGCTCCTTCCAATGCATGTGAACTGTATACTTGCCTGAAACATCCAATCTGTCTGTCTCAGAAGAAGCCCCATTCAGCCTGTTGACTTCGAGTCTGCTGTATCCCTGCTATTCGTCTGTATTGTGAGAAGTGTTCGTTCCTTCCAATGCATGTGAACTGTATACTTGCCTGAAACATCCATTCTGTCTGTCTCAGAAGAAGCCCCATTCAGCCTGTTGACTTCGAGTCTGCTGTATCCCTGCCATTCAACTGTATGGTGAGAAGTGTTCGCTCCTTCCAATGCATGTGAACTGTATACTTGCCTGAAACATCCATTCTGTCTGTCTCAGAAGAAGCCCCATTCAGCCTGTTGACTTCGAGTCTGCTGTATCCCTGCTATTCATCTGTATGAGGAAGCCCCATTCAGCCTGTTGACTTCGAGTCTGCTGTATCCCTGCTATTCATCCGTATTGTGAGAAGTGTTCGTTCCTTCCAATGCATGTGAACTGTATACTTTATCTGAAGCATCCATTCTGTCTGTTTCAGTAGAAACCCTGCACAGCCTGTTGACTTAGAGTTTGTTGCATCCTTGTGGCCCACCTGTGCTGAGAGAGGTGACTGTCCTTTGTCACGAACGTGAGAGGGGCACGCTTTGTCTGGAATATCCACTCTGACGGTGTCAGGAGAAGCCACCTTACGGTAAGACCGTGCACCTGCCGTATACGTACTTGACTGATATCATTCGCCTCAAATTCCGTACCTGTGGAAGAAGGAAGGAAGGCTGGAATTACATACTTACCGGAGGAGACTTACCGGACCCCTCACTTGCCAAACACATCCCCACCTCAAGGCTGTGTATCTGCCGTGTACGGACCTGACCGATATCCATCCGTCCCAAATTCTGCATCTGTGAAGAAGGGAAGGGAGTTTGGAAGTATTTAATTACCAGAGGAGACTTACCAGACTGCGGGCCTGCCGATTGTATTCCCACCTGTGAAATAACTACTTGACCACCCATCTGTCCATCTATTGCGGGGCCCGCACAGAGGAAGAGGGCGGGAGAGTCCCCGGTCGCTGCATTGTTTACCTTCAAGCCCTGAGGGTAACAAAGAAGATTTTAGGTTAGGATTCCCAATTTGCTTTTACTTCAAAATAAAACTTGTTAAATTTATTCTCTGTCTCCGACTCTTCCCTCTGATACGCTCCTCGAGGTGGTCCTGGTTTAGGGGTGGGCGCAGTCCAGCTTGGCCCTCCTGACCTGTGACAGATTGGCATAGTCGGCAGGATCCTACCTCGAGTTGAGCGACCAGAGGTCGAGATGGCAGAAGAGGAAGTGCTTGGGGCACGGCAACCCGTCGTGCCAATCTTTATGGGGGCTCCGTGGGCTCCGAAGTATGGAGGCCCGGGATCCGAAATGAGCTTGTCGATGTGGAAGGTACAGGTGGAGTACCTGGCAGGGCTCCAAGGTCTGAGTGCCCCGCAGCAGGTTCAGTTTGTTTTAAACTCTTTGGAAGGGGAAGCGAGGAGAGAAGTTCAGGCAGCACCGGCAGCAACTCGAGCGACTGTCCAGGCCATTTTTGACTTCCTCACGGGACAATATGGAGACACCACCCCGGTAGCTGTTCTGAGGACGCAATTTTTCAATTCTCGGCAAGGCCCTCGGCAATCTGTTCGGGCATTTACCCTACAATTACGGGAACAGTTTTCTAGACTTACAGGGAGACAGGATCATGGCCTGGGGGGCGAAGAGGTTTTACTACGAGATCAGTTTTTAGTGGGGCTGCGGGAAGGCCCTGTGCGTCAGAGTCTGCGGGTGCAATTTCGACGAACCCCGAACCTGACCTTTGAAGAGCTTCGACAAGAAGCACTGGCCCTTGAGTGTGACCACATGGAGAATGTAGATCCTCCCAGCTGCCTAGCCACGAATGTTGTTAGCACCCCTTCGACTACTACGACATCTGACTGGAAGCAGGCCCTCCGGGAAGAGTTGAAGAGAGATGTGCGGGAACAAATGTCTGACCTATCTAAATCTTTTATGGAGGAGCTTCGGCGAGAGCGCCTCCAGTTGTCCTCTTTACCGCGGGAGCGGGCTTACTCTGATGGGAACCGTCCTCCCGACCGCCGTCCATCCCGACCTTCTGGATCGCGATTTCAGTGGGATGAGCGTGGGCGTCCCATCTGCAACGGCTGTGGAGAGCCGGGACATTACTTCCGTCAGTGTCCTGCTCGACGTGCATCGCAAGGGGGTTTTTAGAGTTTCCGGCCACTGTGGGTCAAGTGGTCGGGACCCCCTTATCAGACCCCTCTCTGCCTACAACTTCTAGGAGCCGCCTGGTGGGCTGTTGCCCAGTGGTGGTGGTTCAGGTCAATGACCAGAAAGTGCAGTGCCTCTTGGATACAGGCTCCCAAGTGACCCTATTCACCGAAAGCTTGGCCCATGAGTTGTTTGGCACCGAAGGTCGTCCACCTGCGGAAGCCCCCTGGTTGACGCTACGTGGGGCGAATGGTCTTGACATCCCGTATGTGGGATACCTTGTGACTGATCTAAAGATTCAGGGAGTAGTGGTGCCACAGAAAGGAGTGGTGGTCGTACGAGACACATGCCTGGGGTCTCATCGTGCCCTGATTGGGATGAACGTCATTTCGGACTGTTGGGAGGAGCTGTTCCGAAGTAGACCGGCTCGAACAGCTGCAACATCAGCCGGGCAGGAGTGGGACCGCATCAGGGCCGACTGCCGTCGAGTATGTCTGGCCGAACAACAGGGGGATCGGGAAAGCACGGGAAGAGTAGCCTGCCGTTACGCCTTGTCCATTCCAGCTCAGAGTGAGGCTTTGGTCGGGGTCAGGTTGCCTCCTCGACTTTATAGTCCGGAAGATTGGGTCATGGTGGAACCCCATGAAGATGGTCCCAAGGTGGAAGTTGCTCGAGGATTGGCGACTGTTCAGGGGGGCCGGGTCTCAGTGCGAGTCAGGAACATGAATCCCTTCCCTGTTCACTTGTATCGTCACCAGCGTTTGGCCCGGGTGACCTCAGTGAGGCCCCAGCAGGTTCGTGAACAGGGTGAAGTCAACTTCAATCGGGTAGGCCCGACAGTGGTAGAGGTGGCCCTGACACGAGCGGGTTCGGGGGCGGGAGAGATAGGAGGAGGGTTGCCTACCCACCTGATGGGGGAGTCTTTACGGGGTGAAGGACTAGGAGAAGAGCAATTGGGACAACTCCAAGAGTTCTTGATGGAATGGCAGCACTTGTTTTCCACTCACGATGAGGATTACGGCCGCACGGATGTGGTGCGACATCAAATCCCAACTGGGGATGCTGCACCCAGCCGAGAGCGCTATCGACCCGTGCCCCCGACCTTGTATTCAGAGGTCCGCACCCTTTTGCGAGGGATGCTTGACAAGGGGATTATTCGAGAGAGCAGTAGCCCTTGGGCTGCCCCGATAGTACTGGTTCGAAAGAAAACTGGTTCCTGGAGGTTTTGTGTGGATTACCGAAGGCTGAATCAAGTCACCAAAAGGGATGCTTTCCCGTTGCCTCGAGTTGAAGACTCTCTCACGAGCCTCACACAAGCCACCTGGTATTCCACCCTTGACTTGGCCAGCGGTTACTGGCAGGTGCAGATGGACGAGCATGACCGGGAGAAGACTGCATTCACTACCCCCTTTGGCCTATATGAATGGGACCGGATGCCGTTTGGCCTTTGCAACGCCCCAGCCACGTTCCAACGGCTGATGCAGCGTTGTTTAGGCAACCAACTGATGGATTCCACCCTCGTCTATCTAGACGACGTCATTGTCTACTCCCCAGATTTCAAGTCCCATCTCGAGCACCTAGAGCAAGTCTTCCGTTCCCTAGAGCGATATGGGTTGAAGCTCCAGCCAGACAAGTGCCAGCTCTTCCGCAAAGAGGTTAAATTCTTGGGGCATGTGGTGAGTGCAGCGGGGATTTCAGTTGATCCCGAGAAGGTGGTGGCAGTGCAGGAGTGGGCTGCGCCCAAGACGGTGCGCCAGGTTCGTTCATTCCTGGGCTTCGTGGGTTACTATAGGCGATTCATTAAAGATTTCTCTAAAATCGCTAGGCCGATCAACCAGTTGCTGGGAGGTATGGGACGAGTTCGTGGCCGAGGGTCCCCTTCGATCCAATGGGATCCGGCCTGTGAAGCTGCCTTCCAGAAACTCAAGCAGGAACTACTACAGGCCCCGATCCTAGCCTACGCTGACTTCACACAACCCTTCATCCTGTATACCGATGCTAGCCACCTGGGCTTGGGGGCTGTCTTGGCCCAGAAGCAACAGGGAGAGGAAAAGGTAATCGCCTATGCAAGCCGAAGTTTACATCCAACGGAGAAGAACGACGCCAATTACAGTTCTTTTAAGCTTGAGTTGCTGGCAGTGAAGTGGGCGTTGTGTGAAAAGTTCAAGGATTACTTGTGGGGAGCCAAGGTACGGGTCGTCACAGACAATAACCCGTTGGTTCATTTGCAGACTGCTAAACTGGGGGCGGTGGAACAACGCTGGGTGGCACAACTGGCCAATTTTGACTATCAGCTCCAGTACCGGCCAGGAAGAGAACACACTAATGCCGATGTACTATCAAGGTTACCCGGCGAAGGATCGGCAGGTCAGGTACCAGCACCAGAAGCGGGGTCCGATGAGGGACTGATGGTGGGAGTTGTAGAGGCACCAGGGCAAGTATCGGAGGAACCCCCCCTTGTTGGGGGTGGGACCCACAGCGATGGAGGCGGTGGCAGGGCGAAGACGGAGATGTAGCGTTGGTTCGAACGTGGCTAGAACAGAAGGCCTGGCCTGAGGGTGTGGGACGCCGGACTCAGACTCGGATTGTGCGGGGCCTGCTGGGACAGAGGGGGAGACTCTATTTGAAGGAAGGTGTGCTCTGTAGGGCCCTCCAGGACCCAGGTCGGGGCGATGAGGTCTGTCAAATCGTGGTCCCTGAAGGGCGTTGTCAGGCTTTATTGGAGGCATATCACACCAAGATGGGACATCAGGGGCAGGAGAGGACATTGGCACTGGTGAGGCGACATTTCTACTGGCCCGGAATGGAGGGTGCCACGAGGACTTACCTTCAGAGGTGCCCACGCTGCACGTTGTTTAAGACCAAGAAGGACGTACGGGCACCGCTGGTTCCGATGCAGGCCAAGGCACCGCTACATATGGTGGCCATGGATTATCTGACTTTGGGACGGCCAGTGGATCGGATCCAGAACATCCTTGTGGTAACCGATCTGTTTACTAAGTATGCTTGGGCCATCCCAACTGTGGACCAAACCGCCATTACGACTGCCAACGCCCTTTGGAGGTATGTGATCCAACCATTTGGATGCCCTGAAATTTTCCACTCAGACCAAGGAACCAACTTTGAGTCCAGGGTGATCCATGAGCTGTGCCAACTGTACGGATGCAAGAAGACCCATACGACTCCCTATCACCCCCAAGGGAACGGGGGGTGTGAGAGGTTTAATCAGACCTTGCTGAGTTTATTAGGAACCTTAGAGGAGGAACAGCAAGGCCATTGGGTCGACAGACTCCCGGCGATGGTACAGGCCTATAACAACAGTGTGCACAGTACCACTGGTTACGCCCCCACCTACCTGATGTTCGGCAGACATGTGAGACTTCCGATGGATATGCTTCTGGGGACCACTGCAGGGGAAGAGGGAGGTAGTTTGACAGATTGGGTGACGGGACATCATCAACGCCTCCAGTCAGCATACGAACGAGTCTCGGGCCGGATTAACCGAGCAGCGTTGAAGAACAAGAGGTTGTATGACCGGACGGCTCGAGAGGCACCGTTACTACCAGGGGAGAGGGTGCTGGTGCGGGATAATCGCCGACAAGGGAAGGGAAAATTGAGTGACCGGTGGGAGGCTCAGCCGTTTGTCGTTTTGCGACAGCCACACCCAGACCAACCCGTATATGCATTGCGGCCAGAAGGAAAGGCGGGCCCCGAACGGGTGTTACATCGAAATTTGATCCGCCCTTGCCCAAACTACCCAAAACGTGTTGTAGAGAATCCACCGGTTGAAACGTCCGGGATGCCCCCGCTGGTAGGATGGGCGGTGATTCCAGGAGGCCTGGGCCTAGGGCTACGACCTGAAGCACCCATTTCCCCACCTCGACGGTCCCAGCGTGAGAATCGAGGTCAGCCTCCAGCTAGGTTTGGAGACTGGGTGTCTGGAGACCGTTCTCGGGACTAGAACGGTTTGGCGGGGGGGTATGTCACAGTGTGACAAATGGCATGTGGAACTTATTCCCGCTGAAGCAGTGTTCCCGGGGGAACGCTTTGAGTGTAACCCTGTTCCCAGGCCTGTGTGTGCGTTTGTTGCTGTGACAACCCCAAATGATGGATTGGCAACAGGTGTGGGGGATTTACTCAGAGTTTGCGTGAGGCCTCATCAACAGTGGAGAGGATAAAAAGCAAGAGAGAGAGGTGGTGCGTGTGGTTTTTCTCCCTTGTGAAAAGTCGTTTTATTGGGTGGTAATAGTTACTGGAGGACGGGTGAATGAAGAGGACAGTGTTGCTTGATGAGGGATTCGAGAACAACAGCAGGAGAGTGAATTACCCTGTTTGCATTGGAGAGGAGCTGAGTAACTGAGAACTGAGTCTTGTAATTGCACACGTTTGACACTGAATTGGATGTGGTTTGGAGTGTTTGGATCACGATCATAAATATCACTGAGTGGATTGTATTGATTCATTACCGATCTCTTACCTCTCCCTCCTCTATAAATGGTGATGTGAACTCTGCCTGTGACTGTGAAGAAAAACACCTCAGAACATCCTCAGTGGCAGTGAGGATTGCGCCCTCCCCCTTCCCCTCGGACAGAAACCCGAATGTGAGTGCTGGCTTTAAATTGCACGTCGTGAAGTGAGTTTGCAGTGGCTAAAATTGATGTTTTCCCCCACAATATATGTTTGAAGTGGAATTGTCGTGTGTGTGTGTAAGCTACATTCCTGTTTGCCATGCACTCTCTATGTGTCATGAGGGCTGACTGTCAATAGTAAGAGTCCTGCGACACTGATTTGTTCCAACTGTCTGGATGTTGAGGATTTATCATCTGGGATGTGAATTAACCCCTCTGTTGTGCTAATAGGAGAAGAGATGCCCTGTTGAAATATTTACTATCTGCCTCAGAAAAGCTCTGTGCAACCTGTTGACTTCGAGTCTGCTGTATCCCTGCCATTCAACTGTATGGTGAGAGGTGTTCGCTCCTTCCAATACATGTGAATTGTATACTTGCCTGAAACATCCATTCTGTCTGTCTCAGAAGAAGCCCATATTCAGCCTGTTGACTTCGAGTCTGCTGTAACCCTGCCATTCAACTGTATGGAGAGAAGTGTTCGTTCCTTCCACTGCCTGTGAACTGTATACTTGCCTGAAACATCCATTCTGTCCGTCTCAGAAGGAGCCCCATTCGGCCTGTTGACTTCGAGTCTGCTGTATCCCTGCTATTCGTCTGTATTGTGAGAAGTGTTCGTTCCTTCCAATGCATGTGAACTGTATACTTGCCTGAAACATCCATTCTGTCTGTCTCAGAAGAAGCCCGATTCAGCCTGTTGACTTCGAGTCTGCTGTATCCCTGCCATTCAACTGTATGGTGAGAAGTGTTCGCTCCTTCCAATGCATGTGAACTGTATACTTGCCTGAAACATCCAATCTGTCTGTCTCAGAAGAAGCCCCATTCAGCCTGTTGACTTCGAGTCTGCTGTATCCCTGCTATTCGTCTGTATTGTGAGAAGTGTTCGTTCCTTCCAATGCATGTGAACTGTATACTTGCCTGAAACATCCATTCTGTCTGTCTCAGAAGAAGCCCCATTCAGCCTGTTGACTTCGAGTCTGCTGTATCCCTGCCATTCAACTGTATGGTGAGAAGTGTTCGCTCCTTCCAATGCATGTGAACTGTATACTTGCCTGAAACATCCATTCTGTCTGTCTCAGAAGAAGCCCCATTCAGCCTGTTGACTTCGAGTCTGCTGTATCCCTGCTATTCATCTGTATGAGGAAGCCCCATTCAGCCTGTTGACTTCGAGTCTGCTGTATCCCTGCTATTCATCCGTATTGTGAGAAGTGTTCGTTCCTTCCAATGCATGTGAACTGTATACTTTGTCTGAAGCATCCATTCTGTCTGTTTCAGTAGAAACCCTGCACAGCCTGTTGACTTAGAGTTTGTTGCATCCTTGTGGCCCACCTGTGCTGAGAGAGGTGACTGTCCTTTGTCACGAACGTGAGAGGGGCACGCTTTGTCTGGAATATCCACTCTGACGGTGTCAGGAGAAGCCACCTTACGGTAAGACCGTGCACCTGCCGTATACGTACTTGACTGATATCATTCGCCTCAAATTCCGTACCTGTGGAAGAAGGAAGGAAGGCTGGAATTACATACTTACCGGAGGAGACTTACCGGACCCCTCACTTGCCAAACACATCCCCACCTCAAGGCTGTGTATCTGCCGTGTACGGACCTGACCGATATCCATCCGTCCCAAATTCTGCATCTGTGAAGAAGGGAAGGGAGTTTGGAAGTATTTAATTACCAGAGGAGACTTACCAGACTGCGGGCCTGCCGATTGTATTCCCACCTGTGAAATAACTACTTGACCACCCATCTGTCCATCTATTGCGGGGCCCGCACAGAGGAAGAGGGCGGGAGAGTCCCCGGTCGCTGCATTGTTTACCTTCAAGCCCTGAGGGTAACAAAGAAGATTTTAGGTTAGGATTCCCAATTTGCTTTTACTTCAAAATAAAACTTGTTAAATTTATTCTCTGTCTCCGACTCTTCCCTCTGATACGCTCCTCGAGGTGGTCCTGGTTTAGGGGTGGGCGCAGTCCAGCTTGGCCCTCCTGACCTGTGACACAAGCTCTCCATTTGGCCTTTTAGAAAGGACACCTTTACTTTTCATGAATAAAAGCTAACAGAAACTAAATTGTTGGGTCTGGGAGTTTCATCCTCAAATTTGAATCAAAACATGGTCCAGATATTCTATTTGATCGTTGTTGTTGTTTTCAGGCCTTTAACATAAAAGTCTGATAAATGTTTCCCTAAGTTAAGTTCCTTCAAAGAAATCGTAAGTAACTTTCATGTAAAATGTTTACCTCGTTTTACTCTGTTTCTTTGCTACTTTGAATTATAATGACTCTCGGGTAACAAAGTTTAAAGTGTCTAGTTTAAAAAAAGACCAGTTATGAATGTGGACTATAGGGTTAAAGAGCTACAGACATTTGTAGTTGGTTATGTCATTTTCAGAAAATTCTCAAAAAATAGGGGGTGCTGGTTAAGAGTTAAGGTCATATGGACACACACACACACAGAATGACTAGTTTTTCCTCATTTTGTCTTTTAGAATTCATCGAGGAGCCAGTCTTCACCGAGTGTTGCCGGAGCATTATTGGCTGCAAAACATGTGTGGTACAGTGGCAGGAGACCTCTGTGCACTGTGCAAAATGTAGAGGGAACACTGCAAACAACACCATATATGAAATTAATGGTCTGTCAGATACTTTTTCTGTTCTGAGATCCCTTTATGAAGAGGAGTAACATGTTGAATTTTTACACAAACGAATTTCAAGTTAACCGTCTTCAAGTTAAATAGAGCTAATGGCTTTTCACACATTGCACTGAGTTGTGGTTATAAGACAGAGCAATGCCTGTTTGTATGGGGCAAAGTCATTGTTCACTGCTCTAGAGTACAATTCTGAAATGTCTGAAAAATGCTCGGCAAACTGGTTCTCAACTGTAATCTTGTCCTGTTCATTTGAAAATGGATCAACTCCAAAAGTTGAATGCCTGGTCAGTGATGATCCCAGCTGTTGGCTGTAAAGGTCTGCTGCTTCAGCTGAATGAGGCAACAGTTCCTGTTGGATTTTTTTGGGACACCCACGGCCAGCCAAGTCATTTGGTGTTCCTTTACATGTAAAATAAAGACCATACTGTTGGTATAGAAACTTGTGAATGCCTTTTGTAATAATTGTAATCCGTAATTTCACCTGGAATTCTATGAGCATTCCATGACTCCACCAGCCTTGTAAGACCAATCTCACACAAGCGGCCAGTAAGGTTGGACACACAATATCTCACAAGGCTGTCATTCATGTCTATTTCCTCTTGATCCACCAACCCCATAAGTGCTGCCTTCAGTGGATAGTTGACACGATTGTTGACTTCAGGCCAGATTCGTTCAACTATATGATTCTGAATTTGCAACAAAGATGTGTCATCAGTCAATGTGTTCTGGTGGGTAAATAAATCTTAGTCTATCAAGGAAAAATGGTCATGCAGAATTCCCAGTAAATGTATTAACTCAGCAGTCATTATGCACATTGACCACCGAACAAGTAAATTTATAGTTTTACCAGGAATTCTGCTTGAAGACAAATAGGATGTAGCTGCTTCTGCAGCAGTTTTTTATTGAGCTGGAACCAGGTTTTAAAAAGAAACATTCTCAGCCATAGTTAATTTTAATTAACTAAAAAATTTGGAAAGCATAGTAATAGCAACGACAATTTGTCTCATGCATGCAAAACAACAGTATGCTGCTGAAGCAAAAATAATAATAAAAAAAAAAAACAGGCATACAAGTGAATTGCTGAAGCAACCAAACAAACTGTTGAGCTGTACCTTTGTGGATGAAGTCTGTAAATATGGCCTTCGCTCCTGATTATGGCGGTGAGATGACAGCAGCTCCTGCATGAAAAGTGTCAAATAAAACTCCTTGCCATGATCTACTCGTACCTGGTCCCACATACCATAGGCAAGTACTGCAGGCCTATTGGATGAAAAAGTGTTTTATTTTGTGCAAAACTTTTCAAACTTAACGGTTATTAGTTACTCTCAGTATAATAGGCTTCATAACAATATACTGTAGATGTTCAATGTTTTATATTCTATCATGAATGATAGCCATGTGTATGCACTTTCTTTAGTGTCCACAATAATAATAATTGCTATTACCTGAAAACATCTTCATAGATGGCAAGGTTGTTTTTTATAGGCATTGTAGAATGAGCAACAATCTTTTTGCTGTAGCCATCGATGGCTAAAACATGGGTAACCCCAAACATAGCCAGTTTTTCGTTTTGGTCCATATGAACCTTTTGACCCATGTAATCAGCTTGATATGGTATGGGGTTGAGATTGCGGGCACCCTAAGAGAGATAGGAAAACGATGTAACTATTTCACACAAAAAAATCTCATTAGTCCTATATGGCTGCATATTTTAAAAATATAACCTAATGTCTATTTGTGTCTCTGTCAAAAAAATAAAATGAAAATTAGGGGTTTGTTCTGATTATAGGCTTACTATAAATATCTGTAAGTTTTTAATCTTATACAATCTAAGTAACTGCAGCTAAACAGCAAAAAAACACAGACAAAAAAACATTATCTCATATTTACACATAAATTCCACATATTTGATTATGTATTAGAGAGGAGTAATAGACCTGACGTCTTGCTTCATGGTATGGCTGATGCATGGTTCTGAGCACTGATCCAATTCGTGTCTCTGCAGCATACACTCCTTTCTTAGCGAGATAACCCTTCATCATCTTTCTTCCATATGTAGGTCCAGTCTAGAAAATTAAAAAATATACATGTCCAGCTGATGAGTGTATCAAGAAATAAGACGTTTTTGTGTTATATAATTTATCAGTGTTGTGAGGATTATATTAACTGTGACTTAGAAACTATTTATAAATAATGGAAGGCTGAGGCTATTTATTGGGATTTATGTACTATTCGTAATAAACGGGCATTAAAGATACCAGTCAAATAAATTTGATAAGACATATAAATGCGGGACATACTGTGCATATCACATGTTCGTTCTCTCTCTCTCTCTCTCTCTCTCTCTCTCAATGGGGCTTTATTGGCATGAACGTTTTTTGAAACAATGTTGCCAAAGCATATACAAATATAATATATATACATAATATATACAAACACAATAAAACAGTTATATGAACAATAGTAAAATAATAATAATAAATCTAATATACTCTCTCTCTCTCTCTCTCTCTCTCTCTAGTAAAAGGTTAAAAAAAAAAGCAGGATCATACCTCGGTTATAGCTTTTGCCACCTCCAACTCCAAATGTGCGTCAGGGAGCCCCATCAAACTTAATCCATTTTCACTGCAAAATCTCCTCACGTTTAGTGCGGAACATCCTCTCGCTCCCCCATTTACTTGTGATATCTGCGCTGAGATTTCTGTGGATGACAGGCCTTGTTTTGCCATGTCTAAAATCATAACTGAGTAAGTTTCCAAAGACATTTTATTCTGGGCCTAAGCACACTGTCACTCTGTCAAATGTGGCGGTCTTGTCAAGTGAGTGCTAACCACATCCGGTCTCGGAATATGAACAACGGGCCTTTTTTTCGTTTCTGTTTTAAAGTAACTTAATTTTTTGATATCCGAAATAGAAATTGAAATTCAAATCATTTTTAAAATTTCGCTCATCTTTTTTTGACACTGAAAAAGAGAAACGCTTTGTATTTTAATTTAAAAATTTTTATTTTAAAACAAAAATCAAATAACCACTTGTTTTTAGTTTTTTGATATCCGTTTCTGAAAAGAAAATCCAATGACCAAAAGATACACGGACCCCACACCCATGTGCTTTTTATTTTTTCCGCCTTGACATTTTTGCCTGATCATTTTGAGATTTACGCACAGCCGTCATGAATTTTTTCAGCCTAAATCTTTTTTGTATCGAAATCACTTCGTAACCAGCAGTCTTCTGAGCAATCATTACCGATTTAACAAATTTGTTACCATCAGTGAAGTATTTTAAAGCTGCAGTATGTAACTTTTGTAAATATATATTTTTTACATATTTATTAAACCTGTCATTATGTCCTGACAGTAGAACATGAGACAGATAATCTGTGAAAAAAATCAAGCTCCTCTGGCTCCTCCCAGTGTCCTATTGCCATTTGCAGAATCTCCATCGCTCCCGGTAAAAAACAACCAATCAGAGCTGCGGTGCGTAACTTTGTTTGTGTTCAAAATGTAGAAAAATGTATATAATAAGCGAGTACACCATGAATCCATTTTCCAAACAATGTTTTTAGCTTGTCCTGAATCACTAGGGTGCACCTATAATAAGTGTTTATATTCGGACTATTTTAGATTGCTTCGGGGGTACCGCGGCGGAGTAACCCAGTACCTTTGTGATTCTTCATAGACATAAACAGAGAGAAGTAGTTCCGGCTACGATGTTCTTCCGCAAGACACAAGCAGTTCTGTATATTAACCGCTAGAGCATCAAAAGTTACCTACCGCAGCTTTAAGACATAAAAAAAATTTTCCTTTCGTTTGATCCAGAAATTCATTAAATTCTTCCACAGAATAAACATCATTGATCGACTGACTGTAATCAAACTCAGACACCTCCGAGCAGCTATCACATTCCTCCATCTGAGCCTCATCGCTATCTTCATCTACTTCCAAAGCAGACTGCACGGCACTACCACTTTCATCCTCAACACCAGTACTCCGTCCACTGTCCTTTACAGAATCAACTACCTCTTTCGGCACAGTTGAGCCTCCTTTGTTTTCAACATCTTGTTTAGATAAATTAGAAGCACTCACCTCTGATTTTGAACTCAGTTCTGAAGCGCTTTGCTCAGTTGAGGATTTAACCAGGGTTATTTCGCTGGGTTGAGTAGATCCACAAGTAGAAACAGATGCCTCGATATCCTCACCTTGAGTTTCCTGCCTCTTTTTTTTTTTTTTTTTTTTTGTTTTGTTTGTTGGAATCGTTGTTTCTTTTACAATGTTAAGTCTTTTTTCCTTATCATGATTTTCAGTATTCTCTGTTCGATCTACGTGCTCTTCAATATTTATTTATTTATTTTTATTTATTTATTTAGAAAAGGGACAATGTACATTAATTAACATTCATAAATGTAAATGTACCCAAATTAGCCCGAAGGCTAGTTTTCATTGGTAGTCCCTTTGCCAGATGTTATTAGGCTCTAAACTAGAAAAAATAAAAAAGGTTATACATTACAACAATACACTACAACAATCATAAATCTAGAACTTGTAAACACCTCTATAAAATACAATTAAGAACATTATATAAAAAGACAATATACACACAATAGAAAAAAATTGTTATTAGTTAAATATGACTGATTAGGTCTATAATAAAATTATTAATAAGATTAATAATAATAATACAGGAGCAGCATTAATGTTCACATTGTTGGTTATGAAGAAACCATTTCTTAAGATTAAACTTAAAAGAGTTAAATGTTGAGCACGCTCTAATTTAGTGAGGTACAGTATTCCACTGATGTGAAGCTCTGTATGAGAAAACAGCTTGGCCAAACGATGTTTTCCTACGTGGAATTATACAATCCGCTCTAATTGCTCCTCTTGTAATTCTGTTTTCAATAGATTTAAATTTAATAAAATCAGCCAAAGGAGGAGGAGCCAAACCATGCATGATCTTATAAACTAAACAAACATTTTTAAAGTTGATTAGAATTTCCCAGTTAAACAAGTTATACTTATTTAAAATGTGACAATGATGAAAGCTGAATTGTTTTTTATCTAAAATTTTAAGTGCTTGTTTGTATAGTGATTCTAATGGTTTTAGGACTATAGAATGTGTATTTGACCAACTTGTCAAACAATATGTGACATGAGAAAGAATCATAGAGTGGAAATATATCTTTGCTGCCTCATTTGATAAACAATTTCTAAAAAACCTAAAGTTAACCAAGTTAAATTTAATCTTTTTGCAAACTTTTTCTATGTGAATTTTAAAACCAAGACAGGAGTCCAGATGTACCCCTAGATATTTACATTCTGAAACGACCTGTAATCTTTCTCCTGAAATAAAAATGTCCTGCTTTGTATCAGGCCTATGTCCTTTGGAAAAGAACATACAGACTGTTTTTGACACATTTAACCTCAGAAAACTGATTTAGCCAGGATGTAACTTTTACCATAAAGTCTGTCAACTTTTTTGCAACCTCTTCTGCATTTTTATCATGTGTAAAAATGACTGTATCATCAGCATACATTAGAATATTACATTGTTCACACTCTTTAGGTAAATCATTAATATACAAGCTAAAAAGAATTGGGCCCAGTATGGACCCTTGTGGAACACCAGTTGATAAATCTAATAAATTAGATTTAAGATTATCTATTTTTACTAATTGAGAACGGGAAGAAAAGTAAGATATGATTAAATTTACAAAATGTATAGGAAAATTAAAATCATACAGTTTATGCAAAAGGTTATTATGGTTTAGAGTATCAAATACTTTCTGTAAATCCAGAAATACAACCCCTACCACTCCACCTTTATCCATTAATGCTTTTACCTTTTCTGTAAAGTAACAAATTGCAGTTTCTGTTGAGTGATTTGCCCTAAAACCAAATTGCATCTGATGTAATTGGAAAGAACTATTATTAAGGTGATCAATAATTTGTTTGGCCACTAGGTTTTCAAAAACTTTTGATATTGTAGGTAGGACACTGATGGGCCTATAATTACAAGGTAAGCGAGTGTCGCCTCCCTTAAATATAGGAGACACAACCGCTGGTTTCCAAGAACTAGGGAATATCCCTTGATCTAATGAACTATTAATGATATGTGTTAGAGGGTTGACTATTGAGGAAATAATTTGTTTCAATAAGAGTGTGTCCATACCATAAATATGTGACGACTAGTAAAAGAGGAGGAAGCAATTGCAGGCAATCAGATGAAGTTTATTGAAATCAGAGTCCAGAATGTTGGCAATGGAAAAGAAGGTCTACGGTGGCGTGAGAAGAGCTGGATGGTGAAGTCGATGGTGAAGGTGAAGACGGTCAAATGGATGAAACCAGGAACGGACCGGAACACTGACACGAAGACGACAACACGAACACAATCCAGCACACGAACACGGGAGACGGTAATCCAGCTAGGGAGCGGAGACATGAGTGAGGATCTGACGACAGACAGAGAGAGAGGTGAGTGTTTATAGCTGAGTGGAGATGAGGATCAGCTGGAGCGAGACAATCAACATACAGGTGACAACAATTAACCAAACGAGCACATGGAGACTACGGGAGTACAAATACAAACACAAAACATGACACGGAGGAAACAATGGATTTCCTACCGTGACAGTACCCCCTCCCCTAGGACGTCACCTGACGTTCCCAGCCTGCTTTACCTGTAGATTGTAATCATCAATAAGGCGGTGATCCAGTATGTCCCGAGCAGGAACCCACCTTCTCTCCTCCGGACCGTAACCTTCCCAATCCACCAAGTACTGAAATCCGCGTCCCCTCCGTCTAGAGTCCAGAATACGATTAACCAAATATGTGGTCTCCCCATTAACGATACGAGGCGGGGGGGGAACCGGGGCAGGCGGATTAAGACGGGAAAAAATCACCGGTTTAATTTTGGACACATGGAACACGGGATGAACCCTCCTGTACGCCGGAGGAAGGCTAAGACGCACTGTTACCGGATTAATGATTTTGGTAACATAAAACGGGCCAATAAATTTGGGAGCAAGTTTATTCGAAACGGAACGCATAGGAATATTCAGGGTTGAAAGCCACACTCTTTGACCGACGACGTAACGGGGAGGCTTCGACCGGTGGCGATCGGCCTTAGCCTTGGTGCGCGACCTAGCCTGGAGCAGAGCTCTGCGAGCTCTGGTCCAGGTGCGGTGACACCTCTGGACTAGTGCGTGTGCGGAGGGGACCGAAACCTTGGATTCCGTACTGACAAAATTAGGTGGTTGGTACCCTAAACTATACTTAAATGGAGACATGCCCGTAGATGACACTGGCAAAGAATTGTGTGCGTACTCCACAATTGAGAGTTGCTGACACCAGGACGAAGGATTATTGGAAGCCAAACATCGCAAAACCCTTTCGACATCCTGATTGGCTCGCTCGGTTTGACCATTGCTCTGGGGATGGAACCCGGAAGAAAGACTAACAGTCGCTCCTAACAATTTACAAAATTCTCGCCAAAATTTGGACACAAATTGGGGACCCCTGTCAGAAACCATGTCTGTCGGAAGGCCATGTATACGGAAGACGTGGTCAATGACAGCTACCGCTGTTTCCTTGGCTGAAGGTAATTTGGGCAAGGGAATAAAATGAGTCGCCTTCGAGAACCGGTCCACTACGGTTAAAATCACCGTATTGCCCTTAGAGGGCGGGAGGGCTGTAATGAAATCTAGCGAAATGTGGGACCAGGGTCTCGAAGGGACAGACAGCGGTAAGAGTAACCCATCTGGAGGTCGATTGGAAGTCTTACCAATAGCGCAAACTGAACAAGCCAAGACGAAGTCGTGGACGTCACGAGCCATACCAGGCCACCAAAATCGTTGCTTGACTAGAAACCTAGTTCTACTAACCCCTGGGTGACAAGCAACACTGGAACAATGACCCCACTGGAGAACGTCTGACCGTAACCCCTCCGGCACAAACAATCGGTTCGGTGGGCAACGAGCCGGGGGCGTTACCCCTTCTAAGGCAGTCAACACCTTCGATTCGACCTCCCATCTGAGCGCGGAGATAATGATGGTCCCCGGTAAAATGGGCTCGGGAGTAGCAGTACGATCGGAACGCTCAAAAAGACGGGATAAAGCATCGGGTTTGATGTTTTTGGAACCCGGCCGGTAAGAAAGTGTAAAATCGAAACGACCGAAAAACAATGCCCACCGAGCCTGCCTGGAGTTAAGTCTTTTGGCGGTTCTAATGTATTCGAGATTCTTATGGTCCGTCCATACAATGAAAGGTATACCCGACCCCTCAAGCCAGTGCGCCATTCTTCCAGTGCAAGTTTGACTGCCAACAACTCTCGATTGCCAATGTCATAATTAACTTCCGCAGGAGATAGACGGTGAGAATAATACGCGCAAGGATGCACCTTTCCGTCTGAGGATGCGCGTTGGGACAACACTGCTCCTACCCCCACCTCTGACGCGTCGACCTCCACTACGAATTGACGTGAGCGATCAGGGGTGACGAGAATGGGAGCTGAAACAAAGCAGCTTTTCAGTTTGGCAAACGCAGCCTTGGCTGCGTTTGACCACCTGAACGTCAAACTAGGGGAGGTCAAGGCGGTCAGAGGAGCGGCTAGTTGGCTGAAATTGCGAATGAAACGCCGGTAAAAATTGGCGAACCCCAGAAATCTCTGCAGGGCCTTGCGAGACTCTGGGGATGGCCAATTTACCACAGCCTTAACCTTCTCAGGATCCATGCGAACACCCTCAGTCGAAATGATGTGTCCTAGAAAAGAAACAGACTGTGCATGAAAAACGCATTTCTCCGCCTTGACAAACAATCCATTCTCTAGCAACCGCAGAAGCACTCGTCGTACGTGTTGCACGTGTTCCTGGAGAGACGAAGAAAAAATCAATATGTCATCCAGGTAAACATATATGAACAGATCGACCATGTCTCGCAACACGTCATTAACGAGTGCTTGGAAGACTGCCGGCGAGTTCGTAAGCCCGAAAGGCATCACGCAGTACTCAAAAGGGCCTCTAGGGGTGTTAAAGGCAGTCTTCCACTCATCCCCCTCCCTGATGCGGACCAAATGATAAGCATTACGTAAGTCCAATTTAGTGAAAACGGACGCTCCCTGCAACCTCTCAAAAGCTGAAGACATAAGCGGCAAAGGATAGGTATTCTTTACCGTTATGTTGTTCAGCCCTCGGTAGTCAATGCAAGGTCGCAAGGATCCGTCCTTCTTTCCCACAAAAAAGAACCCCGCCCCCGCTGGAGAAGAAGAAGGGCGGATAAACCCCGTTGCTAGAGAACTGGATATATATTTCTCCATGGCCGCCGTCTCTGGAATAGACAAAGAATATAACTTGCCCTTAGGCGGAGAAGTACCTGGCAATAACTCTATCGCACAGTCATAGGGACGATGAGGAGGAAGAGAATCAGCACGAGACTTACTGAACACCTCCTTCAGGTCGTGGTACTCCGCGGGCACGTTAGCCAAATCCACTGCTTCCCCCTGAAACACAGACTCAAAAACATTAACACCAGCAGACAAAAGACAAGACAAATGACATTCCTCGCTCCAGCTAACCACAGATCCGAGGCGCCAATTGATCCTGGGGTTGTGTTTCTGGAGCCAGGTGTGACCGAGAACAATGGGGGATTGAGGTGAGTCCGTGATGAAGAATGAAATCTCCTCCGTATGGTTGCCAGATGTGATGAGGGAAACAGGTAAGGTGGTCTGTGTGATGACTGGCAGTCTGTGTCCGTTGAGTGCAAAAGGTGCAATGGGGTGTTTGAGGGAGGTGAGAGGAATGTTGAGTTTAGTAGCAAACTTAAAGTCCATGAAACTACCCTCGGCCCCAGAATCCAACAAAGCGTGATGATCGAGTGCGTGGGTGGACCACCGTAGACTCACCGGAAGGAGTGTCGATGTAGATGAGGTCTTCCTGGCAGAGATCCCACCCGATAGTAGCCTCCGTTTTACTATCGGGCTTGGTCTTTTACCGGACAGCGCTGGATGTGATGTTCTTGGCTGCCGCAGTATAAACATAGTCCCAGGGATCTCCGCCTGATCCTCTCCTCCCGGGAGAGCCGAGCTCGCCCCACCTGCATGGGTTCAAGATCTCCAGGTGGGCTGACCGCAACCTCTGAGCGCTGACGCTGAGCCTCCGGTCTGGTCGCGAGAACTGCTCTCCCCCTCCGTCTGGCGGCTTGGTCGAGTCGGTTGTCTACTCTGATGGTGAGGTCGATCAGGCCATTGAGAGAAGTGGGGAGCTCGACGGCGCGGATCTCCTGTTGGATGCGGTCAGCCAACCCATGCAGGAAGTGATCCCACTGCGCCTCTTCGTTCCACTTACACTCCGCCGCCAGGGTGCGGAACTCAATGGAATAGTCGGATACGGACCTGTCTTCCTGACGTAGGTCCGTGAGAAGTCTAGCCGCCTCCCTCCCGGCGACGGAGCGGTCGAAGACCCGTCTCATCTCCTCCGAAAGGGCGTGGAACGAGGCACAGCAGCTGTCTTGGTTCTCCCACACCGCCGTCCCCCAGAGGGCAGCCCTCCCCGTCAGTAGTGACAAGACGAATGCCACCTTCATTTCCTCGGTGCAAAACGTGCGGGGCTGCAGGGCGAAGTGCAGAGAACAATGAGACAGAAATGATCGACAAAACTCTGGCTCACCCGCATATTTCTCAGGGATGGGGAGGCGTGGTTCGGACTGGGAAATCCCCCCGGAGACAATCGGCGGTGTGGGTGGCGTGGGAGGCGCAGCGGGTGGCGGTTGTAGTTGATGTTGAGCCTGGAGAGCGAGCTCGGACACCTTCGTCACCATTGCTTGGAAAGCTCGACCCATCTCATCTATCGCCTTGTCTTGGCGATCCATACGACCAACGGCTCTCTGCAGAAATTCCTTCAGATGAGATGGGGAGCGATCGCCTGCTGCTTCCATGATGGTCAGATCCTACTGTGACGACTAGTAAAAGAGGAGGAAGCAATTGCAGGCAATCAGATGAAGTTTATTGAAATCAGAGTCCAGAATGTTGGCAATGGAAAACAAGGTCTACGGTGGCGTGAGAAGAGCTGGATGGTGAAGTCGATGGTGAAGGTGAAGACGGTCAAATGGATGAAACCTGGAACGGACCGGAACACTGACACGAAGACGACAACACGAACACAATCCAGCACACGAACACGGGAGACGGTAATCCAGCTAGGGAGCGGAGACATGAGTGAGGATCTGACGACAGACAGAGAGAGAGGTGAGTGTTTATAGCTGAGTGGAGATGAGGATCAGCTGGAGCGAGACAATCAACATACAGGTGACAACAATTAACCAAACGAGCACATGGAGACTACGAGAGTACAAATACAAACACAAAACATGACACGGAGGAAACAATGGATTTCCTACCGTGACAAAATATCCTTAGCCCTTGAGGTCCTCAGAGACATGACCACTCTTTCAACCACTAACTTAGTTACTGGTCTTAATACTAATGCTGTGTCACTTTCATTAATTGTTTGTATATAGGGTTGTTGTACAATAAAAATTTGGGCTATTTTATCCACTGACTCAACAAAATAGTAATTAAGGGCCTGTGTCTCATCAATCGGGCTCTGTAGAATTGTATCATTGATCTTTAATTCAGTTAGACTTGTTTTAATATTCTTTTGACCAGTCAATTTTTTAATCTGTCTCCATATCATTTTTGAGTTACCATGAGTGTTTTCAATAATTATGATAAAAAAATCTGCCTTTGCTTTCCTTAATGCTCTTACTACCTTTTTTTTAACATTACAAATTTATTTCTATCATGGACCATCTTTGATCTTATCGCTAATTTTAAAGCATTATCCCGTTCCTTCATTAATTTTTTAATATTGTCGTTAACCCAGGGGAGGGACTGTTTCTTGTACTTATATTTCGTTTTGATTGAAAAATCACTAATTGTAGATTGTAGCTTTTCTGTAAAGATCTGACTAGATATTTCTAAATCTATATTAGATGATACCAAATCTTCCCAATTTATATTGTCAATTGCTGATTTAAACTCGCTTTGTTTATTTTTTGGAATACCAAACAATTCCTTATTACTGGCATGTGTAGTAAATCGTTTGCTTGTTAATTTTCTAGAAATAAGCACCATATTATGGTCTGACAACCCCTTTGATCATATTATATGACTTTATTATTCTCTCCGGTCTGTTACTAAATATCTGGTCAATCTGAGTGCTAGTGCTGCTTGTTATTCGTGTTGAACCTTTGATCAGTTGGACTAAATTAAAACCATCAACGACTTGTTTGAGCTTCTTCCTTATAGATGTGTCTTCCCAATTTAAATTAAAATCACCCATAACGATAACTTCCTTCTTAAAATCACATTGACATAAGACATTCTTAAGTTCATCATAAAAACTGTTATTTAAAGCGGGTGCTCGGTAAATAACTATAAGTGTAAAAGACATCTGAGGTGATAGAATCATATTTAAACCTATAATTCTAAATCAATCGGATTTTGCCATATAATCTCATTACAATGAATAGTATCTCTCACATAAATCATTACGCCACCTCCTTTCCTTTCAATTCGATCCTTCCTATAAAAATCATAACCCGGGATATTTAGAGCAGCTGATGGAGAATTTTAATGAAGCCAGGTTTCAGATAAACAGAGGTAGTCTAAATTAGATTCTAATAGTATATGATTAATCTGATCACTTTTTGATTTTAAACTTCGTATATTTAGGTGTCCACCTAATATACCCTTCGGTTTTACATTTAGATCCCAAATAATTCTAGAATTATTTACAGTTTGAAAAAATTTAAATTTCCGATTGTTTTGTATTGCTCTGTTGACCACTACACGCTTCTTCTTATTATCATGTTCATCAAATTTATCGTTGAACTCCATATCACTTGAACTTGCATGCAAATAGTCACTGCCTCCGACTGCGACCTGAGAAAGTGGCATCTTCGACACAGAGTAAATCCCCACCGGCTCTACCGTCCGCGATTCCATCGATGGTTGACCGTCAGTCGACACCAACACGCCAACGGATCGTACCAGCCACTCGTCCGCTAAAGCCTCCGGGGTAATCAGGTGCTCCGATGGCGACAACAACCCTCCCCTCGATGTGTTTTGCTCCAGATGATCACCATGAGCAGCGCCCGCCGACCGAGCCAAATCGGTCTCAGAGCTCAGCTGGACCATCATCAGATCCTCCATGGAGCTCGGATAGGGCACACAGCACCCAGTGTAAGGTTGCAGTCTAGTTTCAAAACATGGGTAGTCTCTGAATGAGCTACATACCTGAGTAGTGGTAGAGTTGAAATTGTCAACAATACTTCCCTCATCTGTTGCAATGGTTGGACCAGGGCACTGGTGAATTTCCCCAGACAAAAGTAAACAGATGGCTATTATCACAGCATTATTGTGTAGTTGTTTGCGCACTGTTCCTTCCAATTTTCTTCGGTAAAACCGACGTGTAGTTAAGAAGGTGATACTGAACGCATACTCTCCATATCCAGAGATGCAATTTATTATGTTTGTTTGTTTATAAAAGATCCCATGTTCATAATTATCGTTGTTGTTTTTTAGATCTATGTTATTATGAGACCGTTTAAATGAGCCATTTGCTGGGTGGACAAACTTTACGATTAGCGTGTAGAGTAACAGAGCAGCGACCACACCCGATCGACCATCCGCCATTTCTGTCCTTCACTTCATTCTCCATCTGTTTATTATGCAGGCAAGTAAATCTCTTATGCCCCAAAACTCCGCAATCAAAGCAGCGCATACTATCTGTTGCTGCGAATATCATGTACGAACTATCTCCATGTTGTATACGAAAAGAGATTTCAAAGTCTTAGAGGGTGCATTTAAAAACATGAAAACATGTCTTCGAAAAGACAACACATGTTTCAATGCAGTATTTTTGCATCCAAGTGGAACTGCTTTGATGGAACTAGCAAACTTACCAAAACGTCCAAGTTCTTTGATTATTTCTTCATTAGAAATGAAAGGAGGCACGTTTTAAATTGTTACTTTAGTAGCAGGTGCGCGCAACGGCGTTATCTGGACCAACGTGTCTGACACAACAATTCCGTTTTCAACAAGCCTGTTCACTAAATGTTCCTCTTTCAGAAAAACTACGACGGCTTTGTTCATTCTGGAGGCCGAGACTATTTTTCCATGTCCCACAATTTCTCCCATTGCTAGTAGAACATCTTCTACCGTAAACGCTTGATCCGGAGCAACTTTACATCCATTCTTGATTGAGAAAACCAGCGTTCCCTCACCCGAGGGAGACGCCATAGTTTTCTAAATCAACAAACAGATTTTAACGAATTTTTTTCTTTTTTTTCAAAAATAATAAAAAAGAGACAAAAAGTGATAAATGAAAAAAAGAAAACCCCACCATAAAAAACGGGAAAATTGAAACGAATTCAAATGCACCACTCTCACACCCCATGCCACACTCTCGCTTCCCAGCATGCAACACACCCAGGGGGCAAGAGAGAGAGAGAGAGAGAGAGAGAGAGACTTTTGACTTTTAGGTCTTCTTTAATTATTCAATAAAAATGTAAGAGACCTATTTTAAAAATTTAATAATTCTCGCACACATATTTGTTCACGTACATATATACATAGAGGGGAAAAGGGGAAAAATATTAATAAATAAAATACTTAAATATCTTCCCCTTAAAGGGTTAGTTCGCCCAAAAATATGTCATTAATTACTCACCCTTATGCTGTTCCAAACATGTAAGACCTCCTTTTATCTTCGGAACACAGTTTAAGATATTTTAGATTTAGTCCGAGAGCTCTCAGTCCCTCCATTGAAGCTGTGTGTACGGTATACTGTCCATGTTCAGAAAGGTAAGAAAAACATCATCAAAGTAGTCCATGTGACATTTGAGGGTCCGTTAGAATATTTTGAACCATCGAAAATACAGAAACCTATGATCAACCGTCACACGCCTTTTCCTGATCCAGGGACAACAGGTCCATATTGGCATCTTTACTATAAGCATAATTTAAAACATCCCTAATTAAGTGAAGATTATCCATGATTGACCTATTTTTAACACAATATGACTGATATTTGTGTATAATTTCATACAACACATTATTTAATCTATTTGCTAAAAAAATATATTCTGTACACAAAATTGCTACAGGTCTCCAGTTCTTTGAAAGAATACCTTCACTGCAGCATTTCTGAAGCACCTTAAAATAATCATCTCCAATTATTGTCCAAAACGTTTTGTAAAACTCAGGCGGTAGTCCATCCAAGCCAGGGCTCTTGGCTGAAGAGAGCAGCTTAACAGCCAGAGATACCTCCTCAAAAGAGATTTTAGTCTCTAAAAGGTTTTTATGATCTTCAGATAAAACAGGTAAGTCTTTTAGCAGCTGTCTTCTACAATGTTCATCAGAGATTTGAGCTGCGTACAAATTAGAATAGATTGTTATCTGTTTCTGATGCAGAAAAGCTAGTTCATGCATTCATGACCTCTAGACTGGACTATTGTAATGCACTTCTAGGTGGTTGTCCTGCTTCTTCAATAAACAAGCTACAGGTAGTCCAAAATACAGCAGCTAGAGTCAAGAAAATATGATCATATTACCCCAATTTTACAGTCTCTGCACTGACTACCTATTAAGTTCCGTATCAGTTACAAATTATCATTACTTACCTATAAGGCCCTAAATGGTTTAACTCCTGTGTACCTAACTAGCCTTCTACCATGCTACAACCCATCACTCCAGTCTGGATCCAGAACACCTGAGAAGAGATGATGCTGACCATCAGAGACCACTAACAAATATTGCTACAAGTGTGACTGCATCATATAATAATTATTAATTATTAATAATATTAATAATGTTCATCTGGCTGACTACATCTTGTATAAAATTTTCTACAAATCCTGTCATACGTGCACAAACTGACAGTCACCACTTATAAGCTATTACTAAATATTGTAGAAACATAACTTTCTGTAAAGTTGCTTTGTAACGATTTGTATTGTAAAAAGCGCTATACGAATAAACTTTAATTGAATTTTCGTAAAATAATGATTAATTATTAATTGATGATTTGTTATTATCATTATGGTTTTGTGAAAATAATAATATGGGCTGCGAGAAAATTATGAATACAAATAGTAGTGCTGCTGAGTGCAGGCATGTTTCAGTAACACACCGTCCCTCAGAGCCAAAACACAGACCGAATTCTGTTCAGCTGGAGGGGGTTGGGTTTTTTGGGGATAGTTATGTATGACTTGTGGGGGTCGAGATAAAGGTGGGAATCTCTTGCTCTTTCATATGGACAGTGTCTTATGAGGCTTTCACTTGCTGAATCGGTTTATATAGGACTGTTGTTTTGGTTATAGACTAAAAAATTGTCTGTCCCCACATAAGATTTTTCTAGTTCTAGTCGTTCATTTGTTATATTCAACAAATCAGAGGTTTATATTAAATTTACATTATCAAGTCTTAATATATTCCGCGCTCAAGCACATGCATTAAGTTTGCCACAAAGCACATGCAGAAGTAGCCTAATAATTATGAAAAATTAGACATTTTAATAATTTATTAATAAACAAATGTTTTCTTGTCTGCTGCAAGATGAAATTCACAGTGCTGGCTCTCTCCGACGAGAGAAATGCAACATTCACAGATTGTTGAATGTTTAATATTAATGTGCCATGTCAATAATGCACATTAATAATTTTTGCACAAACAATTGAATATGAATATTAATTCACATTTTGCATTACAACGTAAATTATTTTTTTTACATGCAATTATCCAAAATAAAACCAGACAAGATTTGTAATGAAGATAAAATAAATAAGAATAAAAGCTGCACATCTACCATCCCACATGCAGTGCAAATCTTGCACATATTTTACACACCTGCATTTAAATGCAGCAGCATTTTTTTTCTTTATTAAATTATATGAAAGCAAGTAGGGCTGGGTTATAAATCGATTTTATCAATTAATTCGAATTTGTAATTTACATCGGTTTGTCTGGATGAAAATCTCTTTTCTTTTTAACATCCACCGACGCACCACTCAGGCTCCTGTAGTTCAGAGTGGACTCCTCCCCGCGAGTCTGACAGAGACACGCCGCCGAGCAAAGGATGAGCAGAGAGGTGTGATTCTGACTGGAGCCTCCATCATGCCAACAGCCCGTAATATAACTGCATATTCAGCAAGAATTCATGTTAAACATATTTAGCTATGGCTTGATCAGAAGGTTACAATGACTGCAAGAGTCGAGCGGGATGTTAAAGGCTAAGGAGTTTGTTTGTTATCTTTTACTGAATATTTTCGGGTTAAAGCATGATTTAAACAGATACAGCACATTCACACGGAATCGCTTTAGCAATAATGCAGTCAAACAAATATGATCTTACAGTGCTACTACATTATCAGTAGGCTATTTGATTCTGAAATCTTGAAGAAATTAATCGATCTGTTTAGATACAACAACTAACAAAGATGTTATTTTCCTCACAAACAAAATTTTCACAGCAGAAAGCAGCAATTAAAGATGTAATGCTTACAATGTTATTAGTTTGGCATGTGATAGGGAAAAAATCTTACACACAATAGACTAACTTTTTTTATTATTATTATTTTTTTAATATAGGCTAAGTTATGAACATAACATTTCTAACATACTGAAGGCAGAGCAGTGTTTCTAGTATCAGTGCGCGCGGAGCTGATGCTCTGTTGCTGCTCTAGTTACTCTCACAGACTCTGCTGCCGTAAATAATACAATAATATGACCATGTAGTCAATACAGATATTTAATAAAAACATTAAAACAAGCAGGGCTGTAACATAACCCATTAAAAACACACGCCATGTCTACACCGGACACGAGTGGAAGGATCTAACAAAAGACAACAGAACCCAGTGATGGACACACTGGACGGCGAGGAGGCGGTGCTCACTTCCGGCCTTCACATGGCGGCGGGCGCTGCGGATGAGCCCCCGAGGAGGCTGCGGGTGCCGCTCATGGTTGCTAGGGAAGCACCAGAGGCAAAGGTGTCTGTTCACAATCCGAGGACCGTCTCGCTGCAGCTTGTGGTGGACATCCAACCCCGCCCACATCCAAGTGTGACGACAGACGCCACGCCTATGCCATACGTAAAAATACGTCATCGGGTGATGCCAGGTGAACATGTGTTGTGCGCATGTGCAAAAATGGTGGAAGTATGTTGTTTTGGGGATCAAATTAAATAATGTTATCTTTCGGTTAACTAATACAGGTTAAATAACTTGTATTAAATAAATTTAAATAGTGCAAATTAAACCTAGACCACATCTCTAATGTATGGAAGTAAATTCATCCAAACAGCCGGTAAAACGCCTGCATTGGTTGATTATACTTAGGCAAATTAATAAAATATTTATACCTTTCGCTGTTCGATTATGTAATGACAAATTCACATATTTTATGATCGATTGTAACATACCTTAGACAATATCAAAGTTAAGTAGACAATTTTGTTTAAGGCATTTTTAATTATCTAATAGGGCTTGGGCACCGAGTTGCATTCTGGGACGTGGCGGCCATGTTGCCAGCTTCGCGAATGTAAACATACAGCAAGTTGAACAAGAAGAGCAGAGTTGGGAGAAAGAAAAAAAGATGTCAAAATCACGAGGCAAGGTTGTGGGATTTATAGGGATACGCTAAATAGGGATGCCAGGGACCGGTATGTGGACAAAATCGGCACTATTAACGGTTTGGATCCATATGAAATTCCCAACAAATAGTGGAGTACCGACGGAGACTTGTTGCCGCACTTTTGCATCTTCGGCTACCTTGTTTGTTTTGTGAGCGCCTACACTTCAGAATATTTCCGAAGCTACAAGTCATTGAAGTCTCATGTACAGTTCACAGTATACAGTAATCCGGTAAGCTGCGCTCTAACGTTACCTAGCTGCTAGTTTAGTAACCATTAGTGCTAACAACCATTCACACATGGACTTTTAACAATGTGTTTCAAAAGTGTAGTTAGTAGCTGTCCACCCTCCCGTTTTTCCGGGGTTCTCACGTATTTTAGCTGTTTTCCCGCTGTCTTCCCGATTTAGTATTTTCCTGTAAAATATCCCGTTAGCCCCTCCATCAGACCTGTCAAGTCTCTGTGTTGTTGTCCTGTTGCTACTCCTTGTCCTTCCAGCAAAACAGATGTTTTCAAAGCATCGTTTTTCTTACTTGAAAGCAACCTTAGCTTGATGTTGGGCTTTTTAAGATAACGTGGTTGTTGTGAGAGATTTTACGCTAATCTGTAACTAAAGTCACGTTAGACCTAGCTTCACAAATCGCTTAACGTTAGTTAATGCAGCAGTTTTGTAGATCGAATTTTTTTATGTCAGCAGAGGGATAGCAACAAAAAGATGAATGTTGAAATTTCCCGTATTTTGGATGAATAACCCGGTAAATTTCCTTTATTTTCAATGTTGACTTAAGCTATATAAATTATTATTTAGATGTTATGGTCTCCGTAGTCGTGCCTCCAAGCAGGAAAGCGGTGTAAAGTTAATCCATTCTCATTTTATTTTCCCCATGGCGATTATATGTTGCGCTATTTATTCCCCACAATACAGCAACGGTTGAAAATGGTTAAAATAGATTTTTAATTAATCCAATTAAGACACACGTATGAGAGGGAGTATGTCTAAACACTGCACAGTAGTCCAAGTGGCAGTAAAGGAGGCATTCAACATGGCGGCCACGCCAAGTAATGACGTCACGACGCCCAAGCTCTATTCTCTAAAAATATGTTTCACTCATAAGGTGGGAACGTTAGTGATCATATCACTATTTTAAGGATAAATATGGGTGTTATGCAATAACTGGAATCCCCCCCCCCTCTTTATTTATTTAAATGTGTTTATTTTTCATATTTCTTTCGTTTTAAATAAAAAAATGTTCCTGACTTTGGCAAATTTATATACTTCCTTTGGTTTTAAGTATTTTTTATTTTCCTTTTAATTATATACAAGGACAATTATGATCTACAAACTAATATTTTTTATATGTGCATGAAAAAAAGTTTACCACCTTGCAAAAAAGTGCAACAACATTTGCATGATAGGATTGATGGTTCTCTATATAGACTAAGCTACACATACATAGGCTTAAGTCATTGGTTGCTTTGATAGATTATGTAAGTAACATGGCATTGACTTTTGGGCCTTTTTCCATCAACACAAATATATATATAAAAATGTGTCCAAATCCTACGGATGCATAAAGATCAATAAAAAGACATCCCTTGTTTCACTGGGTATGGTTATATTTATTTCACAAAACAATAATATTCAACAATGTAGAGTAAATATATTATTATAAATTAAACTACTCCCAGAAACATGGCATTGACTTTCAGCCACTGTTCATCAACACATTTTAATAAGAATGTTTCCATCCTCGCGATTGTCAAAGACAAACAAACAGGCATCCCTTGCTTTCTCAGTCTCTCCTTTCAGGTAGTCTTTGATTTATATTAGACTGTTTTTCTTCGTCCATCTGGAGAAATTCAGGCTCTGTCACCTCTCCATGGAACAGCTCACAGTGGCCCTGAAACCAGCACCATGCTGCACCAATGTCCCTTATGAACTTCCTCTTCAGTTCCTCTGCGATCTTCTGTTGAAACTACAAAATAAACTGTTTGTGGGGTAAATCTAAAATTACTATAATTATTTTCACAAAAAAAAAAAAGAAAAGTTTTTACCTCATCACTGTCATCTTCACCCATCACAGTTTCCGTGCTAGCTGGCTTTTTGGTGATGGTGGACTTTGACAACCTAAACACAGACTCAAAGGTTAGGTAAATAGACCATTTGTAGAGCTCTTTTTTTTTTGTATTTCCAACCACTCAAAGCATTCAACACATTTCTAAACATTCAACATTGTGGCCTCTGCAAAGTTTTGTTACTGCTTTACATTCTAGGAAGAAACATTGAGTTTGTCTGGGTAGTTTGAATGCAGAAGAATCCATTTCATTTCATTAACCAGTTGTGTGTACCTTGGCTGTGACATGTTTTGCTAGAGCAAACGACCCCATCACCTTCGGAGCTGAGGGATGTCATCCTAACAGATAAAACACAAAATAAAAAACTGAGAATGCATTCAAAAAACTTCTGGAAATAATAAATATATAAAAAAGGAAAACCTTCTGAAAGAAAATTTGAGGTCATCACCTGGCTAAAGTCAAATGTCCAGTCCAGGGCTATATATAGTGCATACTGAAACAGACAACAAATACCACTGAGAAAACTCAAATATTAAAATTAACTGACACCAATTTACTGTACTGTACAGATAACACGACCGTATTCATCTAAATACTGCATCTAAACTAAACTAAACTTCTGCCATCACCATAACTGCTCAGAATCTGTAGTTCACAGCTTACCATCAGCATGAACAGACCACAATCCAGTCCCTCTCTCTGGGTTGGAATATTCTATCAAATATTTAAATATATAATAAAAAAATGTTTATACATAAAACTACAGAACAAGGACTGAAAAAAAGCTGGTTCGCTTCGTCTGCCACCTTACCACGGACCCAATTTTCGTACCAACGAAGAGAGCTTCACCGGGGATTTATAAGACCTGCTGCTTTTGCCGGACCCGCGATCTTTCCTTCCCAGTCAAACAAGGCCGATGAGCAGCATTAAGCTGCTATCCTCGTCAAGCCACAAGCTCCGAGCTTGCCTCGCTCGACACAATGATCATGCCGCCCGAGACCGAGCTCTCCTCCAGCTGGAATCCAACCAGCCTTGGCCGCAGCAAGCCTCTCACTTCCCGCCACCGATCAGCCTTTCACCCCGTCGTTCCGGCCGAGTGGCAGTTTGAGGTCGCTTCCTCTAGTGGCGCAGACCTACACATTTTCAGGCGAAAATGCTAAAAGCAGGTTCTTCTTCTTCATTGGGTTTTACGGCAGTTGACATCCAAAGTGTTGCATCTAAAAGCAGGTTTGCGGCTTAAGTTTGTTAAATGATGTCATGACGCAGTTCCGTCTTCTTCTACTAGTGTTTTGTGGCGGTTTTGGCAAACCAGCGTAAAGATGCATTACCGCCACCTGCTGATCTGGAGTGTGGAGTGCGCATAGATTTGGACTACAGATACAAACGTAGTTCCGTCGGATGATGCCACATTTAACCACGAACAAAGGCATTATTTCCAGTCTTCATCCACACTGAAATGTCCAAGACATTACATTTGTCTTACCGCGCACGTTTAAACCTCATTGAAATGATACAGACATAAGTTCCATGATAAAAAAAAAACAAACAAACAAAAAATTATGCCTGAATGCACCATAAGTCGCTGGATAAAACCGTCGGCTAAATGCTTAATTCAATTTTAAAAGTTTTCTGGCAGGACCAAATTATTTAGGGACCTATTTTTCCGTTCACAGGCGTGATCACTCAAAATTCATCTAAAACGCATCTGCCCTCGTGTTTTGACTCAGGATAGCAAGTGGGAGTAAAATTACTGTTGCCTTTTCAGGACCGTAATACGAAAAACACTTTAGAAACCACTTAGAAGCGAATAGCACATAACTGCTATTAACCCATTTGCTTCGCATCTTCGCTACTGCAGCATCAACAAAAGAAGGAACATGAACTAACGTGGAAGCAATCAAAGACCTCGAGACAGTGTTAAAGGCTAACGAATGCAAGTTGGCCTCTTAACTGACCTAAAAATGTGGCTGTATCTAACATGTAGAGGGATGTTAGGGAGGACAGCTGAAACTGTCAGATGTCACTTAGACCAGCGGTTCTCAATTCCAGTCCTCGAGCCCCCTGCTCTTCACATTTTGTATGTTTCTCGTATAGCTTCAGACATTTGTTCCATTCAAACGTAAGTGCCCTGAGAAGTGGACATCACATGACATCCCTCCGTGATTCAAGTTCAAAGCGTATGTGTACGTTCAGTTCAAAGTGACTAACACAGAGGTGTACAGAGGTATACAGAGGTATATGATGTCACACTTGTCCATGTGTGAAGACGTTGCGCAGCGCAAATCCGTGAACCAATGTTCCAAAGTGAAGTAAACTTCGACGGATTTCCCCTGCTCAGGGAGTGGGGAGCAATGAACACTGTGTAGGGACCATGTCAATCGCAAGGAGCTCACTTCTAATGAGCTGATTATCCGAATCAGGTGTGCTAACAAAGAGAGACATGCAAAATATGCAGACCTTTGGGGAGCGAGGACTGGAATGGAGAACCGCTTCCTTATTCTAAGTCAGTGTGAGAAAAAGAGGTGAGAAGTTGTCTGCGTGACCCGAGTGATGCAAGGTAGTCTGCATAATACAAGAATCCGCACATGCATACTGGCGTAACAAGACCGAGAAGGTCCTTTAACACAAAAGCTAAATCTCTTTGTTAATTCGACAACACAATCGCGGCCAGTGCAAAGGTGCAAGCCTAGAGGAGGAACGGCCTCTTTGCATCAAGCCGGTCATTCGCAGCTATGCTCGTCATTCTTGAAAGGCCAGGGGAATTAGCTCAAATGGTAGAGCGCTCGCTGCGCAAAGGAAGGGGTCCAATCTTTGAGCCCCGCACGCAAGCGAAAAAGACGCAGAACACGTGAAAACCCTGAAGGATTTCCCCTGCTGCAATACTCGGGGTATATTTGTCTTCGTTTTGAAGAGTTTTAATTACATGTGAGACAACTCTACCCTCCGCGGCCTGGATTCGAACCCATGCTCTCTCGGATGAGCCGTGACGTCATATGTCCTCGACGTGTATTGCTAAGCGTGCAATAAACCGAGACTTTTATTTTGTTATCTATGACATACAATTGATTGATTTTATATTACATAGATTTGTGTGTGTGTGTGTATTATTTAAATGTTTTTGTTTAAATAAAATTAATAAAAAACGTTTCTTCAAATACGTTTTGTGTGTGTGGATATGATTTGATTGATATGATTTAGCAGATTTTTTTTTACTTATCAAAAAAATGCTCTATTAAAATTAGTACAAACACACGTATACACAATATAAAAAGCACAATACGAAAGAGTGGGCCCAAGTAATATATACAAAATGTTTTATTAAAATGAACACACACACATACATACACACAATATAAAAAGCACAATATGATAAGAGTGGGCCCATATAATATAAACAATATATATATATACAGTATTGTTCAAAATAATAGCAGTACAATGTGACTAACCAGAATAATCAAGGTTTTTCGTATATTTTTTTATTGCTACGTGGCAAACAAGTTACCAGTAGGTTCAGTAGATTCTCAGAAAACAAATGAGACCCAGCATTCATGATATGCACGCTCTTAAGGCTGTGCAATTGGGCAATTAGTTGAATTAGTTGAAAGGGGTGTGTTCAAAAAAATAGCAGTGTGGCATTCAATCACTGAGGTCATCAATTTTGTGAAGAATCAGGTGTGAATCAGGTGGCCCCTATTTAAGGATGAAGCCAACACTTGTTGAACATGCATTTGAAAGCTGAGGAAAATGGGTCGTTCAAGACATTGTTCAGAAGAACAGCGTACTTTGATTAAAAAGTTGATTAGAGAGGGGAAAACCTATAAATAGGTGCAAAAAATGATAGGCTGTTCAGCTAAAATGATCTCCAATGCCTTAAAATGGAGAGCAAAACCAGAGAGACGTGGAAGAAAACGGAAGACAACCATCAAAATGGATAGAAGAATAACCAGAATGGCAAAGGCTCAGCCAATGATCACCTCCAGGATGATCAAAGACAGTCTGGAGTTACCTGTAAGTACTGTGACAGTTAGAAGACATCTGTGTGAAGCTAATCTATTTTCAAGAATCCCCCGCAAAGTCCCTCTGTTAAAAAAAAGGCATGTGCAGAAGAGGTTACAATTTGCCAAAGAACACATCAACTGGCCTAAAGAGAAATGGAGGAACATTTTGTGGACTGATGAGAGTAAAATTGTTCTTTTTGGGTCCAAGGGCCACAGGCAGTTTGTGAGACGACCCCCAAACTCTGAATTCAAGCCACAGTACACAGTGAAGACAGTGAAGCATGGAGGTGCAAGCATCATGATATGGGCATGTTTCTCCTACTATGGTGTTGGGCCTATTTATCGCATACCAGGGATCATGGATCAGTTTGCATATGTTAAAATACTTGAAGAGGTCATGTTGCCCTATGCTGAAGAGGACATGCCCTTGAAATGGTTGTTTCAACAAGACAATGACCCAAAACACACTAGTAAACGGGCAAAGTCTTGGTTCCAAACCAACAAAATTAATGTTATGGAGTGGCCAGCCCAATCTCCAGACCTTAATCCAATTGAGAACTTGTGGGGTGATATCAAAAATGCTGTTTTTGAAGCAAAACCAAGAAATGTGAATGAATTGTGGAATGTTGTTAAAGAATCATGGAGCGGAATAACAGCTGAGAGGTGCCACAAGTTGGTTGACTCCATGCCACACAGATGTCAAGCAGTTTTAAAAAACTGTGGTCATACAACTAAATATTAGTTTAGTGATTCACAGGATTGCTAAATCCCAGAAAAAAAAAATGTTTGTACAAAATAGTTTTGAGTTTGTACAGTCAAAGGTAGACACTGCTATTTTTTTGAACACACCCCTTTCAACTAATTGCCCAATTGCACAGGCTTAAGAGCGTGCATATCATGAATGCTGGGTCTCGTTTGTTTTCTGACAATCTACTGAACCTACTGGTAACTTGTTTGCCACGTAGCAATAAAAAATATACTAAAAACCTTGATTATTCTGGTTAGTCACATTGTACTGCTATTATTTTGAACAATACTGTATATACACAGGAAAGATATTATGTACTGCTTATATAAAAAAATATATATGAAAAGAGTGGGCCCATATAATATAAACAATATATATATATATATATATATATATATATATATATATATATATATATATATATATATATATACACACACAGGAAAGATATTATGTACTACTTATATTTTTAAAAAAATATGAAAAGAGTGGGCCCATATAATATACAAAAATATACACATTATTTACAATGGAGACGGAGTTTGTCATTTATTTTGCCTGCCGCTGTTGTGCCAACCAATCATCTAAAGTTTTTCCATTACAGGAGCGTGAGCAAAATGTGGCATTCCCATATCGGCTATGACCAAACTCTTTAGTTTTGGGCTGCCCACATTTGCTGCATGTGTTAAAAGTAACCCCTCGCACATACTTCCTCTTATGGACTCCGCTTTCCGTCTCCAGGGCCCGCCGGCGCCTGTTCCTCTGGGTGTAACGGGACACAGGAGCAGCAGGCACTGGAGCAGGGGCTGGAGCAGGCACTGGAGCAGGCACTGGAGCAGGCACTGGAGCAGACACTGGAGCAGGCACTGGAGCAGACACTGGAGCAGGCACTGGAGCAGGCACTGGAGCAGACACTGGAGCAGGCACTGGAGCAGACACTGGAGCAGGCACTGGAGCAGGCACTGGAGCAGACACTTGAGCAGGCACTGGAGCAGACACTGGAGCAGGCACTGGAGCAGACACTGGAGCAGACACTGGAGCAGGCACTTGAGCAGGCACTGGAGCAGGCACTGGAGCAGACACTGGAGCAGACACTGGAGCAGGCACTGGAGCAGGCACTGGAGCAGGCACTGGAGCAGACACTGGAGCAGGCACTGGAGCAGGCACTGGAGCAGGCGGAGCTGGGCCTGGACCGGATGTCAAAGCACCAGCAGATGGAATCACTATTGACACAGTCATGTCTGGGTTAAGCACTAGTGTGCCTAACAGTGACCCAGGTGCTGAAATGGGCTGCACAACTCCCGCTACTGTGGGGACGGGTGCGATAGGGCACTCCCTTTTGGCAGCAGCGGGCCGGCGACCCGGTCGCAGAATTGGAGCCTGTCCTTCTCGATTTGGCGGAAGGATAAATTGATGTTTTGGGCCTGATGTTGATGGCACGTCATCCAATTTTTCCCTCGGCAGAGGAAGCTGCACATCAGCCACATCTATTGGGTCAGATGGAGTCAGTCCCTGGACGAGGACACTCAATTCCTGATTCTTCTGCTGCCGTTGAAACCTGAAAGTAAATTACTTGTAAAATATATATATATGTATATATATATATATATATATATATATATATATATATATATATATATATATATATATATATATATATATGTATATGTGTGTGTGTGTGTGTGTGTGTGTGTACAGAAGTATTCAGTTCACTGGAACCAAATAATGTGCCTTGCTTACCACTGAATGAGTGTCCTCTGGTTCAGCTCAAACAGCTGGATCATTGTTTCATCCATCAGCCTTTGATTGTTAAGCACCAGCTCTCGGATGTGGTGGTAATCCGAAAGGATTTTAGACCACCTGGGGGTGGAAACTCCAGCCTTCTTGGTCGGTGACTTGTGTAAAGCACACAGCTTCATACAAATGGCCTCAACCAAGCGGCTGGTGCTGGGCCACTGTGCTGGACCCCCAGGATGTCCAATTAGACACCGTTTCACACTCTCCACACCCGGTGTGACTCCGGACCGCTTCGGTGCCTTAAAGCGCCCATGTGTCAGCTGAGGCTGATGTCGAGGCTGATAGTTGACCCGCTGTTTATCAACATCAGGGAGAGCGGTCCACAGCTGGATGGCCTCTGTAACCTGCAGGTCGGTGAGGTAAGGAGCCTCACGAAGACCCACCAGGAAACCAGCCAGATCCTGGACCTTGTCCCACCCAGCGATGCCATCAGGTCCAATGACTGCTCCCTAGTAAATGCAGATTAGTGTTAATATACACTTCCAGTCAAAAGCCTTTGAACAGAAATATTTTTGACATTTTTTAAAGAATTCTGCTCAACAAGCCTGCATTTATTTTATTCAAAATACAGCAAAAGCCATTATATTGTGAAATAATTTTACTATTTAAAATAAAAATGCTTTCTATTTGAATATAGTTTAAAGTGTAATTTATTCCTGTGATGCACAGCTGTATTTTCAGCATCATTCCTCCAGTCTTCAGTGTCACATGATCTTCAGAAATTTGTTGTTCTAGAAACCTTTTTTTATTGATATTATTATCAATATTTAAAACAGTTGTGTACATTTTGTTCAAGATTCTTTGATGAATAGAAGGATCCAAGATAAGAATTTATCTGTAATAAAAAGCTTTTTTAATATTATACACTATACCCTTCAAAAGTGTGGAGTCAGAACATTTAAATCATTATATATTTATTATTAAATTATAGAAATTAATACTTTTATTTAGCAAGGACGCATTAAATTGATGATAAAGACATTTATAATCTTACAATATACACTGAACTTTCTATTCATCAAAGAAACCTAAACAAAAATCTCTAGAAGCTATTTTTAACCTTATAATAATAATAATAATAATAATAATAAAGTAAAAAAAAAAAAAAAAAAAAAAACTTGCTTGTAGTGTATGTGGAATAAAACGAGACTGAAACGAAATAAAGCCCTTAGAGTGTCGTACCTGAGCCTCGCCGGAGACACTGCTTCCAGTGTCAGATGTCTGTGACAGCACTGAAGAGGCAGGGGCGAGATGCTGTCCCTCTCCTCCAGATGATGTGGACGGCTCAGCCAGTGATGCTGGGGACTGAGGCAGAGGCAAAGATGAGGGGGTGTTTCTGAGGCAGGGGTCATCCTCATACAGCACTGGAACTGTGATGTCCTCCATGCTCTCTTCCTCAAACCCCTCATCTAGCAGGTCCTGATCATCAACCTCCTCCACCAACCGGTCTTCCTCCTCTGGGTTCTGGAGCACTGGAGTCAGTGTTTTGCCAGTCTGGCTGTAAAGGTACTCGATTCCCAGCAATTCACCTACAATAATAAAATAATAAAAAAAGTGTTCTTAATAATTGATCAAGTACATTGGAGGCTCTAATACTCTAATAACTTAATAGAATATTGCAAAAGAAATAATTAAATGTCTTACCTGTATATGCTCCAGGAGGGCGATAGCGCTCATCCCAGGGCTTCCCAAAGACTGTTCGGCTAAGCCGGTCCACAGCCTCGCTCATGGCACTGCCATATGTCCGAATGGAGGACGCCCGTTTTATGGCGTCTTCCATTCGGTCATCATTCCAACGCATCAAGCCCTCAAGGAGATAGGCCTGAAAATGCGCATCGCTGGCACTGGTTCCTAAAAGTTAAATAATATCAAAAAATATATAAAAAAGGGTTTTATATGTCACATATGTACAATATATGTACTACACATAAGGTGCTCTGAAGTAATTTGTATACTACATTTAATAGAGTTTTGTAACTATATTAAAAATGATTGTCACTTAGTCATGTGTTACTAGTGACTTGTTAGTAAAGACAGCTTTGTCAATGCTTATGACATTAAAAAGTATAATGTAGAGTCTGACATTTATTAATGCGGCATTACTTTAAAGTGATGGAAGCAGTTACAGTGCTTATATTTTCTACAGAAAAATGAATAATCCATATGCATGTAATACCTGGAATAAAACGGTTCAGGTGGAGGTGGAATGACTCCAAGGAGGTAGAGCCACGAGCACACCTGTAGCAGCACAGCTCCACGCCGCCTTTCTTCAGTGTCCCTGTCTTCATGTACAGCGGAAAGTCCTCTGGGTCTTGGATACACTGGACGTGCTTGCGCTGTTCCTTCCATATCTGCTGGATCCGTTCGTGGTCCAGCAGAGGAACTCCCAGGGTGTCCTTCCCATCCGCACTGTCAAACTGATCAATCAGTGACCCAATCAATCTGGTGGTCTCCTCCACCCCCCTGGTCCTCCTCCGGCAGTGCAGTGCCAACTCCCTCCGGGTAATGCGAGCACTGACCGCCTTTTCTGAGATGTGGCCAGTCTTCTTTGCCGCCAGGTCACCCTCTTTTGCGGAGCGAAGAGCAGCCACATCCTCTGGATCCCACTGAAAGATGCACGTGGACAGACGTGCCATGAAGATCCCATAGAGCGGATGAGCCTCTGTCGTGACACCTGCAGCAAATCGCCGCATGAAGTGCCAGATGTCGAGGCGCACTACAAGCTCATCCCACTCCAAAAACATGATCTTCACCCGCGATTGGCCGTACTGACTGCAGCAGTCCCTGTCCACGTACATCACTTTTGGGGCTGCCTCTCCTGCCTCTCGGTAGCGTTTCATCAGACCAGCTGCCATGGAGTCCAGTCCATGTCCCTCGGCAGCTGTCAGCACAGAGACAAGGACCTGGCCGTGTTCGTTTCCGACATTTGTGCACCAGGCAGCTGTTCCTGAAGCAGCACCGGCAAGTTTCTTTGTGACCTATTGGGAAAAATAAAAGGGTAAAAAAATGTGCCATATCTGTGCCATATCCGTGCCATATCCATATCTGGCAAATTTCTGGATATAAACAGGGCTTTGATACCTTTTTTGTCGAATCCATCATGAGAACACAGCCAAAGACAGATGTTAATTTGGCCTTGACCTCGTGCAGTCGCCCCAGAACATCCCTGGCATACACGGCTAACAGCCACTTAGGTTTAGGCAAAGCAGGTAAAAGTGGAGGATCAGCAAACACAGGAGGCTGCACAAGGGAGGACCTTGTGAATGGTTCACAGGCAGTCAGGTACTGCAAGACACGCTGTGTCCATGCCTCACTGTGCTGTTCCATCAGCTTCCTGTAAAGCTGAGTCACACTGTTGCCCAGTGTCCTCTCCCTCATCATCCTCAGCACCCGGTTGTCACATGAGTATCTAAGCAAACAACAGTATAATCATGCAAATGCTTTAGTTGGTAAAAAATAACCCACATAAAAGCACCTAATAATGAATGATTGTCATTATGAATTACCTGTATGTCAGCAAAGCTGGAAACTGACTGCGGTGGCCCATATCCAGCTGTCCTAGGATGTCCTCGGACCAGGCAGGATATTTCTTTTTGCAGCGTTTGCACTCCAGATACTCAGTGGCAAGGTCATACCACCCGTCGATGTCCAAGACCTTACGCACGGTACGGTAAATTCCTGCCGCAGTTAGTCTGTGCCTACCACAGTCTGGGCGAACACAGACGAGAGGAAATAACCACATCTTCAGCGGCATCCATAAGAAAAGGGGCCGACAGAAGAAGAGGTCAGGTGAGGCAGGGGGCTGAGTGTTTATTAAAGGGGGCTGAGGAGGATACCACCAAAGTTTCAGCTGGGACACTAGTTCTGGCTTGCCGGTTCGTGGGTTGGCCTTAAACAGTGTGTTCCGGATCCACTCATGCTGGAAAGGTGGAAGTTGATCTTTCCAGTGACTTGGAAGCTCAGCTGGTGGCCGGTGATGTGAAGGAGCTGGTGCCTTGGCAGTTTCCACTGATGGAGATGGAGCAGCACAGTCCTCTGAGTGAACAGTAAAAAAAAAAAACAATAAGGATGACTGTTGCATTTGATAGTAATATGCCATAAATGCAGCGCACAAACAGCCTGCAAAGCACAATTTTTGGACAAGTATTCATAATTATTATGTTATTTTTAGGAACGAGAGTGAAGAAAGTGGTACTAGTGTTAAGGAAGCACATAACCCAGCATACACTTTATTAATTTAAGGAGAATGGAATCAGTGCAGCTGACTGAGAATGAGGATCAGATGGAATGGAGGAAGGAAAATGTGGTGTGATGAATTAAGTGTAAAGCAACGAAGCCCACAGACATGAAGCATACACACAGATAGAGTAAGGAAAAACTGTTCCTCTAATCATTAGAACAATGAATCTCCACCATCCTGTCTGCTCAGGGGGAGATGAAGAGTGAGTGAGAAGAGCAAGCGGTGTGAAAAAGTTATCTAGTGATTATCTAACAACGGGTAAGTTCGGAAACGCAAATAAATACACTGACACCTTTGGACATCCTTACGGTTTTGAAGAAGTGCACTCAAGAAAGCATCCCGCTTGAGGCATGACATGACATAATTCTGTATTGTAAACAAAAAATATTTTAAAATGTTGATTATTTTCCCCCAAGAAATAACGCTTCTCATTGTGTTTTTACAAAACATTCTTGTAATATTTGCATTTGTGTCATATGCCACACCTGTATTTAGCTGTGCTTCACATTGTGATGCAGCAAATACCAGCTCCTCATCGTCATCTTCAGCAGTGGGAACGGACTTGCCTGGAGCACAAATGTTAAAACTATCATTGTGAACAATACACAGAGACAAACATATGTAAGATGGTGCTTACTTACCAGTAGCGAAAAGCTGTATCGGGGTCAAATGTTTGGCTGGGGGTTCTGCTGCTGGAGGAGGTAAAGTGGACTGCAATAATGGATCTGGAAACAGCAAGTTGACAAGTTTGCCATAATGATAAATTAATATATGAAGAAATGCTGTATGTAAAATTCTATATTCACACTCCTACTCACAGGGTTTAACTGGTGACATGAGTTTTTTCGCCAGCTGTGAAGGAGACAAATTTTTGCCACGCGCCAACAGCGCTTTCACAGTTGCGGTCTTCTGTACACCAGTTTGGATAGGTGCAGGTGGAGGTGCAGTGGTTGCAGAAGCACTGGAGGTTGCAGCGTGAGGTGCAGGCTGACGTACGCTGGTGACCACAGCAGAAGCCCGTCTTTTCAGGACATATGTCTTGAAAATGGCCATGTTGGTTTTGGGCCTGGCATCTGCCTTAATGAGGTACCTGATGAGGGCTTGAGCCTCCTTGCTCTGGTCCTCATAAACATCTTTCATGGAGCGGCCCTGGAAGTCACCAAACTCCACCATCAAGCAGCCCTGGTCTCCAGTTGCCCGGGCTTCTGCCTGCATTTCCTGCTTCCTCTGATACTTTTCCACTTCTTCTGCCATCTCTCTAATTTGAGAAGTGTACTGTAGGAACAGTTGTTTATTTTGTGACAGGGGTGTTGTCTGCGCTGTCTCAGTGGAAATGCTGAGCACCAAATACACGGCATACCCCAGAGAGTTTTCCAGGAGCCATCTAAATCTCTGGCCCTGGTACTTCCCAAACTGAAGTTTGCAGTGAGCCAGTACTAAAAACTGGTCACTGGGGTCTCCACCGTTCGTGCTGACAAAAGTACTGGCCTCTGACAGCACCTCCTCCTTAGGTTTGGCCCTTCCAGACTCCACATTTTCAAGGCGCTTCGCCTCCGCCGAAGGCGCCATGAGGAGTCGGCTTGATGTTGCCGATTGGCGTTGAAAAGAGGGATATGCATACATTTTCTGGAATGAAAATCAGAAAAAGACTACTATCTTTTGCAATCTGAAAGACACCTGTATGTTAAGTGTGTAACAATAATTTAACAAGCTACGCATAAACTATATTACTGTGGTAATAAACTTGGCCATGACATAAACTGTCCTGAAGATGAGTTTTCTACAAAGGACAGGAATCCCTGACATATAAAATATGTAATGTCAGTATGAAGTCTGAAATTTCCTTTTATTTCCAATGCTTTCATCTTAAACCATGACTACACACACCAGGCTATAAAATATTACATTAAATATATAATACTTCAAAAGTGGTCATCTTACCCCAGGGTTACACCAGGTGCTTTTACCTCTTAAAATCTCAGCCATTTTTCAGTGTTTTTAACTTTCTGGTCTACCCAAATTAAAATGAGCACTATTCCCATATACTTTTGCTCATATGGATACATTTGGCTTTTTTGTTTGTTTTTAGTTAAGACTCTCAATGTTTTATATATAAAAAAGTCATTATTATATTATTTTAGAAAATATCTATTTATTTCTTGGTAAATGCATTTTTCCATATCTCCACAACAATTTGGTAACGATTTTTACAATCAAAATGTGTGTGTGTTATTATGTGTTATAACCAAATATAAATGTAAATAGTTTAATCGTTATTTTCATTCATAGGACCCAGAAACCATGACTTCTTAGACAATACACACATCATTGTTGACAGTAGCATAGCTTAATTAGCTGACGGTCGATAACTTTAACTTATCTGATCATTTATCATGTGAAAAGTTACAGGTTCACAGGTACTGAAGAAAGCATGAACTGTATGCTAGCTAGCTATACTGACACGATTCGTTTTCAAAAAATACACACTGTATATTAACCAATAATGACCAGTTTTCAATGAATGAAGTAATAGCCTTACCTTTAACAAAGATGACAATGACAACGACCGGCGATTGGTCAAAAGGAGGCCACGGGAGAGAAACGCGATTGGAGGAAAGTAAGCCCCGGAAGAGAAACTCGATTGATCAAAAGTAAGCCACAGGCGAAACGCGATTTGTCAAAAGTAAGCCACAGGCGAAACGCGATTTGTCAAAAGTAAGCCACAGGCGAAACGCGATTGGTTCATGTGGGCTTACTTTGGGCTTACTTCGGCTCAGTCGGTGGAAAGCAGTAGGCGCAAGCGAGAGGTAGCGGGATCGATGCCCGCATTCTCCAAGTTGGCTCATGCCCTTTTACTCACACATCCCTAAATCAGTGGTTTTCAATCCTGTCCTGGAGGCATCCCTGCCCTGCACATTTTGCATTTCCCCTCATCTAACACACCAGTTTCAAATCACCAGCTCATTAATAGAGACTGCAAGACCTGATTTGGGTGTGTCTAGCACTGACGCAATGCTGCGACACTCCCACGTTAGCTTTTTTTGGGTCTCACAGCTGCCAAAAAGTATTTCAGACATGGTCCTGTGCAAATTGGTTGCAAAACATTGCCATTTTACACACAGTTCCCTAAAGCAGTGGTTTTCAAACCTGTCCTGGAGGCACCCCTGCCCTACACATTTTGAATGTTTCCCTCATCTATCACACCTGTTTCAAATCATCAACTCATTGATAGAGACCGCAAGACCTTATTTGGGTGTGTCTAATAAGGCAGACAATCAAACTGTGCAGGGCAGGGGTGCCTCCAGGACAGGTTTGAGAACCACTGCCCTAAAGAGACCGACTGGGCATCGATGCAATGCTGCCACAGTCTCTACGTTAGTTAATTTTTTTGGACTCAAAGCTGCCAAAAAGTATTTCAGACATGGTCCTGCGCAAATTGGTTGCAAAAAGTGGTCCCACCGCGATTTGAACTCAGATCACTGGATTCAGAGTGCTAACCATTACACCATGAAACCTTACCTGGAGCAGCCGTTGCTCACAGGGCCACAAAGACTGTCACCAGTGCCAAACTAGTGCTGTTTTTTTCTTTTCCTGCGGCAAGAAACCACACAGGTTCCACCGAGATTCGAACTCAGATCGCTGGATTCAAAGCCCAGAGTGCTGACCATTAAACATTGGAACCGAAACTGCTTGTTTGGTGGCCAACTGGGAAACAGATAGCTCCATGGCAGTGGGGAAGCAGTTATACAGAGAAGTTGAAACCCAGTGATTTTTGGTCACTGGCCCGCCTCAAAAAGAGGAAATGAGTGGGAGATTTTGCCGAAACCCGGGATCGAACCAGGGACCTTTAGATATTCAGTCTAACGCTCTCCCAACTGAGCTATTTCGGCCACAACAAGCTCCTGCTTAGCAAGCAGGGATTTCAGTGAGATCACCCTACTCTTTGTCACAGGAGAAGAGCAGAGCAGAGATGAGCCCCCAGACAATAAAAACAGCTGGCCAGTACGGGGATCGAACCCGCGACCTTGGCGTTATTAGCACCACGCTCTAACCAGCTGAGCTAACCGGCCTCCCTTCGCCATCTGTCTCTACCCGATTGAATAAAACACTGCCTCAATGTTAGTGAACGCAAGGAGACAACAAAGCTTCACGTTTTATCCCAACCAAGGGCTCATCCGGGATTTGAACCCGGGACCTCTCGCACCCAAAGCGAGAATCATACCCCTAGACCAACGAGCCTTCCTGTGCTGGGCCGAGAAAAAAGAGCTACTGCAGCATCAATAAAAGAAGGAACATGAACTAACGTGGAAGCAATCAAAGACCTCGAGACAGTGTTAAAGGCTAACGAACGCAAGTTGGCCTCTTAACTGACCTAAAAATGTGGCTGTGTCTAACATGTAGAGGGATGTTAGGGAGGACAGCTGAAACTGTCAGATGTCACTTAGACCAGCGGTTCTCAATTCCAGTCCTCGAGCCCCCTGCTCCTCAAATTTTGTATGTTTCTCGTATAGCTTCAGACATTTGTTCCATTCAAACGTAAGTGCCCTGAGAAGTGGACATCACATGACATCCCTCCGTGATTCAAGTTCAAAGCGTATGTGTACGTTCAGTTCAAAGTGACTAACACAGAGGTGTACAGAGGTATACAGAGGTATATGATGTCACACTTGTCCATGTGTGAAGACGTTGCGCAGCGCAAATCCGTGAACCAATTTTCCAAAGTGAAGTAAACTTCGACGGATTTCCCCTGCTCAGGGAGTGGGGAGCAATGAACACTGTGTAGGGACCATGTCAATCGCAAGGAGCTCACTTCTAATGAGCTGATTATCCGAATCAGGTGTGCTAACAAAGAGAGACATGCAAAATATGCAGACCTTTGGGGAGCGAGGACTGGAATGGAGAACCGCTTCCTTATTCTTTAAGTCAGTGTGAGAAAAAAGAGGTGAGAAGTTGTCTGCATGACCCGAGTGATGCAAGGTAGTCTGCATAATACGTAACAAGACCGAGAAGGTCCTTTAACACAAAAGCTAAATCTCTTTGTTAATTCGACAACACAATCGCGGCCAGTGCAAAGGTGCAAGCCTAGAGGAGGGACGGCCTCTTTGCATCAAGCCGGTCATTCGCAGCTATGCTCGTCATTCTTGGAAGGCCAGGGGAATTAGCTCAAATGGTAGAGCGCTCGCTTAGCGTGCGAGAGGTAGCGGGATCGATGCCCGCATTCTCCAAGTTGGCTCATGCCCTTTTACTCACACATCCCTAAATCAGTGGTTTTCAATCCTGTCCTGGAGGCATCCCTGCCCTGCACATTTTGCATTTCCCCTCATCTAACACACCAGTTTCAAATCATCAGCTCATTAATAGAGACTGCAAGACCTGATTTGGGTGTGTCTAGCACTGACGCAATGCTGCGACACTCCCACGTTAGCTTTTTTTGGGTCTCACAGCTGCCAAAAAGTATTTCAGACATGGTCCTGTGCAAATTGGTTGCAAAACATTGCCATTTTACACACAGTTCCCTAAAGCAGTGGTTTTCAAACCTGTCCTGGAGGCACCCCTGCCCTACACATTTTGAATGTTTCCCTCATCTATCACACCTGTTTCAAATCATCAACTCATTGATAGAGACCGCAAGACCTTATTTGGGTGTGTCTAATAAAGCAGACAATCAAACTGTGCAGGGCAGGGGTGCCTCCAGGACAGGTTTGAGAACCACTGCCCTAAAAAGACCGACTGGGCATCGATGCAATGCTGCCACAGTCTCTACGTTAGTTAATTTTTTTGGACTCAAAGCTGCCAAAAAGTATTTCAGACATGGTCCTGCGCAAATTGGTTGCAAAAAGTGGTCCCACCGCGATTTGAACTCGGATCACTGGATTCAGAGTGCTAACCATTACACCATGAAACCTTACCTGGAGCAGCCGTTGCTCACAGGGCCACAAAGACTGTCACCAGTGCCAAACTAGTGCTGTTTTTTTCTTTTCCTGCGGCAAGAAACCACACAGGTTCCACCGAGATTCGAACTCAGATCGCTGGATTCAAAGCCCAGAGTGCTGACCATTACACCATGGAACCTAAACTGCTTGTTTGGTGGCCAACTGGGAAACAGATAGCTCCGTCGCAGTGGGGAAGCAGTTATACAGAGAAGTTGGAACCCAGTGATTTTTGGTCACTGGCCCGCCTCAAAAAGAGGAAATGAGTGGGAGATTTTGCCGAAACCCGGGATCGAACCAGGGACCTTTAGATCTTCAGTCTAACGCTCTCCCAACTGAGCTATTTCGGCCACAACAAGCTCCTGCTTAGCAAGCAGGGATTTCAGTGAGATCACCCTACTCTTTGTCACAGGAGAAGAGCAGAGCAGAGATGAGTCCCCAGACAATAAAAACAGCTGGCCAGTACGGGGATCGAACCCGCGACCTTGGCGTTATTAGCACCACGCTCTAACCAGCTGAGCTAACCGGCCTTCCTTCGCCATCTGTCTCTACCCGATTGAATAAAAAACTGCCTCAATGTTAGTGAACGCAACGAGACAACAAAGCTTCACGTTTTATCCCGACCAAGGGCTCGTCCGGGATTTGAACCCGGGACCTCTCGCACCCAAAGCGAGAATCATACCCCTAGACCAACGAGCCTTCCTGTGCTGGGCCGAGAAAAAGAGCTACTGCAGCATCAATAAAAGAAGGAACATGAACTAACGTGGAAGCAATCAAAGACCTCGAGACAGTGTTAAAGGCTAACGAACGCAAGTTGGCCTCTTAACTGACCTAAAAATGTGGCTGTGTCTAACATGTAGAGGGATGTTAGGGAGGACAGCTGAAACTGTCAGATGTCACTTAGACCAGCGGTTCTCAATTCCAGTCCTCGAGCCCCCTGCTCTTCACATTTTGTATGTTTCTCGTATAGCTTCAGACATTTGTTCCATTCAAACGTAAGTGCCCTGAGAAGTGGACATCACATGACATCCCTCCGTGATTCAAGTTCAAAGCGTATGTGTACGTTCAGTTCAAAGTGACTAACACAGAGGTGTACAGAGGTATACAGAGGTATATGATGTCACACTTGTCCATGTGTGAAGACGTTGCGCAGCGCAAATCCGTGAACCAATGTTCCAAAGTGAAGTAAACTTCGACGGATTTCCCCTGCTCAGGGAGTGGGGAGCAATGAACACTGTGTAGGGACCATGTCAATCGCAAGGAGCTCACTTCTAATGAGCTGATTATCCGAATCAGGTGTGCTAACAAAGAGAGACATGCAAAATATGCAGACCTTTGGGGAGCGAGGACTGGAATGGAGAACCGCTTCCTTATTCTTTAAGTCAGTGTGAGAAAAAAGAGGTGAGAAGTTGTCTGCGTGACCCGAGTGATGCAAGGTAGTCTGCATAATACAAGAATCCGCACATGCATACTGGCGTAACAAGACCGAGAAGGTCCTTTAACACAAAAGCTAAATCTCTTTGTTAATTCGACAACACAATCGCGGCCAGTGCAAAGGTGCAAGCCTAGAGGAGGGACGGCCTCTTTGCATCAAGCCGGTCATTCGCAGCTATGCTCGTCATTCTTGAAAGGCCAGGGGAATTAGCTCAAATGGTAGAGCGCTCGCTTAGCATGCGAGAGGTAGCGGGATCGATGCCCGCATTCTCCAAGTTGGCTCATTCCCTTTTACTCACACATCCCTAAATCAGTGGTTTTCAATCCTGTCCTGGAGGCATCCCTGCCCTGCACATTTTGCATTTCCCCTCATCTAACACACCAGTTTCAAATCATCAGCTCATTAATAGAGACTGCAAGACCTGATTTGGGTGTGTCTAGCACTGACGCAATGCTGCGACACTCCCACGTTAGCTTTTTTTGGGTCTCACAGCTGCCAAAAAGTATTTCAGACATGGTCCTGTGCAAATTGGTTGCAAAACATTGCCATTTTACACACAGTTCCCTAAAGCAGTGGTTTTCAAACCTGTCCTGGAGGCACCCCTGCCCTACACATTTTGAATGTTTCCCTCATCTATCACACCTGTTTCAAATCATCAACTCATTGATAGAGACCGCAAGACCTTATTTGGGTGTGTCTAATAAAGCAGACAATCAAACTGTGCAGGGCAGGGGTGCCTCCAGGACAGGTTTGAGAACCACTGCCCTAAAGAGACCGACTGGGCATCGATGCAATGCTGCCACAGTCTCTACGTTAGTTAATTTTTTTGGACTCAAAGCTGCCAAAAAGTATTTCAGACATGGTCCTGCGCAAATTGGTTGCAAAAAGTGGTCCCACCGCGATTTGAACTCGGATCACTGGATTCAGAGTGCTAACCATTACACCATGAAACCTTACCTGGAGCAGCCGTTGCTCACAGGGCCACAAAGACTGTCACCAGTGCCAAACTAGTGCTGTTTTTTTCTTTTCCTGCGGCAAGAAACCACACAGGTTCCACCGAGATTCGAACTCAGATCGCTGGATTCAAAGCCCAGAGTGCTGACCATTACACCATGGAACCTAAACTGCTTGTTTGGTGGCCAACTGGGAAACAGATAGCTCCGTCGCAGTGGGGAAGCAGTTATACAGAGAAGTTGGAACCCAGTGATTTTTGGTCACTGGCCCGCCTCAAAAAGAGGAAATGAGTGGGAGATTTTGCCGAAACCCGGGATCGAACCAGGGACCTTTAGATCTTCAGTCTAACGCTCTCCCAACTGAGCTATTTCGGCCACAACAAGCTCCTGCTTAGCAAGCAGGGATTTCAGTGAGATCACCCTACTCTTTGTCACAGGAGAAGAGCAGAGCAGAGCAGAGATGAGCCCCCAGACAATAAAAACAGCTGGCCAGTACGGGGATCGAACCCGCGACCTTGGCGTTATTAGCACCACGCTCTAACCAGCTGAGCTAACCGGCCTTCCTTCGCCATCTGTCTCTACCCGATTGAATAAAAAACTGCCTCAATGTTAGTGAACGCAACGAGACAACAAAGCTTCACGTTTTATCCCGACCAAGGGCTCGTCCGGGATTTGAACCCGGGACCTCTCGCACCCAAAGCGAGAATCATACCCCTAGACCAACGAGCCTTCCTGTGCTGGGCCGAGAAAAAGAGCTACTGCAGCATCAATAAAAGAAGGAACATGAACTAACGTGGAAGCAATCAAAGACCTCGAGACAGTGTTAAAGGCTAACGAACGCAAGTTGGCCTCTTAACTGACCTAAAAATGTGGCTGTGTCTAACATGTAGAGGGATGTTAGGGAGGACAGCTGAAACTGTCAGATGTCACTTAGACCAGCGGTTCTCAATTCCAGTCCTCGAGCCCCCTGCTCTTCACATTTTGTATGTTTCTCGTATAGCTTCAGACATTTGTTCCATTCAAACGTAAGTGCCCTGAGAAGTGGACATCACATGACATCCCTCCGTGATTCAAGTTCAAAGCGTATGTGTACGTTCAGTTCAAAGTGACTAACACAGAGGTGTACAGAGGTATACAGAGGTATATGATGTCACACTTGTCCATGTGTGAAGACGTTGCGCAGCGCAAATCCGTGAACCAATGTTCCAAAGTGAAGTAAACTTCGACGGATTTCCCCTGCTCAGGGAGTGGGGAGCAATGAACACTGTGTAGGGACCATGTCAATCGCAAGGAGCTCACTTCTAATGAGCTGATTATCCGAATCAGGTGTGCTAACAAAGAGAGACATGCAAAATATGCAGACCTGCAAACAGATAGCTCCGTCGCAGTGGGGAAGCAGTTATACAGAGAAGTTGGAACCCAGTGATTTTTGGTCACTGGCCCGCCTCAAAAAGAGGAAATGAGTGGGAGATTTTGCCGAAACCCGGGATCGAACCAGGGACCTTTAGAAAGAGAGAGACATGCAAAATATGCAGACCTTTGGGGAGCGAGGACTGGAATGGAGAACCGCTTCCTTATTCTTTAAGTCAGTGTGAGAAAAAAGAGGTGAGAAGTTGTCTGCGTGACCCGAGTGATGCAAGGTAGTCTGCATAATACAAGAATCCGCACATGCATACTGGCGTAACAAGACCGAGAAGGTCCTTTAACACAAAAGCTAAATCTCTTTGTTAATTCGACAACACAATCGCGGCCAGTGCAAAGGTGCAAGCCTAGAGGAGGGACGGCCTCTTTGCATCAAGCCGGTCATTCGCAGCTATGCTCGTCATTCTTGAAAGGCCAGGGGAATTAGCTCAAATGGTAGAGCGCTCGCTTAGCATGCGAGAGGTAGCGGGATCGATGCCCGCATTCTCCAAGTTGGCTCATGCCCTTTTACTCACACATCCCTAAATCAGTGGTTTTCAATCCTGTCCTGGAGGCATCCCTGCCCTGCACATTTTGCATTTCCCCTCATCTAACACACCAGTTTCAAATCATCAGCTCATTAATAGAGACTGCAAGACCTGATTTGGGTGTGTCTAGCACTGACGCAATGCTGCGACACTCCCACGTTAGCTTTTTTTGGGTCTCACAGCTGCCAAAAAGTATTTCAGACATGGTCCTGTGCAAATTGGTTGCAAAACATTGCCATTTTACACACAGTTCCCTAAAGCAGTGGTTTTCAAACCTGTCCTGGAGGCACCCCTGCCCTACACATTTTGAATGTTTCCCTCATCTATCACACCTGTTTCAAATCATCAACTCATTGATAGAGACCGCAAGACCTTATTTGGGTGTGTCTAATAAAGCAGACAATCAAACTGTGCAGGGCAGGGGTGCCTCCAGGACAGGTTTGAGAACCACTGCCCTAAAGAGACCGACTGGGCATCGATGCAATGCTGCCACAGTCTCTACGTTAGTTAATTTTTTTGGACTCAAAGCTGCCAAAAAGTATTTCAGACATGGTCCTGCGCAAATTGGTTGCAAAAAGTGGTCCCACCGCGATTTGAACTCGGATCACTGGATTCAGAGTGCTAACCATTACACCATGAAACCTTACCTGGAGCAGCCGTTGCTCACAGGGCCACAAAGACTGTCACCAGTGCCAAACTAGTGCTGTTTTTTTCTTTTCCTGCGGCAAGAAACCACACAGGTTCCACCGAGATTCGAACTCAGATCGCTGGATTCAAAGCCCAGAGTGCTGACTATTACACCATGGAACCGAAACTGCTTGTTTGGTGGCCAACTGGGAAACAGATAGCTCCGTCGCAGTGGGGAAGCAGTTATACAGAGAAGTTGGAACCCAGTGATTTTTGGTCACTGGCCCGCCTCAAAAAGAGGAAATGAGTGGGAGATTTTGCCGAAACCCGGGATCGAACCAGGGACCTTTAGATCTTCAGTCTAACGCTCTCCCAACTGAGCTATTTCGGCCACAACAAGCTCCTGCTTAGCAAGCAGGGATTTCAGTGAGATCACCCTACTCTTTGTCACAGGAGAAGAGCAGAGCAGAGATGAGCCCCCAGACAATAAAAACAGCTGGCCAGTACGGGGATCGAACCCGCGACCTTGGCGTTATTAGCACCACGCTCTAACCAGCTGAGCTAACCGGCCTCCCTTCGCCATCTGTCTCTACCCGATTGAATAAAAAACTGTCTCAATGTTAGTGAACGCAACGAGACAACAAAGCTTCACGTTTTATCCCAACCAAGGGCTCGTCCGGGATTTGAACCCGGGACCTCTCGCACCCACAGCGAGAATCATACCCCTAGACCAACGAGCCTTCCTGTGCTGGGCCGAGAAAAAGAGCTACTGCAGCATCAATAAAAGAAGGAACATGAACTAACGTGGAAGCAATCAAAGACCTCGAGACAGTGTTAGAGGCTAACGAACGCAAGTTGGCCTCTTAACTGACCTAAAAATGTGGCTGTGTCTAACATGTAGAGGGATGTTAGGGAGGACAGCTGAAACTGTCAGATGTCACTTAGACCAGCGGTTCTCAATTCCAGTCCTCGAGCCCCCTGCTCTTCACATTTTGTATGTTTCTCGTATAGCTTCAGACATTTGTTCCATTCAAACGTAAGTGCCCTGAGAAGTGGACATCACATGACATCCCTCCGTGATTCAAGTTCAAAGCGTATGTGTACGTTCAGTTCAAAGTGACTAACACAGAGGTGTACAGAGGTATACAGAGGTATATGATGTCACACTTGTCCATGTGTGAAGACGTTGCGCAGCGCAAATCCGTCAACCAATGTTCCAAAGTGAAGTAAACTTCGACGGATTTCCCCTGCTCAGGGAGTGGGGAGCAATGAACACTGTGTAGGGACCATGTCAATCGCAAGGAGCTCACTTCTAATGAGCTGTTTATCCGAATCAGGTGTGCTAACAAAGAGAGACATGCAAAATATGCAGACCTTTGGGGAGCGAGGACTGGAATGGAGAACCGCTTCCTTATTCTTTAAGTCAGTGTGAGAAAAAAGAGGTGAGAAGTTGTCTGCGTGACCCGAGTGATGCAAGGTAGTCTGCATAATACAAGAATCCGCACATGCCTACTGGCGTAACAAGACCGAGAAGGTCCTTTAACACAAAAGCTAAATCTCTTTGTTAATTCGACAACACAATCGCGGCCAGTGCAAAGGTGCAAGCCTAGAGGAGGGACGGCCTCTTTGCATCAAGCCGGTCATTCGCAGCTATGCTCGTCATTCTTGAAAGGCCAGGGGAATTAGCTCAAATGGTAGAGCGCTCGCTTAGCATGCGAGAGGTAGCGGGATCGATACCCGCATTCTCCAAGTTGGCTCATGCCCTTTTACTCACACATCCCTAAATCAGTGGTTTTCAATCCTGTCCTGGAGGCATCCCTGCCCTGCACATTTTGCATTTCCCCTCATCTAACACACCAGTTTCAAATCATCAGCTCATTAATAGAGACTGCAAGACCTGATTTGGGTGTGTCTAGCACTGACGAAATGCTGCGACACTCCCACGTTAGCTTTTTTTGGGTCTCACAGCTGCCAAAAAGTATTTCAGACATGGCCTGTGCAAATTGGTTGCAAAACATTGCCATTTTACACACAGTTCCCTAAAGCAGTGGTTTTCAAACCTGTCCTGAAGGCACCCCTGCCCTACACATTTTGAATGTTTCCCTCATCTATCACACCTGTTTCAAATCATCAACTCATTGATAGAGACCGCAAGACCTTATTTGGGTGTGTCTAATAAGGCAGACAATCAAACTGTGCAGGGCAGGGGTGCCTCCAGGACAGGTTTGAGAACCACTGCCCTAAAGAGACCGACTGGGCATCGATGCAATGCTGCCACAGTCTCTACGTTAGTTAATTTTTTTGGACTCAAAGCTGCCAAAAAGTATTTCAGACATGGTCCTGCGCAAATTGGTTGCAAAAAGTGGTCCCACCGCGATTTGAACTCGGATCACTGGATTCAGAGTGCTAACCATTACACCATGAAACCTTACCTGGAGCAGCCGTTGCTCACAGGGCCACAAAGACTGTCACCAGTGCCAAACTAGTGCTGTTTTTTTCTTTTCCTGCGGCAAGAAACCACACAGGTTCCACCGAGATTCGAACTCAGATCGCTGGATTCAAAGCCCAGAGTGCTGACCATTAAACATTGGAACCGAAACTGCTTGTTTGGTGGCCAACTGGGAAACAGATAGCTCCGTGGCAGTGGGGAAGCAGTTATACAGAGAAGTTGGAACCCAGTGATTTTTGGTCACTGGCCCGCCTCAAAAAGAGGAAATGAGTGGGAGATTTTGCCGAAACCCGGGATCGAACCAGGGACCTTTAGATCTTCAGTCTAACGCTCTCCCAACTGAGCTATTTCGGCCACAACAAGCTCCTGCTTAGCAAGCAGGCATTTCAGTGAGATCACCCTACTCTTTGTCACAGGAGAAGAGCAGAGCAGAGATGAGCCCCCAGACAATAAAAACAGCTGGCCAGTACGGGGATCGAACCCGCGACCTTGGCGTTATTAGCACCACGCTCTAACCAGCTGAGCTAACCGGCCTCCCTTCGCCATCTGTCTCTACCCGATTGAATAAAAAACTGTCTCAATGTTAGTGAACGCAACGAGACAACAAAGCTTCACGTTTTATCCCGACCAAGGGCTCGTCCGGGATTTGAACCCGGGACCTCTCGCACCCACAGCGAGAATCATACCCCTAGACCAAGGAGCCTTCCTGTGCTGGACCGAGAAAAAGAGCTACTGCAGCATCAATAAAAGAAGGAACATGAACTAACGTGGAAGCAATCAAAGACCTCGAGACAGTGTTAAAGGCTAACGAACGCAAGTTGGCCTCTTAACTGACCTAAAAATGTGGCTGTGTCTAACATGTAGAGGGATGTTAGGGAGGACAGCTGAAACTGTCAGATGTCACTTAGACCAGCGGTTCTCAATTCCAGTCCTCGAGCCCCCTGCTCTTCACATTTTGTATGTTTCTCGTATAGCTTCAGACATTTGTTCCATTCAAACGTAAGTGCCCTGAGAAGTGGACATCACATGACATCCCTCCGTGATTCAAGTTCAAAGCGTATGTGTACGTTCAGTTCAAAGTGACTAACACAGAGGTGTACAGAGGTATACAGAGGTATATGATGTCACACTTGTCCATGTGTGAAGACGTTGCGCAGCGCAAATCCGTGAACCAATGTTCCAAAGTGAAGTAAACTTCGACGGATTTCCCCTGCTCAGGGAGTGGGGAGCAATGAACACTGTGTAGGGACCATGTCAATCGCAAGGAGCTCACTTCTAATGAGCTGATTATCCGAATCAGGTGTGCTAACAAAGAGAGACATGCAAAATATGCAGACCTTTGGGGAGCGAGGACTGGAATGGAGAACCGCTTCCTTATTCTTTAAGTCAGTGTGAGAAAAAAGAGGTGAGAAGTTGTCTGCGTGACCCGAGTGATGCAAGGTAGTCTGCATAATACAAGAATCCGCACATGCATACTGGCGTAACAAGACCGAGAAGGTCCTTTAACACAAAAGCTAAATCTCTTTGTTAATTCGACAACACAATCGCGGCCAGTGCAAAGGTGCAAGCCTAGAGGAGGGACGGCCTCTTTGCATCAAGCCGGTCATTCGCAGCTATGCTCGTCATTCTTGAAAGGCCAGGGGAATTAGCTCAAATGGTAGAGCGCTCGCTTAGCATGCGAGAGGTAGCGGGATCGATACCCGCATTCTCCAAGTTGGCTCATGCCCTTTTACTCACACATCCCTAAATCAGTGGTTTTCAATCCTGTCCTGGAGGCATCCCTGCCCTGCACATTTTGCATTTCCCCTCATCTAACACACCAGTTTCAAATCATCAGCTCATTAATAGAGACTGCAAGACCTGATTTGGGTGTGTCTAGCACTGACGCAATGCTGCGACACTCCCACGTTAGCTTTTTTTGGGTCTCACAGCTGCCAAAAAGTATTTCAGACATGGTCCTGTGCAAATTGGTTGCAAAACATTGCCATTTTACACACAGTTCCCTAAAGCAGTGGTTTTCAAACCTGTCCTGGAGGCACCCCTGCCCTACACATTTTGAATGTTTCCCTCATCTATCACACCTGTTTCAAATCATCAACTCATTGATAGAGACCGCAAGACCTTATTTGGGTGTGTCTAATAAGGCAGACAATCAAACTGTGCAGGGCAGGGGTGCCTCCAGGACAGGTTTGAGAACCACTGCCCTAAAGAGACCGACTGGGCATTGATGCAATGCTGCCACAGTCTCTACGTTAGTTAATTTTATTGGACTCAAAGCTGCCAAAAAGTATTTCAGACATGGTCCTGCGCAAATTGGTTGCAAAAAGTGTTCCCACCGCGATTTGAACTCGGATCACTGGATTCAGAGTGCTAACCATTACACCATGAAACCTTACCTGGAGCAGCCGTTGCTCACAGGGCCACAAAGACTGTCACCAGTGCCAAACTAGTGCTGTTTTTTTCTTTTCCTGCGGCAAGAAACCACACAGGTTCTACCGAGATTCGAACTCAGATCGCTGGATTCAAAGCCCAGAGTGCTGACCATTAAACATTGGAACCGAAACTGCTTGTTTGGTGGCCAACTGGGAAACAGATAGCTCCGTGGCAGTGGGGAAGCAGTTATACAGAGAAGTTGAAACCCAGTGATTTTTGGTCACTGGCCCGCCTCAAAAAGAGGAAATGAGTGGGAGATTTTGCCGAAACCCGGGATCGAACCAGGGACCTTTAGATCTTCAGTCTAACGCTCTCCCAACTGAGCTATTTCGGCCACAACAAGCTCCTGCTTAGCAAGCAGGGATTTCAGTGAGATCACCCTACTCTTTGCACAGGAGAAGAGCAGAGCAGAGATGAGCCCCCAGACAATAAAAACAGCTGGCCAGTACGGGGATCGAACCCGCGACCTTGGCGTTATTAGCACCACGCTCTAACCAGCTGAGCTAACCGGCCTTCCTTCGCCATCTGTCTCTACCCGATTGAATAAAAAACTGCCTCAATGTTAGTGAACGCAACGAGACAACAAAGCTTCACGTTTTATCCCGACCAAGGGCTCGTCCGGGATTTGAACCCGGGACCTCTCGCACCCAAAGCGAGAATCATACCCCTAGACCAACGAGCCTTCCTGTGCTGGGCCGAGAAAAAGAGCTACTGCAGCATCAATAAAAGAAGGAACATGAACTAACGTGGAAGCAATCAAAGACCTCGAGACAGTGTTAAAGGCTAACGAACGCAAGTTGGCCTCTTAACTGACCTAAAAATGTGGCTGTGTCTAACATGTAGAGGGATGTTAGGGAGGACAGCTGAAACTGTCAGATGTCACTTAGACCAGCGGTTCTCAATTCCAGTCCTCGAGCCCCCTGCTCTTCACATTTTGTATGTTTCTCGTATAGCTTCAGACATTTGTTCCATTCAAACGTAAGTGCCCTGAGAAGTGGACATCACATGACATCCCTCCGTGATTCAAGTTCAAAGCGTATGTGTACGTACAGTTCAAAGTGACTAACACAGAGGTGTACAGAGGTATACAGAGGTATATGATGTCACACTTGTCCATGTGTGAAGACGTTGCGCAGCGCAAATCCGTGAACCAATGTTCCAAAGTGAAGTAAACTTCGACGGATTTCCCCTGCTCAGGGAGTGGGGAGCAATGAACACTGTGTAGGGACCATGTCAATCGCAAGGAGCTCACTTCTAATGAGCTGATTATCCGAATCAGGTGTGCTAACAAAGAGAGACATGCAAAATATGCAGACCTTTGGGGAGCGAGGACTGGAATGGAGAACCGCTTCCTTATTCTTTAAGTCAGTGTGAGAAAAAAGAGGTGAGAAGTTGTCTGCGTGACCCGAGTGATGCAAGGTAGTCTGCATAATACAAGAATCCGCACATGCATACTGGCGTAACAAGACCGAGAAGGTCCTTTAACACAAAAGCTAAATCTCTTTGTTAATTCGACAACACAATCGCGGCCAGTGCAAAGGTGCAAGCCTAGAGGAGGGACGGCCTCTTTGCATCAAGCCGGTCATTCGCGGCTATGCTCGTCATTCTTGAAAGGCCAGGGGAATTAGCTCAAATGGTAGAGCGTTCGCTTAGCATGCGAGAGGTAGCGGGATCGATGCCCGCATTCTCCAAGTTGGCTCATGCCCTTTTACTCACACATCCCTAAATCAGTGGTTTTTCAATCCTGTCCTGGAGGCATCCCTGCCCTGCACATTTTGCATTTCCCCTCATCTAACACACCAGTTTCAAATCATCAGCTCATTAATAGAGACTGCAAGACCTGATTTGGGTGTGTCTAGCACTGACGCAATGCTGCGACACTCCCACGTTAGCTTTTTTTGGGTCTCACAGCTGCCAAAAAGTATTTCAGACATGGTCCTGTGCAAATTGGTTGCAAAACATTGCCATTTTACACACAGTTCCCTAAAGCAGTGGTTTTCAAACCTGTCCTGGAGGCACCCCTGCCCTACACATTTTGAATGTTTCCCTCATCTATCACACCTGTTTCAAATCATCAACTCATTGATAGAGACCGCAAGACCTTATTTGGGTGTGTCTAATAAGGCAGACAATCAAACTGTGCAGGGCAGGGGTGCCTCCAGGACAGGTTTGAGAACCACTGCCCTAAAGAGACCGACTGGGCATCGATGCAATGCTGCCACAGTCTCTACGTTAGTTAATTTTTTTGGACTCAAAGCTGCCAAAAAGTATTTCAGACATGGTCCTGCGCAAATTGGTTGCAAAAAGTGGTCCCACCGCGATTTGAACTCGGATCACTGGATTCAGAGTGCTAACCATTACACCATGAAACCTTACCTGGAGCAGCCATTGCTCACAGGGCCACAAAGACTGTCACCAGTGCCAAACTAGTGCTGTTTTTTTCTTTTCCTGCGGCAAGAAACCACACAGGTTCCACCGAGATTCGAACTCAGATCGCTGGATTCAAAGCCCAGAGTGCTGACCATTACACCATGGAACCGAAACTGCTTGTTTGGTGGCCAACTGGGAAACAGATAGCTCCGTGGCAGTGGGGAAGCAGTTATACAGAGAAGTTGGAACCCAGTGATTTTTGGTCACTGGCCCGCGTTTTATCCCGACCAAGGGCTCGTCCGGGATTTGAACCCGGGACCTCTCGCACCCAAAGCGAGAATCATACCCCTAGACCAACGAGCCTTCCTGTGCTGGGCCGAGAAAAAAGAGCTACTGCAGCATCAATAAAAGAAGGAACATGAACTAACGTGGAAGCAATCAAAGACCTCGAGACAGTGTTAAAGGCTAACGAACGCAAGTTGGCCTCTTAACTGACCTAAAAATGTGGCTGTGTCTAACATGTAGAGGGATGTTAGGGAGGACAGCTGAAACTGTCAGATGTCACTTAGACCAGCGGTTCTCAATTCCAGTCCTCGAGCCCCCTGCTCCTCAAATTTTGTATGTTTCTCGTATAGCTTCAGACATTTGTTCCATTCAAACGTAAGTGCCCTGAGAAGTGGACATCACATGACATCCCTCCGTGATTCAAGTTCAAAGCGTATGTGTACGTTCAGTTCAAAGTGACTAACACAGAGGTGTACAGAGGTATACAGAGGTATATGATGTCACACTTGTCCATGTGTGAAGACGTTGCGCAGCGCAAATCCGTGAACCAATGTTCCAAAGTGAAGTAAACTTCGACGGATTTCCCCTGCTCAGGGAGTGGGGAGCAATGAACACTGTGTAGGGACCATGTCAATCGCAAGGAGCTCACTTCTAATGAGCTGATTATCCGAATCAGGTGTGCTAACAAAGAGAGACATGCAAAATATGCAGACCTTTGGGGAGCGAGGACTGGAATGGAGAACCGCTTCCTTATTCTTTAAGTCAGTGTGAGAAAAAAGAGGTGAGAAGTTGTCTGCGTGACCCGAGTGATGCAAGGTAGTCTGCATAATACAAGAATCCGCACATGCATACTGGCGTAACAAGACCGAGAAGGTCCTTTAACACAAAAGCTAAATCTCTTTGTTAATTCGACAACACAATCGCGGCCAGTGCAAAGGTGCAAGCCTAGAGGAGGGACGGCCTCTTTGCATCAAGCAGGTCATTTGCGGCTATGCTCGTCATTCTTGAAAGGCCAGGGGAATTAGCTCAAATGGTAGAGCGCTCGCTTAGCATGCGAGAGGTAGCGGGATCGATGCCCGCATTCTCCAAGTTGGCTCATGCCCTTTTACTCACACATCCCTAAATCAGTGGTTTTCAATCCTGTCCTGGAGGCATCCCTGCCCTGCACATTTTGCATTTCCCCTCATCTAACACACCAGTTTCAAATCATCAGCTCATTAATAGAGACTGCAAGACCTGATTTGGGTGTGTCTAGCACTGACGCAATGCTGCGACACTCCCACGTTAGCTTTTTTTGGGTCTCACAGCTGCCAAAAAGTATTTCAGACATGGTCCTGTACAAATTGGTTGCAAAACATTGCCATTTTACACACAGTTCCCTAAAGCAGTGGTTTTCAAACCTGTCCTGGAGGCACCCCTGCCCTACACATTTTGAATGTTTCCCTCATCTATCACACCTGTTTCAAATCATCAACTCATTGATAGAGACCGCAAGACCTTATTTGGGTGTGTCTAATAAGGCAGACAATCAAACTGTGCAGGGCAGGGGTGCCTCCAGGACAGGTTTGAGAACCACTGCCCTAAAGAGACCGACTGGGCATCGATGCAATGCTGCCACAGTCTCTACGTTAGTTAATTTTCTTGGACTCAAAGCTGCCAAAAAGTATTTCAGACATGGTCCTGCGCAAATTGGTTGCAAAAAGTGGTCCCACCGCGATTTGAACTCGGATCACTGGATTCAGAGTGCTAACCATTACACCATGAAACCTTACCTGGAGCAGCCGTTGCTCACAGGGCCACAAAGACTGTCACCAGTGCCAAACTAGTGCTGTTTTTTTCTTTTCCTGCGGCAAGAAACCACACAGGTTCCACCGAGATTCGAACTCAGATCGCTGGATTCAAAGCCCAGAGTGCTGACCATTACACCATGGAACCGAAACTGCTTGTTTGGTGGCCAACTGGGAAACAGATAGCTCCGTGGCAGTGGGGAAGCAGTTATACAGAGAAATTGGAACCCAGTGATTTTTGGTCACTGGCCCGCCTCAAAAAGAGGAAATGATTGGGAGATTTTGCCGAAACCCGGGATCGAACCAGGGACCTTTAGATCTTCAGTCTAACGCTCTCCCAACTGAGCTATTTCGGCCACAACAAGCTCCTGCTTAGCAAGCAGGGATTTCAGTGAGATCACCCTACTCTTTGTCACAGGAGAAGAGCAGAGCAGAGATGAGCCCCCAGACAATAAAAACAGCTGGCCAGTACGGGGATCGAACCCGCGACCTTGGCGTTATTAGCACCACGCTCTAACCAGCTGAGCTAACCGGCCTCCCTTCGCCATCTGTCTCTACCCGATTGAATAAAAAACTGCCTCAATGTTAGTGAACGCAACGAGACAACAAAGCTTCACGTTTTATCCCGACCAAGGGCTCGTCCGGGATTTGAACCCGGGACCTCTCGCACCCAAAGCGAGAATCATACCCCTAGACCAACGAGCCTTCCTGTGCTGGGCCGATCAAAAGAGCTACTGCAGCATCAATAAAAGAAGGAACATGAACTAACGTGGAAGCAATCAAAGACCTCGAGACAGTGTTAAAGGCTAACGAACGCAAGTTGGCCTCTTAACTGACCTAAAAATGTGGCTGTGTCTAACATGTAGAGGGATGTTAGGGAGGACAGCTGAAACTGTCAGATGTCACTTAGACCAGCGGTTCTCAACTCCAGTCCTCGAGCCCCCTGCTCTTCACATTTTGTATGTTTCTCGTATAGCTTCAGACATTTGTTCCATTCAAACGTAAGTGCCCTGAGAAGTGGACATCACATGACATCCCTCCGTGATTCAAGTTCAAAGCGTATGTGTACGTTCAGTTCAAAGTGACTAACACAGAGGTGTACAGAGGTATACAGAGGTATATGATGTCACACTTGTCCATGTGTGAAGACGTTGCGCTGCGCAAATCCGTGAACCAATGTTCCAAAGTGAAGTAAACTTCGACGGATTTCCCCTGCTCAGGGAGTGGGGAGCAATGAACACTGTGTAGGGACCATGTCAATCGCAAGGAGCTCACTTCTAATGAGCTGATTATCCGAATCAGGTGTGCTAACAAAGAGAGACATGCAAAATATGCAGACCTTTGGGGAGCGAGGACTGGAATGGAGAACCGCTTCCTTATTCTTTAAGTCAGTGTGAGAAAAAAGAGGTGAGAAGTTGTCTGCGTGACCCGAGTGATGCAAGGTAGTCTGCATAATACAAGAATCCGCACATGCATACTGGCGTAACAAGACCGAGAAGGTCCTTTAACACAAAAGCTAAATCTCTTTGTTAATTCGACAACACAATCGCGGCCAGTGCAAAGGTGCAAGCCTAGAGGAGGGACGGCCTCTTTGCATCAAGCCGGTCATTCGCAGCTATGCTCGTCATTCTTAAAAGGCCAGGGGAATTAGCTCAAATGGTAGAGCGCTCGCTTAGCATGCGAGAGGTAGCGGGATCGATGCCCGCATTCTCCAAGTTGGCTCATGCCCTTTTACTCACACATCCCTAAATCAGTGGTTTTCAATCCTGTCCTGGAGGCATCCCTGCCCTGCACATTTTGCATTTCCCCTCATCTAACACACCAGTTTCAAATCATCAGCTCATTAATAGAGACTGCAAGACCTGATTTGGGTGTGTCTAGCACTGACGCAATGCTGCGACACTCCCACGTTAGCTTTTTTTGGGTCTCACAGCTGCCAAAAAGTATTTCAGACATGGTCCTGTGCAAATTGGTTGCAAAACATTGCCATTTTACACACAGTTCCCTAAAGCAGTGGTTTTCAAACCTGTCCTGGAGGCACCCCTGCCCTACACATTTTGAATGTTTCCCTCATCTATCACACCTGTTTCAAATCATCAACTCATTGATAGAGACCGCAAGACCTTATTTGGGTGTGTCTAATAAGGCAGACAATCAAACTGTGCAGGGCAGGGGTGCCTCCAGGACAGGTTTGAGAACCACTGCCCTAAAGAGACCGACTGGGCATCGATGCAATGCTGCCACAGTCTCTACGTTAGTTAATTTTTTTGGACTCAAAGCTGCCAAAAAGTATTTCAGACATGGTCCTGCGCAAATTGGTTGCAAAAAGTGGTCCCACCGCGATTTGAACTCGGATCACTGGATTCAGAGTGCTAACCATTACACCATGAAACCTTACCTGGAGCAGCCGTTGCTCACAGGGCCACAAAGACTGTCACCAGTACCAAACTAGTGCTGTTTTTTTCTTTTCCTGCGGCAAGAAACCACACAGGTTCCACCGAGATTCGAACTCAGATCGCTGGATTCAAAGCCCAGAGTGCTGACCATTACGCTCTCCCAACTGAGCTATTTCGGCCACAACAAGCTCCTGCTTAGCAAGCAGGGATTTCAGTGAGATCACCCTACTCTTTGTCACAGGAGAAGAGCAGAGCAGAGATGAGCCCCCAGACAATAAAAACAGCTGGCCAGTACGGGGATCGAACCCGCGACCTTGGCGTTATTAGCACCACGCTCTAACCAGCTGAGCTAACCGGCCTCCCTTCGCCATTTGTCTCTACCCGATTGAATAAAAAACTGCCTCAATGTTAGTGAACGCAACGAAACAACAAAGCTTCACGTTTTATCCCGACCAAGGGCTCGTCCGGGATTTGAACCCGGGACCTCTCGCACCCAAAGCGAGATTCATACCCCTAGACCAACGAGCCTTCCTGTGCTGGGCCGAGAAAAAAGAGCTACTGCAGCATCAATAAAAGAAGGAACATGAACTAACGTGGAAGCAATCAAAGACCTCGAGACAGTGTTAAAGGATAACGAACGCAAGTTGGCCTCTTAACTGACCTAAAAATGTGGCTGTGTCTAACATGTAGAGGGATGTTAGGGAGGACAGCTGAAACTGTCAGATGTCACTTAGACCAGCGGTTCTCAATTCCAGTCCTCGAGCCCCCTGCTCTTCACATTTTGTATGTTTCTCGTATAGCTTCAGACATTTGTTCCATTCAAACGTAAGTGCCCTGAGAAGTGGACATCACATGACATCCCTCCGTGATTCAAGTTCAAAGCGTATGTGTACGTTCAGTTCAAAGTGACTAACACAGAGGTGTACAGAGGTATACAGAGGTATATGATGTCACACTTGTCCATGTGTGAAGACGTTGCGCAGCGCAAATCCGTGAACCAATGTTCCAAAGTGAAGTAAACTTCGACGGATTTCCCCTGCTCAGGGAGTGGGGAGCAATTAACACTGTGTAGGGACCATGTCAATCGCAAGGAGCTCACTTCTAATGAGCTGATTATCCGAATCAGGTGTGCTAACAAAGAGAGACATGCAAAATATGCAGACCTTTGGGGAGCGAGGACTGGAATGGAGAACCGCTTCCTTATTCTTTAAGTCAGTGTGAGAAAAAAGAGGTGAGAAGTTGTCTGCGTGACCCGAGTGATGCAAGGTAGTCTGCATAATACAAGAATCCGCACATGCATACTGGCGTAACAAGACCGAGAAGGTCCTTTAACACAAAAGCTAAATCACTTTGTTAATTCGACAACAATCGCGGCCAGTGCAAAGGTGCAAGCCCAGAGGAGGGACGGCCTCTTTGCATCAAGCCGGTCATTCGCAGCTATGCTCGTCATTCTTGAAAGGCCAGGGGAATTAGCTCAAATGGTAGAGCGCTAGCTGCGCAAAGGAAGGGGTCCAATCTTTGAGCCCCGCCCGCAAGCGAAAAAGACGCAGAACACGTGAAAACGCCGAAAGATTTCCCCTGCTGCAATACTCGGGGTATATTTCTCTTCGTTTTGAAGAGTTTTAATTACATGTGAGACAACTCTACCCTCCGCGGCCTGGATTCGAACCCGTGCTCTCTCGGATGAGCCGTGACGTCATATGTCCTCGACGTGTATTTTTAAGCATGCAATAAACCGAGACTTTTATTTTGTTATCTATGACACAATTGATTGATTTTATATTACATAGATTTGTGTGTGTGTATTATTTAAATGTTTGTGTTTAAATAAAATTAATAAAAAACGTTTCTTCAAATACGTTTTGTGTGTGTGGATATGATTTGATTGATATGATTTAGCAGATTTTTTTTATCTTATCAAAAAAATGTTCTATTAAAATTAGTACAAACACATACTGTACATACACAGAATATAAAAAGCACAATACGAAAGAGTGGGCCCAAGTAATATATACAAAATGTTTTATTAAAATGAACACACACACATACATACACACAATATAAAAAAAAATATGAAAAGAGTGGGCCCATATAATATAAACAATATTTATATATACAGGAAAGATATTATGTACTACTTATATTAAAAAATTTATATGAAAAGAGTGGGCCCATATAATATATACAAAATATACACATTATTTACAATGGAGGCGGAGTTTGTCATTTATTTTGAATGCCGCTGTTCTGCCAACCAATCATCTAAAGTTTTTCCATTAGAGGAGCGTGAGCAAAATGTGGCATTCCCATATCGGCTATGACCAAACTCTTTAGTTTTGGGCTGCCCACATTTGCTGCATGTGTTAAAAGTAACCCCTCGCACATACTTCCTCTTATGGACTCCGCTTTCCGTCTCCAGGGCCCGCCGGCGCCTGTTCCTCTGGGTGTAACGGGACACAGGAGCAGCAGGCACTGGAGCAGGCACTGGAGCAGGCACTGGAGCAGACACTGGAGCAGGCACTGGAGCAGACACTGGAGCAGGCACTGGAGCAGGCACTGGAGCAGACACTGGAGCAGGCACTGGAGCAGGCACTGGAGCAGGCACTGGAGCAGACACTGGAGCAGACACTGGAGCAGACACTGGAGCAGGCACTGGAGCAGGCACTGGAGCAGACACTGGAGCAGGCACTGGAGCAGGCACTGGAGCAGGCACTGGAGCAGACACTGGAGCAGACACTGGAGCAGGCACTGGAGCAGGCACTGGAGCAGGCACTGGAGCAGACACTGGAGCAGGCACTGGAGCAGGCACTGGAGCAGGCACTGGAGCAGGCGGAGCTGGGCCTGGACCGGATGTCAAAGCACCAGCAGATGGAATCACTATTGACACAGTCATGTCTGGGTTAAGCACTAGTGTGCCTAACAGTGACCCAGGTGCTGAAATGGGCTGCACAACTCCTGCTGCTGTGGGGACGGGTGCGATAGGGCACTCCCTTTTGGCAGCAGCGGGCCGGCGACCCGGTCGCAGAATTGGAGCCTGTCCTTCTCGATTTGGCGGAAGGATAAATTGATGTTTTGGGCCTGATGTTGATGGCACGTCATCCAATTTTTCCCTCGGCAGAGGAAGCTGCACATCAGCCACATCTATTGGGTCAGATGGAGTCAGTCCCTGGACGAGGACACTCAATTCCTGATTCTTCTGCTGCCGTTGAAACCTGAAAGTAAATTACTTGTAAAATATATATATATATATATATATATATATATATATATATATATATATATATATATATATATATATATATGTGTGTGTGTGTGTGTGTGTGTGTGTGTGTGTGTGTGTGTGTGTGTGTGTGTGTGTGTGTTTGTGTGTGTGTACAGAAGTATTCAGTTCACTGGAACCAAATAATGTGCCTTGCTTACCACTGAATGAGTGTCCTCTGGTTCAGCTCAAACAGTTGGATCATTGTTTCATCCATCAGCCTTTGATTGTTAAGCACCAGCTCTCGGATGTGGTGGTAATCCGAAAGGATTTTAGACCACTTGGGGGGTGGAAACTCCAGCCTTCTTGGTCGGTGACTTGTGTAAAGCACACAGCTTCATACAAATGGCCTCAACCAAGCGGCTGGTGCTGGGCCACTGTGCTGGACCCCCAGGATGTCCAATCAGACACCGTTTCACACTCTCCACACCCGGTGTGACTCCGGACCGCTTCGGTGCCTTAAAGCGCCCATGTGTCAGCTGAGGCTGATGTCGAGGCTGATAGTTGACCCGCTGTTTATCAACATCAGGGAGAGCGGTCCACAGCTGGATGGCCTCTGTAACCTGCAGGTCGGTGAGGTAAGGAGCCTCACGAAGACCCACCAGGAAACCAGCCAGATCCTGGACCTTGTCCCACCCAGCGATGCCATCAGGTCCAATGACTGCTCCCTAGTAAATGCAGATTAGTGTTAATATACACTTCCAGTCAAAAGCCTTTGAACAGAAATATTTTTGACATTTTTTAAAGAATTCTGCTCAACAAGCCTGCATTTATTTTATTCAAAATACAGCAAAAGCCATTATATTGTGAAATAATTTTAATATTTAAAATAAAAATGCTTTCTATTTGAATATAGTTTAAAGTGTAATTTATTCCTGTGATGCACAGCTGTATTTTCAGCATCATTCCTCCAGTCTTCAGTGTCACATGATCTTCAGAAATTTGTTGTTCTAGAAACCTTTTTTTATTGATATTATTATCAATATTTAAAACAGTTGTGTACATTTTGTTCAAGATTCTTTGATGAATAGAAGGATCCAAGATAAGAATTTATCTGTAATAAAAAGCTTTTTTAATATTATACACTATACCCTTCAAAAGTGTGGAGTCAGAACATTTAAATCATTATATATTTATTATTAAATTATAGAAATTAATACTTTTATTTAGCAAGGACGCATTAAATTGATGATAAAGACATTTATAATCTTACAATATACACTGAACTTTCTATTCATCAAAGAAACCTAAACAAAAATCTCTAGAAGCTATTTTTAACCTTATAATAATAATAATAATAATAAAGTAAAAAAAAAAAACTTGCTTGTAGTGTATGTGGAATAAAACGAGACTGAAACGAAATAAAGCCCTTAGAGTGTCGTACCTGAGCCTCGCCGGAGACACTGCTTCCAGTGTCAGATGTCTGTGACAGCACTGAAGAGGCAGGGGCGAGATGCTGTCCCTCTCCTCCAGATGATGTGGACGGCTCAGCCAGTGATGCTGGGGACTGAGGCAGAGGCAAAGATGAGGGGGTGTTTCTGAGGCAGGGGTCATCCTCATACAGCACTGAAACTGTGATGTCCTCCATGCTCTCTTCCTCAAACCCCTCATCTAGCAGGTCCTGATCATCAACCTCCTCCACCAACCGGTCTTCCTCCTCTGGGTTCTGGAGCACTGGAGTCAGTGTTTTGCCAGTCTGGCTGTAAAGGTACTCGATTCCCAGCAATTCACCTACAATAATAAAATAATAAAAAAAGAAAAAAAGTGTTCTTAATAATTGATCAAGTACATTGGAGGCTCTAATACTCTAATAACTTAATAGAATATTGCAAAAGAAATAATTAAATGTCTTACCTGTATATCAATCAATCAATCAATCACCTTTATTTATATAGTGCTTTAAACAAAATACATTGCGCCAAAGCACTGAACAACATTCATTTGGAAAACAGTGTCTCAATAATGCAAAATGATAGTTAAAGGCAGTTCATCATTGAATTCATTGATGTCATCTCTGTTCAGTTGAAATAGTGTCTGTTTTAATTTGCAATCAAGTCAACGATATCGCTGTAGATGAAGTGACCCCAACTAAGCAAGCCAGAGGCGACAGCGGCAAGGAACCGAAACTCCATCGGTGACAGAATGGAGAAAAAAACCTTGGGAGAAACCAGGCTCAGTTGGGGGGCCAGTTCTCCTCTGACCAGACGAAACCAGTAGTTCAATTCCAGGCTGCAGCAAAGTCAGATTGTGCAGAAGAATCATCTGTTTCCTGTGGTCTTGTCCTGGTGCTCCTCTGAGACAAGGTCTTTACAGGGGATCTGTATCTGGGGCTCTAGTTGTCCTGGTCTCCGCTGTCTTTCAGGGCAGTAGAGGTCCTTTCTAGGTGCTGATCCACCATCTGGTCTGGATACGTACTGGATCCGGGTGACTGCAGTGACCCTCTGATCTGGACACAGACTGGATCTGGTGGCCACGGTGACCTCGGAACAAGAGAGAAACAGACAAATATTAGCGTAGATGCCATTCTTCTAATGATGTAGAAAGTACGGTGTTATGTGAAGTGTTCCGGTTCCAGTTTACCTAATTAATGCAGCCTAAAAATCCTTTAACGGATTTGGATATTAAAAGCATATTAGTATGTTATGTGTATGCCAGGTTAAAGAGATGGGTCTTTAATCTAGATTTAAACTGCAAGAGTGTGTCTGCCTCCCGAACAATGTTAGGTAGGTTATTCCAGAGTTTAGGCGCCAAATAGGAAAAGGATCTGCCGCCCGCAGTTGATTTTGATATTCTAGGTATTATCAAATTGCCTGAGTTTTGAGAACGTAGCGGACGTAGAGGAGTATAATGTAAAAGGAGCTCATTCAAATACTGAGGTGCTAAACCATTCAGGGCTTTATAAGTAATAAGCAATATTTTAAAATCTATACGATGTTTGATAGGGAGCCAGTGCAGTGTGGACAGGACCGGGCTAATATGGTCATACTTCCTGGTTCTAGTAAGAACTCTTGCTGCTGCATTTTGGACTAGCTGTAGTTTGTTTACCAAGCATGCAGAACAACCACCCAATAAAGCATTACAGTAGTCTAACCTTGAAGTCATAAATGCATGGATTAACATTTCTGCATTTGACATTGAGAGCATAGGCCGTAATTTAGATATATTTTTGAGATGGAAAAATGCAGTTTTACAAATGCTAGAAACGTGGCTTTCTAAGGAAAGATTGCGATCAAGTAGCACACCTAGGTTCCTAACTGATGACGAAGAATTGACAGAGCAACCATCAAGTCTTAGACAGTGTTCTAGGTTATTACAAGTAGAGTTTTTAGGCCCTATGATTAACACCTCTGTTTTTTCTGAATTTAGCAGTAAGAAATTACTCGTCATCCAATTTTTTATATCGACTATGCATTCCATTAGTTTTTCAAATTGGTGTGTTTCACCGGGCTGCGAGGAAATATAGAGCTGCGTATCATCAGCATAACAGTGAAAGCTAACACCATGTTTCCTGATGATATCTCCCAAGGGTAACATATAAAGCGTGAAGAGTAGCGGCCCTAGAACTGAGCCTTGAGGTACTCCATACTGCACTTGTGATCGATATGATACATCTTCATTCACTGCTACGAACTGATGGCGGTCATATAAGTACGATTTAAACCATGCTAATGCACTTCCACTGATGCCAACAAAGTGTTCAAGTCTATGCAAAAGAATGTTGTGGTCAATTGTGTCAAACGCAGCACTAAGATCCAATAAAACTAATAGAGAGATACACCCACGATCAGATGATAAGAGCAGATCATTTGTAACTCTAAGGAGAGCAGTTTCAGTACTATGATACGGTCTAAATCCTGACTGGAAATCCTCACATATACCATTTTTCTCTAAGAAGGAATATAATTGTGAGGATACCACCTTTTCTAGTATCTTGGACAGAAAAGGGAGATTCGAGATTGGTCTATAATTAACTAGTTCTCTGGGGTCAAGTTGTGGCTTTTTTATGAGAGGCTTAATAACAGCCAGTTTGAAGGTTTTGGGGACATGTCCTAATAACAATGAGGAATTAATAATAGTCAGAAGAGGACCTATGACTTCTGGAAGCACCTCTTTTAAGAGCTTAGATGGTATAGGGTCTAACATACATGTTGTAAGTTTAGATGATTTAACAAGTTTATACAATTCTTCCTCTCCTATAGTAGAGAATGAGTGGAACTGTTCCTCAGGGGGTCTATAGTGCACTGTCTGATGCGAAACTGTAGCTGACGGCTGAATGGTTGCAATTTTATCTCTAATAGTATCGATTTTAGAAGTAAAGTAGTTCATAAAGTCATTACTGCTGTGGTGTTGGGAAATGTCAACACTTGTTGAGGCTTTATTTTTCGTTAACTTAGCCACTGTATTGAATAAATACCTGGGGTTATGTTTGTTTTCTTCTAAAAGAGAAGAAAAGTAATCAGATCTAGCAGTTTTTAATGCTTTTCGGTAGGATATGCTACTTTCCCGCCAAGCAATACGAAATACCTCTAGTTTTGTTTTCCTCCAGCTGCGCTCCATTTTTCGGGCTGCTCTCTTTAGGGTGCGAGTATGCTCATTATACCATGGTGTCAAACTGTTTTCCTTAACCTTTCTTAAGCGTAAAGGAGCAACTGTATTTAAAGTGCTAGAAAAGAGAGAGTCCATAGTTTCTGTTACATCATCAAGTTGTTCTGAGGTTTTGGATATGCTAAGGAATTTGGATACATCAGGAAGATAACTTAAAAAGCAGTCTTTTGTGGTAGAAGTGATGGTTCTTCGATACTTGTAACAAGAAGTAGAATTTACAATTTTGGCTATATGAAGTTTACACAGAACTAAATAATGATCTGAGATATCATCACTTGGCTGAATAATTTCAACACTATCAACATCAATTCCATGTGACAGTATTAAATCTAGAGTATGATTTCGACAATGAGTAGGTCCTGAAACGTGTTGTCTAACACCAATAGAGTTCAGAATGTCTATAAATGCTGATCCCAATACATCTTTTTCATTATCGACATGGATATTAAAATCACCAACTATTAAGACTTTATCTGCAGCCAGAACTAACTCGGATGTAAAATCACCAAACTCTTTAATAAAGTCTGTATGGTGCCCTGGTGGCCTGTATACAGTAGCCAGTACAAACATAACAGGGGATTTATCATTAACATTGGTTTCTCTGGATAATGTTATATGAAGCACCATTACTTCAAACGAGTTATACTTGAAGCCTGCCCTCTGAGAAATCCTGAAAACGTTATTATAAATTGAAGCAACACCTCCCCCTTTGCCTTTTAGACGCGGCTCGTGTTTATAACAATAATCTTGGGGGGTGGACTCATTTAAAATAATGTAATCATCAGGTTTTAGCCAGGTTTCTGTCAAGCAGAGCACATCTATATTATGATCAGTTATCATATTATTTACAAAAAGTGTTTTCGTAGAAATGGATCTGATATTCAATAAGCCAATCTTTATCATTTGTTTATCCATATTGCATTTGTTTTTTATTTGTTGAACCTCAATTAAATTGTTAACCTTAACTTGGTTTGGACGTTTTTTGTATTTTCTAGTTCGTGGAACAGACACAGTCTCTATAGTGTGATATCTAGGTGAAAGAGTCTCTATGTGCTGAGAATTAACTGACCTCTGTGACGGGAGGCAGCTAGCAGACGGTCGGTTTAGCCAGTCTGTCTGCTTCCTGACCTGGGCCCCAGTTAGTCAAGTATAAACACTAAGACTATTTGCCATATTTCTAGACAGAAGAGTGGCGCCACCCCAGGAGGGATGAAGACCATCTCTTTTAAACAGGTCAGGTCTGCCCCAAAAGCTCGTCCAATTGTCTATATAACCTATGTTATTCTGTGGGCACCACTTAGACATCCAGCCATTGAGTGATGACAATCTGCTATGCATCTCATCACCACGGTAAGCAGGGAGGGGACCAGAGCATATTACAGTGTCTGACATCGTGCTTGCAAGTTCACACACCTCTTTAAAGTTATTTTTAGTGATCTCCGACTGGCGAAGTCGAACATCATTAGCGCCGGCATGAATAACAATCTTACTGTATTTACGTTTAGCATTAGCCAGCACTTTTAAATTTGCCAAGATGTCAGGCGCTCTGGCTCCCGGTAAACATTTGACTATGGTGGCTGGTGTCTCTATATTCACGTTCCGTACAATAGAATCGCCAATAACTAGAGCACTTTCATCAGGTTTCTCAGTGGGTGCATCACTGAGTGGGGAGAACCTGTTTAATGTTTTGATCGGAACAGAAGAGCGGTGTTTTGACCCACGACTACGCTGCCTCACCGTCACCCAGTTGCCCTGCTGCAGGGGCTCTGCTGGAACCGGACAATGTACAGGAATCCCTGAGCTAGACGCATCCAAAGCCATATCTAGAGCCCTAACATTCTTACTGTCCTCAATTAAAGTTTGGATGCGTGTCTCTAATTCTGAAATCTTCTCTGTCAGCCTAACTGTTTCCCTGCATTTATCACATGTGAATCCCTCATCAGCGACAGAGATAGATAAACTGTACATGTGGCAAGAGGTGCAAATAACAATTGTAGGAGAAGCCATTACTCACCGTGCTTGATGAAATATTCTTACTGCGGTTGTTTGATGAACTTGTGGAAAACTGCAGCGTGAGAGAGGAGAGGAGAGGAGAAAAGAAAACGCTAATGACAAGCTAACGAGTGCTAACGCTTTGCAGGTGTGCTGCAGTCACGGAAGCAATATGCTCCAGGAGGGCGATAGCGCTCATCCCAGGGCTTCCCAAAGACTGTTCGGCTAAGCCGGTCCACAGCCTCGCTCATGGCACTGCCATATGTCCGAATGGAGGACGCCCGTTTTATGGCGTCTTCCATTCGGTCATCATTCCAACGCATCAAGCCCTCAAGGAGATAGGCCTGAAAATGCGCATCGCTGGCACTGGTTCCTAAAAGTTAAATAATATCAAATATATAAAATATAAATAAATCAAATATATAATATATAAAAAAGGGTTTTATATGTCACATATGTACAATATATGTACTACACATAAGGTGCTCTGAAGTAATTTGTATACTACATTTAATAGAGTTTTGTAACTATATTAAAAATGATTGTCACTTAGTCATGTGTTACTAGTGACTTGTTAGTAAAGACAGCTTTGTCAATGCTTATGACATTAAAAAGTATAATGTAGAGTCTGACATTTATTAATGCGGCATTACTTTAAAGTGATGGAAGCAGTTACAGTGCTTATATTTTCTACAGAAAAATGAATAATCCATATGCATGTAATACCTGGAATAAAACGGTTCAGGTGGAGGTGGAATGACTCCAAGGAGGTAGAGCCACGAGCACACCTGTAGCAGCACAGCTCCACGCCGCCTTTCTTCAGTGTCCCTGTCTTCATGTACAGCGGAAAGTCCTCTGGGTCTTGGATACACTGGACGTGCTTGCGCTGTTCCTTCCATATCTGCTGGATCCGTTCGTGGTCCAGCAGAGGAACTCCCAGGGTGTCCTTCCCATCCGCACTGTCAAACTGATCAATCAGTGATCCAATCAATCTGGTGGTCTCCTCCACCCCCCTGGTCCTCCTCCGGCAGTGCAGTGCCAACTCCCTCCGGGTAATGCGAGCACTGACCGCCTTTTCTGAGATGTGGCCAGTCTTCTTTGCCGCCAGGTCACCCTCTTTTGCGGAGCGAAGAGCAGCCACATCCTCTGGATCCCACTGAAAGATGCACGTGGACAGACGTGCCATGAAGATCCCATAGAGCGGATGAGCCTCTGTCGTGACACCTGCAGCAAATCGCCGCATGAAGTGCCAGATGTCGAGGCGCACTACAAGCTCATCCCACTCCAAAAACATGGTCTTCACCCGCGATTGGCCGTACTGACTGCAGCAGTCCCTGTCCACGTACATCACTTTTGGGGCTGCCTCTCCTGCCTCTCGGTAGCGTTTCATCAGACCAGCTGCCATGGAGTCCAGTCCATGTCCCTCGGCAGCTGTCAGCACAGAGACAAGGACCTGGCCGTGTTCGTTTCCGACATTTGTGCACCAGGCAGCTGTTCCTGAAGCAGCACCGGCAAGTTTCTTTGTGACCTATTGGGAAAAATAAAAGGGTAAAAAAATGTGCCATATCTGTGCCATATCCGTACCATATCCATATCTGGCAAATTTCTGGATATAAACAGGGCTTTGATACCTTTTTTGTCGAATCCATCTTGAGAACACAGCCAAAGACAGATGTTAATTTGGCCTTGACCTCGTGCAGTCGCCCCAGAACATCCCTGGCATACACGGCTAACAGCCACTTAGGTTTAGGCAAAGCAGGTAAAAGTGGAGGATCAGCAAACACAGGAGGCTGCACAAGGGAGGACCTTGTGAATGGTTCACAGGCAGTCAGGTACTGCAAGACACGCTGTGTCCATGCCTCACTGTGCTGTTCCATCAGCTTCCTGTAAAGCTGAGTCACACTGTTGCCCAGTGTCCTCTCCCTCATCATCCTCAGCACCCGGTTGTCACATGAGTATCTAAGCAAACAACAGTATAATCATGCAAATGCTTTAGCTGGTAAAAAATAACCCACATAAAAGCACCTAATAATGAATGATTGTCATTATGAATTACCTGTATGTCAGCAAAGCTGGAAACTGACTGCGGTGGCCCATATCCAGCTGTCCTAGGATGTCCTCGGACCAGGCAGGATATTTCTTTTTGCAGCGTTTGCACTCCAGATACTCAGTGGCAAGGTCATACCACCCGTCGATGTCCAAGACCTTACGCACGGTACGGTAAATTCCTGCCGCAGTTAGTCTGTGCCTACCACAGTCTGGGCGAACACAGACGAGAGGAAATAACCACATCTTCAGCGGCATCCATAAGAAAAGGGGCCGACAGAAGAAGAGGTCAGGTGAGGCAGGGGGCTGAGTGTTTATTAAAGGGGGCTGAGGAGGATACCACCAAAGTTTCAGCTGGGACACTAGTTCTGGCTTGCCGGTTCGTGGGTTGGCCTTAAACAGTGTGTTCCGGATCCACTCATGCTGGAAAGGTGGAAGTTGATCTTTCCAGTGACTTGGAAGCTCAGCTGGTGGCCGGTGATGTGAAGGAGCTGGTGCCTTGGCAGTTTCCACTGATGGAGATGGAGCAGCACAGTCCTCTGAGTGAACAGTAAAAAAAAAAAACAATAAGGATGACTGTTGCATTTGATAGTAATATGCCATAAATGCAGCGCACAAACAGCCTGCAAAGCACAATTTTTGGACAAGTATTCATAATTATTATGTTATTTTTAGGAACGAGAGTGAAGAAAGTGGTACTAGTGTTAAGGAAGCACATAACCCAGCATACACTTTATTAATTTAAGGAGAATGGAATCAGTGCAGCTGACTGAGAATGAGGATCAGATGGAATGGAGGAAGGAAAATGTGGTGTGATGAATTAAGTGTAAAGCAACGAAGCCCACAGACATGAAGCATACACACAGATAGAGTAAGGAAAAACTGTTCCTCTAATCATTAGAACAATGAATCTCCACCATCCTGTCTGCTCAGGGGGAGATGAAGAGTGAGTGAGAAGAGCAAGCGGTGTGAAAAAGTTATCTAGTGATTATCTAACAACGGGTAAGTTCGGAAACGCAAATAAATACACTGACACCTTTGGACATCCTTACGGTTTTGAAGAAGTGCACTCAAAGAAAGCATCCCGCTTGAGGCATGACATGACATAATTCTGTATTGTAAACAAAAAATATTTTAAAATGTTAATTATTTTCCCCCAAGAAATAACGCTTCTCATTGTGTTTTACAAAACATTCTTGTAATATTTGCATTAGTGTCATATGCCACACCTGTATTTAGCTGTGCTTCACATTGTGATGCAGCAAATACCAGCTCCTCATCGTCATCTTCAGCAGTGGGAACGGACTTGCCTGGAGCACAAATGTTAAAACTATCATTGTGAACAATACACAGAGACAAACATATGTAAGATGGTGCTTACTTACCAGTAGAGAAAAGCTGTATCGGGGTCAAATGTTTGGCTGGGGGTTCTGCTGCTGGAGGAGGTAAACTGGACTGCAATAATGGATCTGGAAACAGCAAGTTGACAAGTTTGCCATAATGATAAATTAATATATGAAGAAATGCTGTAGGTAAAATTCTATATTCACACTCCTACTCACAGGGTTTAGCTGGTGACGTGAGTTTTTTCGCCAGCTGTGAAGGAGACAAATTTTTGCCACGCGCCAACAGCGCTTTCACAGTTGCGGTCTTCTGTACACCAGTTTGGATAGGTGCAGGTGGAGGTGCAGTGGTTGCAGAAGCACTGGAGGTTGCAGCGTGAGGTGCAGGCTGACGTACGCTGGTGACCACAGCAGAAGCCCGTCTTTTCAGGACATATGTCTTGAAAATGGCCATGTTGGTTTTGGGCCTGGCATCTGCCTTAATGAGGTACCTGATGAGGGCTTGAGCCTCCTTGCTCTGGTCCTCATAAACATCTTTCATGGAGCGGCCCTGGAAGTCACCAAACTCCACCATCAAGCAGCCCTGGTCTCCAGTTGCCCGGGCTTCTGCCTGCATTTCCTGCTTCCTCTGATACTTTTCCACTTCTTCTGCCATCTCTCTAATTTGAGAAGTGTACTGTAGGAACAGTTGTTTATTTTGTGACAGGGGTGTTGTCTGCGCTGTCTCAGTGGAAATGCTGAGCACCAAATACACGGCATACCCCAGAGAGTTTTCCAGGAGCCATCTAAATCTCTGGCCCTGGTACTTCCCAAACTGAAGTTTGCAGTGAGCCAGTACTAAAAACTGGTCACTGGGGTCACTGGGGTCTCCACTGTTCCACCTCCACCTCCTCCTTAGGTTTGGCCCTTCCAGACTCCAAATTTTCAAGGCGCTTCGCCTCCGCCGAAGGCGCCATGAGGAGTCGGCTTGATGTTGCCGATTGCCGTTGAAAAGAGGGATATGCATACATTTTCTGAAATGAAAATCAGAAAAAGACTACTATCTTTTGCAATCTGAAAGACACCTGTATGTTAAGTGTGTAACAATAATTTAACAAGCTATGCATAAACTATATTACTGTGGTAATAAACTTGGCCATGACATAAACTGTCCTGAAGATGAGTTTTCTACAAAGGACAGGAATCCCTGACATATAAAATATGTAATGTCAGTATGAAGTCTGAAATTTCCTTTTATTTCCAATGCTTTCATCTTAAACCATGACTACACACACCAGGCTATAAAATATTACATTAAATATATAATACTTCAAAAGTGGTCATCTTACCCCAGGGTTACACCAGGTGCTTTTACCTCTTAAAATCACAGCCATTTTTCAGTGTTTTTAACTTTCTGGTCTACCCAAATTAAAATGAGCACTATTCCCATATACTTTTGCTCATATGGATACATTTGGCCTTTTTTGTTTGTTTTTAGTTAAGACTCTCAATGTTTTATTTATAAAAAAGTCATTATTATATTATTTTAGAAAATATACATTTATTTCTTGGTAAATGCATTTTTCCATATCTCCACAACAATTTGGTAACGATTTTTACAATCAAAATGTGTGTGTGTTATTATGTGTTATAACCAAATGTAAATGTAAATAGTTTAATCGATATTTTCATTCATAGGACCCAGAAACCATGACTTCTTAGACAATACACACATCATTGTTGACAGTAGCATAGCTTAATTAGCTGACGGTCGATCAATTTAACTTATCTGATCATTTATCATGTGAAAAGTTACAGGTTCACAGGTACTGAAGAAAGCATGAACTGTATGCTAGCTAGCTATACTGACACGATTCGTTTTCCAAAAATACACACTGTATATGAACAAATAATGACCAGTTTTCATTGAATGAAGTAATAGCCTTACCTTTAACAAAGATGACAATGACAACGACCGGCGATTGGTCAAAAGGAGGCCACGGGAGAGAAACGCGATTGGAGGAAAGTAATCAACGGAAGAGAAACGCGATTAATCAAAAGTAAGCCACAGGCGAAACGCGATTTGTCAAAAGTAAGCCAGAGGCGAAACGCGATTGGTTCATGTGGGCTTACTTTGGGCTTACTTCGGCTCAGTTGGTGGAAAGCAGTAGGCGTGCGAGAGGTAGCGGGATCGATGCCCGCATTCTCCAAGTTGTCTCATTCCCTTTTACTCACACATCCCTAAATCAGTGGTTTTCAATCCTGTCCTGGAGGCATCCCTGCCCTGCACATTTTGCATTTCCCCTCATCTAACACACCACCCTACTAACAATTTTTGGTTCCCAGAACGTTCTGGGAACGTTAGTTTTTGGTTCCCAAAACGTTCTGGGAACGTTAGTTTTTGGTTCCCAAAACGTTATTTTTTAAGGTTAGTTTTTGGTTAGCCAGGAAAGTTTTCTTTACGGAAATAGAACGTTAGTTTCTGGTTTGTAGAACGTTAGACTAACGTTCGCGGAACGTTAGACTAACGTTAGCGGAACGTTAGACTAACGTTAGACTAACGTTAGGGGAACGTTAGACTAACGTTAGGGGAACGTTAGACTAACGTTAGGGGAACGTTATGGGAACCTAACCCAATTCATCACGTTTATTAATTCTTACCTTTTTCCTCCATTGGTACATAATTACATATACAACAGTAAATCTATATAAATAAATCAGTCCACAATCCATGTTCATATTCATAGATTTATTGTCGAATTCCAAAACATTTAATCATCAATAAATAAATTATATATAATATAGGAATGAGTAATATATAATAAATAATTTTATATAAACATACAAAAGCAAGCATGTAGCATGAACAAATAAATTAACTATAAATTACCTATAAATATAAATTATTACCAACTAACTACAAAATGTTTATAATCATTTTCCACTGTACTCGTCTTTCTCTTCTTCTGCCTCAGTCATCTGTAAAAGTAACAAAGAAATAAATGTAGCATAAGGAGCATGGAAATCAGATTAAATTACATGAGCAGTTAAATAAATACTCTACTTCATAAATTAATACATATACATTCATGGCTAACCATAAAGAGTCACTTCAGCATACTTTTACGATCAGCTTGTCAAATCGTAATATATGGGACTGTCAAGTTAACCTTTTAACGCATGCGAACAAATATTTAGGCCTGTTCAAGTTTGTGGAACGTAAACCATTTATTTATGCTTTGAATTTCCCGTGCAATATTTTTATTCCATGTGTACAAGTTACTGGAAGCCTGTTCTCGGATAAATAAAAAGGTATTTGCGACTTTTTCCTCACAATTCAGTTTTTTAGGGATCTCAAAATGCCAACTTTTCTGCCTTAGGGGGTTACTTGAGGTAGCCTATAGCTTCTTACGTGCGTCGTTGCGAGGTGCTGTCCATTGCGTTGGTGCTGAATTGGTTGAGATCAATGTACTCTGGGGAACTTTTTTCTTCATTACTTAATTCAAATTTTCGCGTGTCTGTGAGCTGCTATCATGCAGGGGGGGGGGGGGGGGGGGGGTTCGCTTTAACTGTGCGGTGAAAGGTGTTCTATTCACGATCACGTAGGACAGCACTTTTGGAATGCACTTTTTAACTGAAGCGGCCAGCGCGATTACTTGCATTTTTGCCGTTGAAGATTGTTAAAAGGGGTTCTTGCTGGCAATATTGTTCAATCTTACAGTAAAATTAGATAAGATACTTTTGCCTCAGTTCTATTGACAGTTGTAACGCATATCAAAATAGATTTTAATAAAGTGTAATTACCATTTTCAATTCCTGTGGGGGGCAAATTTTAGGGCCAGTGAAATCAGATCCTCCACCTCAACTGACTTCAGTGATTTAAAATTCTTCTGTGTTGCTCCTAGAAGTAGAATGAAATAATAAAACAACCATTCATACTGTGCATTGTATATACATTTCTGGGGTGCGTTTCCCTATAATGCTGTCTCTTAGCGCGCTACAAAGACGGGGTCGATTACGTTAGCTAACAACACAATTGACTTACCCATCCAGTGATGACATTTTTACAGTCTATGGTTTTAGCCGGCCAACTACAAAGTTAAATATTCATCAGATTGCTTCCATTTGTACCCCTCCAAATACCAAAGAAATAATAACCTGCTTATTTTGCTGCCGTGCGATTAATTAATTAGTTCATTCATTCGTTTGTTTGTTTTCTAAAGATTTAGTGCACATAAATGGTTCCGCAGACGGCACATTGTTTGATTTTGCACGACTATTATATTCGTATAGAATGAGATGTAAAGAACTGTAAATTGTCAAATGTGATAAGGTATAGTGGTCCAGACCAATCTTACGAAAGTATGACTTACAGAAGGTATTACTATTATTAATGGGGGCAGCTGTGGCCTTGTGGTTAGGGAGTTAACATGATGGTTGTAGGTGGCAGGATAGGTGAGGGGAGTGAATGAACAGTGCTCTCTCCCACCCTCAATAAGGCACTGAACCCCAAGTTGCTACCCGGGCGCTGGATCTATAGCTGCTCACTGCTCTAGGTGTGTGTTGACTGTGTGTTCACTTCTCACTGCTGTGTGTGTGCACTTGGATGCGTTAAATGCATAGCACCAATTCCGAGTATGGGCGACTTGGCAAATGTTACGACTTTCACTTTAATGATAAGGTGGCCTAACTTAAGAACGACGTATAGCGTTAAGAAGGTTTAGGGAAACGCTCCCCTGAAAGCATAAAACATGTTTTATTCTACAATGTGATATTCAAGAGTTACTTTATTATAATCCTCTAAAGTAATTGTCAGTTTGATTAAATCTTACCTATAATAATGGAACAAATCCTGAGGTCTTGGAAGGCTAGTTTTGATTTCTTCCCCCGAAGGCTGAATGCACCCAGGACCTCATTGGTTGCCACTTTACGCAGCATTTTCCGAACAGCTGCTCCTGGATTCGAACCCCCGATTGAGCGCAGATAGTTCACCTAATATATATATATATATATATATATATATATATATATATATATATATATATATATATATATATATATATATATAAACAAAGATGGGAGATAAATACCATAAAATTAAACTCAATGTAACAATAATACAGTTCAAAATTATGATGACATAGTTGGGTGAGCATTTTATTGTAGAGCAGAGTGTCTGCAGGTTTTCTGAAGGTTAAAATGAATACTTCATAAATAACTTTGAACTTTTTAGGACCAAGTAAGGACTTTTTTAAGACCAGGTAAGTTTAATTATTTTAAGGGACACAGTGTATCAATGTGTGGTCTAGATTAGGCACACTTAAAAGTTTGAGAAAAAAAAAAAACCTTTGTCCCTGTAACGTTTAATCAACTTAACAAATAATACAAAATTGGGGTGGAAATCGCGGTTCGCATCGCCATCCGGGGGAACATTGACCGGACCGAAAGTACACTTTACCGTTGGCGATAAAAAGGGCAGGAGCCATCCTCCGCTTTAAGACCTTTTAAAGGCCTGCAGAAACCCTGTAGATCAGGAGTGTTCAAACTCTGTTCTGGAAGCCACTTTCCTGCAGAGTTTAGCTCCAATTTGACTCAACATATGTCTTTCCAGTATTCATAGTAAGACCTTGATTAGCTGGTTCAGGTGTGCTTAATTAGGGTAGGAGCTAAAATAAAGTGGCCCTCCAGAAGCAGGATTTGACACCCCTGCCGTAGAGCACTGATTCTCAAACCTGTCCTGGAGTACCCCAAGTCCTGCACATTTTGTCTCCCTTTTCTAACACTTGATTCAACTTATCAGGGCTGCGTTTCCCAAAAGCTTCGTAATAAGCTTAGAAATTCGTAAAAAAGATTGTACGACTGATATTAATATTACGGTCTGTTTCTCAAAAGCATCGTAACTTAAGTAGCACTTGAAAATCATTGTACATCTACGAGTGCTCTGGAGTAATCGTAAAGCCTTAAATGCATCGTAAGCAGACAGACTTATGCAGTCACCTGCAGGACACCGGCAGATTACACCTTTAACTTGATTCAAGTGCAATGTAATCTGATTTGATTGTACCTTATTGTACACTTTATTAATCGTTTTTTTGTTGTTGATGCTTTTAATATATATATATATATATATATATATATATATATATATATATATATATATATATATATATATATATATAGACTAATTAAAAGGGGCAGAAAAATAGAAATACATATCTAAATTAAATAACTGAACAAAAAAATGAATCCTGACTCTAACCTTAGTACTATGATATATATTTATATAAAGTATATTATTATGTATAATATAATATAATATAATATTGTATTAAAATAATATTGTTTAATTATGATATCTGAGTTGTCTCTAGCAGCATTATGTTAACATTTCAATAAATGAGCGTGTAAGATGAGCTATTCTTTAAGGTGACATTTCACTACTTGACAAACAGATAGCGACTCCTAAGTAGCACTTAAAGCAAGGGTAGTTGCATTTGTGTTAAGTGCATTTTTGGGAAACGCACATGAAACAAAAAAATGAGTCGTAGAAAACAACCTTAAGGGCTAAGATCAATCGTTATTGGGAAACCCAGTCCAGCTCGTTAGTAGAGACTGCAAGACATAAATTTGGTGTCTGATAGGGGAGACATGCTAATTGTGCAGGGCCAGGGATCCTCCAGGACAGGTATGAGAACCCCTGCTGTATATACTATACAGCTTATCCATATGTTTTTATTTATTTGTTACCATCTTTGTCCTTTTTTCTGGAGTGTCGAATGATTTGTCAAGCTGTTTAATTTGTTCAATGGTTTGACAGGGTCCATTTTCTAGAACCTCCTCCTCTGCTCCAACCCCTGGAACAGCCACAGCAGCCAGAATTTTCCGTTGCATAGCAAGGATATCTTGCTGGTTCTCACAGAGTTCTTGCAACTTCTGTAAGACCTTTGTGCGGTAGTCTAAGGAGAAATTAAATATTATATGGAGTCAGTTCCTTAAATGTGTATGCATGATTGTGACTAAGAACTGTTTGCTTACTCTTTGTGGCTTCATCAGATGAGGACTCTGGCTCTCTTAACAGATTTGACACTGCTGAAACATAAAAACAAAATATTTATGTTTCAAAATGTACATATTACATACAAGTTTATGAATATATCACAATTAAATATTGCATCACACCTTGTTGGGGTGGTGACACATTCTGCAGTGAGAACTGTGGCAATGATGCCTCTGCTGTAAATATATTTATTTTAAATAGAGCTGCAATTATAAATATTATAAAAAAAATATAAATAGATAAATTAAACGTTTATTAAAATAAGAAACTTCCTCCTACAGAATAAATCCGGAGAACTTGGCTTTTCTTGATTGTCTGTGGATTGGAAATAAAATATATTACTTTTAGTATACGGGATTGTACCTTAAACACACACACACATGTATGTATTATACACATACACATGTATGTAGTACATTGATTTGCATTTTAGAACCTTAAAAAATATGAATAACAAACAAAACAAAATGTAATAAAATTTTATATCACTGTCTGCATGAACTATGTAACAACTTACATTTAGGTGGAACAGGTTTTGACACTTTTTTTTTCTTTATAACTCTGCTTTCATCTGAAAAGAAAATAATTTTGAATGTTTATATAAAAAAAAAAAAAAAAAAATTCACAAATGCTTTTAACCCGTAGTTTAAATAATTATGAAAGATGAAATAAAGTTCCAGAATGTAAGTTGAATGTACGATAATGTATAAATGAGTTGTATGTATAACTTGATTAATAAAAAAAAAATCAGGGTTTTTAAGTTTCCTCAATAAATACTTTAATAGTCCCAAACATTTACCTTCTGAGGAGATTTCAGTTTCTGACTGATATCTCCAAGGCTTTTTGTGTGCCCTCTTTTTATGTGTTGTGTCCTCTGTTTCAATATTGGATGTTTCTGCAACAAGCTGGCATTTTTGCAAGGCTTTGGTATACGAGTCTGGAAAATATTTGATTTCAGATGAACAGCTTTATCAACAACAAGTCAAAAGACAATACACTTAGACCTGAAATACTATCACTATTACCTGTTTGTAGCCAAATTTTCTTTAATGATAACTGCCTCCACTTTTGCTTGTCAGGCAGTGCTTTATTTCTCACAAGCTGCCTTGTATTTAAAAACGTCCAAAAGCAAATGGTTCCCTGTAAACAAAAAACAAAAAAGAAAAGGTTTTGCATTACCAGTTGGGTTTTTATGTTGTTAGTTACTGTATAAAGTTTTGAATATAAATACTTTGTTGGTTTCCTCCAGCCATGTGGTTGGGACAATTTCCACAGAATTGTCATCTGCAAATTCAACCACTGAGAATGTTTTCTTTGTTTCCATCTGTTAAAAGAAAATAAATAAACAAATAAATACTTGTGTGTGTGTGTGTGTGTGTCTGTGTGTGTGTGTGGGGGGGGGGGGTTGTTGGCGCATGCTCATCCTTGACTTCTGGGGGACCTACACAAAACTTTGTGGGTGGAAGTGGGGGTTATGAATGAATGAAATGCCGTTGTTCACTACGTCTCAAATCGTGCTCATGGACAGTGCTTGAGAAACAGTGTCTCTGTGCTTGCACACTGTGTGACATACTTGGTTTCACTGATTTTTACATAGAAAGGGCGTAAACTTTAATTTCTTTCATAATAACTGGCCAAATTAAAAAAATTACATCATCTTTGAGAGCAAGGGGATCCCCCTAGTGTCTCGGGGCCCTACGCAGCTTGCATACTTTTGCCTATAGGGATGGAGGGGCGGAGCTAAGGGGCTGCATGCTTGTGGTAGACATAGCCTCTAAGAAACCGCAACCAAGGTTTTGATCTTCCTCATTTTCTTGCTTCTATCGCCTACCATCTATTACACATACTCTTCCTTCTCTGATGAATAATGTATTGTTATTATTATAGTAAGTAAATGTAGTGTAACAAGAACAACATAAAACAAAATACTCAATAGATTTCTTGTTTTTCTAGTAGCTAAACTTATGATAGATGAAAGGTCTACCTGTTTGTCATGAGGGATTCCATGTCATCAGATGCGATTTTTTTATATGGTTGCATTTTGTTGTTCATTAAGGGCAATATTCCTTGGTTCTTTGTTCTGGTAATGTGTATTTATGTGTATGTGTGTAAAAGAGAGCGAGGGAGAAGAAGAGAGAGAGAGAGAGAGAGAAAAATAAGCCAACATTAAATGGTGTGGCCAATGTGGGTTCCATATAGGCTTTAAATAAGGGTCCCTTATGGGTTTGTTGGTCCCAATTGTAAGTACTCCAGGGTGCAGCCTGGACAATGGGGCGAGGCAACAGATTGGGCATGCACATTCCTTTATGTACAATTTTTTTTATTGATTTGGCCATTTAAATAAATATTATGTGCTAACTCTAGAATCGTATCTTGTTATCTGTCTAGTAACCGTGGTAATTTTAGTTAGATTAAGTTATTGTTTACAAATAAACACTCGGTGACGGCACTCATTGTAGCCACATTCCTAGCTGCATGATGTCTTACTGATCTACAGTAATTTATCATATTATCATCATCAGTTTGTGCTTATTCGGCCTTAATGTTAACACAAAGAATATACATTTAAATATATATTATAAAAATATTATTATACAAAATAGCTAAATCTCAAACAGTTGATCATATTTATTAGCATTTCACCCAGCTCTTAAACTGCTCAATGTTAAAACATATGTCTGCTTTTATGAAAATCTGACTTTTTTTTTACGTAATATAGGTATAGGACTATATCATGGCCACTTAATAAATGAGCATGTATTATAATACATTTTACACAGCTCTGTTCTTTTCTGCCTGAAGTAGGCTACTCAGAGATCTAACTAATCTAACTAATTTCGTCTTAAGTTAAAAAAAACATTAGCCAGTTGATTCTAACTGAAATCGCTGTAATTAGCGATTAATCAATCTGTAGTACAGTCAAACAGCATAGATCGTTCAAAACATACACAAAGGAATGCGCATGCTCATGTCTCAAGCATCTATGCCAATAAGCTCTGCTGTATTATAAACCAATGAAAATTGGGGATGGGCTGGGCTGGGCTACACGTGTCACTCCTCCCTAATGTGTTGCCCCGACCCATCATCCAGGCAGCACTCTGGGGCTACTCCCCAATTGGGCAACATGGAACTTATGGGACCCTTATTTAAAGCCAATATGGGACCCACATTGGCCCCACCATTTAATGCTGGCTAGAGAGAGAGAGAGAGAGAGAGAGAGAGTTAAATTGTATGCAGGACAGCCAAAAAAAAAGTCTCCTGGTTTTCTTCCACCATTATGGCAGTTCTTGTCAGCTGCTGTTCTGGGATGAGTTTCATTACTGATTGCCTTGACTGCACTTTGAAACAGCCAATCAGACGTGAGTCACATGGATCTCTGAAAAGTGGTTCAGATTTCTCAAAAACCTTGCATAATATCTTTGGAGATCCGGACTCATCCATCTCCTCTCTTTCTTCAATGGCCACACAACACTTCCCCTCCCGGAGAATGAAAGCGTTGTTCGGTCTTGTGACTTTCAACTTTTTTGTTGCCACAGATTGTATGTGTGGAAAATTTGCCTGCTCCAGCTCCACGTAGCGTTTGGCCACTTGGACAAGTGGTTGACTTCCTGATCTTATGAGTCGCTTAAGCTTTCCTAGAAAGTTCTCAAATGGGAAAGCACTGCAAGCATCAAGAGTGCCGAAATTCATTGCTTCTGCTGGTAGATGTAGCATGGAATGTATGTTGTAGACCATGAAGTGATCTCCATAGAGCTCTTTTGTTTTTGCGACAAAGAAAGTCATCAGCTCACTGCTGTAGCTGTTGTGTTCCACTGCCAGGTTTGGTGAAAGAAGAAGGCTCAAGGCAACACTGAATGCCATGAAGTGGTCATACAACTCATCTGCCAGAATCCCTTTTAGCACAATCTTGCCAGTGTATACTGCAAACTGCCGCAATTCAGTTGCCTTCCACCTATCAATGTCTTCTAGACCCCTTGGTTTTCGTGCAAAACAGCTTGGAATGGCTTTCCGAAGTGAGACCAGCCTTTGGGACACTTGATTGATTTGTCCAGCAGACATCCGCACATTCCTCTCTCCTCTCATCCACTCTATGATAATTTTTTTTGTGACCCCCAGGCAGGCTTGATGCATATAATCTATTGGAAATTGATTAACCATGTCCAAAGGAAGCCATTGAAATGGCCTCATCTTTCTGCCGTCTCGCCATTTCGGTACGGTACATCTCATTCGTGTGTAGAGTAAGATTCTCTACCTCTGGGTAGGTCACTCGTCCAGAAACCCACATGCCCCTCTGAGTGCATTTATCGCACCCATAATATCCTGAGAACTGTTTTATCTTTTTAACCATGGCTCTTGCAGGTGCATCACAGACAACACATTTAATTTTAATCTGTTTTCCCTCCAAACCATTGTCAAGGAGTTCCTGGATGTCTTTGATGGCATCCTCAACAAAATCCAAATTTGATGGTTTGGAAGGACCAAGTGTCAGTGTCACAGGAAAAACTCTGACAGGATTCAGGTGAATGGCACAGAGGATGGGCCATAGATGTGCTTTGCTGCTTTTGAAAATGGGCAGTCCATCTATATTGAATGAAATCTCCAGTGTTGTTATTCCTTCAGTTATATCCCTCGGGTAGTGTTGCAACTGCCGACTAAGGCTCTCCCTTAAGTTAAAATGGACACACTCCATCCCTGACTTTGTCACTGTTTTGACACTTCTTGGAGTTTGCAACAAGGTTCTTGCTGTTGAAGGCAGTTCTGGATGACCATTATTTTTAAGTTCCTTCAGAAGGTCATCAATGGCATTATGCGCAATGTTGTGTTTTGTAGCCCATAACTGAAGAAACATTGCAAGAGAGGCTGGATGCATTTTATCCACATCTTCAAGGCCTGAACTGAAGTTCTCTTCATTGACTTCAGGCACACTCCTATGTCCTGAGCTGCAGTTCTCTTCATTAACATTGTTTTCCAAACTCTCCTGTCCTGTACTGCAGTTCTCATCACTGATCCCAGTCTCTTCACTCTCAAAAACGTTGTGGTGGTCTGGATTGTCATTTTCTCCATCCATGTTAAAATGGCCTTGATTATGTTGAGATATCGTGGGATAAGATATTGTTTGCTCTCCAATCATCCTTTCAGCCAATGACCTCCGGGCAAATTTCCACTGCCTTGTGTAGCGCTGCCTCCTGGATTTTGCATCCATTCTAAATCCAAAGTTTTGTATTTATTGTAAAATTACGTTTGCCAGTACATTGCAATGTTGAATGTAAGGAAAATACACTAAATGGTTAAAAATATGGGGCAGTATAATTGTTGAATTGTTTTATTTTAATTTATTAATTAAAAGTGGTACATGAGGCCCAGTGACAATTGTCTGACTATATAATTGCTTTAATTGGCCAAATAAAGTATCATTATGTTTTGGCACTTTTTTTTAAACAAATGTCTGTCAATTTGAAACTGACAATAGATTTAGATTCAGGTAGCTTTATTGGCAATTGGTTAAAGCTTTACATTGCCTAAAGATATGCAACATGCAAAATAATATTTAACAGCCATATGCAATTGATTTACATATATACACGTGGGGTGGCCTATAAAGCAGGACCTCTATAAAGTGTTTTTTTTTTTGTAACTATTAATTATTATTATTATAATTTTACATAAGGTATTTGATAAGTCATAAAGAAACATTTTGACATTTGGTCTTAATGTTTATATCAAATATTTCGTTAGGTGGCGGTGCAAATAGTTTCGTGTTTCGTTCACCAATGAATTACTGAAGAAGAAGAACACGAGAAGAGTCACGTATTTGTCACGTACATCCTACATTCTACGTTCATGATATTATTAATTTTCAATCCTATTTAGGGCAGATAGGGTGAATAGTGTGCACATTGGGACGCAGGGGAAGAATAAGATTGAAAAGAAATATGGGGTTAATGTGTTAAGTCTTAAGGATATATTAAATGAAGGACAAACATATAAAGGTGTACTTATTTTTCTGAAAGAGACTGGATTAATGAATAGATTGTAGTTTATTGTAGTTTATACATATATATAGACATACATATATCTCTGTGTGTGTGTGTGTGTTCTAATTTATTAAGAATATTACAGATCGCTGGTCCACACTCCAGTACAGCAGGTGGCGGATATGCACCTTATTAAGTAGTTGCCTCCCGCCAATTAAAAATTGAAGCAGAAGAAGATGAGCAACTCATGTCGACACATGGCTGTTTCTAGGATGAAGCGGTTCTTGGCCCTCTTTGACGTTTTTAAGTGCTTGTAGGCTGCGACGTAAGTCGAGGTAAGCATTTGCGATATGTTCTTATTATGTGAGATTGAGTAAAATCTTTGCTTGGCAGGTGCAGCTGCCGCGAAAACCTGCCACTCAACCCGCAACCGCCAGAAGCAATAATGATAATAATAATAATAATGCACAAGGCTTGTTTTTCCGGTCAGTATTCAGTAATGCAACTGGCCGAAGAACATATGCCAGGTTGTGGTATTATAAGCAGAAATCATTCAATGTGTCGTACTTGCAGGTAACGTTACAGTATGCTTGGAAATAATATTATATTATACATTTAACGTCTGTCATATTTTGGTTTGCAGTAGCAGTAACTTTTTTTGACAATTTTGGTGATGGTGATGACGTAGGTATGAATTTAAACAAATTAGCATATCGTGACGTCACTGACTGGATCTTCTACCCGTGCCTTCGGGCGCATAATGGAAAACCTCATTTTGATGCAGGATAGACCACAAACAAATTAAAATCTTTGTCAAAAACATGTTTATTGCATGAATTTCAGGTGAGAAGAAAAAAAAGAGGTACTGTTTTACTTGCATCCACCACTAGGTATCAATGCAACCTACAAATGAGAGACCGTTTACTTTGCTTTCTTGGGTTGTCACTTCTGTGAAAAAAAAAATCCTGTCTGATTTGAGTGACAAGTGTTCATTAAATCGATTGTAAAATCGATTTGCATGTCTAAATAAGTTTTATACGGCAAATAACATCAAATATAGGTAAATCCACGGACAACAGGCAGGACGAATGTAAAGACCAATATTTCTGATGACACATGATGACATTTTCGGACACACACGCATAACAGCAAATAATACTTATGCACAATGTTTCTCTTTTTACAACAGAAATGTGAATTCTGCCGGTATTCAGACAGTCTCATGCATACAGATACAGATTCGGGCAATAACATATATAAAATACACGTGAACACTAATATGAAATCGATACCAATACATATAATGTTAGCAATGTGTGCATACACACTTGTGAATAACTTGCAACTATACATATAAACTTGACGCTTGCATGCACCTACAGACGCTCGCATATACAAACTTGATCCGTGTATACACACCTATCAAACACTCGCACATATAAACTCGCTGCATACACACCTACACATAAACTTGATCCGTGCATATACACCTATTAAACACTCGCGCATACATAAAAAATAAAACTTTATGCATTATTTATGTACATATATATATGCAAGTGATTTCATATGTGGATGTGCGTGAATTTTCAGTGTAAACGGAAGTCTTTTCAGCGCGAATGGAAGTAACCGCATTTTCAATCATCATTCCTAATCGTTCATCGCTCAATCATTCAAAATAAAAGTTTTTAATAACAAAGCAAAAGCTGAATGTTTTTGAGCAACACTGATAAAGATATACTGCGGCCGTCTGCACACTGTCTGCATTATGTCCTTTTCGTCATCCGCGTGCGGGCATTTTTTGAGACCGCGCGGAGGGTGCGCGTACACGAGGTGAAAGATGAAACGGCAGATACTGCGTGTCGAGCTCGTCCGCCTTTGAAAGTTGTGTAGACACGGCTGTGCGCGAAGAGAGATGGAACGGAACACGGACTGTGAAGTACCGGGGCTCATAAGGCAGCTTCCTTAATGCAATCCTAAAATTCGAATGCAACGTTTTTGCATTCGACAAATATTTTTTTTTTTGACAGTCCTAGAATCGCCTATGCGATTTTTTGTTGTGTTTGACATTTCTATTCGTAAACACATCCATGTTGAAGCCTGCAGTAAATGTTTCGCATTATGGCAGTCCACTCTGCTTATTGTTTTTCGAAAATGTTGCTCTCCTGTTTGTCATTGTGCACGTAACTTCACGCCAATAAATCATCAGAAATCTTGGTCTTTACATTCGTCCTGCCTGTTGTCCGTGGATTTACCTCTATTTGGTGTTTATTTGCCGTATAAAACTTATTTAGACATGCAAAATCGATTCAATGAACTTCACTCAAATCAAACAGGATTTTTTTCACAGAAGTGACAACCCAAGAAAGCAAAGTAAACTGTCTCTCATTTGTATGTTGCATTGATACCTAGTGGTGGATGCAAGTAAAACATTATAACAGTACCCCCTTTTTTTTCTCTTCTCACCTGAAATTCATGCAATAAACATGTTTTCGACAAAGATTTTAATTTGTTTGTGGTCTATATAGCCTGCATCAAAATGAGGTTTGCAATTATGGGTTGAAGACCCAGTCAGTGACGTCACGATATGCTAATTTGTTTAAATTCATACCTACATCATCACCATCACCAACATTTTCCTTTTTTTTAACAATGAAACTTGAAAAAAAAAAGACCGACCTTTTTTTTTAATTACCGTTACTGCAAACCAAAATATTTTTAAGGATGGCCTCAGTAAGAAAAAAAATTTTAAAACATGGTTTATGAGAAGACAAACTTGACTGAAGCATGTTAGTTTGGAAATAAATGTATTTATTCAGAATGCACATTTTGAAGAATGTTTAGGAACATTTCAGCAGGATGAAGATATGAGATGCAAGTCAGCCCTAATAACATCCTCAGTTTTGAAATGCGTACTATGCACGAATGTTCTCCCAGACAAAAGATGCACTGATAATCGTTTTATCATGGCATCGCAGCCCTCTGAATCGTAATTGAATCGTGAGGTGTCTATAGAGATTCTCACCCCTATTGGTTTGCTGTCTCAAAACGTTTTCAGAGTTTAGGCTAATCAATTTAAGTGGACACACAAAACATAAGAAAATATGGTTTCAGTATTGTATATAAAAACAATACAGGCATAATCTCAAATCTCAAATGTTGTCAGAGATTAACAAATTTAAGTGGGTACAGTATATTAAACATTTCAGTACTGTATAAAAACAAAGACATGGTATGGAAATCAAGCCTTGTGCATTATAGGGAATAATATTGTGAATAGTTTTCAGTAGTTTAATACCTATATCTCGAGTTTAATGAATTTAAGTATGTACAGTATATTAAACATAAAAATATGGATTCATTATTGTATATAAAACAGTAAAGGCATAATTTGAAAATCAAAGCTTTGTACATCATAGGAAAAAAATCAGAATATTTTACAGTAATAAAAAAAAAAAAAAGGTTAACATGAATGTGGTTAATGAGCAACATCCTAATTAACAGTTTTTGTCGATTTGTGAAGTTCTATTTCTAGTTCTCAAGAAATTTAATGTTATTTTTTTTCCCCCTTCTAAGCACTTCCAAGAACTTCTTGATTGTCATTTATGGATTCCTCATGAAATTCGGGTTTGTTGGCTTGGATGGACCAAGTGTCGGTGTCACTGGAAAAACTCTGATGGTGTCTGATGAATGGCACAGAGGATTGGCCATAGATGTGCCTTGCTGCTTTTCGAAAATGGTAATTAATCTTTATTAAATTGTTATAGTCCCTGTAAGACTTTTCATTTAGCAGCTGTCTTTAAAACACTTTTTGAACCGCTTTTTCATGCAAGTTAAGCTCCTGTCTCCTTTAATAGGTAAATGGCAAAGTCTCCAAAAGCTGTTCACCAACCTTATGAATTAATTTCATATTTAAAAATACCAGTGAAATCTGTTGTTTCAACAACTGTCTCATTGTGTTAAAGTTTATTTTTCAGGTTAGATCAGGCAATACACATGTGCAGTTCCAAAGGACTATGCACTTAATACACCATGTACTTATGCACTATGCACTTAAAAGGTCTAATAATTGAACTTTATAAGGTTATTTTGTCATTCAGCATTGGAGTCTGAAAGCCCCACACCTTCCACTACCTAATTAAAGCTGAGGCAGTTGAGTACAGTTGAGTATTTCTTTTCTTTATCTTTTATTATTATTTTTCTTTGTTTTTGTTTTTTTCTAGGTTGTGGCCTAAATTCTTTTTGTGTGTGTGTGCTTGTAAGTAAACATCAACTAAATTGTCTGGATAAATAATTTCACACCCATAACATTTTGTATTTTGCCTCTTTAATGTAAGTTAGTTTAGCCGGAGGATTAAGTGATTCTTGGATTTTTAACTGGAAATTAAAAAATGCAAATGTGAATCTAGTTTACCCATGCCTAATAACACATGTGACCAAGATGACTACATATCCAAAATAATGACACAAATATTACTTAAAGCAAAAATTAGGTACCTTAAAGTAATAGATTGCAGGGAAAAAAACTCTGTGGAGGCAGCAGTGGAGGGTGACACAAGATCTAATAAATCAAAGAAAGCATAGTAATATATTACTCACAATGGTAGACATTACATTACACAAGGATAGAGCATATTAACAATTACTGGATGTGCTTTGTTGAATTACGCTATGAATCAACATGAGTATCAAAGATGAATCCAAAATCAAACACTAAGAATGTGCCTGATGGTTAAAAAAAACAGCTTAGAGCATTGGATGCCAATGGTCTGTTTAAAGACAAGCAAAACGGGAGACAATATTGCATAAATCTGTATTGATAGAGATGTGCTAAATAACTTCTAACTAAATAACTAAAGTCTTTAAAGTAGCTTAAGAGATTAATAACTATAGTCTTTAAAGAAAAAATAACAATATTTACAAATCAACTCATTATGAACGTGTTACATTTAAATTGATAGAACAGGATCATAAATTTAATGTCTTTAGACACTGACTCAGACTTGCTGCACAATAAGGTTTAATTGATCTAAAACTAGATAAAACCAACGACACACTCTGTACTGTGGCTCTGGAAGGAGCCTTTGGGTTGTATGTTGGAGCCGCTGACACGAGCAGAAGAAGGAAAAGTAGGAAACCTTACTGATTATGAGTGAGATTGTAAACATCTGTATGGATCAAAAATGTATGCAATTTACAGTAGTCATTGTTCACTAAAATGAGCACGGCCAATCATAAATGCAGGATACTACAATGTATTTTAGAAGAACATCCCTTCTCATGTCTTTAAGACACCGATGACTCAGACTTGCTGCAGAATGTAGCTTTAATTTGATATACACCAAAATATTTAGAAATTGTCTGACAGTTAAAATACGTACTTACAATGCTAAATGATGCTGGGCGATTGGCTCTGAAAAGAGCCTTGGGGTGTATGTAGGAGATGTTGACACAAAGGAAGAAAAATAGGAAACCTGAGTGAATATGAATGAGATATTGCAAATGTCTACATATGAATATGTATTATTTTCATTAATTATTATTGACTAAACGGTATATTATGAACATGCTAAATCAGAAATGCAGAATGATATTGTATTGTTTCAAATACTACTACTTTTGACAACACTAGTCATAAATGCAGGGTGCTAGACTGTACTTTAGAAAAACAACCTCTTTAATTTGTTTATAAAAAGACACTGATGGCTCTGGTTTGCTGCACAATATAACTTTAATTGATCTATACCCAAATAATTAAAAGTGTCTGACAGTCAGTAGAAACATACTTACAAAGCCAAGGATGCTGGGCGATGTGGCTCTGAAAAGAGCCTTTGGGTTGTATGTTGGTGTCACTAACACACAAGCAGAAGAAAGAAAAGTAAGAAACCTTACTGATTATGAGTGAGATATTGAAAACATACTTATGAACTATTTATGGGTCTGTATTGATGAACAGAGTACTAAAATACCATTTTTTAGAGTATTACTATGAAAACTGGCAGATCAAAGATCTTTTTTTTTTTTTTTTTTTTTTTTTTTTTTTTTAAGAACTATTCCTTTAATGTCTTTTAAGACATTACTAACATGCTGCCTGATGTTGATTTAACTGATCTAAACTCAAATACTGATTGGGATCTGATAGTCAGTCAAAGTATATCCTTACAAAGCCAAAGACGCTCTTGGTGATGTGGCTCTTAAAAGAGCCTTTGGGGTGTGTATAGCTGCTGTAGACACAAACAAAGGAGAGAAAAGAAAAAAGAGTAATGAATATGAGTGAAATGTGTCTGTACAAATGAAAATGTTTTTAGTTTCATCAGTGACTATTAGTAAATTTCTATTTTATGATGAAACTGTCAAATCAGAGATGCAGGTTTACTGCTATTTTCACTTACAACAATCAGACGGCAATCGACACTGGAAAAGAGAGAAGTGAATAATTATTTTATAAATTCTCAAAGTTTATAAAGGCTCTGAATGTGTATATAATCATCTGATAACACAAGATGAGATGAATGCAAAGCAATGTATTCGAGATACATTTGTTACAGCCTACTAACAAATAAGTCACAGTAAAATGCATTTTCATTCTCGAGAATAATATTATTATGATTATGATTATTATGTTCCATTTTAATTGTTGTTGTTACAAAATGAGGGATGCCCGAGTTCATAAAGGTGTAAAGGCTTATGAGTCTCTAATGTTTCTCGGTGCACGCACAGGCTCAGTGTGTGAGAGGGCGGGAGCTCACGCGCTCGCAGTCAAACCTGTGACAATGCACTAACTTAACATACAAATATGAGTAATAACAATAGTATTAAGAATAATTGTATAATTGGTCTCTTTAAGTAATGTAAACATTTTGTAATGTTAACATTTATTTTGGAACTGTGGCGATCCGCCACACTCTAGTTATGAATCGGAAACACTGCAGATAACTATGAAACAAAAGAGCGTCTATCAAACGGAGCGGATTGGCTCCATTAGCCATGACGTCACACAGATGTAACGGCATTTAACGGTCTTTACGGTTCCGATGAGCGGACTGTAGATATAAAAAGACGGAAAATCGTTCTCCGTGTCAGATGTGATCCATTTACCGAAAAAGACAGCCCAATTTTTATTACAATTTAATGGGTTTCATGAGTGAAACGCCTGCTATTTATTTTAGTAACGTTAGTTATAATCCTCAGAAAAAAACGAACTGTTCCCTCAGACTGTTTATTATAATTACTTATTATAATTAAATATTACTTTCTTTCTTCATAGTTTTAAATTTCATTTACTTTTATTGTCGGCCCATAATTTAAAAAAGTAATTTAACCAAACTGATTAAGTAAAAAGTAATTTACCTCAGGAAAACGCACTGCTGGGGATGTCACTCAAAGGGGAGTCAGGCTGTGCGCGCGGTGGGCGAAGACCCCGGTTTATATAAGCCAGCTGCCCGGTTTCGCGGGCTTGGCACGCGAGTAAGAATTTAAGCATTGAGAGAAAAGTTTATTTATTTTAATTTTTAAAATATTGTATGTAAAATTATATAATGACACACTGCGTTAACTTGGCATTAAAAGTAGAAAAAACAGAGTTTTCAAATAGTGTGGTGTTTGTGGTTTCCTACTATAGTCAAGGGAATGGTGTTACCAAAAATATAAGTTAAATCGTTTTTTTTTCTTTCCCTCCCAGTTTGAGAGTTTCACCAGAGCCTGACGTCCTATTGTACCGAATTTTGGTTGCAGTACCACCAGAGTTCCACTGGGGGCGATCGCCATGAGTGCAAAATGAATTGGAGTCTATGGGGCTAGACGGCAAATTAAGAAAGTTATTCATTAAGCCTTGTGCAATATAGAGAATATTATTCATAATAATAATATTTATTGCTTGTTTCTGCTATGAAAGGAACATTTTCTAGAATATTTCTTAAAGAAGGCATTAGAGATAATTCTTAACAAAATAAATAAATAACTAGCATATCCTGCATCTCTGATTTACAAGATTCATCATAGCATGCTAATAAATAAATAAAAAAAGACACTCTCAATATATAGCTCTTAAAAGAGCCTTTGTGTGTGCTGTCATATACATTGCTTTGATTTTTAGGGATTACCGGTAAACCAATAAACTACTTTGACTAGTGACTTTAACCATTTGTTTTATTAATGTTTATTCATAATGCAATTTATTCTGCTTACCTGACTCATGCAGACTTCTGTCTTGATGTTTGGCTGTGGTCCCCCCATCATTCACTCTTCGGCAACCGGTCTATTTATGGAGACCACCATGATCTAATCTATACCGATCTAGTTGTCTCTTCTCCCACAAACTCCACTTTCAAGTATGTTTTTTCTTTGTTGTTGTTGTTGTTGTTTTTTCAACAACGTTGACTGTATTTTTGTATGCCAAAACCTAGGGCTGCATGATATTGAAGAAAAATGCATTATGCGATTGTGATAACTTGTAATAACTGATAATATTCAATAATGCTTTAAAGTGTGTAGGTATATTTAAAATCTGAAAACTCTAAATCACGTTAATGTTTCACATTATTTTTGTGAGAAGAAAGCATAACCACAACTTCTAAACAGCTGTGCTTACTGTAGCTTTACATAGAAAGTGCCTTTTTAACATAAGTGTAAAGCAGGGGGTTCAGGGTTTCAGGTAGGCCCAGATTAGGTTTAACAGCAAAAACGAATCAAATGTAAAAATTAAACGCTGCTTAGTCTTCACTATATGAATTAAATACACTGATTTTTATTAAAAGTCCCCCTGTAGTCAATTATTGTATCCCTTAAAACTTATCTTTGATCATCAAAGTGACATATTTAAATGTTTTTCTTGTGAAAATAATCTTCTCATGCCTTAAAATAGATTGAATGTAACTCTACACCCTTGCCTCATTTGTTAAACTATGAATATGTAAATATGGGTGCATGGCAAAATTTGGGTGAAGACCTTTCTCCCACTTTCCACCACCAAACCTCTTCCTACATGTAAACAGTTGTAAAGCGCACTATATTTGCCATTATTTTAATCATCAAAATGTTTTAGGTTAATTTGATAAAATACCACATTTTATTTTCTTTATATATATCAAAAAGTCAAGTTATTCCACACTATTTCCAGTCATCTTCAAAGAATGCAAATTGAAGAACAAATTTTTTGGAATATAGGATATGCGATACACCATGAATAAATCTATTCTTATAAAATAAAGTTTGTCCAGAGTTGAACAATCAGAGTCATTTTGCCTCATCTTCCTCTTGACAATAGCCCATAGATTCTCTCTGGGGTTCAGGTCTGGTGAGTTTGCTTGCCAGTCAAGCACACTAACACCATGATCATTTAACCAACTTTTGGTGCTTTTGGCAGTGTGGGTGTAGTTGGGAGTAACAACTGCATCTACTCTGTGTTCTCTAAACAACAACTTTCAATAGTGTTTTGAATGCTGTTTGTATGCATAGGTAACTGAAGTCAAGTAGTATTCTATTTGTGATTATTACCTCTTACTATAGCAACAGCGATTAAAGAATTATCAAAGATGGCGACAGCCATACTACTAAAAGTCTTATCACAATTGACATGACAAGAGTCCAGTCAAGGCATGACTGCATCTGTTAAATCTAAACCAGCAGCATCTTTTATAACTGGAGTAGATTGGATTATTTAAGTCACACACAGAACACAAAAAAGGAGCAGAGAAAATACTTAAATTTTGTTTGTGGTATGCCCTGTCAGATGCTTTGATAGATGCGTGTGGACTTGAATAATTGAAGAGAACAGGAGCGCAATCATTTTGACTAATATTTATATTTTGGTAAAATATTTATTTTAAATGTAGGATTCATATTCTACATATTTTTTTACAGGAGTACAGAAGTGTCAACATGAGCTCCTGACCTCTCTGTGGCTCAGCTGTTTTAGGACTTTTTCAGAACTACATCTTTTTTGGTCACCACAATCAGGATGTTCAGTGGGGATTCATCGCTGGATTCCACCTATGGAAAAGTTTGGGTTGGGAGTGTGTTGTCATACCAGCAGAAACAACCTGCATAATTACTCACCATCATGATGCCCCATCACCACCACATCTACCACTTATTGGTTACAGCCTTGATACATCTGTCTGCTTGTTTGTCCATAGCGAACATATTTGTTTTTGTATGTAACCAACACACTTGTACAGGAAATGTAACACGATTTATATTTACATGTTTACTTTATCTACATTTGTACAAATAAATGCAAATTTATCCATTTACAATTTCTATAGCAAATTTATCCACTTACAATTTCTATACTATATATATATATATATATATATATATATATATATATTATATATATATATATTAGTATTAGCCAAGGGTATAAAGGGAATAAAAAAAGTCTGTCTCTAGTGTTTACTCTAGAAATACTTTGCTTGTATTAAGGAAACCATAATCACTAATGTCTACACTGGCGGGACAGGACAAATCCCCTTCAGGAAATGATTCCTCGTTCTATTTTTGGTGTAGTCCAAGCTCTATGCAACAACTGTTGCATATGGTGTTATGTTAAAAACCCGAGTTGTACTGATTCATTTGCTTTTTCACAGATGTCTCTGCAATGTACGTGTGCTGTCTGGGGTGAAATATTAATACAATTTAGAATACATTTAAAATTATTTGTTTTTGTGGGAATATTATTTTAAAATGTAACACATTCCTGTGATTCAAAGCTGAATTTTCTGCATCATTATTCCAGTCTTCACTGTCACAAGATCTTTCAAAAACAATAGTGTAACAGTTAAAGTCTTTGCTCTGATGAACCAGATTTATTAATGTCAGTGATATGTCCAGCAATTCTAAATAGTTATAATTAAAGAAATGAAACAATGTTGCTATTTGAGTGTTATTTTTAAATTCATACTCCTATTGCACGAAAATAAATAATCAAGAGTGAAAAAAATAAACTAAAACTGACCAAGAGAGAATTCTAGAAATGTTTGCAAATAAAAAATAACCATGAGGGCACGTTCTCTATAGGTTATTTTTAGAATAACCACCCTGCAACGTTTTTGGAACGTTATTTTATGGTTGCAAAAAATAACCTAAAAATAACCATAAGGGAATGTTCTCTAAAGGTTATATTTAGGTTATTTTTAAAATAACCACCCTGCAACGTTTTTGGAACGTTATTTTATGGTTGCAAAAAAATAACCTAAAAATAACCATAAGGGAACGTTCTCTATAGGTTATTTTTAGGTTATTTAAAAATAACCACCCTGCAACGTTCCGGGAACGTTATTTTATGGTTGCAAAAAAAAAAAACCTAAAAAAAAACGTTCCCCTAACGTTATTTTTTGGTTTTTTACTAAATAACCAAACGGGAACCAAAAACTAACGTTAGGGGAACGTTCTGTGTTTGCTGGGCAGTTTCAAATCATCAGCTCATTAATAGAGACTGCAAGACCTGATTTGGGTGTGTCTAGCACTGACGCAATGCTGCGACACTCCCACGTTAGCTTTTTTTGGGTCTCACAGCTGCCAAAAAGTATTTCAGACATGGTCCTGTGCAAATTGGTTGCAAAACATTGCCATTTTACACACAGTTCCCTAAAGCAGTGGTTTTCAAACCTGTCCTGGAGGCACCCCTGCCCTACACATTTTGAATGTTTCCCTCATCTATCACACCTGTTTCAAATCATCAACTCATTGATAGAGACCGCAAGACCTTATTTGGGTGTGTCTAATAAGGCAGACAATCAAACTGTGCAGGGCAGGGGTGCCTCCAGGACAGGTTTGAGAACCACTGCCCTAAAGAGACCGACTGGGCATCGATGCAATGCTGCCACAGTCTCTACGTTAGTTAATTTTTTTGGACTCAAAGCTGCCAAAAAGTATTTCAGACATGGTCCTGCGCAAATTGGTTGCAAAAAGTGGTCCCACCGCGATTTGAACTCGGATCACTGGATTCAGAGTGCTAACCATTACACCATGAAACCTTACCTGGAGCAGCCGTTGCTCACAGTGCCACAAAGACTGTCACCAGTGCCAAACTAGTGCTGTTTTTATCTTTTCCTGCGGCAAGAAAGCACACAGGTTCCACCAAGATTCGAACTCAGATCGCTGGATTCAAAGCCCAGAGTGCTGACCATTACACCAGGGAACCGAAACTGCTTGTTTGGTGGCCAACTGGGAAACAGATAGCTCCGTGGCAGTGGGGAAGCAGTTATACAGAGAAGTTGGAACCCAGTGATTTTTGGTCACTGGCCCGCCTCAAAAAGAGGAAATGAGTAGGAGATTTTGCCGAAACCCGGGATCGAACCAGGGACCTTTAGATCTTCAGTCTAACGCTCTCCCAACTCCGCCATAGCTGGGGAACAATTGTCTGTATAAGAAGGGGGGGAAGAGGGGAGAGGGAGGAAGAGAAGCGCGAGAAATTCAGGAAATCGCAGGTTCGAATCCACGCTGTCACATAAAGTTATGCGTGTATTTGTTAAAAATCATAAATCGATTGTTTCGTGTCCAAGTTTGATTTTAAAAGTAATGTATTTGAAATTAATTATTGTTTCGTTTCTAAGATTGATTTTGACAGTAATGTTTTTGATTTAATGATTCTTTCGTTTTTAAAATTGATTTTTATTTTATCCTCATTATCATTATCATTAGTCCAAGTGCATTTATTAAGGCAATCATTTTCTGTGGCAGTAGGGACAAAATAACCTCCTTATTAAGGCATTCACACTTTATTGTATCATATTACTTACTGCAAAGCTACACGTGACATTGAATTTAACTGTAAACTGAATGTCATTACATTCAATAAAACAAATAAATACAACACACCAGTCAAAGAGAAATATATTTATTAACTATATACATATTTAAAAAAATGTAGGAAAAGTACTAAATTCAATATAAAATTAAGAATTTTAAGTGCACACGCTATATAAAATAAGTACAAAAAAAAATATATAAATATATACATCAAAATCTACACATTTTGGTATTTTACTTTATACTGCTTCCTCTACACATAAACCTTTCTATAATCATAATAATAATAAATAGTTTAACTTTATTTAATATGTATATATATTTCCATATGTATTATAGTGTATTCACATACATACCCACATGTTTATAATAATAATAATAATAATAATAATAATAATACAAGATAAAAAAAAGTGCACAGTATAACTCTTTAACATTAAATATGGCTGGAAGATAAAAAACAGAACAGATCCAACCAAGAGAACAAAATGAATGTATCACACATAAATAAATGAGTTATCTTCTCATAATCTGTAACCACTGCTCCTTCGTAATTGTTTCTTTATTAGGGCAATATATTTTGCCTTTGTACTGGCTATGGCCAGTTTCTTGAGTACGAAATTGGCCACACATTCTGCACGAATTTGCTTTTACAGTGCGATTGTACGATCGTTTGGTTGGAGTGGCTGTGTCATTTGCAGGTGGCTCAGAGGAAATTGCTCCAGGGTTAATGGTGGAAAATGGGGCTGGGCAGGGCACCAGAAACATCTGAGACACAACAGGGGCAGTGGGTGTGTCAGGAACCAATGGGTGTGGTGCTGTCGGCCTGGGACAAATTGTCCTTAGCTGGCTGGACGTGGCTGAACGCTGAAGGTGTACGGCTGATGGCCAGATTGAAGTTGCTTAACTTTAAAGTTGTTACATAACCTTATGAAAATCATTTCAACAAGGCGACAGCAATTAGGCCACTGTGCTGGAGAGCCGCTAGAACCCAAAACACACCTTTTTGTGCTGTCGACACCAGGAGTGAAGACAGCTTTCTTTTTTGGGGACCTAAAACGTCCTGTAAGTAGCCTGTCTTGATGACGAGCAGCATACACCACCCTGTCTTTATCAAATTTGTCCAGGTTCTGCCACAGACCCACAATGGTCGCAACTTGTTGGTTGGTAAGTGTGAGGCTTGTCTGTGTGCGCAGCTCCACCAGACACTCTGCCAACGCATCCACCCGGTCCATTCCAGGAATGCAGTGTTCGTCAACAGCCTGGAAATATATAACGGTTGGTTAGGTATTTACATGCTGTTAAGTAAGTTTACTGCTTAATGGCAGATAATTAAATGAGTGACAATTCGTATAGAAAAGGAAATTTTACCATTGCTGAGGGCACTGGTGTATCTAAAGGATCCTGGACACTGGGTACTGGTGCAGCTGAAGGAGCCCGGACTGTGAACAATGGTGAATCCTGGACACTGGGTACTGGTGCAGCTGAAGGAGCCCGGACTGTGAACAATGGTGGAGCCTGGACACTGAGAGGTGGTGCAGCTACACTGGGCACTGGTGCAGTTGAAGGAGCCCGGACTCTGAGCAGTGGTGGAGCCTGGACACTGGACACTGGTGCAGCTACACTGGGCAGTGGTGCAGCTGAAGGAGCCCGGACTCTGAGCAGTGGTGGAGCCTGGACACTGGGCACTGGTGCAGCTGAAGGAGCCCGGACTCTGAGCAGTGGTGGAGCCTGGACACTGGGCAGTGGTGCAGCTGAAGGAGCCCGGACTCTGAGCAGTGGTGGAGCCTGGACACTGGACACTGGTGCAGCTACACTGGGCAGTGGTGCAGCTGAAGGAGCCCGGACTCTGAGCAGTGGTGGAGCCTGGACACTGGGCACTGGTGCAGCTGAAGTAGCCCGGACTGTGAACAATGGTGGAGCCTGGACACTGGGCAGTGGTGCAGCTGAAGGAGCCCGGACTCTGAGCAGTGGTGGAGCCTGGACACTGGGCAGTGGTGCAGCTGAAGGAGCCCGGACTCTGAGCAGTGGTGGAGCCTGGACACTGGGCACTGGTGCAGCTGAAGTAGCCCGGACTGTGAACAATGGTGGAGCCTGGACACTGGGCAGTGGTGCAGCTGAAGGAGCCCGGACTCTGAGCAGTGGTGGAGCCTGGACACTGGGCAGTGGTGCAGCTGAAGGAGCCCGGACTCTGAGCAGTGGTGGAGACTGGACACTGGGCACTGGTGCAGCTGAAGGAGCCCAGACTCTGAGCAGTGGTGGAGCCTGGACACTGGGCAGTGGTGCAGCTGAAGGAGCCCGGACTCTGAGCAGTGGTGGAGCCTGGACATTGGGCAGTGGTGCAGCTACACTGGGCACTGGTGCAGTTGAAGGAGCCCGGACTCTGAGCAGTGGTGGAGCCTGGACACTGGGCAGTGGTGGAGTCTGGACACTGGGCAGTGGTGGAGTCTGGACACTGGGCAGTGGTGGAGTCTGGACACTGGGCAGTGGTGGAGTCTGGACACTGGGCAATGGTGGAGTTTGGACACTGGGCAGTGGTGGAGTTTGGACACTGGGCAGTGGTGGAGTTTGGACACTGGGCAATGGTGGAGTTTGGACACTGGGCAGTGGTGGAGTCTGGACACTGGGCAATGGTGGAGTCTGGACACTGGGCAATGGTGGAGTCTGGACACTGGGCAGTGGTGGAGTTTGGACACTGGGCAGTGGTGGAATTTTGACACTGGGCAGTGGTGCAGCTGTAGGAGCCTGGACACTGGGAACTGGTGCAGGTGGTAGAACTGGTGGACCTGAAAGGACTAAGTCATCTGATGCCACAAGATTTGCCACTGTGGCTTCCTCTCCAAAGAAATCAATGAAACCCTCATCCTTTTCCACTTGCTCCTCCACATCTATCTCCTCCAGCAATTGAGAGGTCCTATCAGAGGTAGGGCACATGTCCTCCAGGGGCTGACTATTCTGCCTCAACAAGTACTGTACTCCAATGAGCTCCCCTGAGGAAATATTTGTAACAGGAAACATTTTTAATGGAAATTATGCAGAAAGGTTTATTTAGAAATGCAGTAAATATTTTGTTGTCCACTTCTGTATGAACAATATATATCTAATTCAGAGGGTATCATAAAAAAGACAGGATTACTCTATATTCTACTATGTATTTTATTTTCTGCCCTGAAACCTAGAACACAGAATAATGTATAAATATTCTGGTAGTATAATTTTTCTCTGATATGTCAAAATTACATTATTATTGTCCAAAAGCACTTGTAATTTTACCAAAAACATGCTACATCATGAGCTGCATTTATCAAAATATTTTTACCTGTGTATACTGCAGGTGGAGTGAAGCTAGGGACCAATTTCCTGCCATACAACTTATTGTAGTTCTCATTGACAGAGTAAACCAGCTCCCCTGTGTAAGAGCGCAGAGTTGAACCTCCATCTGCAACAGCAGCTTCAGCGCGGTCCTGATTCCAGCGTAATAAACCTTCCAGGAGATAAATCTGGAAGTTCAGGCTGTTTGCGCTATTCCCTAGAAAAAGAAATAGAAAGCCAAATATTGCTTTGAGAAAATGCAAAACAGAAAATTTAATCTGCAAATATCTTGATAAACAGGAATTAGTGGCAAAATGTGGTATATTCTGACATGACAAACCTGGAATAAATCTGTTTAGGTGGCAGTGAAATGATTCCAGGGATGTGGAGCCTCTGGCACAACGATAAGTTTTTAGAACCACCCCACCCTTGCTTGTAGTTCCAGTTTCAGTATAGAGCGGCACATTTGGAGGGTCTTGGATACAGGTGATGTGCCGCCTCTGGACATTCCAGATGTGCTGCATTCTCACACTGTCAAGTAGAGGAACACCAAGAGCATCATTCCCCTTGCCACCCATGAGCTCTCTGATGAGCATATCAAGGAGGCGGAAAGTGGTTTCTTCTCCCCGTGTTCTCCTCCTGCAGTGCTGGAGCAGCTCAGCTTTAGTTAAATGATGGTCCAGTTCTGCCTCCGACAGAGTAGGCCAGCCCTGTTGGATGAGTTGCTCCCTTTTGGCCTGTCTCAGCAGAGTGAGATCCCCTGCATCCCACTCAAAAATACAGGATGACAGCCTTGCCATAAAAGTAGGGTACAACTGGTGGGCGTCAGTGGTGCACCCTACTGCCAGACGTCGCATAAAATGCCAAATGTCTAGGCGGACGATGACATCTGGCCAGCCGCTGAACCGCCTCTTCAATTTAGTCTCTCCCACTTTCTTGCAACAATCACAGTCCACATAAATGATAGTGGGAGGATCAACACCAGCACTCCGGTATCGCTCCATGAGCCCTGCAGCCATGAGGTCTAACCCAGCCCCTTCATTCGCAGTCAGGACACTCATCAGCACCTGACCTATCTCATTGCCCACTGAGGTAAGCCACTGTGCTGTGCCTTTCGCAGGCCCGCTCAACTTCTTGGTGATCTGAAAGAAACAATAAGCATAGCAAATAATACAACATGCATCCAAATCAGTTACACTGAAAAAAATAAAGCTCTCTTGGTCTAACAATACATTATAGATAAGGGTACAGTCAATTAAGCAGCTTGTCTGACCTTCTTAGTTGAATCCATTTTTAAGATTGATCCATACGTGGATGTTATGCTGGCCTTTATGTGATCGAGCCTGTTGAGAATGTCCTGACTATATACAGTGAGGAGCCATTTGTAGCTGGGTACTGAAGCAAGTGGTGGTGGCTCCTGGAAGTGCAGCGGATGCAGGCCACGATTATCAAAAAAGGCCACACACTCTGATGTGTACCGAAGCGCACGTTTCAACCACTCCTCACTGTGGTTCTCTCTCAGCTGGCCGATGATCCTCACTGGGCCATTCCCCATGCCCCTCTCACGCAGCAAGCGAAGAACCCGAATGTCACAGGCATACCTTGGAAAAAAGCATTCATTTAAGTATCTTATTATAAGGTATCTAATTATTGTAGGAAATATTTATCAGAAAGGGTAGTACATAAGTGAAAATGACTGCAAAATAATTACTTGCGTGTGAGGATGACCCTGAATTCAGATCGATGGGCCAGGTCCAACTGCTGCAGCACAGCATGACTCCAGGACAGATAGCTGGTTCTACACCTGGTGCAGATCAGGGTCTCTGTCACCAGGTTGTAGTATCTGTCAATGTCTAACACCTGTCGTACCCTCCTGTGCAGTCCACCACCACACAGCTGTTGCCTGGCACAGGCAGGGTTAGTACACTGGAGCCGCACCTTCCACAGCTTATATGGCATCCAGAGCAAGAGACGCTGTGAAAAAAACCTATCAGGTGTTGGAGCTTGGTGGTACAACAGGGCTGGTGGTGGGGGGTGATACCACAACTGTAGGTTTTCACGCAGCTCCAGCTTTCCCTTTGCACCAACCCTAAAAAGTGCTTCTGACACCCACTTCTGGTCTTGCTGTGGCATTGTCTGTGGCCACAGAAGGGGGAGATCTTCTGGCTGAGATGAGACCTGCTGATATTATCAAAAACACTGGTTTAAATAAAAGCTAAGAGAGCATTAAATGATGAAGACATGTATATATTTTGAATGAGATCTTACTGGGCTCCTCACAACAGTATTCTCAGAAACAGTTGATGGCGTTGCTGTTTTTATGATGCGTTGTGAACTCTGAGGTGGAGGAAGGAAGAAGGAAGAGGAGGACTGGATGACGGGCTGATGAGGTTTGGGGGATGGAGGAGGATGAGGATCAGAGGGTGGACATGAAACTGTAGCTGAACTGGAGTGCTCTAACATCTGTGGAGTCAAACATTATGAATAATTTATTAAGGGGATTGCCATGTTTTTAATACATTAAAATTACATAGTGATAAAGTCATGATGACATTATAAAAGTCTTGATGTCTTTTAATATTAACCTGAGAGGTTTTCCTCTGGGTGCTCAAATTAGGTTTTGCTGCTGCCACATGTGAGCCTCCAAACCTTGACTTTTCAAACTAAAAAGATTTGTCATGGTTAGTGATAACAAAACCCTAACACTATAGTTAAAGGTTGAGATGTTTCAGTATCTGCAGTGATGCATGCAATAGTGTGGTCTGCTTACCATTGACAATGTCAGTTTAGGTCTCTTTGCAGGACATGACACATCGCTGACAGAGGGTGTGCTTTGGGCCGGGGTGCTCTGTGATGCTTCCCCTGTGACTGGTGGATGAACCTGTGACACATGCATAAAGTACAAAACAGTCTTCCTAATGTGATTTTAGATATAAAGACACATTGATGTTGCAAACACATCTATCTATTTATGCAACTTGAACCAGGCTAATTGAAGTTACCTTGTGAAAGCCACAAATACATGTCTGAGCTTCCTTCAGAAGAGTGGTCTGTCCCCTCATTTGCAGAGGGCACTTTTCTATCTGTGAACATGAATTATACCTCTGACACTGGATCTCAAAACAGCAATAAGTCATCATAATTATATCAATATAACATTGTATTTTACATGTAATTACTTAACCATACACATAAATAAAAATACCACAATGTATTGTCAAAAAAGTTTGTTAGTTTGCCCATGAATCTAGCTGCATAACTTACCTTCTGATACATCTCATGCCATCTTTTTTGTCGGGGAGAAGGTCTATTCCCCTGTGTAGATGGCCAAACTCCTGTTTGGGCAAAACTCTCCAGACGCGCAAGCCATTCAGCATTACTCATGCCTTTGTGAGACTTAGCTGAAGCCATGTCGTTGCCTGAAACACTACATAACACGTTACACTAACTGCCATTGTAGCCTGTAGCATTTACCCTCCTGTTGTGTTCATTTCATGATAGCTAGTTGTGTTCCTGGTCCAGAACGACCGCCATATTATAGCAGATTATAAGTTCATTATAATACACATATTATCTTACATATAACATGTTGTGATTTATTTATTTATTATTTAATGCCATGTCAGCAGCAGGGGCTATATTCATGCCAAGAGGAAACATTTCAATTGCACAATTCAGTCATATATATAATGTCAAAACAATTATATAACATTTATATATATATATATATATATATATATATATATATATATATATATATATATATATATATATATATGTATGTTTGTATCTATGTGTGTATGTTTGTACAAATATAAAAAAATACATATAATAAGATTATAACAAGAACAAAAGTATAAGAACAATTACATAGAGTCTTAACAAGTTGTGATAGATCTTTCTATTATGGCTGTATGTCTCAATGACCTAGGCTCATACAACACGTTTATGAGTATAAATAAATAAATAAATATATAGCATTATGGATTAATTTGACTAAAACAAATACTCAGATTAAACATATTGTGGTCTTTCAACTGTGTCCATGTGATAAGGGCATGAACCTGAATGTATAAACTTATCCATTCACTTCTTTTGACTGGTCATAACATATGTACAAACATATAACATACGTGTAAAAGTTAAACAAAACATTAACATTTTCCAAATTTATTTTGTGTGTTCAAATGCCGCATTTGGAAAAAGCTGTGGAACCTTATGACAATTAAATAAAAAGCTTTTTTTTTTCATTGAGAAAACTTGTTAATCGGTTAAATTCGACATATTTACAGTTACGTTAGCTCCGGTCGTAATAGTATTTACACATCAGTGACAGTTGACGTTACGTAGTATCAAGCGGTAATCATAGGCTAATTTACATGGCCAATCTTGCTATTCCTAAAGAACAAAAATCCTAAACCATTTCATTCATATCAAGATATAAATAACATACATGAGCGGAATGTAAATAATTTAACGTTACCTGAGCGGAGATTACATGCAATTGGCGAGGACGTGCGTGATTGGTGTATGAGAAATAGACCTTGCCATTTCATTGGACGCGGAAAAATAGAGATCGCAACGTGATTGATTTATAAAAGATAGAAGTCGTAACGTGATTGGTTTTTAAAAGATAGAAGTCGTAACATGATTGGTTTTCAAAAGATAGAGGTCATAACGTGATTGGTTTTTAAAAGATAGAAGTCGGCATACTATTGGATTAATTTTACAGACTTGTGGTTGTCAGGTAGAGCTATTTCGGCCACAACAAGCTCCTGCTTAGCAAGCAGGGATTTCAGTGAGATCACCCTACTCTTTGTCACTGGAGAAGAGCAGAGCAGAGATGAGCCCCCAGACAATAAAAACAGCTGGCCAGTACGGGATCGAACCCGCGACCTTGGCGTTATTAGCACCACGCTCTAACCAGCTGAGCTAACCGGCCTCCCTTAGCCATCTGTCTCTACCCGATTGAATAAAAAACTGCCTCAATGTTAATGAACGCAACGAGACAACAAAGCTTCACGTTTTATCCCGACCAAGGGCTCGTCCGGGATTTGAACCCGGGACCTCTCGCACCCAAAGCGAGAATCATACCCCTAGACCAACTAGCCTTCCTGTGCTGGGCCGAGAAAACAGAGCTACTGCAGCATCAATAAAAGAAGGAACATGAACTAACGTGGAAGCAATCAAAGACCTCGAGACAGTGTTAAAGGCTAACGAACGCAAGTTGGCCTCTTAACTGACCTAAAAATGTGGCTGTGTCTAACATGTAGAGGGATGTTAGGGAGGACAGCTGAAACTGTCAGATGTCACTTAGACCAGCGGTTCTCAATTCCAGTCCTCGAGCCCCCTGCTCTTCACCGTGTTGGTAAAAACCCTTCTTTATATTCATACAAAACATCTCTCACTTTTGTTATCCCCACATCCATCCATTTCTTTAAAAACAATTCTTTGTCCTGTTTTCAAATGTTTTTGTTTAAAAACAGAGGTTGATTTAAAATGTTTTCTCTCCCATGTGGATCATACTCAACTTTGTCTAAAAATTTTCCCCAGGCACTAAACATCCTGATCCCCTACAAAACCTCTGTACTACTTCCATTACTTTATTAACACTCTCTATATCCTTAACTATTATTGTTGTATTATCTGCATATTGAAATATTTTTTCATTTCCCCCACTTCCTTCAATGTTTATCCCTCTTATATCTTCATCTATTTTAACAGCTAATCCCAATGGTTCTGCAACTAAAGAATATAAAAGCGCTGATAATGGACATCCTTGTCTTATTGACCTAGTAATTTTAAAACATTCTGTTAAAAAAACGTTACTCTGTATTCTTGTTATTGCTCCCCTGTATAAAATTGTAATCCACTTGACAAAATTATCCCCAAACCCGTACCTTCTTAAAATTCCAAATTAATAATCATGCTCCACTCTATCAAAGGCCATTTCAAAATCCAAACTAATAACATATCCTTTTTTGTTCTTTTCTTTCATATATCTTATTCTATCTATTATACTTAAAGTTGTGTTCGCTATATCTTTCCCTTTTACTCCATACACTTGATTTGTTTTAATTATGGTTGGCATTACCTCTTTCAATCTATTCGCTAAAACTTTTGTTAAAATTTTCAAATCTGTATTCAGCATTGTAATTGGTCTATAATTTTTTAGGTCTACTTTATCTCCTTTTCTTTTATATATCAACTTTATTAATCCCATCCCCATTCTCTGATTCATTTCCTCTTTTTTTAAAATGTTCTTTTAAAAACTATATAAAATTCACTCCCCAAACCATCTATACCTGGACTTTTATTTTGTTTAATTCACTTATTGCTCTTTTTATCTCTTCTTCTCTTATCTCTTCATCACAGTCTTTTTTGTCTACTTCTCCTACTGTTGTTTTTATTTGATTTAGTAACTCCAATTTCTCTTCTTCTTTCAACCCCTCAGTACTAAACAGATTTTCATAATATGCTTTTACTTCTTTTAATATTTCCTCATTTGTTTCCGCCACTACACCATTTTTCCCTTTTATTTCTTTAATCATTCCAGCTTTCTCTCTTATTTTTTCTAGATCAAAGAAAAACTTTGTACATTTTTCACCCTCCACAGTATATTTAGCTTTACTCCTTAGTCTTGCAGCTTCATATTTTTTCTTTCAATAATCCCTCCAATTCTTTTATTTTTTGTATATCTTTCCCATTCTCATTTAATTCATTTTCCAATTTTTCTCTTATTTCTCTCTCCTTCTTCCTCTTACACATCTGTATTAATTTGCAATACTTTATTGTGAATTTTTTTACTAAATATTTAAAGGGGGGTGAAATGCTATTTCATGCATACTGAGTTTTTTACACTGTTAAAGAGTTGGATTCCCATGCTAAACATGGACAAAGTTTCAAAAATTAAGTTGTACGTTTGAAGGAGTATTTTTGTTCCAAAAAAACCTCTTCCGGTTTGTCACAAGTTTCGGAAAGTTTTTTCGAGTATGGCTCTGTGTGACGTTAGATGGAGCGGAATTTCCTTATATGGGTCCTAAGTGCGCGCTCTTCTGCCGGAAGAGCGCGCGCTCCCATATAGCAGAGCACTGAGAGGCTGAGCGCAGCCTGATCAGAGCGAGAGCGTCGCGAAAAGTCACAAAAGAAGTGTGTTTTTGTTTGCCAGGGCAAGACAACCCTGCACAGATTACCAAAAGAGAAACAGCATTAAGGGACCAGTGGATGGAGTTTATTTTTACAGAGCATCAACGGAGTTGTGCAAGTGTTTTTGTTTGTTCCCTGCATTTCGGATTGCACGTCGTTTATTTCTTAAGGATAATGCAGTCTCAACGGAAAAGGGTCACAATTGTGTGTTGGAACCACATGAGGTGAGTAAAACTGCTTCAAATATCTCTGTGTTGTTAGCTTAGCTATCAGCTTGTAAGCACATCAAGTAAACAACATGCGATGTTGTCATCAAACTGCACTTTCCACATGTACAGCTTTAAAAAAAAAAAAAAAAAAGACGACATAAAGTGGAACTTAGTCATTTTCCAAAACCGCTAAGCAAATATATACAGTTTCAGTACATACCACATAGCATACTGCTGATGCTGCTCTTGTTAAATTTCAGCCTCTGGATCTGTGTAACAGCTTCCACATGCTCTCAACTCAAAAGCCTACTGGCGCTTGTGATTCTTTAGCTCCGCCCACACGTCACGCCTCTAGGCGCTCGTGTTTTCCCGGGAAAAATCGGTACAGACTATCTTTCTCTTATAAATATAATAAAAATAAAGACTTTTTGGAGTTATGAAGGAAGCAGTACTACTCTATAGGTACTCAAGATTAACAGGATATTGTGTGAAAACGAGCATTTCACCCCCCCTTTAACATTTTCCCACCATATCCTTTTATCTTCACTGTACATTTCATTCTCCTTTTCTTTTTCAATAATTTCTTTAATACTTAACACATACTCCTCATTCTTCAAAACCTCTACATTTAAAACCCATACACCCGGCCCTCTTTTCACTGAACTCCAGTCTACTTGTATAAAAAGTGGTTTATGGTCACTTAAGCTTGATTCTACATATTTCATGTTACCAATAAAACCTTCAATGTTCCTTGTACATAAAATAAAATCAATCCTTGTCTTACACATAAAATTACCCACTAATTGCCTCCTTGAATATTCTTTCTTTTCTTCATTTCTTTCACTCCATACATCAATAATATTATTTTCTTCCATTAATAATTTCAGTTCTTTTCTTCCTTTATCATTTTTAAAAACCATTCCCTCACCAATTTCTAATTTACTGAAAACAGTATTAAAATCACCCATCATAATAACTTCTTTATGCTTTTTTAAAAAATCTCTTAATACATTAAAATATTCCTTCTTCTCACTCTCTACAGTCGGTGCATGAATATTAACTACAATAATTTTTTTCTCCTCATACTCCATTTCAACCGCAAAACATTTCCCATCTATGTCATTATATATTGTTTTACATGATACCCCACAGTTTTCTTTTAATAAAATCGCAACTCCTCTTCCCAGCCTCCCATCACCATTGTTATAAAAAATCTCTCCACTTCAACTTTTCCTTATTTCAGTCATGTACTCTTCCCTCCAGTTAGTTTCTTGTAATAAAATCACATCCTCTCCTTTACACATTTCTTTCACTTTTTCAAATTTTCCTACGTTCGAAAGCCCTCTAGCATTAAAAGTAACAATTCATAAAAGCATAAAACATATAATAACATGCATAAAACCCATAAACTCAGTCCATCTCCTCCAAACCTTTTAGCAGCTCATACTTATTTGCACACTCAATCCCATCTTCTTTAAGCATTCTTTTTCTTGCAGTATCAAGATTGGGCATTACCTTTACAGATCTTCTTCTTTTCGATGATTTCCCCTGCGTCTCCTCATTTTCTTTTCCTTGTTCACACTCTTTTGTAGCATCATTAATTTCTACCGCGTCCATCTCCTTTTGCACACTGTCTGTCACATCCATCGGTGTACATACAATTCCCTCCTGTTGTGCATCATGCAGTACTTTATTCCTTTCATCAACCAGTTCCACATTATCCAAAGCATTTTGCAAGCTGTCCGTCAAATCCATCTGTGTCCAAATTCCCCTATCCTGTTATGTTTGTATGATCGGTTTGGTATACTCTTTCTGTTGTTCTATATCCTTATTTAATTCCAGTCCTTCACCACGTGCTCTTTCTCCAACGTCTCGCTGCTCGTTGTCTCTTTCATGCACCTGCCCGCCCACCTGCTGCTGCTCCTCCTCCTCACCCTGCATCCAACACTCACACTTATTTAAAACCAAATTGCATTCCGGGCACGTCACAGTATTGCAGTTTCTCGCGAAGTGGCCTCTTTCCTCGCATTTTATGACACTTAAACTCCGGGCAGTCCTTCACCACATGACAAGTCTTCACCTGATGGCTGTGCATCACCCTAAAGTATTGTGGACCCTCTGCCGTTTCTATTTTTGTGCTGTACGGTAGGGAGGCCACCTCCTTCGGAAACCGCGCCTTTACATATCTTGTCCCATCCTCGATGCTGGAGCCCGGATAAACACAACGCTTTATTTTTGAAATTGGGGAAACCCCCCAAACCTCCAGTTTATTTAAAATCTCTTCATCAGCAAGTAGACGGGCAGATGCATGAAAGAGACAACATAATCTCTGTTTTGCAGTTTCTTTATCTCACAGTTCACTCCTTTAATTAACAATCCCTCAGTCAGTTCATCACAAGTTTCTTCTTTTTCCATTGTCAGTTCATATTCCTTTCCTTGTCTTGGCCTCAGTGCTAAGATTTTACCATATCCACATTTGTCCGTCACCGCTTTAATAATATCCACAGCTTTCACCTCACTTACATTCTCCACATTCACAATCACAGTTGCCTCCTTTAAGTATTTCCTTTCACCACATGTATATCTTGCATCTTGATTTTTACCGTGTCCGGCTCGTTGTCGATACTCCAGTCCCGTGTCGTTTGCCATGCATCTCTCCAGCCAGTCCAGTGTCGTTTGCCAATAATACATCCATTGTACAAAAACACCATAAAAAGATAGCGAGGTCTGGAATTGTTCCAGAGGAGGGACGGCCTCTTTGCATCAAGCCCGTCATTCCCCGCTATGCCCGTCATTCTTGAAAGGCCAGGGGAATTAGCTCAAATGGTAGAGCGCTCGCTTAGCATGCGAGAGGTAGCGGGATCGATGCCCGCATTCTCCAAGTTGGCTCCTGCCCTTTTACTCACACATCCCTAAATCAGTGGTTTTCAATCCTGTCCTGGAGGCAACCCTGTTCTGAACATTTCGTATGTCTCCCTTATTAGACACACCCAAATCAGGTCTTGAAGTCTCTATTAATGAGCTGATGATTTGAAACGGGTGTGTTTCAAATGTGAAGAGCAGGGGGCTCGAGGACTGGAATTGAGAACCGCTGGTCTAAGTGACATCTGACAGTTTCAGCTGTCCTCCCTAACATCCCTCTACATGTTAGATACAGCCACATTTTTAGGTCAGTTAAGAGGCCAACTTGCGTTCGTTAGCCTTTAACACTGTCTCGAGGTCTTTGATTGCTTCCACGTTAGTTCATGTTCCTTCTTTTATTGATGCTGCAGTAGCTCTTTTTTCTCGGCCCAGCACAGGAAGGATCGTTGGTCTAGGGGTATGATTCTCGCTTTGGGTGCGAGAGGTCCCGGGTTCAAATCCCGGATGAGCCCTTGGTCGGGATAAAACGTGAAGCTTTGTTGTCTCATTGCGTTCACTAACATTGAGGCAGTTTTTTATTCAATCGGGTAGAGACAGATGGCTAAGGGAGGCCGGTTAGCTCAGATGGTTAGAGCGTGGTGCTAATAACCAAGGTCGCGGGTTCGATCCCCGTACTGGCCAGCTGTTTTTATTGTCTGGGGGCTCATCTCTGCTCTGCTCTTCTCCTGTGACAAAGAGCAGGGTGATCTCACTGAAATCCCTGCTTGCTAAGCAGGAGCTTGTTGTGGCCGAAATGGCGGTACCTGACAACCACAAGTCTGTAAAATTAATCCAATAGTATGCCGACTTCTATCTTTTAAAAACCAATCACGTTATGACCTCTATCTTTTGAAAACCAATCACGTTACGACCTCTATCTTTTGAAAACCAATCACGTTACGACTTCTATCTTTTAAAAACCAATCACGTTACGACTTCTATCTTTTATAAATCAATCACGTTGCGATCTCTATTTTTCCGCGTCCAATGAAATGGCAAGGTCTATTTCTCATACACCAATCACGCACGTCCTCGCCAATTGCATGTAATCTCCGCTCAGGTAACGTTAAATTATTTACATTCCGCTCATGTATGTTATTTATATCTTGATATGAATGAAATGGTTTAGGATTTTTGTTCTTTAGGAATAGCAAGATTGGCCATGTAAATTAGCCTATGATTACCGCTTGATACTACGTAACGTCAACTGTCACTGATGTGTAAATACTATTACGACCGGAGCTAACGTAACTGTAAATATGTCGAATTTAACCGATTAACAAGTTTTCTCAATGAAAAAAAAATGCTTTTTATTTAATTGTCATAAGGTTCCACAGCTTTTTCCAAATGCGGCATTTGAACACACAAAATAAATTTGGAAAATGTTAATGTTTTGTTTAACTTTTACACGTATGTTATATGTTTGTACATATGTTATGACCAGTCAAAAGAAGTGAATGGATAAGTTTATACATTCAGGTTCATGCCCTTATCACATGGACACAGTTGAAAGACCACAATATGTTTAATCTGAGTATTTGTTTTAGTCAAATTAATCCATAATGCTATATATTTATTTATTTATTTATACTCATAAACGTGTTGTATGAGCCTAGGTCATTGAGACATACAGCCATAATAGAAAGATCTATCACAACTTGTTAAGACTCTATGTAATTGTTCTTATACTTTTGTTCTTGTTATAATCTTATTATATGTATTTTTTTATATTTGTACAAACATACACACATAGATACAAACATACATATATATATATATATATATATATATATATATATATATATATATATATATATATATATATATAAATGTTATATAATTGTTTTGACATTATATATATGACTGAATTGTGCAATTGAAATGTTTCCTCTTGGCATGAATATAGCCCCTGCTGCTGACATGGCATTAAATAATAAATAAATAAATCACAACATGTTATATGTAAGATAATATGTGTATTATAATGAACTTATAATCTGCTATAATATGGCGGTCGTTCTGGACCAGGAACACAACTAGCTATCATGAAATGAACACAACAGGAGGGTAAATGCTACAGGCTACAATGGCAGTTAGTGTAACGTGTTATGTAGTGTTTCAGGCAACGACATGGCTTCAGCTAAGTCTCACAAAGGCATGAGTAATGCTGAATGGCTTGCGCGTCTGGAGAGTTTTGCCCAAACAGGAGTTTGGCCATCTACACAGGGGAATAGACCTTCTCCCCGACAAAAAAGATGGCATGAGATGTATCAGAAGGTAAGTTATGCAGCTAGATTCATGGGCAAACTAACAAACTTTTTTGACAATACATTGTGGTATTTTTATTTATGTGTATGGTTAAGTAATTACATGTAAAATACAATGTTATATTGATATAATTATGATGACTTATTGCTGTTTTGAGATCCAGTGTCAGAGGTATAATTCATGTTCACAGATAGAAAAGTGCCCTCTGCAAATGAGGGGACAGACCACTCTTCTGAAGGAAGCTCAGACATGTATTTGTGGCTTTCACAAGGTAACTTCAATTAGCCTGGTTCAAGTTGCATAAATAGATAGATGTGTTTGCAACATCAATGTGTCTTTATATCTAAAATCACATTAGGAAGACTGTTTTGTACTTTATGCATGTGTCACAGGTTCATCCACCAGTCACAGGGGAAGCATCACAGAGCACCCCGGCCCAAAGCACACCCTCTGTCAGCGATGTGTCATGTCCTGCAAAGAGACCTAAACTGACATTGTCAATGGTAAGCAGACCACACTATTGCATGCATCACTGCAGATACTGAAACATCTCAACCTTTAACTATAGTGTTAGGGTTTTGTTATCACTAACCATGACAAATCTTTTTAGTTTGAAAAGTCAAGGTTTGGAGGCTCACATGTGGCAGCAGCAAAACCTAATTTGAGCACCCAGAGGAAAACCTCTCAGGTTAATATTAAAAGACATCAAGACTTTTATAATGTCATCATGACTTTATCACTATGTAATTTTAATGTATTAAAAACATGGCAATCCCCTTAATAAATTATTCATAATGTTTGACTCCACAGATGTTAGAGCACTCCAGTTCAGCTACAGTTTCATGTCCACCCTCTGATCCTCATCCTCCTCCATCCCCCAAACCTCATCAGCCCGTCATCCAGTCCTCCTCTTCCTTCTTCCTTCCTCCACCTCAGAGTTCACAACGCATCATAAAAACAGCAACGCCATCAACTGTTTCTGAGAATACTGTTGTGAGGAGCCCAGTAAGATCTCATTCAAAATATAGCCATGTCTTCATCATTTAATGCTCTCTTAGCTTTTATTTAAACCAGTGTTTTTGATAATATCAGCAGGTCTCATCTCAGCCAGAAGATCTCCCCCTTCTGTGGCCACAGACAATGCCACAGCAAGACCAGAAGTGGGTGTCAGAAGCACTTTTTAGGGTTGGTGCAAAGGGAAAGCTGGAGCTGCGTGAAAACCTACAGTTGTGGTATCACCCCCCACCACCAGCCCTGTTGTACCACCAAGCTCCAACACCTGATAGGTTTTTTTCACAGCGTCTCTTGCTCTGGATGCCATATAAGCTGTGGAAGGTGCGGCTCCAGTGTACTAACCCTGCCTGTGCCAGGCAACAGCTGTGTGGTGGTGGACTGCACAGGAGGGTACGACAGGTGTTAGACATTGACAGATACTACAACCTGGTGACAGAGACCCTGATCTGCACCAGGTGTAGAACCAGCTATCTGTCCTGGAGTCATGCTGTGCTGCAGCAGTTGGACCTGGCCCATCGATCTGAATTCAGGGTCATCCTCACACGCAAGTAATTATTTTGCAGTCATTTTCACTTATGTACTACCCTTTCTGATAAATATTTCCTACAATAATTAGATACCTTATAATAAGATACTTAAATGAATGCTTTTTTCCAAGGTATGCCTGTGACATTCGGGTTCTTCGCTTGCTGCGTGAGAGGGGCATGGGGAATGGCCCAGTGAGGATCATCGGCCAGCTGAGAGAGAACCACAGTGAGGAGTGGTTGAAACGTGCGCTTCGGTACACATCAGAGTGTGTGGCCTTTTTTGATAATCGTGGCCTGCATCCGCTGCACTTCCAGGAGCCACCACCACTTGCTTCAGTACCCAGCTACAAATGGCTCCTCACTGTATATAGTCAGGACATTCTCAACAGGCTCGATCACATAAAGGCCAGCATAACATCCACGTATGGATCAATCTTAAAAATGGATTCAACTAAGAAGGTCAGACAAGCTGCTTAATTGACTGTACCCTTATCTATAATGTATTGTTAGACCAAGAGAGCTTTATTTTTTTCAGTGTAACTGATTTGGATGCATGTTGTATTATTTGCTATGCTTATTGTTTCTTTCAGATCACCAAGAAGTTGAGCGGGCCTGCGAAAGGCACAGCACAGTGGCTTACCTCAGTGGGCAATGAGATAGGTCAGGTGCTGATGAGTGTCCTGACTGCGAATGAAGGGGCTGGGTTAGACCTCATGGCTGCAGGGCTCATGGAGCGATACCGGAGTGCTGGTGTTGATCCTCCCACTATCATTTATGTGGACTGTGATTGTTGCAAGAAAGTGGGAGAGACTAAATTGAAGAGGCGGTTCAGCGGCTGGCCAGATGTCATCGTCCGCCTAGACATTTGGCATTTTATGCGACGTCTGGCAGTAGGGTGCACCACTGACGCCCACCAGTTGTACCCTACTTTTATGGCAAGGCTGTCATCCTGTATTTTTGAGTGGGATGCAGGGGATCTCACTCTGCTGAGACAGGCCAAAAGGGAGCAACTCATCCAACAGGGCTGGCCTACTCTGTCGGAGGCAGAACTGGACCATCATTTAACTAAAGCTGAGCTGCTCCAGCACTGCAGGAGGAGAACACGGGGAGAAGAAACCACTTTCCGCCTCCTTGATATGCTCATCAGAGAGCTCATGGGTGGCAAGGGGAATGATGCTCTTGGTGTTCCTCTACTTGACAGTGTGAGAATGCAGCACATCTGGAATGTCCAGAGGCGGCACATCACCTGTATCCAAGACCCTCCAAATGTGCCGCTCTATACTGAAACTGGAACTACAAGCAAGGGTGGGGTGGTTCTAAAAACTTATCGTTGTGCCAGAGGCTCCACATCCCTGGAATCATTTCACTGCCACCTAAACAGATTTATTCCAGGTTTGTCATGTCAGAATATACCACATTTTGCCACTAATTCCTGTTTATCAAGATATTTGCAGATTAAATTTTCTGTTTTGCATTTTCTCAAAGCAATATTTGGCTTTCTATTTCTTTTTCTAGGGAATAGCGCAAACAGCCTGAACTTCCAGATTTATCTCCTGGAAGGTTTATTACGCTGGAATCAGGACCGCGCTGAAGCTGCTGTTGCAGATGGAGGTTCAACTCTGCGCTCTTACACAGGGGAGCTGGTTTACTCTGTCAATGAGAACTACAATAAGTTGTATGGCAGGAAATTGGTCCCTAGCTTCACTCCACCTGCAGTATACACAGGTAAAAATATTTTGATAAATGCAGCTCATGATGTAGCATGTTTTTGGTAAAATTACAAGTGCTTTTGGACAATAATAATGTAATTTTGACATATCAGAGAAAAATTATACTACCAGAATATTTATACATTATTCTGTGTTCTAGGTTTCAGGGCAGAAAATAAAATACATAGTAGAATATAGAGTAATCCTGTCTTTTTATGATACCCTCTGAATTAGATATATATTGTTCATACAGAAGTGGACAACAAAATATTTACTGCATTTCTAAATAAACCTTTCTGCATAATTTCCATTAAAAATGTTTCCTGTTACAAATATTTCCTCAGGGGAGCTCATTGGAGTACAGTACTTGTTGAGGCAGAATAGTCAGCCCCTGGAGGACATGTGCCCTACCTCTGATAGGACCTCTCAATTGCTGGAGGAGATAGATGTGGAGGAGCAAGTGGAAAAGGATGAGGGTTTCATTGATTTCTTTGGAGAGGAAGCCACAGTGGCAAATCTTGTGGCATCAGATGACTTAGTCCTTTCAGGTCCACCAGTTCTACCACCTGCACCAGTTCCCAGTGTCCAGGCTCCTACAGCTGCACCACTGCCCAGTGTCAAAATTCCACCACTGCCCAGTGTCCAAACTCCACCACTGCCCAGTGTCCAGACTCCACCACTGCCCAGTGTCCAGACTCCACCATTGCCCAGTGTCCAGACTCCACCATTGCCCAGTGTCCAAACTCCACCACTGCCCAGTGTCCAGACTCCACCACTGCCCAGTGTCCAGGCTCCACCACTGCTCAGAGTCCGGGCTCCTTCAACTGCACCAGTGCCCAGTGTAGCTGCATCACTGCTCAGTGTCCAGGCTCCACCATTGTTCAGAGTCCGGGCTCCTTCAGCTGCACCAGTGCCCAGTGTAGCTGCACCACTGCCCAGTGTCCAGACTCCACCACTGCCCAGTGTCCAGGCTCCACCACTGCTCAGAGTCCGGGCTCCTTCAGCTGCACCAGTGCCCAGTGTAGCTGCACCACTGCCCAGTGTCCAGGCTCCACCACTGCTCAGAGTCCGGGCTCCTTCAGCTGCACCAGTACCCAGTGTCCAGGATTCACCATTGTTCACAGTCCGGGCTCCTTCAGCTGCACCAGTACCCAGTGTCCAGGATCCTTTAGATACACCAGTGCCCTCAGCAATGGTAAAATTTCCTTTTCTATACGAATTGTCACTCATTTAGTTATCTGCCATTAAGCCGTAAACTTACTTAACAGCATGTAAATACCTAACCAACAGTTATATATTTCCAGGCTGTTGACGAACACTGCATTCCTGGAATGGACCGGGTGGATGCGTTGGCAGAGTGTCTGGTGGAGCTGCGCACACAGACAAGCCTCACACTTACCAACCAACAAGTTGCGACCATTGTGGGTCTGTGGCAGAACCTGGACAAATTTGATAAAGACAGGGTGGTGTATGCTGCTCGTCATCAAGACAGGCTACTTACAGGACGTTTTAGGTCCCCAAAAAAGAAAGCTGTCTTCACTCCTGGTGTCGACAGCACAAAAAGGTGTGTTTTGGGTTCTAGCGGCTCTCCAGCACAGTGGCCTAATTGCTGTCGCCTTGTTGAAATGATTTTCATAAGGTTATGTAACATCCACCGAAGCCCCAAGAAACAGCGGACAGAATGTCTGTCTAGATGGGATCTCATTCTTCGTGATTACAGAAAAATTCGGCAGCTAATCCTGAGCAATGGAACGGTGATGAGTGACACAACCCTTCAGCTAGTTGAGGTAAATCAGAGGACCCTTACGACATGGCACAATAACCGTTTAAAGGGTCAGGAGGTCTCCTTGCTGTTGCAAGGGCTGGACCTTCCAGAGGCACGTCCAGTGGCTTTGGATGTTTTGCCTCCAGCACGAGTACAGCCTGTTGTGCCTCCACAATATAGCCACCAGTTGCATACCTACCAGATGCCACCAGACACAGCTGGACAGGCAAAGACAAAGTTTAGAAAGATTGCGCCCTCAGCTACCTGTACATCTGCCACAGCAACTTCAATCTGGCCATCAGCCGTACACCCTCAGCGTTCAGCCACGTCCAGCCAGCTAAGGACAATTTGTCCCAGGCCGACAGCACCACACCCATTGGTTCCTGACACACCCACTGCCCCTGTTGTGTCTCAGATGTTTCTGGTGCCCTGCCCAGCCCCATTTTCCACCATTAACCCTGGAGCAATTTCCTCTGAGCCACCTGCAAATGACACAGCCACTCCAACCAAACGATCGTACAATCGCACTGTAAAAGCAAATTCGTGCAGAAAGTGTGGCCAATTTCGTACTCAAGAAACTGGCCATAGCCAGTACAAAGGCAAAATATATTGCCCTAATAAAGAAACAATTACAAAGCAGCAGTGGTTACAGATTATGAGAAGATAACTCATTTATTTATGTGTGATACATTCATTTTGTTCTCTTGGTTGGATCTGTTCTGTTTTTTATCTTCCAGCCATATTTAATGTTAAAGAGTTATACTGTGCACTTTTTTTTATCTTGTATTATTATTATTATTATTATTATTATTATTATAAACATGTGGGTATGTATGTGAATACACTATAATACATATGGAAATATATATACATATTAAATAAAGTTAAACTATTATTATTATTATTATAGAAAGGTTTATGTGTAGAGGAAGCAGTATAAAGTAAAATACCAAAATGTGTAGATTTTGATGTATATATTTATATATTTTTTTGTACTTATTTTATATAGCGTGTGCACTTAAAATTCTTAATTTTATATTGAATTTAGTACTTTTCCTACATTTTTTTAAATATGTATATAGTTAATAAATATATTTCTCTTTGACTGGTGTGTTGTATTTATTTGTTTTATTGAATGTAATGACATTCAGTTTACAGTTAAATTCAGTGTCACGTGTAGCTTTGCAGTAAGTAATATGATACAATAAAGTGTGAATGCCGTAATAAGGAGGTTATTTTGTCCCTACTGCCACAGGAAATGATTGCCTTAATAAATGCACTTTGACTAATGATAATGATAATGAGAATAAAATAAAAATCAATCTTAGAAACGAAAGAATTATTAAATCAAAAACATTACTGTCAAAATCAATCTTAGAAACGAAACAATAATTAAATTCAAATACATTACTTTTAAAATCAAACTTGGACACGAAACAATCGATTTACGATTTTTAACAAATACACGCATAACTTTATGTGACAGCGTGGATTCGAACCTACGATTTCCTGAATTTCTCGCGCTTCTCTTCCTCTCTCTCCCCTCTTCCCCCCCTTCTTATACAGACAATTGTTCCCCAGCTTTGGCGGAGTTGGGAGAGCGTTAGACTGAAGATCTAAAGGTCCCTGGTTCGATCCCGGGTTTCGGCAAAATCTCCCACTCATTTCCTCTTTTTGAGGCGGGCCAGTGACCAAAAATCACTGGGTTCCAACTTCTCTGTATAACTGCTTCCCCACTGCCACGGAGCTATCTGTTTCCCAGTTGGCCACCAAACAAGCAGTTTCGGTTCCATGGTGTAATGGTCAGCACTCTGGGCTTTAAATCCAGCGATCTGAGTTCGAATCTCGGTGGAACCTGTGTGGTTTCTTGCCGCAGGAAAAGAAAAAAACAGCACTAGTTTGGCACTGGTGACAGTCTTTGTGGCCCTGTGAGCAACGGCTGCTCCAGGTAAGGTTTCATGGTGTAATGGTTAGCACTCTGAATCCAGTGATCCGAGTTCAAATCGCGGTGGGACCACTTTTTGCAACCAATTTGCGCAGGACCATGTCTGAAATACTTTTTGGCAGCTTTGAGTCCAAAAAAATTAACTAACGTAGAGACTGTGGCAGCATTGCATCGATGCCCAGTCGGTCTCTTTAGGGCAGTGGTTCTCAAACCTGTCCTGGAGGCACCCCTGCCCTGCACAGTTTGATTGTCTGCCTTATTAGACACACCCAAATAAGGTCTTGCGGTCTCTATCAATGAGTAGATGATTTGAAACAGGTGTGATAGATGAGGGAAACATTCAAAATGTGTAGGGCAGGGGTGCCTCCAGGACAGGTTTGAAAACCACTGCTTTAGGGAACTGTGTGTAAAATGGCAATGTTTTGCAACCAATTTGCACAGGACCATGTCTGAAATACTTTTTGGCAGCTGTGAGACCCAAAAAAAGCTAACGTGGGAGTGTCGCAGCATTCCGCAGTGCTAGACACACCCAAATCAGGTCTTGCAGTCTCTATTAATGAGCTGATGATTTGAAACTGGTGTGTTAGATGAGGGGAAATGCAAAATGTGCAGGGCAGGGATGCCTCCAGGACAGGATTGAAAACCACTGATTTAGGGATGTGTGAGTAAAAGGGCATGAGCCAACTTGGAGAATGCGGGCATCGATCCCGCTACCTCTCGCATGCTAAGCGAGCGCTCTACCATTTGAGCTAATTCCCCTGGCCTTTTAAGAATGACGAGCATAGCTGCGAATGACCGGCTTGATGCAAAGAGGCCGTCCCTCCTCTAGGCTTGCACCTTTGCACTGGCCGCGATTGTGTTGTCGAATTAACAAAGAGATTTAGCTTTTGTGTTAAAGGACCTTCTCGGTCTTGTTACGCCAGTATGCATGTGCGGATTCTTGTATTATGCAGACTACCTTGCATCACTCGGGTCACGCAGACAACTTCTCACCTCTTTTTTCTCACACTGACTTAAAGAATAAGGAAGCGGTTCTCCATTCCAGTCCTCGCTCCCCAAAGGTCTGCATATTTTGCATGTCTCTCTTTGTTAGCACACCTGATTCGGATAATCAGCTCATTAGAAGTGAGCTCCTTGCGATTGACATGGTCCCTACACAGTGTTCATTGCTCCCCACTCCCTGAGCAGGGGAAATCCGTCGAAGTTTACTTCACTTTGGAACATTGGTTCACGGATTTGCGCTGCGCAACGTCTTCACACATGGACAAGTGTGACATCATATACCTCTGTACACCTCTGTGTTAGTCACTTTGAACTGAACGTACACATACGCTTTGAACTTGAATCACGGAGGGATGTCATGTGATGTCCACTTCTCAGGGCACTTACGTTTGAATGGAACAAATGTCTGAAGCTATACGAGAAACATACAAAATGTGAAGAGCAGGGGGCTTTAGACTGAAGATCTAAAGTTCCCTGGTTCGATCCCGGGTTTCGGCAAAATCTCCCACTCATTTCCTCTTTTTGAGGCGGGCCAGTGACCAAAAATCACTGGGTTCCAACTTCTCTGTATAACTGCTTCCCCACTGCCACGGAGCTATCTGTTTCCCAGTTGGCCACCAAACAAGCAGTTTCGGTTCCATGGTGTAATGGTCAGCACTCTGGGCTTTGAATCCAGCGATCTGAGTTCGAATCTCGGTGGAACCTGTGTGGTTTCTTGCCGCAGGAAAAGAAAAAAACAGCACTAGTTTGGCACTGGTGACAGTCTTTGTGGCCCTGTGAGCAACGGCTGCTCCAGGTAAGGTTTCATGGTGTAATGGTTAGCACTCTGAATCCAGTGATCCGAGTTCAAATCGCGGTGGGACCACTTTTTGCAACCAATTTGCGCAGGACCATGTCTGAAATACTTTTTGGCAGCTTTGAGTCCAAAAAAATTAACTAACGTAGAGACTGTGGCAGCATTGCATCGATGCCCAGTCGGTCTCTTTAGGGCAGTGGTTCTCAAACCTGTCCTGGAGGCACCCCTGCCCTGCACAGTTTGATTGTCTGCCTTATTAGACACACCCAAATAAGGTCTTGCGGTCTCTATCAATGAGTTGATGATTTGAAACAGGTGTGATAGATGAGGGAAACATTCAAAATGTGTAGGGCAGGGGTGCCTCCAAAACAGGTTTGAAAACCACTGCTTTAGGGAACTGTGTGTAAAATGGCAATGTTTTGCAACCAATTTGCACAGGACCATGTCTGAAATACTTTTTGGCAGCTGTGAGACCCAAAAAAAACGCTAACGTGGGAGTGTCGCAGCATTCCGCAGTGCTAGACACACCCAAATCAGGTCTTGCAGTCTCTATTAATGAGCTGATGATTTGAAACTGGTGTGTTAGATGAGGGGAAATGCAAAATGTGCAGGGCAGGGATGCCTCCAGGACAGGATTGAAAACCACTGATTTAGGGATGTGTGAGTAAAAGGGCATGAGCCAACTTGGAGAATGCGGGCATCGATCCCGCTACCTCTCGCATGCTAAGCGAGCGCTCTACCATTTGAGCTAATTCCCCTGGCCTTTCAAGAATGACGAGCATAGCATAGGGATGTCATGTGATGTCCACTTCTCAGGGCACTTACGTTTGAATGGAACAAATGTCTGAAGCTATACGAGAAACATACAAAATGTGAAGAGCAGGGGGCTCGAGGACTGGAATTGAGAACCGCTGGTCTAAGTGACATCTGACAGTTTCAGCTGTCCTCCCTAACATCCCTCTACATGTTAGACACAGCCACATTTTTAGGTCAGTTAAGAGGCCAACTTGCGTTCGTTAGCCTTTAACACTGTCTCGAGGTCTTTGATTGCTTCCACGTTAGTTCATGTTCCTTCTTTTATTGATGCTGGAGTAGCTCTTTTTTCTCGGCCCAGCACAGGAAGGCTCGTTGGTCTAGGGGTATGATTCTCGCTTTGGGTGCGAGAGGTCCCGGGTTCAAATCCCGGACGAGCCCTTGGTCGGGATAAAACGTGAAGCTTTGTTGTCTCGTTGCGTTCACTAACATTGAGGCAGTTTTTTATTCAATCGGGTAGAGACATATGGCGAAGGGAGGCCGGTTAGCTCAGCTGGTTAGAGCGTGGTGCTAATAACGCCAAGGTCGCGGGTTCGATCCCCGTACTGGCCAGCTGTTTTTATTGTCTGGGGGCTCATCTCTGCTCTGCTCTTCTCCTGTGACAAAGAGTTAAGCAGGAGCTTGTTGTGGCCGAAATAGCTCAGTTGGGAGAGCGTTAGACTGAAGATCTAAAGGTCCCTGGTTCGATCCCGGGTTTCGGCAAAATCTCCCACTCATTTCCTCTTTTTGAGGCGGGCCAGTGACCAAAAATCACTGGGTTCCAACTTCTCTGTATAACTGCTTCCCCACTGCCGCGGAGCTATCTGTTTCCCAGTTGGCCACCAAACAAGCAGTTTCGGTTCCATGGTGTAATGGTCAGCACTCTGGGCTTTGAATCCAGCGATCTGAGTTCGAATCTCGGTGGAACCTGTGTGGTTTCTTGCCGCAGGAAAAGAAAAAAACAGCACTAGTTTGGCACTGGTGACAGTCTTTGTGGCCCTGTGAGCAACGGCTGCTCCAGGTAAGGTTTCATGGTGTAATGGTTAGCACTCTGAATCCAGTGATCCGAGTTCAAATCGCGGTGGGACCACTTTTTGCAACCAATTTGCGCAGGACCATGTCTGAAATACTTTTTGGCAGCTTTGAGTCCAAAAAAATTAACTAACGTAGAGACTGTGGCAGCATTGCATCGATGCCCAGTCGGTCTCTTTAGGGCAGTGGTTCTCAAACCTGTCCTGGAGGCACCCCTGCCCTGCACAGTTTGATTGTCTGCCTTATTAGACACACCCAAATAAGGTCTTGCGGTCTCTATCAATGAGTTGATGATTTGAAACAGGTGTGATAGATGAGGGAAACATTCAAAATGTGTAGGGCAGGGGTGCCTCCAGGACAGGTTTGAAAACCACTGCTTTAGGGAACTGTGTGTAAAATGGCAATGTTTTGCAACCAATTTGCACAGGACCATGTCTGAAATACTTTTTGGCAGCTGTGAGACCCAAAAAAAGCTAACGTGGGAGTGTCGCAGCATTGCGTCAGTGCTAGACACACCCAGATCAGGTCTTGCAGTCTCTATTAATGAGCTGATGATTTGAAACTGGTGTGTTAGATGAGGGGAAATGCAAAATGTGCAGGGCAGGGATGCCTCCAGGACAGGATTGAAAACCACTGATTTAGGGATGTGTGAGTAAAAGGGCATGAGCCAACTTGGAGAATGCGGGCATCGATCCCGCTACCTCTCGCATGCTAAGCGAGCGCTCTACCATTTGAGCTAATTCCCCTGGCCTTTCAAGAATGACGAGCATAGCTGCGAATGACCGGCTTGATGCAAAGAGGCCGTCCCTCCTCTAGGCTTGCACCTTTGCACTGGCCGCGATTGTGTTGTCGAATTAACAAAGAGATTTAGCTTTTGTGTTAAAGGACCTTCTCGGTCTTGTTACGCCAGTATGCATGTGCGGATTCTTGTATTATGCAGACTACCTTGCATCACTCGGGTCACGCAGACAACTTCTCACCTCTTTTTTCTCACACTGACTTAAAGAATAAGGAAGCGGTTCTCCATTCCAGTCCTCGCTCCCCAAAGGTCTGCATATTTTGCATGTCTCTCTTTGTTAGCACACCTGATTCGGATAATCAGCTCATTAGAAGTGAGCTCCTTGCGATTGACATGGTCCCTACACAGTGTTCATTGCTCCCCACTCCCTGAGCAGGGGAAATCCGTCGAAGTTTACTTCACTTTGGAACATTGGTTCACGGATTTGCGCTGCGCAACGTCTTCACACATGGACAAGTGTGACATCATATACCTCTGTATACCTCTGTACACCTCTGTGTTAGTCACTTTGAACTGAACGTACACATACGCTTTGAACTTGAATCACGGAGGGATGTCATGTGATGTCCACTTCTCAGGGCACTTACGTTTGAATGGAACAAATGTCTGAAGCTATACGAGAAACATACAAAATGTGAAGAGCAGGGGGCTTTAGACTGAAGATCTAAAGGTCCCTGGTTCGATCCCGGGTTTCGGCAAAATCTCCCACTCATTTCCTCTTTTTGAGGCGGGCCAGTGACCAAAAATCACTGGGTTCCAACTTCTCTGTATAACTGCTTCCCCACTGCCACGGAGCTATCTGTTTCCCAGTTGGCCACCAAACAAGCAGTTTCGGTTCCATGGTGTAATGGTCAGCACTCTGGGCTTTGAATCCAGCGATCTGAGTTCGAATCTCGGTGGAACCTGTGTGGTTTCTTGCCGCAGGAAAAGAAAAAAACAGCACTAGTTTGGCACTGGTGACAGTCTTTGTGGCCCTGTGAGCAACGGCTGCTCCAGGTAAGGTTTCATGGTGTAATGGTTAGCACTCTGAATCCAGTGATCCGAGTTCAAATCGCGGTGGGACCACTTTTTGCAACCAATTTGCGCAGGACCATGTCTGAAATACTTTTTGGCAGCTTTGAGTCCAAAAAAATTAACTAACGTAGAGACTGTGGCAGCATTGCATCGATGCCCAGTCGGTCTCTTTAGGGCAGTGGTTCTCAAACCTGTCCTGGAGGCACCCCTGCCCTGCACAGTTTGATTGTCTGCCTTATTAGACACACCCAAATAAGGTCTTGCGGTCTCTATCAATGAGTTGATGATTTGAAACAGGTGTGATAGATGAGGGAAACATTCAAAATGTGTAGGGCAGGGGTGCCTCCAGGACAGGTTTGAAAACCACTGCTTTAGGGAACTGTGTGTAAAATGGCAATGTTTTGCAACCAATTTGCACAGGACCATGTCTGAAATACTTTTTGGCAGCTGTGAGACCCAAAAAAAGCTAACGTGGGAGTGTCGCAGCATTGCGTCAGTGCTAGACACACCCAGATCAGGTCTTGCAGTCTCTATTAATGAGCTGATGATTTGAAACTGGTGTGTTAGATGAGGGGAAATGCAAAATGTGCAGGGCAGGGATGCCTCCAGGACAGGATTGAAAACCACTGATTTAGGGATGTGTGAGTAAAAGGGCATGAGCCAACTTGGAGAATGCGGGCATCGATCCCGCTACCTCTCGCATGCTAAGCGAGCGCTCTACCATTTGAGCTAATTCCCCTGGCCTTTCAAGAATGACGAGCATAGCTGCGAATGACCGGCTTGATGCAAAGAGGCCGTCCCTCCTCTAGGCTTGCACCTTTGCACTGACCGCGATTGTGTTGTCGAATTAACAAAGAGATTTAGCTTTTGTGTTAAAGGACCTTCTCGGTCTTGTTACGCCAGTATGCATGTGCGGATTCTTGTATTATGCAGACTACCTTGCATCACTCGGGTCACGCAGACAACTTCTCACCTCTTTTTTCTCACACTGACTTAAAGAATAAGGAAGCGGTTCTCCATTCCAGTCCTCGCTCCCCAAAGGTCTGCATATTTTGCATGTCTCTCTTTGTTAGCACACCTGATTCGGATAATCAGCTCATTAGAAGTGAGCTCCTTGCGATTGACATGGTCCCTACACAGTGTTCATTGCTCCCCACTCCCTGAGCAGGGGAAATCCGTCGAAGTTTACTTCACTTTGGAACATTGGTTCACGGATTTGCGCTGCGCAACGTCTTCACACATGGACAAGTGTGACATCATATACCTCTGTATACCTCTGTACACCTCTGTGTTAGTCACTTTGAACTGAACGTACACATACGCTTTGAACTTGAATCACGGAGGGATGTCATGTGATGTCCACTTCTCAGGGCACTTACGTTTGAATGGAACAAATGTCTGAAGCTATACGAGAAACATACAAAATGTGAAGAGCAGGGGGCTCGAGGACTGGAATTGAGAACCGCTGGTCTAAGTGACATCTGACAGTTTCAGCTGTCCTCCCTAACATCCCTCTACATGTTAGACACAGCCACATTTTTAGGTCAGTTAAGAGGCCAACTTGCGTTCGTTAGCCTTTAACACTGTCTCGAGGTCTTTGATTGCTTCCACGTTAGTTCATGTTCCTTCTTTTATTGATGCTGGAGTAGCTCTTTTTTCTCGGCCCAGCACAGGAAGGCTCGTTGGTCTAGGGGTATGATTCTCGCTTTGGGTGCGAGAGGTCCCGGGTTCAAATACCGGACGAGCCCTTGGTCGGGATAAAACGTGAAGCTTTGTTGTCTCATTGCGTTCACTAACATTGAGGCAGTTTTTTATTCAATCGGGTAGAGACATATGGCGAAGGGAGGCCGGTTAGCTCAGCTGGTTAGAGCGTGGTGCTAATAACGCCAAGGTCGCGCGTTCGATCCCCGTACTGGCCAGCTGTTTTTATTGTCTGGGGGCTCATCTCTGCTCTGCTCTTCTCCTGTGACAAAGAGTAGGGTGATCTCACTGAAATCCCTGCTTGCTAAGCAGGAGCTTGTTGTGGCCGAAATAGCTCAGTTGGGAGAGCGTTAGACTGAAGATCTAAAGGTCCCTGGTTCGATCCCGGGTTTCGGCAAAATCTCCCACTCATTTCCTCTTTTTGAGGCGGGCCAGTGACCAAAAATCACTGGGTTCCAACTTCTCTGTATAACTGCTTCCCCACTGCCACGGAGCTATCTGTTTCCCAGTTGGCCACCAAACAAGCAGTTTCGGTTCCATGGTGTAATGGTCAGCACTCTGGGCTTTGAATCCAGTGATCTGAGTTCGAATCTCGGTGGAACCTGTGTGGTTTCTTGCCGCAGGAAAAGAAAAAAACAGCACTAGTTTGGCACTGGTGACAGTCTTTGTGGCCCTTTGAGCAACGGCTGCTCCAGGTAAGGTTTCATGGTGTAATGGTTAGCACTCTGAATCCAGTGATCCGAGTTCAAATCGCAGTGGGACCACTTTTTGCAACCAATTTGCGCAGGACCATGTCTGAAATACTTTTTGGCAGCTTTGAGTCCAAAAAAATTAACTAACGTAGAGACTGTGGCAGCATTGCATCAATGCCCAGTCGGTCTCTTTAGGGCAGTGGTTCTCAAACCTGTCCTGGAGGCACCCCTGCCCTGCACAGTTTGATTGTCTGCCTTATTAGACACACCCAAATAAGGTCTTGCGGTCTCTATCAATGAGTTGATGATTTGAAACAGGTGTGATAGATGAGGGAAACATTCAAAATGTGTAGGGCAGGGGTGCCTCCAGGACAGGTTTGAAAACCACTGCTTTAGGGAACTGTGTGTAAAATGGCAATGTTTTGCAACCAATTTGCACAGGACCATGTCTGAAATACTTTTTGGCAGCTGTGAGACCCAAAAAAAGCTAACGTGGGAGTGTCGCAGCATTGCGTCAGTGCTAGACACACCCAAATCAGGTCTTGCAGTCTCTATTAATGAGCTGATGATTTGAAACTGGTGTGTTAGATGAGGGGAAATGCAAAATGTGCAGGGCAGGGATGCCTCCAGGACAGGATTGAAAACCACTGATTTAGGGATGTGTGAGTAAAAGGGCATGAGCCAACTTGGAGAATGCGGGCATCGATCCCGCTACCTCTCGCATGCTAAGCGAGCGCTCTACCATTTGAGCTAATTCCCCTGGCCTTTCAAGAATGACGAGCATAGCTGCGAATGACCGGCTTGATGCAAAGAGGCCGTCCCTCCTCTAGGCTTGCACCTTTGCACTGGCCGCGATTGTGTTGTCGAATTAACAAAGAGATTTAGCTTTTGTGTTAAAGGACCTTCTCGGTCTTGTTACGCCAGTATGCATGTGCGGATTCTTGTATTATGCAGACTACCTTGCATCACTCGGGTCACGCAGACAACTTCTCACCTCTGTTTTCTCACACTGACTTAAAGAATAAGGAAGCGGTTCTCCATTCCAGTCCTCGCTCCCCAAAGGTCTGCATATTTTGCATGTCTCTCTTTGTTAGCACACCTGATTCGGATAATCAGCTCATTAGAAGTGAGCTCCTTGCGATTGACATGGTCCCTACACAGTGTTCATTGCTCCCCACTCCCTGAGCAGGGGAAATCCGTCGAAGTTTACTTCACTTTGGAACATTGGTTCACGGATTTGCGCTGCGCAACGTCTTCACACATGGACAAGTGTGACATCATATACCTCTGTATACCTCTGTACACCTCTGTGTTAGTCACTTTGAACTGAACGTACACATACGCTTTGAACTTGAATCACGGAGGGATGTCATGTGATGTCCACTTCTCAGGGCACTTACGTTTGAATGGAACAAATGTCTGAAGCTATACGAGAAACATACAAAATGTGAAGAGCAGGGGGCTCGAGGACTGGAATTGAGAACCGCTGGTCTAAGTGACATCTGACAGTTTCAGCTGTCCTCCCTAACATCCCTCTACATGTTAGACACAGCCACATTTTTAGGTCAGTTAAGAGGCCAACTTGCGTTCGTTAGCCTTTAACACTGTCTCGAGGTCTTTGATTGCTTCCACGTTAGTTCATGTTCCTTCTTTTATTGATGCTGGAGTAGCTCTTTTTTCTCGGCCCAGCACAGGAAGGCTCGTTGGTCTAGGGGTTTGATTCTCGCTTTGGGTGCGAGAGGTCCCGGGTTCAAATCCCGGACGAGCCCTTGGTCGGGATAAAACGTGAAGCTTTGTTGTCTCGTTGCGTTCACTAACATTGAGGCAGTTTTTTATTCAATCGGGTAGAGACAGATGGCGGAGGGAGGCCGGTTAGCTCAGCTGGTTAGAGCGTGGTGCTAATAACGCCAAGGTCGCGGGTTCGATCCCCGTACTGGCCAGCTGTTTTTATTGTCTGGGGGCTCATCTCTGCTCTGCTCTTCTCCTGTGACAAAGAGTAGGGTGATCTCACTGAAATCCCTGCTTGCTAAGCAGGAGCTTGTTGTGGCCGAAATAGCTCAGTTGGGAGAGCGTTAGACTGAAGATCTAAAGGTCCCTGGTTCGATCCCGGGTTTCGGCAAAATCTCCCACTCATTTCCTCTTTTTGAGGCGGGCCAGTGACCAAAAATCACTGGGTTCAAACTTCTCTGTATAACTGCTTCCCCACTGCCACGGAGCTATCTGTTTCCCAGTTGGCCACCAAACAAGCAGTTTCGGTTCCATGGTGTAATGGTCAGCACTCTGGGCTTTGAATCCAGCGATCTGAGTTCGAATCTCGGTGGAACCTGTGTGGTTTCTTGCCGCAGGAAAAGAAAAAAACAGCACTAGTTTGGCACTGGTGACAGTCTTTGTGGCCCTGTGAGCAACGGCTGCTCCAGGTAAGGTTTCATGGTGTAATGGTTAGCACTCTGAATCCAGTGATCCGAGTTCAAATCGCGGTGGGACCACTTTTTGCAACCAATTTGCGCAGGACCATGTCTGAAATACTTTTTGGCAGCTTTGAGTCCAAAAAAATTAACTAACGTAGAGACTGTGGCAGCATTGCATCGATGCCCAGTCGGTCTCTTTAGGGCAGTGGTTCTCAAACCTGTCCTGGAGGCACCCCTGCCCCGCACAGTTTGATTGTCTGCCTTATTAGACACACCCAAATAAGGTCTTGCGGTCTCTATCAATGAGTTGATGATTTGAAACAGGTGTGATAGATGAGGGAAACATTCAAAATGTGTAAGGCAGGGGTGCCTCCAGGACAGGTTTGAAAACCACTGCTTTAGGGAACTGTGTGTAAAATGGCAATGTTTTGCAACCAATTTGCACAGGACCATGTCTGAAATACTTTTTGGCAGCTGTGAGACCCAAAAAAAGCTAACGTGGGAGTGTCGCAGCATTGCGTCAGTGCTAGACACACCCAAATCAGGTCTTGCAGTCTCTATTAATGAGCTGATGATTTGAAACTGGTGTGTTAGATGAGGGGAAATGCAAAATGTGCAGGGCAGGGATGCCTCCAGGACAGGATTGAAAACCACTGATTTAGGGATGTGTGAGTAAAAGGGCATGAGCCAACTTGGAGAATGCGGGCATCGATCCCGCTACCTCTCGCATGCTAAGCGAGCGCTCTACCATTTGAGCTAATTCCCCTGGCCTTTCAAGGATGACGAGCATAGCTGCGAATGACCGGCTTGATGCAAAGAGGCCGTCCCTCCTCTAGGCTTGCACCTTTGCACTGGCCGCGATTGTGTTGTCGAATTAACAAAGAGATTTAGCTTTTGTGTTAAAGGACCTTCTCGGTCTTGTTACGCCAGTATGCATGTGCGGATTCTTGTATTATGCAGACTACCTTGCATCACTCGGGTCACGCAGACAACTTCTCACCTCTTTTTTCTCACACTGACTTAAAGAATAAGGAAGCGGTTCTCCATTCCAGTCCTCGCTCCCCAAAGGTCTGCATATTTTGCATGTCTCTCTTTGTTAGCACACCTGATTCGGATAATCAGCTCATTAGAAGTGAGCTCCTTGCGATTGACATGGTCCCTACACAGTGTTCATTGCTCCCCACTCCCTGAGCAGGGGAAATCCGTCGAAGTTTACTTCACTTTGGAACATTGGTTCACGGATTTGCGCTGCGCAACGTCTTCACACATGGACAAGTGTGACATCATATACCTCTGTATACCTCTGTACACCTCTGTGTTAGTCACTTTGAACTGAACGTACACATACGCTTTGAACTTGAATCACGGAGGGATGTCATGTGATGTCCACTTCTCAGGGCACTTACGTTTGAATGGAACAAATGTCTGAAGCTATACGAGAAACATACAAAATGTGAAGAGCAGGGGGCTCGAGGACTGGAATTGAGAACCGCTGGTCTAAGTGACATCTGACAGTTTCAGCTGTCCTCCCTAACATCCCTCTACATGTTAGACACAGCCACATTTTTAGGTCAGTTAAGAGGCCAACTTGCGTTCGTTAGCCTTTAACACTGTCTCGAGGTCTTTGATTGCTTCCACGTTAGTTCATGTTCCTTCTTTTATTGATGCTGGAGTAGCTCTTTTTTCTCGGCCCAGCACAGGAAGGCTCGTTGGTCTAGGGGTATGATTCTCGCTTTGGGTGCGAGAGGTCCCGGGTTCAAATCCCGGACGAGCCCTTGGTCGGGATAAAACGTGAAGCTTTGTTGTCTCGTTGCGTTCACTAACATTGAGGCAGTTTTTTATTCAATCGGGTAGAGACAGATGGCGGAGGGAGGCCGGTTAGCTCAGCTGGTTAGAGCGTGGTGCTAATAACGCCAAGGTCGCGGGTTCGATCCCCGTACTGGCCAGCTGTTTTTATTGTCTGGGGGCTCATCTCTGCTCTGCTCTTCTCCTGTGACAAAGAGTAGGGTGATCTCACTGAAATCCCTGCTTGCTAAGCAGGAGCTTGTTGTGGCCGAAATAGCTCAGTTGGGAGAGCGTTAGACTGAAGATCTAAAGGTCCCTGGTTCGATCCCGGGTTTCGGCAAAATCTCCCACTCATTTCCTCTTTTTGAGGCGGGCCAGTGACCAAAAATCACTGGGTTCCAACTTCTCTGTATAACTGCTTCCCCACTGCCACGGAGCTATCTGTTTCCCAGTTGGCCACCAAACAAGCAGTTTCGGTTCCATGGTGTAATGGTCAGCACTCTGGGCTTTGAATCCAGCGATCTGAGTTCGAATCTCGGTGGAACCTGTGTGGTTTCTTGCCGCAGGAAAAGAAAAAAACAGCACTAGTTTGGCACTGGTGACAGTCTTTGTGGCCCTGTGAGCAACGGATGCTCCAGGTAAGGTTTCATGGTGTAATGGTTAGCACTCTGAATCCAGTGATCCGAGTTCAAATCGCGGTGGGACCACTTTTTGCAACCAATTTGCGCAGGACCATGTCTGAAATACTTTTTGGCAGCTTTGAGTCCAAAAAAATTAACTAACGTAGAGACTGTGGCAGCATTGCATCGATGCCCAGTCGGTCTCTTTAGGGCAGTGGTTCTCAAACCTGTCCTGGAGGCACCCCTGCCCTGCACAGTTTGATTGTCTGCCTTATTAGACACACCCAAATAAGGTCTTGCGGTCTCTATCAATGAGTTGATGATTTGAAACAGGTGTGATAGATGAGGGAAACATTCAAAATGTGTAGGGCAGGGGTGCCTCCAGGACAGGTTTGAAAACCACTGCTTTAGGGAACTGTGTGTAAAATGGCAATGTTTTGCAACCAATTTGCACAGGACCATGTCTGAAATACTTTTTGGCAGCTGTGAGACCCAAAAAAAGCTAACGTGGGAGTGTCGCAGCATTGCGTCAGTGCTAGACACACCCAAATCAGGTCTTGCAGTCTCTATTAATGAGCTGATGATTTGAAACTGGTGTGTTAGATGAGGGGAAATGCAAAATGTGCAGGGCAGGGATGCCTCCAGGACAGGATTGAAAACCACTGATTTAGGGATGTGTGAGTAAAAGGGAATGAGACAACTTGGAGAATGCGGGCATCGATCCCGCTACCTCTCGCATGCTAAGCGAGCACTCTACCATTTGAGCAAATTCCCCTGGCCTTTCAAGAATGACGAGCATAGCTGCGAATGACCGGCTTGATGCAAAGAGGCCGTCCCTCCTCTAGGCTTGCACCTTTGCACTGGCCGCGATTGTGTTGTCGAATTAACAAAGAGATTTAGCTTTTGTGTTAAAGGACCTTCTCGGTCTTGTTACGCCAGTATGCATGTGCGGATTCTTGTATTATGCAGACTACCTTGCATCACTCGGGTCACGCAGACAACTTCTCACCTCTTTTTTCTCACACTGACTTAAAGAATAAGGAAGCGGTTCTCCATTCCAGTCCTCGCTCCCCAAAGGTCTGCATATTTTGCATGTCTCTCTTTGTTAGCACACCTGATTCGGATAATCAGCTCATTAGAAGTGAGCTCCTTGCGATTGACATGGTCCCTACACAGTGTTCATTGCTCCCCACTCCCTGAGCAGGGGAAATCCGTCGAAGTTTACTTCACTTTGGAACATTGGTTCACGGATTTGCGCTGCGCAACGTCTTCACACATGGACAAGTGTGACATCATATACCTCTGTATACCTCTGTACACCTCTGTGTTAGTCACTTTGAACTGAACGTACACATACGCTTTGAACTTGAATCACGGAGGGATGTCATGTGATGTCCACTTCTCAGGGCACTTACGTTTGAATGGAACAAATGTCTGAAGCTATACGAGAAACATACAAAATGTGAAGAGCAGGGGGCTCGAGGACTGGAATTGAGAACCGCTGGTCTAAGTGACATCTGACAGTTTCAGCTGTCCTCCTTAACATCCCTCTACATGTTAGACACAGCCACATTTTTAGGTCAGTTAAGAGGCCAACTTGCGTTCGTTAGCCTTTAACACTGTCTCGAGGTCTTTGATTGCTTCCACGTTAGTTCATGTTCCTTCTTTTATTGATGCTGCAGTAGCTCTTTTTTCTCGGCCCAGCACAGGAAGGCTCGTTGGTCTAGGGGTATGATTCTCGCTTTGGGTGCGAGAGGTCCCGGGTTCAAATCCCGGACGAGCCCTTGGTCGGGATAAAACGCGAAGCTTTGTTGTCTCGTTGCGTTCACTAACATTGAGGCAGTGTTTTATTCAATCGGGTAGAGACAGATGGCGAATGGAGGCCGGTTAGCTCAGCTGGTTAGAGCGTGGTGCTAATAACGCCAAGGTCGCGGGTTCGATCCCCGTACTGGCCAGCTGTTTTTATTGTCTGGGGGCTCATCTCTTCTCTGCTCTTCTCCTGTGACAAAGAGTAGGGTGATCTCACTGAAATCCCTGCTTGCTAAGCAGGAGCTTGTTGTGGCCGAAATAGCTCAGTTGGGAGAGCGTTAGACTGAAGATCTAAAGGTCCCTGGTTCGATTCCGGGTTTCGGCAAAATCTCCCACTCATTTCCTCTTTTTGAGGCGGGCCAGTGACCAAAAATCACTGGGTTCCAACTTCTCTGTATAACTGCTTCCCCACTGCCACGGAGCTATCTGTTTCCCAGTTGGCCACCAAACAAGCAGTTTCGGTTCCATGGTGTAATGGTCAGCACTCTGGGCTTTGAATCCAGCGATCTGAGTTCGAATCTCGGTGGAACCTGTGTGGTTTCTTGCCGCAGGAAAAGAAAAAAACAGCACTAGTTTGGCACTGGTGACAGTCTTTGTGGCCCTGTGAGCAACGGCTGCTCCAGGTAAGGTTTCATGGTGTAATGGTTAGCACTCTGAATCCAGTGATCCGAGTTCAAATCGCGGTGGGACCACTTTTTGCAACCAATTTGCGCAGGACCATGTCTGAAATACTTTTTGGCAGCTTTGAGTCCAAAAAAATTAACTAACGTAGAGACTGTGGCAGCATTGCATCGATGCCCAGTCGGTCTCTTTAGGGCAGTGGTTCTCAAACCTGTCCTGGAGGCACCCCTGCCCCGCACAGTTTGATTGTCTGCCTTATTAGACACACCCAAATAAGGTCTTGCGGTCTCTATCAATGAGTTGATGATTTGAAACAGGTGTGATAGATGAGGGAAACATTCAAAATGTGTAAGGCAGGGGTGCCTCCAGGACAGGTTTGAAAACCACTGCTTTAGGGAACTGTGTGTAAAATGGCAATGTTTTGCAACCAATTTGCACAGGACCATGTCTGAAATACTTTTTGGCAGCTGTGAGACCCAAAAAAAGCTAACGTGGGAGTGTCGCAGCATTGCGTCAGTGCTAGACACACCCAAATCAGGTCTTGCAGTCTCTATTAATGAGCTGATGATTTGAAACTGGTGTGTTAGATGAGGGGAAATGCAAAATGTGCAGGGCAGGGATGCCTCCAGGACAGGATTGAAAACCACTGATTTAGGGATGTGTGAGTAAAAGGGCATGAGCCAACTTGGAGAATGCGGGCATCGATCCCGCTACCTCTCGCATGCTAAGCGAGCGCTCTACCATTTGAGCTAATTCCCCTGGCCTTTCAAGGATGACGAGCATAGCTGCGCATGACCGGCTTGATGCAAAGAGGCCGTCCCTCCTCTAGGCTTGCACCTTTGCACTGGCCGCGATTGTGTTGTCGAATTAACAAAGAGATTTAGCTTTTGTGTTAAAGGACCTTCTCGGTCTTGTTACGCCAGTATGCATGTGCGGATTCTTGTATTATGCAGACTACCTTGCATCACTCGGGTCACGCAGACAACTTCTCACCTCTTTTTTCTCACACTGACTTAAAGAATAAGGAAGCGGTTCTCCATTCCAGTCCTCGCTCCCCAAAGGTCTGCATATTTTGCATGTCTCTCTTTGTTAGCACACCTGATTCGGATAATCAGCTCATTAGAAGTGAGCTCCTTGCGATTGACATGGTCCCTACACAGTGTTCATTGCTCCCCACTCCCTGAGCAGGGGAAATCCGTCGAAGTTTACTTCACTTTGGAACATTGGTTCACGGATTTGCGCTGCGCAACGTCTTCACACATGGACAAGTGTGACATCATATACCTCTGTATACCTCTGTACACCTCTGTGTTAGTCACTTTGAACTGAACGTACACATACGCTTTGAACTTGAATCACGGAGGGATGTCATGTGATGTCCACTTCTCAGGGCACTTACGTTTGAATGGAACAAATGTCTGAAGCTATACGAGAAACATACAAAATGTGAAGAGCAGGGGGCTCGAGGACTGGAATTGAGAACCGCTGGTCTAAGTGACATCTGACAGTTTCAGCTGTCCTCCCTAACATCCCTCTACATGTTAGACACAGCCACATTTTTAGGTCAGTTAAGAGGCCAACTTGCGTTCGTTAGCCTTTAACACTGTCTCGAGGTCTTTGATTGCTTCCACGTTAGTTCATGTTCCTTCTTTTATTGATGCTGGAGTAGCTCTTTTTTCTCGGCCCAGCACAGGAAGGCTCGTTGGTCTAGGGGTATGATTCTCGCTTTGGGTGCGAGAGGTCCCGGGTTCAAATCCCGGACGAGCCCTTGGTCGGGATAAAACGTGAAGCTTTGTTGTCTCGTTGCGTTCACTAACATTGAGGCAGTTTTTTATTCAATCGGGTAGAGACAGATGGCGGAGGGAGGCCGGTTAGCTCAGCTGGTTAGAGCGTGGTGCTAATAACGCCAAGGTCGCGGGTTCGATCCCCGTACTGGCCAGCTGTTTTTATTGTCTGGGGGCTCATCTCTGCTCTGCTCTTCTCCTGTGACAAAGAGTAGGGTGATCTCACTGAAATCCCTGCTTGCTAAGCAGGAGCTTGTTGTGGCCGAAATAGCTCAGTTGGGAGAGCGTTAGACTGAAGATCTAAAGGTCCCTGGTTCGATCCCGGGTTTCGGCAAAATCTCCCACTCATTTCCTCTTTTTGAGGCGGGCCAGTGACCAAAAATCACTGGGTTCCAACTTCTCTGTATAACTGCTTCCCCACTGCCACGGAGCTATCTGTTTCCCAGTTGGCCACCAAACAAGCAGTTTCGGTTCCATGGTGTAATGGTCAGCACTCTGGGCTTTGAATCCAGCGATCTGAGTTCGAATCTCGGTGGAACCTGTGTGGTTTCTTGCCGCAGGAAAAGAAAAAAACAGCACTAGTTTGGCACTGGTGACAGTCTTTGTGGCCCTGTGAGCAACGGATGCTCCAGGTAAGGTTTCATGGTGTAATGGTTAGCACTCTGAATCCAGTGATCCGAGTTCAAATCGCGGTGGGACCACTTTTTGCAACCAATTTGCGCAGGACCATGTCTGAAATACTTTTTGGCAGCTTTGAGTCCAAAAAAATTAACTAATGTAGAGACTGTGGCAGCATTGCATCGATGCCCAGTCGGTCTCTTTAGGGCAGTGGTTCTCAAACCTGTCCTGGAGGCACCCCTGCCCTGCACAGTTTGATTGTCTGCCTTATTAGACACACCCAAATAAGGTCTTGCGGTCTCTATCAATGAGTTGATGATTTGAAACAGGTGTGATAGATGAGGGAAACATTCAAAATGTGTAGGGCAGGGGTGCCTCCAGGACAGGTTTGAAAACCACTGCTTTAGGGAACTGTGTGTAAAATGGCAATGTTTTGCAACCAATTTGCACAGGACCATGTCTGAAATACTTTTTGGCAGCTGTGAGACCCAAAAAAAGCTAACGTGGGAGTGTCGCAGCATTGCGTCAGTGCTAGACACACCCAAATCAGGTCTTGCAGTCTCTATTAATGAGCTGATGATTTGAAACTGGTGTGTTAGATGAGGGGAAATGCAAAATGTGCAGGGCAGGGATGCCTCCAGGACAGGATTGAAAACCACTGATTTAGGGATGTGTGAGTAAAAGGGAATGAGACAACTTGGAGAATGCGGGCATCGATCCCGCTACCTCTCGCATGCTAAGCGAGCACTCTACCATTTGAGCAAATTCCCCTGGCCTTTCAAGAATGACGAGCATAGCTGCGAATGACCGGCTTGATGCAAAGAGGCCGTCCCTCCTCTAGGCTTGCACCTTTGCACTGGCCGCGATTGTGTTGTCGAATTAACAAAGAGATTTAGCTTTTGTGTTAAAGGACCTTCTCGGTCTTGTTACGCCAGTATGCATGTGCGGATTCTTGTATTATGCAGACTACCTTGCATCACTCGGGTCACGCAGACAACTTCTCACCTCTTTTTTCTCACACTGACTTAAAGAATAAGGAAGCGGTTCTCCATTCCAGTCCTCGCTCCCCAAAGGTCTGCATATTTTGCATGTCTCTCTTTGTTAGCACACCTGATTCGGATAATCAGCTCATTAGAAGTGAGCTCCTTGCGATTGACATGGTCCCTACACAGTGTTCATTGCTCCCCACTCCCTGAGCAGGGGAAATCCGTCGAAGTTTACTTCACTTTGGAACATTGGTTCACGGATTTGCGCTGCGCAACGTCTTCACACATGGACAAGTGTGACATCATATACCTCTGTATACCTCTGTACACCTCTGTGTTAGTCACTTTGAACTGAACGTACACATACGCTTTGAACTTGAATCACGGAGGGATGTCATGTGATGTCCACTTCTCAGGGCACTTACGTTTGAATGGAACAAATGTCTGAAGCTATACGAGAAACATACAAAATGTGAAGAGCAGGGGGCTCGAGGACTGGAATTGAGAACCGCTGGTCTAAGTGACATCTGACAGTTTCAGCTGTCCTCCTTAACATCCCTCTACATGTTAGACACAGCCACATTTTTAGGTCAGTTAAGAGGCCAACTTGCGTTCGTTAGCCTTTAACACTGTCTCGAGGTCTTTGATTGCTTCCACGTTAGTTCATGTTCCTTCTTTTATTGATGCTGCAGTAGCTCTTTTTTCTCGGCCCAGCACAGGAAGGCTCGTTGGTCTAGGGGTATGATTCTCGCTTTGGGTGCGAGAGGTCCCGGGTTCAAATCCCGGACGAGCCCTTGGTCGGGATAAAACGCGAAGCTTTGTTGTCTCGTTGCGTTCACTAACATTGAGGCAGTGTTTTATTCAATCGGGTAGAGACAGATGGCGAATGGAGGCCGGTTAGCTCAGCTGGTTAGAGCGTGGTGCTAATAACGCCAAGGTCGCGGGTTCGATCCCCGTACTGGCCAGCTGTTTTTATTGTCTGGGGGCTCATCTCTGCTCTGCTCTTCTCCTGTGACAAAGAGTAGGGTGATCTCACTGAAATCCCTGCTTGCTAAGCAGGAGCTTGTTGTGGCCGAAATAGCTCAGTTGGGAGAACGTTAGACTGAAGATCTAAAGGTCCCTGGTTCGATTCCGGGTTTCGGCAAAATCTCCCACTCATTTCCTCTTTTTGAGGCGGGCCAGTGACCAAAAATCACTGGGTTCCAACTTCTCTGTATAACTGCTTCCCCACTGCCACGGAGCTATCTGTTTCCCAGTTGGCCACCAAACAAGCAGTTTCGGTTCCATGGTGTAATGGTCAGCACTCTGGGCTTTGAATCCAGCGATCTGAGTTCGAATCTCGGTGGAACCTGTGTGGTTTCTTGCCGCAGGAAAAGAAAAAAACAGCACTAGTTTGGCACTGGTGACAGTCTTTGTGGCCCTGTGAGCAACGGCTGCTCCAGGTAAGGTTTCATGGTGTAATGGTTAGCACTCTGAATCCAGTGATCCGAGTTCAAATCGCGGTGGGACCACTTTTTGCAACCAATTTGCGCAGGACCATGTCTGAAATACTTTTTGGCAGCTTTGAGTCCAAAAAAATTAACTAACGTAGAGACTGTGGCAGCATTGCATCGATGCCCAGTCGGTCTCTTTAGGGCAGTGGTTCTCAAACCTGTCCTGGAGGCACCCCTGCCTTGCACAGTTTGATTGTCTGCCTTATTAGACACACCCAAATAAGGTCTTGCGGTCTCTATCAATGAGTTGATGATTTGAAACAGGTGTGATAGATGAGGGAAACATTCAAAATGTGTAGGGCAGGGGTGCCTCCAGGACAGGTTTGAAAACCACTGCTTTAGGGAACTGTGTGTAAAATGGCAATGTTTTGCAACCAATTTGCACAGGACCATGTCTGAAATACTTTTTGGCAGCTGTGAGACCCAAAAAAAGCTAATGTGGGAGTGTCGCAGCATTGCGTCAGTGCTAGACACACCCAAATCAGGTCTTGCAGTCTCTATTAATGAGCTGATGATTTGAAACTGGTGTGTTAGATGAGGGGAAATGCAAAATGTGCAGGGCAGGGATGCCTCCAGGACAGGATTGAAAACCACTGATTTAGGGATGTGTGAGTAAAAGGGAATGAGACAACTTGGAGAATGCGGGCATCGATCCCGCTACCTCTCGCATGCTAAGCGAGCGCTCTACCATTTGAGCTAATTCCCCTGGCCTTTCAAGAATGACGAGCATAGCTGCGAATGACCGGCTTGATGCAAAGAGGCCGTCCCTCCTCTAGGCTTGCACCTTTGCACTGGCCGCGATTGTGTTGTCGAATTAACAAAGAGATTTAGCTTTTGTGTTAAAGGACCTTCTCGGTCTTGTTACGCCAGTATGCATGTGCGGATTCTTGTATTATGCAGACTACCTTGCATCACTCGGGTCACGCAGACAACTTCTCACCTCTTTTTTCTCACACTGACTTAAAGAATAAGGAAGCGGTTCTCCATTCCAGTCCTCGCTCCCCAAAGGTCTGCATATTTTGCATGTCTCTCTTTGTTAGCACACCTGATTCGGATAATCAGCTCATTAGAAGTGAGCTCCTTGCGATTGACATGGTCCCTACACAGTGTTCATTGCTCCCCACTCCCTGAGCAGGGGAAATCCGTCGAAGTTTACTTCACTTTGGAACATTGGTTCACGGATTTGCGCTGCGCAACGTCTTCACACATGGACAAGTGTGACATCATATACCTCTGTATACCTCTGTACACCTCTGTGTTAGTCACTTTGAACTGAACGTACACATACGCTTTGAACTTGAATCACGGAGGGATGTCATGTGATGTCCACTTCTCAGGGCACTTACGTTTGAATGGAACAAATGTCTGAAGCTATACGAGAAACATACAAAATGTGAAGAGCAGGGGGCTCGAGGACTGGAATTGAGAACCGCTGGTCTAAGTGACATCTGACAGTTTCAGCTGTCCTCCTTAACATCCCTCTACATGTTAGACACAGCCACATTTTTAGGTCAGTTAAGAGGCCAACTTGCGTTCGTTAGCCTTTAACACTGTCTCGAGGTCTTTGATTGCTTCCACGTTAGTTCATGTTCCTTCTTTTATTGATGCTGCAGTAGCTCTTTTTTCTCGGCCCAGCACAGGAAGGCTCGTTGGTCTAGGGGTATGATTCTCGCTTTGGGTGCGAGAGGTCCCGGGTTCAAATCCCGGACGAGCCCTTGGTCGGGATAAAACGCGAAGCTTTGTTGTCTCGTTGCGTTCACTAACATTGAGGCAGTGTTTTATTCAATCGGGTAGAGACAGATGGCGAAGGGAGGCCGGTTAGCTAAGCTGGTTAGAGCGTGGTGCTAATAACGCCAAGGTCGCGGGTTCGATCCCCGTACTGGCCAGCTGTTTTTATTGTCTGGGGGCTCATCTCTGCTCTGCTCTTCTCCTGTGACAAAGAGTAGGGTGATCTCACTGAAATCCCTGCTTGCTAAGCAGGAGCTTGTTGTGGCCGAAATAGCTCAGTTGGGAGAGCGTTAGACTGAAGATCTAAAGGTCCCTGGTTCGATTCTGGGTTTCGGCAAAATCTCCCACTCATTTCCTCTTTTTGAGGCGGGCCAGTGACCAAAAATCACTGGGTTCCAACTTCTCTGTATAACTGCTTCCCCACTGCCACGGAGCTATCTGTTTCCCAGTTGGCCACCAAACAAGCAGTTTCGGTTCCATGGTGTAATGGTCAGCACTCTGGGCTTTGAATCCAGCGATCTGAGTTCGAATCTCGGTGGAACCTGTGTGGTTTCTTGCCGCAGGAAAAGAAAAAAACAGCACTAGTTTGGCACTGGTGACAGTCTTTGTGGCCCTGTGAGCAACGGCTGCTCCAGGTAAGGTTTCATGGTGTAATGGTTAGCACTCTGAATCCAGTGATCCGAGTTCAAATCGCGGTGGGACCACTTTTTGCAACCAATTTGCGCAGGACCATGTCTGAAATACTTTTTGGCAGCTTTGAGTCCAAAAAAATTAACTAACGTAGAGACTGTGGCAGCATTGCATCGATGCCCAGTCGGTCTCTTTAGGGCAGTGGTTCTCAAACCTGTCCTGGAGGCACCCCTGCCTTGCACAGTTTGATTGTCTGCCTTATTAGACACACCCAAATAAGGTCTTGCGGTCTCTATCAATGAGTTGATGATTTGAAACAGGTGTGTTAGATGAGGGGAAATGCAAAATGTGCAGGGCAGGGATGCCTCCAGGACAGGATTGAAAACCACTGATTTAGGGATGTGTGAGTAAAAGGGCATGAGCCAACTTGGAGAATGCGGGCATCGATCCCGCTACCTCTCGCATGCTAAGCGAGCGCTCTACCATTTGAGCTAATTCCCCTAGCCTTTCAAGAATGACGAGCATAGCTGCGAATGACCGGCTTGATGCAAAGAGGCCGTCCCTCCTCTAGGCTTGCACCTTTGCACTGGCCGCGATTGTGTTGTCGAATTAACAAAGAGATTTAGCTTTTGTGTTAAAGGACCTTCTCGGTCTTGTTACGCCAGTATGCATGTGCGGATTCTTGTATTATGCAGACTACCTTGCATCACTCGGGTCACGCAGACAACTTCTCACCTCTTTTTTCTCACACTGACTTAAAGAATAAGGAAGCGGTTCTCCATTCCAGTCCTCGCTCCCCAAAGGTCTGCATATTTTGCATGTCTCTCTTTGTTAGCACACCTGATTCGGATAATCAGCTCATTAGAAGTGAGCTCCTTGCGATTGACATGGTCCCTACACAGTGTTCATTGCTCCCCACTCCCTGAGCAGGGGAAATCCGTCGAAGTTTACTTCACTTTGGAACATTGGTTCACGGATTTGCGCTGCGCAACGTCTTCACACATGGACAAGTGTGACATCATATACCTCTGTATA